>NC_080019.1:220189084-220795126 GCF_030020395.1 Manis pentadactyla | reverse complement strand
CGCCATGTGAAGATAGAGATACACAGAGTGTGACGACACAGGCATGGACTAAGGCACTTCAACAGCAAGCCAAGGGATGCCAGGGCTCCAAGAAGCTGGAGGAAGCAGGAAGGAGTCTCCCCTCTGGAACCTTCAGGGGCAGCGTGGCCCTTCAACAGGTTGATTTCAGACTTCCAGCCTCCAAAACTCTGAGAGAATAAAGTTCTGTTGTGTTAAGCCATTCGTTGGTAATTTGTCAGGGTGGCCCTAGGAAACTAATACAAAGGATGATACTTCTCTTCGGAGCAGATCATTGGAAAGGGGGAGGGGGAAACAAGAAAATACAAGGCGTTGTTTCCCTAAGAAGGACCAGACACCCACCCGCCCCCAAATAAGGCACTCCCTGCCTCACTCCCTTGTACGATGCAGGCATCTCAAGTGTGAAAGACTGTCATGTAGGTGGGAGAAGCAGCGTAAAACCAGGGGAGCTCTGTGTCCGTCTGGGGCAACGGCAGCTTCTCAGCACAAGACATGCTGACCTTGTGTTAGAAACTAGAAATTCGTATTTGGTGTGATATTCCCAGACACTGAAACACTCTACAGGCTAAACACAGCTCAGATTTGGGCCAAACATGGCCCACGGCTACCAGCTTACAGTCCCTCCTGACAATCGCACCCCTTTACTCCAAGGCACAGATTCACGTTCTAACAAAACCCTGAGATTTGCAGAAAAGTCATAGTACTTCCTATATTTAATGACCTACCAATCGTTGTCATTAACTGTCTGGATTCTAGTTATCAAACATCTTAATTTTTCTTAAAACAAGCCACCAACATCCATCCTTGCAAGCTGATTTCACTCATAAAATGAAATGCTGCACTCATACCAAATGAGCCAATGCTCCTTACTAAAGATAAGAGGTTATTGGACAAAAAAAAAAAAAAAAAAAAAAACCGTAAGTATCATTAGTGAGGGAAATTATCAATTATTAATTTTATTTCTATTTTTTGGCTTAGAACATTAGCTACAATTAATATGAGAACTCATTCATTCACAATAATTTTCTCCATTGCTGAGTCAAGGGAATTTTTTAGAAGAGAGAGGAGTGAAATCTCAAATATGGCCTGAGATATGGCCAGGGCATCAGCATTTTTAAAACCTCCCCTGCTGATCCTAGCGTGCAACAAAGTTTGCTGACCTCTACAACAGACAGTAGAATGAAGGACTCTTTCTAACACCAGGACAACATTCTCTCCCTATTTCAAATTCAAAATATGATGTGCTCATATCCCAAAGATAATCCTCTCAAAGCTCTCAAAGTTTCAGGAAAAAAAAAAATCAGATTTGATTTTTTTCTGCCTCTTGTCCTGTTTTGACTGATGAAAATCTCCCAGGTTCCCAAATTGCTCTAAAGTTGCCCATGTCATTTGTAATTATTTTCCTTCCCTCAACAGCAATTTTCATCTAAGGTGTTTTCAAATTAACTAGATTAAAAGAATGCCACATATTACAAACACGATGTGTCTGAAGATACAATTTTGCTTCCCTTCTTAATGAGACTGAGACCTTTCATCTTACATTCCAGCAGAATGTCTGACACTAAGATGAAATGAGCTTGATATTTTCATATTTCTATTAAATTGATAGCCGTCTACCCACAGGTAAAGAGCCTCCTCATTCTCTTCATTATCCCCGAACAGCTGCACTAGAGCTTCTGTGAGATCAAAAGGTTATACTGTCTCTTAATAGTGGGATTACACTTTTCCTATATTTCTGCTTTTATTATTCTTGACTCCGCAAAGCATCTCAACTCTGGCAGGCAAATACAGGCAGTTAATCGCTCTCTGATTTCAGGAAAGTAGAAACCGACTTACCCAAATCCCACACTGGGAGATAGATCTTCAAATGAGATCTGACTCAACTCAGAAAAAGAAGACAGTCCACTGGCATAACCCCAACATTTATAAATAAAAAAAGAGAATGGGCTACTGCTTTTAAATTCCACTAAGCAGATTGCATATTTAAGAGAATATAGGGCCAATAACTGCACCCAGCTGATCATTGCTCTACTGACAAATACCCTCTGTTTTAACTTCTTGCTTGTAATGTCTCAGGGTTTGGTTTTAGCAAACGGTTTCAGAAAAGCAATCCTATTTGGTGGTTCATAGCTATGGAGCCCAAGTCGGGAATCCAGCTGCCACTTATGCAATGATTAGTCATAAAGCCAAATGGCAAAAATGGCATTTTAATTTCGAGCTTATATTTGAACAGGGGAACATTACAAACATTTAGCATGAACCACGGCTCTCCTGGAACAGTCAGCTGAACTTCACGGATGGTAACAATTACAATCTGTTGCAAAAGGAATGAGTGAGACTTTGAGCCAGTTCTTTAAAAAAGGGAGCTGCCATTTTTTTATTGCTAGGCTTGAGTTATGGATTTTAAAAACTGCATCATGCATGCAAGTTTAATTCACTCTGTAACAATGAATCAAATGTAGGCACATAAAGAGGGATTCCAAATGAGATAAAGTGAAATTCAGAAAATGCCATCTCTTTACCTGCCCATCTATAAAATATTTCAAGATGTAGCCTTACTGTGTTTAATGGCATAATCAAAAAATGTGTCAAGACACTGGGATTGCGAAGCTGATCCACTTTATACCCCATCCCCGATGACTCATTTAAAAGTGGGCAGGTTGTCAGAATCAATGGGACATAAACACCTTTTATTCCCTGAGGAGCAGCAAGGATCCTGACCTGTGCAACCTTTATTTTTTCATGTTTTCTCTGGAATAAAAGGTTTTCTTGCAAATTCTAGTATCTTCTACCAAGCTTTGGTAGGCATACGACCATTCATTTTGCCATTGATGAAAACGCACAGTTCGTGTTATAAGGAATCACTGTCCATAAATACAAGCTAAGGAGAGATGACACCAATTAATTTGTGTCACTTTTCCCCGCTCCACTTTTCCCTTTCTGGAAAACTAATCGCTGATTGATGGGGGAAGGGTGTTTATACCCTAGCTATTTTCATTTCTTCTCTTGTATTCTAAAAGCCGTATGGTATATAAAGATCTCTGTGTTTTACTCATGTTAAATATGAATTACTACAATGCAGCACAGCAGGACCTTACAGACCCCTCACTCTCAGTTAAATAAAGGGACAGCTCTGTCCTGTAGATGCCCCCGACTGACCGCTGGTCAGCTCTGCCACCACCTTAACCCTCCCCTATCACTTCTTCCCAATTTCCCTGGTGCCTTCCTTTCTGCATACTTCTTTTAAAATCCCACATTGTGTATTGATCTCAATAGTTAACAGCTTAGGCCTGCCGCAGAGACCAACACCTGACAGCCAAGAAGATGTCCTTTGTCAGTCACTGGGGCAGAGGGTAGATATATGCAGTCCACACCTCATAAACATGATGTCACCCCCCATTATCGAATGTGAGCCAACAATTGTGCTTCTCTTATTATTTCTAATAACCAACCACTTACCACTAAGGCAAAGAAAGTAGGAACTGATTGTCAATGAGAGAGGAAAAAAAAAACAACACAGCCATTGCAGAACCAAGCGTAGATACAAATGAAAAAAACGTGCTCTGCCAGCAGCTATCAAGTCTAACCCAAACCTCTGCTTTGAGTCACCTTTATGGTTCAATAGCAAAATCATAACTAATTTTGAAAAATTAAACACACAGTGCTCTAATTTCTTTAGTAGCATTTAAAAACATACTTGGATTTTTATAGTGATTTGGACAGAACTACAGGTAACATTAAGAGTGCAACATGCTTTTCCGGCCAAAGAGCTTCTCCAGATATGGAGTTTACTGAGAAATTAGAGCAAGGAACTGAAAGACGTGGCCTTAGGGGGGAAGGCTGCTTTTCTGGTGTGTTTTGCACCTCTGTTTTAAGGAGCTAAAGCTAGATATATAAGTCTATGAACTGCAGAATAAATTCCAAGGGCTCCCTCTTTCACCGAATAGGTATCTGAAGCCTACTGTGTGTCACACACCATGCGAGTACTGGGGATACAGCTGTGAGCAATAAAGACCTGGTCCCCAGCCATCAGGCATACAATCTTTTCTGCTTGTTCGCTGGAGGAATCTGAGAGTTAACAGTAAACACTGTATGTTGTTGGCAGACTTACAAACCATTCTGACCTATATGCACACAAAGGACCCAGGCCCAGGAGCAGGTCCCAATATACAAGGCCGTTGAATGAGTGGCGGCAGAAAGGAGCAGGTGTGCGAATTTTATTTTCAGTTAGGTCTCTCTGAGACAGGGGAATTTTGAGCAAAGTTTATTTGGAAGGAAATGAAGAACATGGGATGACAATCCATGTGTGACAAAACTTGGTGCCATGACTTGGCCAAACTGAGGCAGGTGGCAAATTAAGGAGAGAATGATTTCACTTAACTGGGCAACAAATACGTTGCCGAAGCGGTTGGGCAATAGTCTCTTGGGCTTGACTACACTCTCTGTCCTGCTTTTATGTTCTGGTTGGGAACAGATTATACACACACTTAAATTACAGATCGCTCTTCACTCTCCCTTCCATCTCCTCACACAGTCAGTCCATCACCAAGACTCCTGGCAAAACGGTCTCCCGGCTAGCTCATAAATCCACCAGGGTGGAATGCAAAAACTGGCCACAAACTCCTCCCTCTCATCTGCACCCTTATGATGCGACTCTGCAGCTTCTCCCATCAAGAGGGGGGTCTTTTTTAGCACTGAATCATATGTATGTATATATGTGTGTACATATATGTATATATGTTTGAGAAGGTCACTGAGAGGACTTTTGATTTACCTGGGCTGACAGGGCATTTGCAAATATTTGAAAAGTGCTCACACATTAGGGTGAGGCTTCTTGCTGCTCTTTTAACCTGGTTGCCACGTGAACAAGCCCGGTCACCTCATCACCCGGCCAACAGCCAGTCAACCTCACCCCTGTAAGTGACACAATCCTGATTACTCAGCCCCATGCTGATCTGCTAAGTGACCATGGACAAGCCCCGTTAACTCAGCTGAGCCTCGCTCAAACCGAGAGAACCGCCAAGAAGATTTGCAAACCCCAAAAATGTTGTTTTAAGCCAGGTGTTTTGAAAGCAAAAGTTTATACATCCACTTACTCATTTCTTGCTCGGCCACCATAAATTCCCACCCGACTATTATAACAGGTCGTCTCCTCTCTTGTCTCCTACAATCCACTCTCCACAATGCAGTGTGTGTTACATGTTTTTATATATATTTATATTATGTAATATATATATTTTTTTTTGCCATAACAGAAGATTTTTACTAGACAACTGTTCAGTGATGAAATCATTTGCCATATAATATTTGTAGAATGAGCAGAGATTACATTTACATGAACAAAATTCCAATTTCCAACCATGTACACACACATATGTATGTATGTATGTGTGTACGTATATGTATATATGTTTGAGAAGGTCACTGAGAGGACATGACACAAGTTGACCCGTGAGCTGGACCCCAGTGACCTGAGGCTCTGCACTCCCTCCCGCGACTCTGGAGCGTGGGTTGTACTTGTGTTCCTGGCTCCTAGCGGCTGCTGCAAGGATACAGCCTTGAGGTACTGACGTGGTGTTACTCTGTCTGGATGGGATACGTGACTGAGCCGAGTTAAGGCCTCTATATAAGCTTTTCAGATTTGGTGGGCAGGTGTGTAGATCTACTTGTCTTGCACCCAAGACAAGCTTCCTAAACAAGTTCCCTTGTTTATTAAACCTGCCACCTACCAATCTGGAGGGGCCACTGTCTGTCTTCCATCTCTCCCTGCCCTCCCTGCATGGGCCAGTTTCAGATTACAAATGGAAAGCTACCAAGGAGCTTGCAAACCAGCAATGTACCGTATATGTATTTGATAAACATGCTCAGTGGTCTGTGGTGTTTGGCAACCATCTCTAGGGCAGGAAGTTATTTGTGGCATCTGCCAATTTCCATGGTATAAATAGTCAGATTTACCAATGGTTTAACAACAACTTGTAAAAGTCCTCAGAAATAAACAACCAGCATTCACATACAGAGCCCTCTCTGGCATAACATTCGCTCCTGCCTCCTTAAAAGGTTAATGATTTCCCATTAAATGCTGGGTAAAAGTCAAAGTACTTGCCATGTCCTATAGGGCCTGTAGGACTAGACTCTACTTCTCTTTCCTTTTCAAGCTCTAAAATCATTTCCTTTTATGGTGTTTCTTAACCTGTGGGCTTGAAAACACTGGCCTAAGAATCACACGAAACACTGGTTAAAAATTGGGATAACAAAGCCCCAATTCCAGAGATTACAAGTCAGAGTTTCTTGAGCATTATAATTCTTAACTCCCTGAACATATCGTGTATAGCACAAGTCCAAAACTAGGCACAGACCACTTTTACCCACAGAATGTTGTTTTATCTATAGAATGTTTTTAAATTTTAATCAGTTGCCTAATTTTTTTTAATTGGCAAATACAAAATGAAAAACTCCTGAAAAGTCAGAAGATCTAGCTAGCATCCTGGATTGGAGCTGAGAAAGCAAAGCCACCGGAAAAGGACTTGAGCCCTTCGAACCACACCTCCTGCCACCCAGTGTTGTCCTAATGTTGGCCCATTTCTTTCCATTATCCATCCTCCTAGACGCATAAGTTGGAAACCCCTGGTGTGTCAGTTTCTGGGCCTTTCTACTCTTCTCTATTTACAGTATTCAATTTGTGGGGAAAACGGAACTTTCTGACCAGGATTCCCACCTGGCCTTAATACCTCCCACTGTGTATACAATAAGAGCATGTTTGCAGTCACAGGACTGCTGGTCCAGGGTAGAGGTAGGGAGGAAGCACCCATTCCTCCCCTCTGTTCTTGGTAAATAATTGGTCAGGCACCCGCCAGTCACCAGGGACCCGCCCACAGAGCTCCTCCCAGTGCAGAAGTGTGGCCGAGCAGAGCAGGAAGGGAGAGCCACGCAGCTTGGGTTCAGAGCAGGAGTGCGACCAGGAGAGAGGCAGCTTGGGAGCTGTGCTCCAGGAAGTCCCAAGTGGTGCCAGACGGAGCAACTGGTGCGAGGGTGGAGAGACTGAGCCCTGAGAATAAGTCCTTTCATTCCCAGCTTCTGAGCCCTTGCCTTCCTTCAGTCCCACCAGATTCACAGAGAACCTGCCCTGGGCAGGGAACCTCCTCCTTCCAGCGGTACACCATTCCTTCCCCTTCTCCAGAATTCTCCCCACCTGTGTCTAGATAATTCCAGGATTCACATTAAGTTACACTTCCTCGTGGAAGCTCTCTCTGAATCTCCAGACAAAACGTTCCCATCACATATCTATCTGTAACATCCCTCACACCTACAATGGCCTGTGGAACACCAGCCTCCCCTGTATATTATCAATCCTCCGGAGGAGGAAATGGTCAGCCCTTCTGTGCTCAGCACACAGGCTCTGAGAGATGAATGTATTTCAAATATTTGCTAAATGAAAGGATATTTTTCACAGATAATCAGATAAATTAGAGAACATTTCGTGCAGGGATGACTACAGGAAGGACTCAGAAAAAATGTAAAAATTTTAATGAAACATTAAGAAATAGATGCAGATATTAACTAATAACAGGGGGAAGAATGCATCCTAGAAGGGGACAGCGTTCAAGAGCTGTTAGCTTTGGGCCGCCCAACACACACTGCCCTCACTGCTGGGAACAGCCTCATTTTCCTCTAGTCAAAGACCCTCAGTCTTGTGGTTCAGCGGGGTCCTGCTTTCCAGGTCCAGTCACAGACACTAACTATGATGCTAACTAAGGTGTCAATGCCTTGCACTTGCCCTGCTCACCGGAACTAGCTTAGTGATGAGTCCCAAGCTGGCCCAGGTAGTGAGGAGCCTGTCTTAAATCCAGCAGATGAGTTTATCACCGAACAAACCCATTTCACTGAAACTCAAAAGGATGCAAAGCCTGAGCTACTGCCACCATCCTGCCATCACACTGGACCAAAAAAAATCCCAAAAAACAAAAATTAAATCCAGAGGAAAACAAAGGCAAAAGGTAGGGGGAAAAAAAATTGAATCCTGGGGCTATTGTTTGAAATTCCATGAAGCTATAACCAGGGCAAGCTGTACCTTCACCATAGCCGGGATATTCTCCTTTGGCCTGAGATAAACTGGATACATTTCTGCCACTTGGAAAGAGATCTAAGTAAAATAAGACTGATATGAGCAAATTTACAAAAGCTGCTAACCTAAATAAACCACGTGCTAGTTACAGGGGGTTTACAGGCCAGTGATTAGGGGATGAAGCTGAAAAAGAAAAATCAGCCGAATTGTAGAGGAACAGAGGCCTTATTATAGGGTTCAAACACTTCACCACTTCCAGGAAGAATGTGGGGGCGCTACTCACTGCTGGGAAAAAAAAATCTATATCCAGAATAAAATCATAAGCTGCCTTTTTTACAAAAGCAAAACTAGTAAAATTAAGTTATACAAAATAAGACTAAGGAAAATAATAAAATATGCACATTTAAATTTCAACATGCTTATTATTGCAATTAAGTTCCAGTGCCACTGAGCTTCCCAGCCATCAGGGTGAAAAGGAAAACTGCCATCTGTTTTATTATAATCCTTGTTTGTTTTATTTAAAAGAAAAAGAAAAGACACATCATGAAAATGCTTTCTAGGCAAGAGGGCACCATCAGTGTTTTTGACCAGGAGCACGTACAGAGCTAAGTGGTAGAGCAAAGCCACTTCCTCCTCAGGCACACACCCCAAGATGTCCACGTCCAGACACTCTGAGCCTGGGAATACATTGCCTGACCTGACAAATGGACTCTGCAGGGGTAAGTCAAGGATCTTAAATGGGGAAATTATTCTGGATAACTCTGGTGGGCCCAATGTGATCAGAAGCATCCCTGTAAGAGGGAAGCAGGCAGCTCTGAGTCCAAGGGGAGGCAATGTGACAGGAGGAGAGAAAAGGCACAGAGATGAGAGCTCACGTGCCAAAGGATGAAGACGTCGTCTGGCGCTGGGAAGGGCAAAGAAACGGATTCTCCAGTGAAGGAACCGGCCCTCCCAGAACCTTGATATCATGACTTCTCACCTCCAGAACTATGAGAGGATACATGTGTGCTGTTTTTGGTAGTACTTTAGTGTTTAAGTATGTGGTATAAAGCCAATTTCCTTATAGATACTCTCTGCTAGTGTTACTTACAGAACCACGCTTTTCAAAACAGAAGGAAACAGGGAGTAGATCTTGTTCAGCCCCCCAGTTTTGCTTGTAGGGAAAAAGAAGGAGCCGCTGAGCGCCTAGGCAGCCTGCCCAAACTCGGAAGGCGGGAGCTGTCTGCCCCCCAACGCACACTCACCTCCAGCATGTGCACCACACCTGCTGCTCGGCTCTCCTGGGCCCGGCACTGAGGGATGGGCCTGCTTTTGAAACATCTCATTAAGGTGCATTTGAAAGCTTGCCAAAACTTACAGGGAGAAAGAATAGCAAGTTCTTCTGCCAGGTGCGCAGTCCACAAATTTAATGAGAACCGAAGCATGTGAAGAAATGAGTTGGAATCATCATTAGTGAGATGTGGAATTGAAAATAAGGCTAAGAGAGAGGGCAAAGCTATAGAAAAAAAAAAGGTTGGGACATCAGCTCTGTTACCAAAGGTGACCTGTGTGGACAAGAGCAGATGCCACCCCTGCAAAGTTAAACAGCTTACTGGGCTCTCAGATGCCCAGAGGCCACAGCTGCCTGGTAGGAAAGGGCCCGCCATTCATGTGCATGACCGCTCCCTCAAGACCCCAGAGTTTCGCAGCCAGACCCATTCTGGATTAAAGTTCCAGAAAGCTCACCCTTGTGCCAGAGTCACTAGTTTTATTTTTATGGAGATAGGAGATTTAATCAATATTGTGTTCATGTGCTACGCATGTACATTTCCAAGCGAAACTCACCCCATGTCCCTCTTGTCCATAATTCGTTAGAACTGCTGTGTTGCTGACGCATCAGTTTTATTTTCTTTGCCCAAACAGCCATCACCTTACAGCCATGAACGTGTCCTGGAATCCCTGTGAATTCTCCTGCAGGCTTTGCGGGGGAATATACCAGTCCAGCCTGGGCAACGACTGTGGCTCAATGGCTTATGTGAAAAGTGAGGATTAAGAGGCTCTGTCATTCTCACGGCTTCTCCACCCACAGAACCAGCTGTGGTGCTCTACTCGCTGCAAATATGTATTAACTCGAACATAATGATGGCGCAGAAAGACTTTTTTTTTTGAACCTACCACGTATCTATCCCAGCAATTACTAGGAAAAGTCTTATTACCCTAACGTAGATCAGAGGCTAGCAAACATTTTCATAAAAGACCAAACAGTAAATGTTTTAGTCTCGAGGGTCAAGTGGCAGAACAAAGGCTCCACTGTCAATGCTTAAATAATCATTTAACATGGGACCATTTTAAAATGTAGAGAGAATTCTTAGCTCATGGGCCCTACAAAAAGAAGTGAGCCAGATGTAGCTCAATGGCCTTACTTGGCCAGTGTCTGATCTAGATAATTAGGAAAGCCTACTGATAGGTGGGAAGAAAAGCCCATAATATGAATTTTGAAACTGGTCCCCTAATCATTCAAATTCTTTACACAAAATCCCATATAGTTTTTTTCTTGGAGCTCCAGGAATCTGCAGTGTATATTGTTACAAAATGCAAACCAACCCTTGGGATCTTCAGGGATTTTTGCTGGTAAACAAACTGAGGGAATATTGACTAATGTAAACCTATGTTCACAAGGTCCTTCCAGGTAACAGGATGGAAGCTACATAATGTTTTTACTCTGGTGCAAAATGGTCGTAGCGGTATTAAGCAATAGAGAAAACTATTCTAATTGACATCACCAGTTAGCTAACTTTTATATGCAGTTCTGCGTTCTTTAATTGACATTTTATAAATGGTATCTGCCTCTAAGTATTCCATTTTGATTCATACCAATCTGTTGGCATTACACATGAACTGGAAGAAAATATGGAGCCTTCTGCTTCAAGCATCCTGATTTACATGCTAAATCAGAAGGTCACAATGATTCTTTGTCATGTTTAGAGCCCTGAACATTGGCCCAGAAATAAAAGGCACCAGGCTGATTTTCCTTCTTTTCTTTCCCTCCTTCCCTCATCCTTCCCTCCTTCCCTCCGACCCATCTACCCTTCCTCCCTTCTTTCTTTCTTTTGTTGTGGCAGGAGGGGTAATTCTTAGCAGAAAAAAAACAGCAAGTAATAACTCATGAATTTAGAACAACAAAATCGAGTGTCCTAGAAAATAAATACTGTGGAAAGTGCTTTGCTGTGGTGAGTATGCCTTTAAATTGAAAATTGTTCCCATTCTGATGGTTAGTCGAGCAGCAGATGGCCTGAAGTTATCATAAATATGTAAGCCCTAGAAGTACTGTGCATTGAAAAGCAGCCAAGACACAACACTGTTGAACCACACAGAGCGCAGAGCACCATGTGGCACATACACCAGGAATGAGATTCCTTTCCCCAGACAGTAAAAGGTCTAAGCATGGTAGAACATCCGAACTATCACCTAGCTGTGTCACACCACACTAACACATATAGCAACCCCATTTTTAAAAGGTTACATGGCAAGGAAGTTAGCCTTTCTTGCAAGTAAATTACCACATTTTCACAATATTGAACTTGAAACAGAACTTCAAGGGCTTTCCTCTTTGGAACCTTGCTGTCAAAAGCCAAGCCTACGATTATGATCAAAAGCAGTACCGTGCAAAGGCGAACTCCAATGGGATGGTTTGCATTAGCTTAAGAATAACTCTCCACCCTTTTCTAGATACTATGACTGTTCTTGTTCTCTTCTGAGTACCTGAAATGCCATCCCAAAAGATCTTTACTGAAAATTCTCTTCATTGCTGAATTACAAAGATAGCTCACTTTGTACCTAATGCAGCTATAGTCACAATACTGTACAGTTACCAGGCTTCAATGAACACATACACGTGAGAGCCATCCGTTAATGCCTATTGTGTCCTGTGCTAGATAATCAGAGGTACAGAGAGGAATAATTTACAGAGAACAATACTCTTCTCCCTGTGTTCCTATAAAATTGGTTGGAAACTGTGGCCTTCTCACACTTCTTCCACATGGGAGGAGGAGTAATTGATCTGATTGGTGAAATGGTGACAGGCCCACATCGCTGGCCCATAATTCTGTTCCAGGCAAGGCTGATTTGTTCACACTTGTTCTGTTGATATGGCTCTCGTGCATTCCAGTGGCAGGACGAATGCTATGCCCCCGCCATGACGGTGCATGTGGGTCACTGGGTGACTTCTGCCCCGTGTGAGACCCAAGGAGGATGCTCAGGGTGGGGAGGGAAGTATCAAGAAGCCCAGCTGGGCGGGAGGTCTGAGCCTCATTCTCTAATCCAGTTTTACCAGACATAAAGCTGATGCTTTGATTCTTCTCTGCCTCCTAAGTCTATAGGTTCAGTAAGTGGGAAAAAAGAGGGAAATGACTCATTGTATCTCTCATGCTCAAGCAAGTAAGGTTCCCGCCCTCAAGAAGCTCAGAGCCTTCAAGGATCTTTACTTCTGAGTTCTTTTTTTTCCAAATATTATTTATATAATTAAACCATGATTGGAAATAAGGCCTAGTCCACTTCTCCAAGAAACACCATGAATTCAATTCAGTCCTTTAAGGAAACAACAAGCTATACTTCAAAGGCATCTAAGAACATGGTCTCTGGACAAGTCAATACAGAAATGGCATCAGTTGCATGGGAAATGTTTTACAACTATTAGGAAATAACTCAAAAGACCAAATTGAGTACAGTGTCTTGAATTTGGGTGGCTTTAAGCATTTGATAATATTTTGAGCACTGTAAGAAAGCAATTATGCCAGGGGCCTGGGCAGTATTTTACTTTATAGTTTATGCCCTGGTGATCAGGGGCAGAGGAATACACTTTCACTGACATCTGTGACATGGTATTTTCTTTCTACATGAGGAGAAAAACAATTCACGAAGGGATAGAACACACTTCTACTGGTTTCCACACATCAAAATTGTCTGCTTTAAAAATTAAAACAAGAAAAATGTTTTAATTCAAGTGGCATTTCTAAGAACAAGCAGGCCCTTGCCATTTAGCATGCCATTCTATGTCCTATATTTATCCATGTATTCTATATGCTGTGGTTAAGCTATTATTATGAAAAAAAAAAAGCTTACCATCTAGGACTTAGCCAAGAGTATATAAGCTTTGTTTCCAAGACTTGGTCAAGTGTATACAAGACACTGACGATATACAAAATCACCATTATTCATTCATCAGTTATTTACTGAAGATTTGAGAAGCTACTCTAGGAGCTGGGAGTAGGAAAGTGGACAAAATGAAGTCCCGACGACTCAATGCACTTACGCTTTACTGACGGACGAGAGCCAAGCTCACATCAGACATGCCAATCGGGACGCCTGCGTACTAGCTCTCTGCTCATGTTCAATTCTCCATGATTTTGCCCCTCACTTGGGACAGCCGACTGGTCTAGGGCAGTTAATCCATAGGCTGGCTAGTGACTAAGACCTCTGGCCTGGCATTAAAGTAAAAAAACCACCAAGTTGAGCTTATCTTCTCTTACCCTTAGAACTTGAACTAGGGACTGTCAAGAGATGAAGACCATTAGCAATGGCAGCGCAAGCTGATAGTTCATGATGTCTCTCCTGACCGAAGGACAGTGAGGACCTGCTAAGGCAAATGCAAGCTGATGTCATGATGCAGCAGAAACCATGAGCATGCAGAAACATTGAGGAAGAGCAGTAATTCCCAAACCAGGCCAGACTGACCACAGGGAGACATTCTGGAAACATACGGGGCATTTCAGGTTGTCCCAGGAAGTGGATGGACAGTGTGCTTGCTGTCCTGCAGTGCTCCCGAAGTCCTGCACTATGAAGAACTCTCTTGAGCTCTGCATGAGTTTAATACCTTGCAGGACATTCATGCAGCTATAATCTGTTTGGAATTACCAGGGCTTAAAGCCTGACTGCTTTGCATATAAAGGTGGAGTGCACTACCCTGTAAATCTGAGGACTGTTCTGTTCTGTTCAGAGTTTACCATGACCGGCAGTTCCACCACCTACACAAGGCTGCTCTGCAATTTAAGAGCCTTGGCCGATCTGCATCTGAAGCTGCTGCATTCAGAGATTCTAAGAGGAGTTAAAGTATCTGAAACGTCACTGGGTCCTGAGGTGGTGTCTGCCTGAGCATTTATGTATTGAACTATACAATTACTACATTACTTACTTCCTTTCTGTTTCTCTTTTCTAGTGAGTAAGACATCCTAGTGGAGTGTTGTGTTTTGTTTTTTTTTAAGTATGTGTAAAAGTAGATTATATTGTGAATTTTGGCTTAGAACTGCAAGTAACATGAGGAAGGGCTACAGAATATTTGTTAGAACAAAGAGGGTTGCGTTTGATGTGGTTGAAAACCACTGGGTTAGAAAAGAAAGGGGTTAAGAAAGCAGTCAGAACAGATAAGAAGGCATATACAGGAGAAGTGGAGTCATTCCATGAGCCAGCCCCTAAAAATGGTTCTTCCAATTAAGCTTCCAGATGATCCAGGACCCCCAGCACTCCCACCTAGATCAGGCCACTGCAAACACCTCTTGTCCTCTGTCTCATGCCCCCTCTTATCCATCCTGATGCCATAACTATTGTCCTAAAATGCATCATTACTAATAAAATGATATGTCATCTTATTCAAAAGCTTTCCAAAGTAACAAGTTGCCTTAAAGTACAACCAAACTACCTTCCCAAAATAATTTATTGCCCACCCAAGCCTGCTGGGTGAGCCATCCCTAATCTTCCCTAAATAGCTCTCAAGCAGTCCCAAATCCCATCTTCACATCTTTGACCTTTCTCATCTCCCTATGACAAAGCCCGTTCTCACCTCTAACCATAACCTCCATTATTTTCTCTTGGAGTTCGATTCAAATCCCATATACACAAGCCCGAAGTGATGATTTCTTTCTCTAAAAACCTAGAGGGAGCAATTAAGTACGGCACAATAGTCAGAACATGGTAAGTTACACCATGACAACAAACAGCCCCCAATCTCAGTGACTTACAAAGGTTTACTGTCACTTATGTCAAATGCCCAAGGCAGATGAACAATGCTCTGACACTGTGTCGCCTTCATTCCAGGACACAGACGTAGGACAGCCTTCTTCTGGAACACTACTGCTCAACACAACAGAAGGAAGAGAACATGAGGACCCCAATAATTCTTAAGCTTTTGCTCAGAAGGCGCCTGTGTCACTTCTCAGATTTAAATGGCCAAAGCAAACCATGTGACCAAACAAGATGTTAATGCAGCAGGAAGGGGAGGGGCAACAAATATTCTCAAATAATCTTAAAATCTACACTAATTGAATAGTTAGTGACCACTTCCTAGGGATACATGCCTTCATACCTCTCGAGTACAAGTTTCAGCAATAAGCCATGTGTTGGTTCTCTATTATAATAGGATGATTGTAGCGGATTTGAACATTTTAACATCCTGAGCAAGGCGAAATCCTGAAGCCCAGTTGATCAGCATGAATCCTTTGAATTCATACGGTCTCTTTAGAATTGCTACTTTGTGAATTTAGTTTACCAATGTAATGAAATTCCAGTACAATTAAATAACCTGGATATGAATTTAAAGTTCACTGTAACATCACAAAGCTTAGAATTAGTGTCTTGAATATAATTTCCTGCCAATATAATGGGGTTGGATTTTTTGAAGTTTTTGAAATATACAAATTTGTAAGTGAGCTATGAAATATTATTAAAGTCTCACTCTATGTAAAAATTAGAAACAATGAAAGCCTTCCACGATCCAACAATGTGAAGAATTTCATTTTAAAGTGGGTGAGCCAGGGGAACTAGAAACTGTTTAGGCTATGCCACATAAAGGTGCCAACTGAGCTAGTATTCAGACATCCACAGACTTTAATATTGTAGAAACCAATTCTGCAAATTATTTTACGATTGTGCTGTTGTTTTAACAGTCGATACTTACAAATTAAGATTTTTTTTCAATTCTATTAATGATGCCATTTTTATGTTCACCGATGCTGAAAAACATGGCCAGACATCGATAATGTTTGAACCACTGCCAAAATATACCATGCTGTTAATTTAGGTACTGTGGGTAAAACTGCAATACTTCCAGAATCTCTCTCCTGGCTTTAGTGCATCTCCGTATCAGTCGGTGTTTTTCTAAGGGGTGGAGAGAAGTAGCTCATCTCCATATCAACAGGTGATTACATGGGGAAGTGAAGACATATCTGGACCAGAGAGGAGGGGGGGGATCCTTTTGCAGCCAGGTCGCGAGAGGCACAGGTCAGAAGTAGATGACTGCTTGTAAGCAATAAACGGGTTTCTCCCACTTTATTTCTCCCTTTGACTGATTTCAGCTTCGAGGGTTATTTGCCCCAGGGTGGGAACATATTCCTCCCACCCCCCAGCGTAACAGGTATAAACTCAGAGATGTTGGAATAATACTGAGAAAATAAACACAGCATCAGAGCAACAAACAGTAAGATATGATGACTGAAGATTTATGAACCATGAAGACAACCTGTTTGAATTTTTCCCCCCAGGAGAAAACATCCTGCATGACAGGCTTTATGAATTATGTGAGCCCTCCAGGTACCACCGCTTGCAATAATCTGAACTTTAAACCTTTTTGCCACAAAGAGTGACACCAGGTGGGCTTATTCCCAGTAACTGTTCTTCATTCAGGTGTTCCGCCCATATATAACTTTTTATCCAAAAGAAAAATGAGAAAATATTGACATGTTTAAACCATGGTAAGTACCTAACTGCTCTCTGTCTTCTATTTAAAGATATGGCTGTCAAATCCATCACTCACAAAGATATTTGCGAGCACTTCTCCAGTAAATCTGTGATGGAAACTGCCTGTAGAAAAGCCCTACTGGTATTAATTTTGTGATCCTATTGAGTCTCATGTTAACCAAATAAAAATGTATTATGCTCACTCTTATTATGTGGCAGGTGTGGACAGCCTGGAAGAGCTACATGTTTACTTATGGAGGCCACAGCTGTCTTTCTAAATTACCCAGTGAGAACAAATACTGACTTTAAAAAAAAATGTAATCCAAATGAATAGGATGTAAAATGTCATTGACTCAAACCCATTTAACAAACATGCCTACTATGTGTACAGCCATGTGCCAATTTAAGCCTAAAACTCTCATCAAACAAGTTATCTGACCTGCTATCAAATAAGCTACTGTACTTTGGACTCTCCTAGAAACACAGTTGTGTTTTGCTCAGTGGTCAGCATAATTTGCCAGACCTTCTTACTCATGCTTCAGAAAATTCTCCTAACCATTGTTATTTAACCAAAATTACCTCTAAGAGGAAAATTCACTGGAATTCATGTAACACTGTTCATTGCTTTATATTTTAATGCTTTGCTGATAGGGAGTTAATTTCACTCTCAGCTCTCTACCCCAGCCTAAAACTGTTTCTTTGCTAGCTCCTCTCTCTCTTCTAGGAAGATAGTTTACATATAATGCTGCAAACCATGAGGCCCAAATAAATTTAGCTGGGATTTGTACAAGAATGGCTTTGGCATTTTCCAAACAAAGCAGAGCGTTCATTTCCTCTTCCTAACAGACCTTCTTCCCTTCAATGTCCAAGGACTTACAGAAATGCGTACACTGACTCTGTGTGTACTCTTATGCTTAGTGCAAGAATTAGGATATTGAGGATTCACCATATCTCCTTGTGGGCTTTTCACAGTGCCCCTCCCAGGGATCCATCCCTGAGGCCCTCAGGCCCCCAAGGGGTCCACAGTCAGAACTAGAGCCTGGTGGGGAGGGGATGGGGGGGATAGGAGAAATAGGTGAAGAGGATAAAGAGGTACAAAATTCCAATTATAAAACAGTCACAGGGATGAAAGTACAGCATAGAGAATGTAGTCAATAATACTGTAATATCTTTATATGGTAACAGATTTAACTGCACTTACTGCCGTGAGCATTTATAATGCATATAATTGCTGAATCACTATGTTGTACAGCTGATATCAATATAATGTTGTATATCAACTATACTACAATTAAAAAAACAAATAAAGATCTGTGGGGTGGGAAGATATGGTAGGTGAACTTGCTTGGGGAAAAAAATTTAGAGCTTTATTCCACTAACCTTGAAATGAATCTAGTTCTATGAATGATGAATATAGGCAATGAAATGCCATAGTATCAGCAGTACTTGGATTTTGTCACCAAAAGAAATCATGGATATTTTCATCTCACACTTAAGTTGTTGAAGATGTGAAGTATCATTTCGGCTCATTACTGCTTCGAAATTACAGCAGTTACTGGGCCTGCCACAGGATTTTTTTAATGTATTAATAAAGTTGAGATATCCTTTCAATGCAAATTCTTTTTAATGTTCGATAACTGTATTTCAATACAATGGGTGCCCTTTGTTGTAATAGTGATTTTATCTGATTAGTTAACAATGTAACTGTGAGAATGGTCCAGTTTATGTAATGCCCTGCCAGGGAAGCCATGGCCCAGGAAGAGAACCCGGCGGTGTGCTCGGTGATCAGGTTTAGTACCATGAGGACGAGAAACCTAGGGATGCTCAGGGCTGCTCTAAGCTACTCAATAAACAACAGCCACACAGATCATTTTTGGATACTTACTATATATTTCCTATTACTATATGTTTCCTATTACTGCTGTAACAAATTACCTCAAATATGGCGGCTGAAAGTAACACATCATCTTACTGTTGCGGAGGCCAGAATGGGTCCCACTGGATTAAAATCCAAGTGCCAGCAGGGCCGCGCTCCTCTCAAGGCGCTAAGGGAGAAAGCATCCCGTGCCTCCGCCAGCTCCTACAAGCTGCCCACGGCGCCCGGCTCATGACCGCTTCCACCTTCAGAGCCAGCAGCACATCGCTCCGAGCTCTGCACAGCCTTCAGATTCTGACGCTGTCACTCGCAGGGCCCTTGTGATTCCCCCAGGCCTGAGTCATCCAGGACGATCTCCCGATCTCAGGACCTTAACTTAACCACAACTGCAGTGTCCCTTCTGCCAGTTACAGCAACACACCCACAGGCTCCACAGTGAGGAGGTGGATCTCTTTGGGGAACCATTATTCTGCCTACCACACCAGCTGTGTATCCAACCACGATTAATGTCAAAATAATCCAATGGGTTTGAAAATATCATCTTCAGTGTGATAGAGGGGAATTTTGAGGTTTTAAGTTCAGAGGTCAAGATTACACAGTCAGCAGCTGCAGAAACAGGATTCAGTTCTCATAGACCCCAGACTCTAGAGCAGCTACTCTGGAGGCCTACTATGTGTTGATGCTTCACATGGCCACCTGCCCTTATTCCTTCTCCTTCATTCTTGCCGTCCTATTTCTCTGAACCCACTCTCACTGCCTCTTGGATGCTAAGTTTAATCCTTTCTTTCGTGGCTTTTGGGGTCCTGGTGCCTTCACTAGCATGTCCCCAATCAGTGCCTACATTTTATTTTTATTTATCCAGTATTAACCTTATTGATGGACATACTTCAGAGTAGGGTGCAAGCAGAAAGAAGAGGCTCACCTAGCAGCTTCTTTACCAGTCAATACGCCCAGTCCGTATAGCTCCTAAGAATGAAAATGCAAGCTTTGCAGGGAATGCCTTTCAGTACCTGTGAGGCCTTCTACAGGGCATTGCAGGTCAGTGCAATGGCCTCCTGTGCTCTTCTGTGCAAGGCTTATCTTCAATTCTATTGGGCATGTGGTTGGGGCAGGGAATGCATGCTTGCTCTCCAACAGTCGACAACCTAAGGGGTATGAGTGGGAGTAAGTTGAATCATCTGGTACAAACATGGCAATGAGCCAGAGAGAGACATGGTAAGTGCCCCAGGCTGAAGGTCAATATCACAAAGAGGCTCTTACTAAGGGAAGAAATCAGACCAGGAGGACCTTCAGCACAGGCAGGGTGCTCTGCAGAGTGAAGAGGGTTTGCAGGTGAGGGAGGGCTGTCGGGCATAAACACATACGACAGCTAGGAATTATGGCCTGGCTCAGGGAAGAGCTTTATTTGGACTGAAAACAGATTAGACTGTTGGTTTCCATGAGGGAGGGGAGGGGTGGGTGAAATAGGCGAAGTTGATAAAGAGGTACAAGCTTCAAATCATAAAATAAATTACTCATAGGGATGGAAGTACCACAGACGGAATATAGCTAATAATCTTGTAATTTCTTTGTATGGTGAGAGACGGTAACTATACTGACAGTGGTGAGCATTTCATAATGTATAAAATTGTTGAATCACTATGGTGCACAGCTGAAACCAACATAATATTGTATATTAACTATACTTCAATTAAAAAATGAAATAAAATTAAAATAAAGAAAAACAGGACACTGGACCTCGAATGGGAAGGCTTAAGTTTGAGATGCCAGCTCTGACACTCCCTGTGTAACCAGGAAAACATGATTAGAGCCAGTTTTCTCATCCATAAAATAAAAGGAAGATAATAAGAAGGCAAAAATAGATGAAATAATTTCAGGGAGCCTGCAGAAGTGTTCATCTTAATGTGAGGTCAGGATCACAGTAGGGGACCATTATCTGGAAAGAAATGGGAGGAGGTGGCAGAGGACATTTCCCAAAAATTCAGCAGGATTTTTCCACTTTATGATGGTTCAAAGTCAATATGCATTCATCAAAAATCCTACTTCAAATGGGTGAATTTGGATCTTTTCCCAGGCCAGTGCTGTGACGTGAGTGGGGCAGGGCAGTGAGCCCCACAATCAGGGGGTGAACAACCGATACACCTACACCTGTGCTGTCCCCACACAACCACTATTTTCTACTTTCAGTACAGCATTCAATAAATTACATGAGCTGTTCAACACTTTATTATAAAATAGGCCTTGTGTTAGCTGAGTTTGCCCAACTCATGTAAGTATTCTGAGCACTTGTAAGGGTGGCCAGGCTAAGCTCTCATGGTAGGAAGGTGTACTAACTGCACTTTGGAACTTACCGTATTTTCGACTTACGACGAATTTATGGGGATGTCGCTTCACCATAGGTCAAGGAGGATCCATATAGGATTATCAGTAGTCTGAGAAAACTCAAGACTAAATACCCAACATTCCTTCGGAAGACCGAAGACTTTTCTACTCCAACTGCTTTCTTACTAATATTATGAGAACAATCAGATATCGGAAAAAAAATAACAGGTCCCATATTATTTCAGAAAATTTCCATTTAAAGGAAGTTACCTATTCCTCAAAGACCAGAGAATAATGGCAGATCTAGCAGATGGAGAATATAGATGTAGAATCATCACAGATTCACTGATTGAGCAGCAAGTCTAGAGTTTTCCATGACTGAAAGCTGACTTTGTATGAAATATAGCACCTAAACTTACAGTAGCATGACAGTGTAAGGAACCTCCACAATGTAAAGATTATTTTGAATATCAAAAATATTCAAGCACTTGGGAATAAAAGTGAAAGACAAGTTTTCCTAAAAATAAGTCAATTGAGAATGATTAATCCAGGAGTCTTTTTTACTTATATAAATTGTGTGCAAATATGTAACTTGGTTGCAAGAACTATTTTTCTTAATTCTTTTGTGACTCTGAATAAGTTTCCTTAACTGACCTGCACTCTTAGCAGCCCATCGACAGAAACTGGAAGAAACACTTTCACGTCTGTAGTTAAAAAAAATAAAATAACAGGACACCCTTTCACAGTTCATTTCTTCACAAAATGTAACAGGGAAATAAAAGATTGGTATCCAGTGCACACGTTGGTCTTCCTATTCAGGCTACATGGCTGAAGTGGCATCTTTAAGCTTGAACTGCCTCATCTGTACCTTGGTGATTAAAATGAGATGATTATGTGAAACAATCAGTGTAAAGCATCTGACATTCTGTTAGATGGGCGGGAGTGGCAGGCACCCGTGACTCCTTATTCTCCACTAGCTGGAGCTGATGCTCCGGGAGCCCCTCTCTGGAGGAAGAGGAAATACTTGGGCAATTGGCTGATTGGCAGGTTCAGGGAGGAGGAGGTGGGCGTTTGAAGGTCGGTCTGTGATTGGCTCTCAGTCAGGACCTGCTTACCTGCACACAGGCTAACATTCTGACCTGCTTGGTTCCACCCCTGAAAGTGCCCCCGGACCACACCTGACTCCAGGGTAAAGGGTGAGCTAATCTACTCTGTCCCAGACCAAAAGCCCAAGTTCTCTAAACCCGCCCTTATTAGCAATGAAACTGCAGTTTCAATCTTCTACTGGCATAATTTTTTGCTTTGTCACTTGGTTCTGAATTCAGACACATGGACAAGAACGTGCTTTGTTGTGCTCATACAACCCAAGTAAGAGAGGCAATACTAACTTCTATGGCTAATGGTACCACCATCTTCTGAATCCTCCTAGGTGACCTTCACCACACATCCCGCTGCCTTCCTGACATCCTCATCGAGTAATGAGAAAGCATTTCAGCTCAACATAGCCCAAATCAAACTCCTGGCTTCCTCTGCCACACCCACACCCCACACCTGTGCCCTCATACGCTCCCTCCTCTGGGAAACAGCAACTTCCTCCTTCTGGTTACTCAAGACAAAAATATTGGCGTCATCTTTGATCTCTCTCTCTCTCACAATCTGCATGCCACCTGTCAGCAAAATTGCATTGGTTCCACTTCACAGTATTTTTACCCTCTCACTTCCACTGCCTCTGCCTCATCCACATCATCACACTTCTTGCCAGGAATTATTTTATTTCAATAGCCTCCAACTGGTCTCCCTGCTTCTGCCTTTACCCCCCTACATGTCAACACACCAATGTGCACGATGCTTTAAAGTCAGGTAATGTCTCCCCCTGCTCCAAATCCCCACAGTCTGGCGTCTCACTCAGGAGAGAAGCCACAGTCCTCGCGATGAGGCCCAAAACTGTCGACATCCCCAGGCAGGGGTGGGAAAGGCTCTATTCCCTCCACTCAGCTCCCCGGCTTCCCACCTACTCCCTTCCCTGCTCCCTCAAAGCCTTTGTGTTGGCTGTGCCCCCCACCTGGAACACCTGCTCCCAGTTATCCTCAGGCCTTTGTCTAAATGGCAGCTCCCTGTAAAGCCTTCCCTGAAGACCCTATTTGAAATAACTACCTTCCTATTCCCCGGCTCTCCCAATCCGTTGACTTTGTTATTTTTCTCCTTAGAACTCACCAGCACAGGATGTTTACTTTTTTATGTTTGTTTCTTGTCTATCCCTGCTCACTAGCATTGAAAGCTCCTGAGAGAAAAAACTTTGCTTCCCCAGGAGAGGCATTCAAGTATTTGAATTAATTAATTAATTAATTAATGAGGCAGAGGTACAGAACAGAAACAAATACACTTCTTCCTTGCTGGCTGGCTTCTAGAAGGCATGAGGATAATAAATATCAAAAATAAAGAAACCCCAAAAGTATAAAGTCATGATTTCTCCATCTAAGGAAAGCTAGTCAAGTTAGCTGCTGAGCACAGACAGAATATTCTTTTGGCAGATGTCAGGTGGCAGTCTTGCATACGTACGAAGTTGGCTTGCAGGTGACATAATGAGGTCATTGGGAGCAAGAATGTTTAGAAATGATAAATAAATCTATATGATTTCTGCAGAGGTCTCCTGGTAGCTTCTGAAGCTCTGCTTCCCTCCGGCCTCCTCCACATCAAAGCCAGGCTCTCAGCCATTCGGCAGCATCTTTACTTCAGTAAATTCCATTTCAGGGCAGTTGTTTTATTTGTCTTCTTCATGTACCCCTCTTAAAAACGATTTGTGATGCTTGAAACACACCTACCAAACTGCCCTTCACTCGATGTCAGAAGACCCACATGCAAATTACAGTGCGCTTTCTAATAATACGCGATATTGTTGTCAAGAAACTCATTCCAGGAATGCCTGCAGGTTTCATTTGTTAAATCTTATTAAGTATTCTAAAACGAGAAACTACAGAGAAGGAAGAAGAAAAGGATGTTTTACTCGTCTGTCAGGCCCCATTGCTTCTGACGGATGGCCTGGGAGTGACTGCTGATTTTGTTTTCGAGGAATGCTCCATCGCAAGAAAATGGGGTTTGTCTGGCATCTCTTACCCCAGAGACAGTCCTTGATTCCTCCATTCACCGGGAGGGTCTGCCAAAACACAACCTCTTCCCCAGTGCTGAGGAGGGAGAAAACACTCAAAATTAAGAAGGGTACTACCAGTTTGAAGCCACAAGGTGATGACTTAGGTTCCTACAAATGGTACATACCAAACTTATGTGAACTTCTGAGTATGGAGCCTGAACAAAGAGAAACCTGGGTCCCAGGACTTACACAGGTTCACTAACTCTGCTGTTGAGGCCCTTGGAAATCTCTTCTTTAAAAAATGCTAATATTAGAAGTGGGAAGTCATGAAACAGACATTCAGTCAATAAATGTTCATTGAGCACCTACTATGTTTCAGATACTCTTCTAGGCAGTGAGGATACAGACAGAACAAAACATGACAATTCCTGCCCCCAACACTGTGTTGTATACTTGAAACCAATATAATATTGTATATCAATTATACTTCAATGAAAAAAATAAAAAGTGCTCAATAAAAAAAAAAGAAAAAGAAAATTCCTGCCCTCATAGAGATTACAGTCTCGTAGTCCTTCCAAAGTAATTTCCAAAGCAAGATTTATTCCTAACATGGAATCTACTTTGTAAAGTAGAAAAAACACTCAGACTGGAGCTGCCACCTCATAGCTGTGCATCCCTTAACTAACCTCTTGGAAAGGAATGGTCACATCCCATGGGCACACCAATTTGGTAAATTGCAACCTTCCCTTCCCACCACTCCAGCCAATAGCTGAGTTCAGAATAATGATTTCCCACCTTAGTGAACATCGAATCACACATGGAGCTTGTTAGAAATACAAACTCTTGGGTCTCCCTCTAAGTGATTCTGACCCAGTGAGTCTGACATGGAGTTCACAGAAGCCAAATTTTTTAAACAAGTATCCCCTAAGGAGAGGCAGACAGAAGTGACCCTGGGACGTCACTTTGGAAACATTACTTTAAAAGAGTAATAGCCTGAAGATCGCCACCATCCAAAAGACAAACAACAACAAATGTTGGCGAGGTTGTGGAGAAAGGGGAACCCTCCTACACTGTTGGTGGGAATGTAAATTAGTTCAACCATTGTGGAAAGCAGTATGGAGGTTCCTCAAAATGCTTAAAATAGAAATACCATTTGACTCAGGAATTCCACTTCTAGGAATTTACCCTAAGAATGCAGCAGCTCAGTTTGAAAAAGACAGATGCACCCTTATGTTTATCGCAGCACTATTTACAATAGCCAAGAAATGGAAGCAACCTAAATGTCCATCAGTAGATGAATGGATAAAGAAGATGTGGTACATATACACAATGGAATATTATTCAGCCATAAGAAGAAAACAAATCCTACCATTTGTGACAACGTGGAAGGAGCTAGAGGGTATTATGCTCAGTGAAATAAGCCAGGCAGAGAAAGACAAGTACCAAGTGATTTCACTCATCTGTGGAGTATAAGAACAAAGGAAAACTGAAGGAACAAAACAGCAGCAGAATCACAGAACCCATGAATGGACTAACAGTTACCAAAGGGAAAGGGACTGGGGAGGATGGGTGGGAAGGGAGGGATAAGGGCGGGGAAAAAGAAAGGGGGCCTTACGATTAGCATGTATAGTGTGTGGGGGGCATAGGGAGGGCTGTGCAACACAGAGAAGACAAGTAGTGATTCTACAGCATCTTACTATGCTGATGGACAGTGACTGTGAAGGGTTATGTGGGGGGGCTTGGTGAAGGGAGGAGCCTAGTAAACATAATGTTCTTCATGTAATTGTAGGTTAAGGATACCAAAATGATTGATTAGATAGATTAGATAGATAGATAGATAGATAGATAGATAGATAGATAGATAGATGATAGATAGATAGATAGATAGATAGATAGATAGATAGATAGATAGATAGATAGATACATGATAGATAGATAGATAGCCTGAATATTTATTCCGTTTTATACCCTGTAGAGTTGAGACAAAAATCAAGCATCATGTGCATCCATTGCTATTAATGTTTTTCACTGAATAGTTTAAATACCACCAAGAGATCTGTCAGCAAGTTTCCTGCAAAGCAATGACTCCTGGTGGTTACATTGGGTTAAATCCTGTAACACTGAGTGAAAATAATATTTTACCACAATTATTTTTTGTGACAAGAGTCCGTTTTCATGTCTTCATGGCCTTATTCAAGAAACTATACTGAACACCAGATGTTTGTAAGGCATCATTCTAGGTAGACGGAAGTCCAAAACTGAGTGAACCAAGAAACATTCCTTTGTTGCATGAAAATTTGTTGAGGGCTCAAAGCCAGATGCTGGCCAAGGTCAGGGTAGGCAGGCATTTTCTCTAAAGGGCCAGACAATATTTTAGGCTTTGTGGGCCACAGAAAGTCTCTGTCACATATGATTCCTTCAGGGGTTTTTTGGCCCTTTTTTAACCCTTTAGAAATGTAAGAACTATTCTTGGTTCTCAGGTAGTACAAAGACAGGCCACGGGTTGCATTTGGCCTGCAGGCTGTGGTTCACTGACCCATCCTAGGTGATGGGGCCACAGCAGAAAGCAAAACACACAACAGCCCCTGCTCTCAAGCAGAGGGACACATATAATAAAAATGTAGACAGCAATTAATTAAATTCTAGGAAAAATAATAAGGCAATAAAGAGTCACAGCAAAAGAGAACATTTCATAGAAGGGGTCTATGGAAGATGACACGCAGAGATCTGAATGAAGTGGGGAAATGTGCACCCCTCTTTCAGATATGGCAAGACTTGCTCAAGTTCAATTATCATCACGGGGTATAACGTTACCACCGTTTGAGAATGTTGGGGACCTTGTCCAAAACAAACACAAGTAATTTTCATAATGAAATGGGCTTCAGGCCACATATATTAATAGTCAAGGCAGAAGTGAACGTTTTTCTACAAGATGTAAATGCAAGTGGTTTCGACAGGTTCTGGAAAGTCAGCACCAACTCAAGCTTCATTAACAATCAGATGCGATTCACAACCTTTTCATACTGAGAAATACTCTCCAGCCTCTTGAAGAATCCTTCTAACTCCTCCCTCCCCTGACAGACGGCCTGTCGCTCTGCTTTCCACCTTCACGTGTGTCCATTAGACACGCTGACTTTGAGGTCGGTTGATCCTTACTATAAAGCACGGTGTGAAGGCAGAGCCGGGTCTTTGGAGTTACAGTTAAGGGAAAACATCTAAAGAGCACCTCTGTGAGCTGGCTAGATGTGGCAGGGGTGAGACAGACCGCCAGCTACAGGCAGAGGCACTGAGCCGGGCTGGGAGGCCCTCGGTGAGAACGAAGCCCTGCCCACAGACTTAACACGCAGGCAGAAAGCCTGAGAGAGGAATGTGGCCTCCTTACACTCTCCTCTTCACTGCCCTTGGTTTCGGGTAGAAGCCGTGATGTGACACTGACCATTCTCCAAAGAGATACTTTTGTTCTTTTAAGCTAAAGTCTCAAGAAAAGATGGAGATAGTGAACCAGAACAACCCTGTGGCAAACGTGGGCTGTATCAGTAAATCTTCCCTGGCCAGAAATCAAGGTCTTGCCCCTTACTCGGTCTTAGAAAAACCATGTGCCCGGCTAGGTAAGTAGTCTCTCCAAGAAGTGGTCAAGAGATACAACACACACAGCTTTAAAAAAATAATAAATTTTAAACTCTTAAATTCTGTTTTCTTCAATATCCAAAGACACAAGTTGAGAAGCTGGCTGATGCCATTCACACATACCCAACAAGGGCATGGAAAATGGAAAACAGAGCCCCAGCCCTTCCCCATGTGGAAAAATTATAGTTCCACGGCTGGGTCGGCAGCAAAGTGCTTCCTGCCCGAGGAGCCTTTCACAGTCTGCGTCTGGAGCCACCGCAAGCACCAGATACCACGCTGGGCTTACACCCTGACAGTGGCCCGACCGAGCAGCAACTGCAACTCTGGCTTCAGTTACCATTATTTCCTAAAGTACTGAACTGAGTGTAGTTTCTTTCTAATCCTGGAGTTGCCCTGTCCCAAACTGCCCATCTCTGCAGAGGGACAGGAACACTGTAATCAGGGCCAAACTCTAATAGCACTTTTTCAAAGGCCTCCATAGCTTCCTTTATAAGTCTAAAAAGGAAGGTAATCTTAAAGAATAAAAGCCACACCACACACACACACCAAAAAAGGAAAAACCCACAAAACTGTTCATTGGCATTAGTCTCTGTCCTTCCAGATGGTCTGGCACCGTTCCTGCCCTTCTTCCTCCCTGACAGCGCCAGGCCGCCAGCCCCAGAGCTGAGTCCCAGGACATGACTCTCATGCACTGTCACCTCCAACCAATGTCCTGGAGGGATTTCAGGAGAACCGGGCTTCTCAAAGGCCATAGTTCCACATGAGTAGATTTGAGCCCACTAAGGTATGAAATCACTTGGTCATAAAATCCACATGAATTTCCCAAGTGTGCAGCATGTTTTGGAAACATTTACCACCTCTGTAGGCGCTTCCTGCTTTGAACCTTTCCTCCAAAGAGTAAGTGAATCACATGCAGAATTTATCAAACATTCTGAAGTCCTGAGTTTTTGTCAAGAATTAATGCCACAGATATCTCTAGAAAAGAGAAACACTACAGCTCACAGCGAGGAGTGCTTTAAACAAGCCCTTTGTTCACTTTACATGCAACAATGCATTTCATCTTCACAATGAGACTCAAAGGGGGATGCTAATATTAGTAACCCATTTTATAGTGGGGGAAAGTGAGGTACAGAAAGATTAAGTAACTAAGTGTCCACAGCTATTCAATGGCAGGACCAGGACTTGAACATGAGAAGTCTGGCTCCTATGCCCGCACCATTAACTGCC
Organism: Manis pentadactyla; assembly: GCF_030020395.1. NCBI lineage: Eukaryota > Metazoa > Chordata > Mammalia > Pholidota > Manidae > Manis > Manis pentadactyla. Next base: position 220,766,200 of record NC_080019.1, on the reverse strand, counting down.
ACTCCAGCACCTTGCAACACCTGTGGAAATCCGTCTTCTCCACCTTTAAGTGGAGCGCACACAAAACTAACCTGCCCAGCATTTTCTGATGCCGTACCTTATGTATCAAACATTTTTGCTTTCAGTCATATATCAACAAATAAAAATCATAGTCTCCCTTTATAGCTTCGGTCCTTTAAATACAAGATGGAACTGGAATTTCTGTGACCTGTGTTCCTTTTCCCTAAGAAGCAGGTATCTTAAGACAATAAAACAAATACTTTCTCAGCAGGCTTTTCATTCTACTGTTCAGCCTTTCCATGCACATGCTGGCAATGGTTCCGTGAACTTGGATTAAAGGTCCAAATGGACGAGCATATTTAATTGCATTACTTCCCCATCCCCTCCACAGCCCCGGGGCCCCTTTAAATCTCCCACCCAGGGACAGTGGCTCAGGCAACAATTCCTACTGCCACCTCCAGAGAAACACAGCCTGCACTTACACCCTCCCTGCTCCAAAGTGGAGGTCCCTAGACCTGCTGCCACTTTCTCAGGCACGACTGTCTTGGGCAGGAACAAGCACAGCTCCGAGTCGACGGAATGTGGCGGACTGCCACCTTTCTACCTCATTAGGTCACCCAACAGAAATCAACCTGATTCACTGGAACAGTTTGTAAGGAGAAAGCCAACTTTAAAAAAAAAGTGCATATGGAGGAAAATAAATACATGTCCCTAAAAATTTTCCCAAGTTCCTACCTCTAGCACAAACTACCCTTTCAGGGAAATGGAGCAATAAAAACTCCTGCTGAGGAATATAACACATATATCATTTTTTCCATTAGGTACCTTCCTTGAGCTTTTCTAGTCTGGTTCTTGCTTAAAAAACCCGACTTCCTTTTTTTCGGGTCTCTTAAATTCTTTTTGGCCAAGAGATTGATCTAAAAGGTAGTGGTAACTTGTTATGGCAGATTAAAGATGGGGTCCATGTCCCTCCCTTTGAATAGGAAGGTTTTAAGAGACAGATTTGAATAACCGGATATGGCAGAAATGACACTGGGCCAGTTTCTGGGCCCAGGGCTGAAGAGACTTCACAGCTTCCACTCAAAAGCTCGCTGGAGCCCTGAGCTACTAGGGATGCATTAGCACAATAACGCTGCTAGGGAGACCACGTCAGTCCCTTGGACTCCATGCACAGGGGCCCGGCTGAGGCCTGCCTTCCAGGGCCCCCCCCAGCAGGATGACCGTGAGTGGGGCCACCGGGACTCCTTGGCACCAGCCCAGATGCTGACTGAACCCCACCGAGCTGCCTGGTCTGCATGGAAAGCCATCCCCTAACCAAGGGGGCCCCAATTCCTGATCTGCAACCGTGACATTTAATCAAGTGCTCTTTTAAGTCACTAAGTTTTGGAGTCATTACTCATACAGCATTAAACTGTAAAACCAGTCCTTCCACAAAACCCCATCATTTATTCACATGTCTCACTCAGCCTCTTTTCTCACAGAGGATCCACTGTGGAATGGCTCGTTCCTCGGCCCTCAACAGGTCCCCCTCGGTGCACACCCTCCCTGTTCTCCAGTCTTTCTAGACAGTAAGGTGTTTAGCTTGCTGCTTGCCACTGGGCTGCAAAATTGCCTCTTTCACTGTAGAACAACCAGAAGCTATGCCTTCCTCTTCAAATTCTGTTACCTGCCAAAGATGATTGAAGGCTCTTGTACCTTCAAATAAATGCAACTCACTTATACTAAACACTTTGGGGTAGGCTAGACACAGGGTTATCTGATTTCAAAACTCACCTATATAACTTACTTTAGTAGCATGGAAGGTGGGGAGACAGGCAGGGGAGAGGCAGGTGGGGCTGGACCCTGGGATGGGAGCAGCAGAAATAGAGGGAAATGGCTCAGGAGCTAGGACATGATGGAACCTGTAGGGTGGGGTGAGCAGACTTTGGTATGCCTCCTCATAACTAGGCGACTGTCTTAAAAATCCAGAGTGCTAGGCCCAGGCCAGGTCAGGGTGTCTGAGTGGGAGCCCGGGAGCATGCGTTCTCACAGCTCCTTGGCGGTTCCCACGTAAGAGCCTGCGGACTGCACGCTGGGAATCCCAGACCCGAGGTCTCAGCTCCTGATGAGAAGAGGAGAAGAACGGATGGCGCAGCATGAGCTGTTCAGTCTCAGGCCCGAGTAAGGCCAAGATGGAGCTAAGGAGACGAGGAGGAGCTGATTTCAGGGGAGGGGACTGTTTGACGCCAGGTAGTATGAGGAGGGACCAGGCCTCTGAGGAGGAGTGACTCACTGAATTAGCAAGTTTGGGAGGATAAACACCCCAGCCCCTTCCTTCCTCTCTGGGCCTTACACTCCCACTGGACACTCATCGGTCAGCTCTGGGCCCTGGGAGGGCTACTCCTCTGCAAGGGCGCAGCAACAGGCACGGAAGTATCTAACTCCTGAGAGAAGCATCAGCAAGCCCCTCTGGCTACAGACCTGCAGGCACCTTCCCAGCCTGCTTTAGGAGCACCCAAGGGACCGCCCATCTCCAGAGGCCCCACTCCGTAGCTCTCCCCCAACTAGTCCAGACCTAGAATAGGGGTGTCACTTACCAGGCCTCCCGAAACTCCAATTAAAAGTGTGGAATTGAATTGGCTAAGCTTCACCTTCAGCATCGAAAGCAATACACACCCCCATGATCAATTTCTTTTTAGATTTATTAAGCCTGGATCCTTAGTCACTGAAATTCATTAATGAAGGCCCCAAACACTATCAGATCACCCTTAACTTAGCATTGTCATCTACTAAAAAGATAGCGGACTAGCCAAGACTGAGCCTCTCAGCTCTGGGAAGCGCTGGGGAGGAAAACCAGAGAGGCCCTCCCTCACCTCATATTTGTGATCAGACGAGGTGATCCTTTGGGGTCTAACAGTGTTCTGAAATAATTCCTCCTTAATAAACTCTTTGCTCTTCAAAGGAAAACGGAGGGTTCCTAAACAGGAACTGTGAAGGTTCATTTGTGATTCACTTGAGTCTTTTTGCAAGAACATGGTAACAATGTAGGAAGCGATGTGATTTCTGAGTAAGTAAATTATACTTTATTTTATGATGTCAAATAGATATCAACTTGGAGTGTCACAATGTTTATACATCTATTAGCCTTAATTATTATTATTATCTACCACAGAGTTAAGGAAAAAAACATTTTTTTTCCCCTGCTAGTGTTCTAAAAATAAATCTCCAAGTGTTAATATATATGAGTCGGTTGTGTTTTTAATACAGGGAAGTGTGGCTCCATAACATCCATCTTCTTTCTATTAACTTCAAGTCTATCTTTAGTAATATTTTAAATGCATGATTTACCATGTATTATTAATTTTCCCTGGAATGCCCACTCTGTCTCTCTATCAGAGGCAACGTGTTCTTAAAACCCAGGCAAGTCTCACCTCTCCCCTGAGGTGGGGCTGGGCCATGACCTCTACCTGACCTGTACCACTCCCTTTACTAATCCGTATCCTACCTCTAATTTATACAACACAATTAGCCCCCCTCCAGTTTCCTCTAGTCTCTTCCCATCTGTTTTCCATGATATGGCCCTTTATTAATTATTCATCTCAATGCAATAAATATTTATTGAGTTCCTACTACAGGTAAAGACAGTATAATGAGGTGGTTAAGAGATGGAGGGATGCCCAAGTCTGATGCACCCTGGACCCTCACTTACTACTTGCATAACTTTGGGCTAGCTGCTCAACCGTGCCTCAGTTTCCTCATTTGCACAAATAAAGCTAATAGTATGACCTGCCTCAAATACTTTCTAAATAAATCACTACTTGCAAAGCACTTGGAACAGGGCCTGGAGTATAACAAACCTCAAGAAACACTAGCTGTTACTGCTCTTACAATTGCTAAGTATATTCCTGGGTTCAGGGAATATGGAAATGAATGGGGTACAGTGACAGTTACACATTTTAGAACTCCTTCACTGATTTATCAAATACTGTGCACCTACTATGTGCTAGGCACTATTTAGGGGATATAACTGTGAAAACTCTCTTTCAAAGAGCAAGCAAAATATCAAGCAGTAGAAAACTAAATAAATGAAACTATAATAGGATGTTAGATAACTCTGAGTCCCATAAAAAATCATGAAGCAGGTGGAGGGGTGAGAGAGTGATGGGGTGGCAGAGGGGACCACCAGGGAGAGGGCACTTCAGCAAAGTCCTTGATGACATGGGAGTGTGAACATGGAAGAGGGTCCGAGGCAGAGGGAACACAAGCCTCAGGTGAGAATGTTCTCCAAGGACGAGCGCGGAGGCCAGTGTGTCCAGAGCAAAATGGGCCAGAGGAGAATGGCAGGAGAGGATGGCAGAGGGGTGCCAGGGGCCAGGCCGGGCCTGGGAGCTCCTGGGAGGACCGCAGGCTTTCTCCCGAGGATTGTGGGAGGCCACCAGAGGGCTCTGAGCAGGCCAGTGACATGATGTGCTTTGTGAAGAATATGCTAGAACGATATGCATTTTCTCTAATTGTCAAAATGGTCTTAGGAGCTCTTGTAGACTCTTGAGGGCAGAAACCAAGGCTTCCAATTGGTGGAATCTCACACAACTCACCTGGAGTTGTATGATTAAATGCCTTCCTAACTGAATGATCTTTGCCTTTCCTTTGTCTCAGTAAAAAAAAAAGAAAAAAAAATCACCAAGGATCCTCTAATAGTTTTTCTCTCTGGTTTTGTTTTCTTTGTGGGGCTTTGGTTTGTTTCCCTTCCTAAGCACTTTTCAAAGAGATGAACGATAATTTCACTGCCACAGAAGTCCACTTTCCCATGACCTCAGACTTCTGGAACAATCTTGAAAAACAGAACAGGAAACATTCTGCTGAGCTAAGACTCACTCACTGCTTCAGAACACAAAACCTCCACACTGTACTTGTGCCTATGTGGATACACAGCAGTTCAATCTCAGTTAACATACAGTCCTAACACCCGTCGTCCCAAACTCACAACAGAATAAAAATCTTAATGGGGGATAATGGCGTTCTTAGGGCCCAGCATACTGACAATGATGCTTAAGAGACTGACTCTAAAGAGAGCTGAGCCAGAAAAAAAATCTAAATCACAAAAGAACTACGCTGGGGGCCACTGCAAAACCCCAAACTAGTGTTCCTCAAGTAGCTGCCACCAGAGGTCAATTATGTCCTACATCTTTCAATTTACAGAAAAAAAAGAAAGGAAGGAAGGAAGGAAGGAAGGGAGGAAGGAAGGAAATAGTAAAATATAGTCTAGATGGATTTCTATGCAAAATGGGTAAAATCAGCAGAATTTTGGTATGTGGTAGGAACAGTTCAAGTTACACTTGTACTTTAAAGCTAATGGGGAAAGATTTTTTTTTCTATGATGAATCCCAATAAATTGGTAAGATAACAAACTGACACATAGGGAAAAAACACTATTGTAGGGTAGATGTCATTGGTGTTAGAGAGTTTATATGCACTTATACATGAATGCCAATTCATTGAAGAAGATTGAGTGGACAGGCAGACACCGGTCAATACCAACCCCAAACCCTGTACCCCATCTTCCTTACTATCAAAATCACAAATTTTTCCCAGAGTGGTCATGTGACATTGTTCGGACCAATGAATGTGAGCAGGTTTTACTGGGCATGGTTTCCAGAAAAGTCACAGTTTTCCTGACAAAAAGGACCAGAATCAGCACCTACTAGGCACATGCTTCCCTTTGCTCTCTCCTGTTCTCCTGCCTGAAATGCAGGGTGAGGTCTAGAACTACAGCAGCCATCCCGCCACCATGACAGCAAAAGCTACCAACTAAGGATGGTGAGGCAGAAGGAGAGAAGTCTGGATCTCTGAACAAAGGTGCCACCCAACATTTAGTTTCCAGCATTCACATGGCTGGAATAAATAATAATTACACCTCACTCATTCTCAGGGACATGCAGCCGAGGGGCAGAACACAGCAGGGAAACGTCTCACCACGAAGCCCTGAGGCGTTGAGGGGAAGGATACTCGCTCTGGAGGGAAACTGGCGCCTGTGCAGCTGCAGCTCTGCCACCTGCTGGCTGTGGAATGTCGGTCAACTCACTGAATGGGTCCGACTGAGCCTCGGTGCAAACAGGAGGGGAAACAACACAGACCACCAGGATCCGGGACAAAGTCAAAAGCGGCATGCACAGAGTAGAGGATTTGGCCCAGAGCATGTTGATAATATCACAATAACTATTACTATTAAACTCATTGTCATGCAAATAACATTCTTTTTGAATTAAACTTAAATTCCCTAAACATCTCTACTATCAGCTTACACGCTCCTGTTGCATGTTCAAAACACAGCTACCAGAATCCCTTTCACAAGGGCCTTCAGTGATTTCCTTTAATTTGTGCAGACTGTCAAAATGATGCCAAGGAGTCATGGCTGAAAACTCAAAGATTTATTGGTGGCACAACTGTTAAATAACACAGCATACTAAAGGACAAAGTCCTCCTTAATAAAGGAACATTGCAGCCTGTTGATTCACTAGGCACATTAAGCACACATAGGGTGTTGCAAGGATGGCCAGACAATGCCTGTATCCTAAGGTACAGAACTAATTGGAAACGAGGATAAACAGGAAACGATGTTACATGTTAGCTAATGAGAACCCACGGATAGCAACCTTTAATCACCCAGATAATGCTCTTAATTGCCATCAAAGTGATTTCAAATCACTGGAATTAAAAACGGCTTTTACATACTATGATTGCTTTACTAATTTAACATTCCTCTAAAAATAAGTTATACAGAACAACACTGTGAGATGTAAATATACAGTTGTGTATATATTATATATAGTTATGCATACAAACTATGGTATTTTATTTTATATGTGTGTGTGCATATATACATGCACACATATATAAATACATATATAATATGGTTCAATGTTATTAATTTTCCTTGACTGTTACAGAGACAAAAACCACTCAAAAATAGGACTTAGTCATCACATTAAATAGCTTTGGAAGTAAACATCATTTTTGAAAAATGGAGGGAATGGGGAAAAGCCCTATCAGCTGGAGACTCTATTCAGCTCTGACTCTAGTCAAGAGAGGGTGTGATGACTAGAACAACCAATTTCTCTCCAGCTCCATCATCCGGTAATTTAAATCTGATTTCTGACATTCCATGTGCTTATCAAACACCAAACACCCCCACCAGGCACTGTCTCCACAGGACAATCCTGCTGCCCCCCACCGAGGACTGTGGGACCACCTGCACTGCCTCAGTCGGGAGGACATTACCCAGCTCCTCGGGTGGGGCCCGATGCCATCACCTAAAGCCGGCTGACGCACGGGTGAGGGACGAGGCTTGCTCCTATGAGCAGTGTGCATGGTGGGAAGGCTCAGCATCCTGCACACACGTACCAGCCCCTCCAGCCTCGCTGCTTGGAAGGACATCAAGAACAGGATGGTGTTCACCGGCTTTCACGATGTCCTTGTAGCTATGTTAGAATGGAGTTAATAACACTATCAACCCACTGTCCCCACCATTTTGAGGAAATGTATGAAGCAAAATTACTTCTTACCTTTCCCAATTGACAGGAAAAAAGAAACTATGCTCTTCTTTGCCAACTAAATTTTCTTTTTCAACTGAACTGTGTAACAAAAGACTTGATGGGTTAACAGGTACCAGGCACTATTCTGCGTGGTTTGTGTGAATGTGTGCATGTGTGTCTGTGCAACTATTTAATGGATACACATCCACACAGATGCAAATGGGATCCTCACAGGAACCTCATAAGGCAGATACAACTGCTGTCCCATTTAACTGAGGAAACTAGTGTTCAGAGAGGTTAAGCAATCTGCTTCAGGTTACACAGCTTATATGGAATTGTACTTGTTTCCAGGCAATTCTGATTTCAGGGACCAAACTCTTAACCACTGTAACTATCAAATGACAAAGATACATGAAGCTTGAAATAAAATCTTCTGGTTATTTTTACCTTCGTTTTGAAATATGTGAGTCAAGATTCTCAAACTCATCTGCTTATATCATTAAGACGAAGGGAGTCCATCCATGTAAATGAAGGGAGGCGACAAAGAGAATGAAAAATGCCCCAAAGGCTGGGGGAGGTCAGCAGTCAGCTACAGCAAACTATTACAAAGAGGAAATAAAAACTGAGGGTTTCCCCAAATCTGGATTTTTATGTGTAACCCCGTGATTTTCAAAAAAATGCAACCGATTTTAAAAACACTTTTAAACATAAAATGAGCCAAACGAAACACATCTGTGGGCCTAAATAACCTGTGGGCCACTAGTTGGAGACCCTGCTTCACACTACACTTTAATCAAATTTTTGGTGGGAGAACAATACATCAAATCACTGGTAATAGATCATTGGTAGTATTTACATTTCATTGCAAATATCTGTTTAATGTTTGTCTGAGTCTGGTGGATTCTGAAAAACTTGAATCCCTCCCTCCCCCTGAGACACATAACTAAACCTGCTTCTTAATTCATGTCTTCGTGCCGCAAAGTTTTCCTTTGGTCAGGTAGAAAATGACCTTGCTGGTTCTATTTATTATTTAACAGAATTCAGTCTCAAAATCCCTGTCATAATCCATAATAAAATAGAGAGAGCAAAACTTAATCGGCTGTAAATGTACAGTAGTTAGCATTCACTGTAAAATGCTAATATTTCGAGAATGCCATTTCTCTTCATGGCCTTTTGACCAAGTTGGTTAATGGACTGAGACTCGGGAAATAATGGAAATAATTTAGAGAACTTCCTAACCGTGCATCAACCTTGAATTGCACCACATCAGGGCAGAGAAAGCAGTGAAAGGTTTAGCAAGAGGCGCTCACCCATCAGTGTGGACACTTGCCACTCTAACAAAAGGGCAATCGAATAATTCAGTTGCCAAGTGGCAGAAACCCGCCTTCTAGGCACTCCTACTATCAGATTTGCTCAGGATACTACAAAACCAAAATTAACCCTCATATGTCTACATGCTTGAATCCTGCGGTTGCAAATAATTTTCCAAAAGATAGTTTAAGCCCCGCTTCATCCCATATTGGACCACATTCCCTGATCCAACATGCTAATTACATATGCTGATCACTGGGCTGTGCCCCTGAAACTGATTGCACAGAAATTGTGTTCTAAACTCTTTGCCTTCAAATTCCTTCCTTTCAAAGATGCCATCTCACACACAGCTTCCGGGACTGTAAAGGACAGAGGCCACCATGGTCTGCCATCTGTTAGTAACTTTAAGTATGTACCACTTGCCCCACAACCCATTTATCTCCTGTCCATATATCCCAGGGAAATTCCTGAACAGGTCCATACAGGGACATTTACATGGATCAGCACCAATCCATTTCTGTTGTTATTGCTTGTTTTGTTCTTGTTTTGGGACAGTGAAGAGCTGGAGCAACCTACGTGTCCACTCCTAAGAAGGAAGAAGTCCCCTGTGGGGGGCATTCACAGTCGAATATTCTACAGCATTTATAATCTTGGTACATTTGTTATTCACTATCAGGAAGCAACTCTGGAAAATCTTTCCCATTTATACCCAGAAAAGCTGAGATGATAGGCCCTGATAAATTTTCTTCATCCTGTGATATTCAATACTCACTCATTTGGTTGGTTTTCCTAAAAAATTGTATTGTTCTAGGTACCTTGTGAAACAAAAATAAGTACCCATGTCTCCCCTTTAGGGACTCTTGACTTGGAAAGGAGACAGACAAAAATCATGTTCCTACCCAATCATAAAGGCCACATGATGAGCTGTGGATTAGTACACAGTGAGCACACCCCCGGGGCGGGCGGTCCACAGGACGCTGGCAGAGGAGGGCGTACTGTTCCAGTCGCTGCGAAGGGAGGCAGTGCACCTCCCTGAGCTCCACACCCCCAGCCAAAATGCAGTGGCCCAAAACGGACCAAAATGCAGAATGGGATGTTTTCAGGGCATCCACTTTAATCCTCTCTCTACAAATGGCGACAAAGGGACATCAGGATTCACCAGAAAACCAAGCCATCTGTGACCTGTCATCTAAATCCCACCTACTGGAAATGCAGATTGAGAAGACAAATGTGAGTAACAGAGATCCAACCTGACGGGGGGAATGCTGCAAAGAATGTGTCACTAATGTCCCCCAGATAGGTCACACAAGATGTCCATATTACTGTTGTAATATGATGCAAGTGACGCATTTATGCCTGTTGCTGACCAACCTTTCCTCTCTTCCCTTTCGCAGCTGGATTACCTTTGTTGACACGTGAGGTCATGGCACAGCTGCTTCCCACGTGACCATCAAATCACTTCCCTGTGGGGAAACAGTTCCCTGATGATGCTAACGGATGCCTGAGCTACCAGCCACCCTTACCGAGTTACAGGACATGCTAATAAAGGCATGTAGGCTAAGTAAAGGCAGTCTTTGTGTTCTGCATGCCATGGTGAAGCCTACATGCTTCCTCTCAGAACAACTATTATAAATACACAAATAAAATTCATAGGATTGCAAAGAAAACTAGTCACACTGCATCAAACTAAAAAATCTTCTCTACAGCAAAGGACATCAGCAGAACAAAAAGACATCCCACAGTACAGGAGAATATATTTGTCAATGATTTATCCAATAAGGGGTTATCATTCAAAATATATAAAGAACTCATATGCCTCAACAACAAAAAAGCAAATAACCTGATTGAAAAATGGGCAGAGGACCTGAACAGAACTTTCTCCAAAGAAGAAATACAGATGGCCAACAGGCACATGAAAAGATGCTCCACATTGCTAATCATCAGGGAAATGCAAATTAAAACCACAATAAGATATCACCTCATACCATTTAGGATGACCAACACCCAAAAAAAACAAGAGGCAACAAATGCTGGCGAGGATGTGGAGAAACAGGAACCTCCTATACTGTTGATGGGAATGTAAATTAGTTCAACCATTGTGGAAAGCGGTATGGAGGTTCCTCAAAAAACTAAAAAATAGAAATACCATTTGACCCAGGAATTCCACTCCTAGGAATTTACCTGAAGAAAATAAGATCCCTGATTTGAATAGACATATGCACCCCTATGTTTATTGATGTACTATTTACAATAGCCAAGACATGGAAGCAACCTAAGTGTCCATCAATAGATGAATGGATAAAGAGGATGTGATATATATACACAACGGAATACTATTCAGCCATAAAAAGAAAAGAAATCCTGCTCTTTGCAACAACATGGATGTATCTAGAGGACATTATGCTCAGTGAAATAAGCCAGGCAGAGAAAGACAAATACCAAATGATTTCCCTCATTTGTGGGGTATAACAACAAAGCAAAACGGAAGGAACAAAATAGCAGTAGACCCATCAACACTGAAAAGAGACTAGTAGTTACCAAAGGGGAGGGGTTGCAGAGGGTGGATGGGGAGGGAGAAGGGGATTAAGGACACTATAATGTGCAATCACAATATAGGTAGGTTATGGGGATGGTAGTACAGCATGGGGAATACAACTAATGAATAAATAACATCTTACTGCATTGATGGACAGTGACCACAGTGGAGGGGATGAGGACTTGCTAACACGGGTGAAGGCTGAATCACTGTTCTCCGTACGTGAAACCATCATAAGATTGTATATCAGTGATGCTTCAATTAAAAAATATACAGCAAAACAGGAAAACATGAGTAGGGTGAAGATTTCAGTTTTGTTAAAACTTAGAAAAAGGAGCAGAGATGAAGACTTTCCTAGAGATTTCAAGAGGCCCAGAGCATGAAGGAAGTGGGGGGAGGGGGGGGAGAGCAGAAAATAATTCTGTCTTGTCCTCAGAGATGTTGGCCAAGGTAAGAGAGCGTGAGGTCTGTCAATTTAGCAACATTGTTTCCATCATTAAAGAAACACCCTTTGGCACAAAAATAAATTTTTAAAAAGAATTACTCACATAAATAGTCTAAGACCCCAAGCAATTTGTAAATATTGCTGATGGTGTGTATGTAAACATGTAGTTATTAGTAAAAAGATGCATATAGCAGCATATGGACGACGAGTCAGTCCATAAGATAGGTTTCTTTTTACACAGAATTCAGAGATTCCAAACATACAGAAAACATGGAATTCACAGAGACTCCAGCTCTACCCCTCAGGAGGGCTTGAGTTACAAATATATTCTACTACGATGTGTATCACTCTATCTACCACCCACCCCACCTCAGTCGTGAGCAGCACAGATGAAGCAGGGTGAGGAACACTGTCAGAGGGAGGGGGGCAGAGTTGAGTCCTTGAGTCACAATGAATTGGAACCGTCTAAATAAACTGACATCTCAGGGAGGTGGAAAGTCACTGGCCACAGCAGCTAACCAATTTGTAACATCATTGCCTCATTACACCTCAAAGCTTGAAAGAACCTTAGCAGAAGATCTCCTAACTGGAGGCTTCTCAACTAAAGTGAGTAAGAATACATTTTACTATAAAAATGAAGTTTGCAGTATATTTCCAATCAGACAGTGTTTACACTGTTATACTCTTCAATTATGAAAATGCATGCAGGACACAGCATTAATGCGAAGTCAAAGTTCCCTTAAGTCGACTTATATGTTTTCATCAAAATGCCATCAACACATCCTTGAAAAATGAGATATACAGATGAGGGACAGCTATCCAATCTACTCAATTATTGGTATTAAGATGGATATATGGACCCTTAAGAATGTGCCCCACCCCTAGTGGGCAGATCAACACACTGTGAACATAAAAACTCACTTAACTTCTATGTTTCACAGCTGTAGAAACTGAGGCCAAGAGACTATAGACAATTTGTCAAAGTAATTTAGCATGGTCTACACAAGCAGTCATTGTCCAAGTCTGAAAGGAAAGCTGGTTTCCTGGCTTCTGAGTTGGATTCTTCTACTGTTGAGAGCTGCACAGATGTGGTATGTTTAAAATATTCTTATCTGAAAAGCTCTGTTGTTTAAATTATTGCACACCTTTATTTTAATTCAATAATTCACACTAATTAGGTGTGGGACTATCCATCTGGCTTATTATTACATGTAAGTCATTTAAAAATAAATCTATGATTTTATTATTTTCAAGTACTCTCAGCAACTTCACCTAGGTAACGAAGAGAAAATTTATAATGGGCAATATTTTTTCCCACTAAAAATGCATCAAGGATCTCATATACAAAAATTAACTCAAGATCAATCACAGACCTAAATGTACAGCCTAAAACTAAAACATTCGTAGAAAATAACCTCTGTGGTCCGGGTAAACTGAACTTCATCAAAACAAAACACTTTTCTTCAAAAGACACTGTTAAGAGAATGAATAGGCTGGGAGAAAATACTTGCAATTCCTTTATAATGCAAGAATTGTATTGATTACATATAGAGAAGTCTCAAAGCCCAATATTAAAAAACCAACCCAACTTTTAAATATGGGCAAATGACTTGATGGGCAAATGACTTGAAGAGACACTTCACCAGAGATACATGGAAAAGCAAATTAAAATATATGCACTATCATTAGTAATGAGGGAAAGGCAAATTAAAACCACCCTATCACTTCACATCTACTGAAATGGCTAAAATTAAAAATACAGACTCTACCAAGTGCTTGCAAGAACATGAAGGAACTGGGGCTTTCATACCTGCTAATGAGAACATGAATTGGTACAACCCTTTTGAAACGGAATTTGACAGTTTTTTAACAAGTCAAACATACATCTATCACATAAACCATCCATTCTGCTCCCTAGGTCTTTACTTGAGAGAAATGAAAGCATTATGTCCATGTAAGACTTGTATGAAACGTTCTTTACACCTCTATTTGTGACAGCCAAAACTGCAAACACTGCAAATGTCCATCAACAGGTGAATGGATAAATAGTGTGTGGCAGACAATAGAATATTGCTCAGTAACTCAAATACCCTACTGATGCACACACAATGGATGAACTGTAAAACGTTTACACAGAAACAAATCTTTAAAAGAGGGCGATCCAAGATGGAGGTTTGGAAAGACCTTAAACTCACCTCCTCCCACCAAATCTACAACTACATATAGAGCAATTCCTCCTGAAGAAGAACTGAGGGCTGATGGAACAGCTCATGCACAACAAAAAATAAAGTGACCGCATACAGAAGGCTAGGAGAGATAGAGACACAGCAACGATGTGAACTTCGCCCACGACACAGTGACCTGCACTAGGGAGAGACACCACTACAGGACCCGTGCACAAGCTCACCCTTCTTGGGGCACAAAGAAGAAACACTGGTTTAAAGGGAAACTAGACTATAAGCGAAGGAAATCTATTTATTAACCCTGGAGCATCCACAAATGGGGAGAACTGCTGGAACTCTCCCTGGGATCAGAGGTGTCAGTCAGTGCTATTTTTCATGTTCTCCTCTACCTCAACCACATGGACAGGAGCAGGGTCCCATCCTGTCCCCAGCAACCTGGGACCACTGGCCCACACCAGCTACCACAGTCCTCCCAAGGCAGAGGTGGTGTGACACACCTTGGGTCCCTCCTGCCCACTGGCCCCACGTGGTAAGTTTTTTCATATACAACAACAGTAGTAGTATAGTAGTATAACTCCTTTTGAGTTCCAGGACATGGGTGGTGTGTGTTTGTGTGTTTGTGTGTGTGTGTGTGTGTGTCTTCCAACACATAACACCAAGCAATTCTCAAGCACTAGCAGGCTGTCCAAGAACACAACTCAATTCTGATGCTACCTACCTAGAGACAGTGCTAGATTAAGGGCTCCATCCTACAAAACCACCCTCCACCATCCTCCTCCAGATGCTGGTAGCAAGTCCCACATAGTTACCTGTGCTTCTGACCTACCAGCTACCGATTGGAGGTTCCCACAACATCCCCCTTAGGTTTAATTAATTTGCTAGAGTGGCTCAGAGAACTCAGGGAAACACTTATATTCACCAGTTTAATAAAGGATTTTGTAAAGGATACAAGTTAATAGCCAGATGAAGATATACATAGGGCAAAGCCCCAAATAAAAGAGTGTCTATCTTTGTGGAGCTCAGGGCATGGCTCCGTGGCACTTGGATTTGTTCTGGTTGCCCAAACACAGAAGCTCTCCCCAGCAGAAAAGCAGGATCCCAAAAAGTGATTAGCTCTTCTCATGGGTTCTGTGAGGGTTTCATGGCATAGTTTCTATTGACTAAATTATTGGCCATTGGCTGATTCAGCCTCCAGCCCCTGCCCTTTGGTTAATGAGACTTCAGCCCCAGAAGTCTCTCAGTAACATGACAAAACACCCATTTACATTTAAGGCTCTGCAGTGTTTTCAGGAACTGTGAACGAAGAACAAATATACCTGGGAAATATATATTTGGTCATCTGAAAGACCAAATATGTGTTTCTTATGACTCATTATATCCCACCCCAGCTCCAGCCATCCCTCCAGAGTGGCTCAGCTATGGCATGCCCTGGGGGCACTCTGGCTCACGCATGTTCTAGCTCCAGCTGTCCTTCGAGGGTGGCCCTGGTCTGCACCAGGAGACCTCCCATCTGCACTCATTCCTGCTCTAGCTGGCCAGCAAAAGCTGCCGGACAGTCTTTGCAAGACACTCCTACACAAGGCCATTCCTTCAAGACTAGATGAACAAACTGGAAAACTATCTAATTCATAGAAACAAACACAAAGAGTGGAACAAAAGGAAGAGACAGAGGATATGTTCTGAACAAAAAACAGGACAATACCCCAGAAAAAAATTTTTTTCAGTCCTAATGAAATGGAAGTAATTTACCTGATCAAAAATTAAAAGTAAGTCATAAAAATATTCACCAAACTTGGGAGAAGAATGGAGGAACACATAGAGAACTTCAACAAATGTTTTCTATATTTTAGTAGAAAATATAAGAAAATTAAAATAAATAAGAAACATAATAAAATATAGAATACATAAGAAAGATCCGGGGGGTGCCTAACTGGTTTTCTTGGTTTCACTGCAGATGGCTGGTAATTACAGATATGCTTTGGTTATGTAACTATACTCCTATTATGTTAATGTGTGTGTGCAATTTAAGTAGTAGCTTAAAACCTATACATGCTGAAGTTACTCTACAAGAAGATATATCAAAGAAATAATCAATCTTCCCATGTTTTCTTCCGCCTGCTACTTCTATAGCTTTTCTTCTTCCTTCCTAATTACAACCCTTAAATAGAATTCGTGCCTCATATCAAATTTACCGAGTATCATAAGTCTTCCAAGTGGTAAAGATACCTCAAGACAAATGCTGGGCATAGAAGCCACAGGGCATAAATATGCAAAGAAGTAAAAAGCTAACTTTTTCAAATAATAAGGCTTCTCTCTCACTTACCAACTTCACATTTCCCTGTATGGCCCCGGAAGATGACTGGTTAGCCAGAGACGGGTAAGATTCCTCAAGGGAGGAACAACCTAAGACAGGCACAGTCGCAGGGGGGCCATCAGGTGAGAAATTGGGGATCAACAGAGGTGAGGCTTAGAACCTCACCCCCCCGTTCTGAGAGAAATCTTCTGCATACGTGGATGTTTTATTGCCCTGGTCTAGCTTGGATTAACACATAGTCTACAGGCACACACCTGATCATCTACATGTGCTCTCTTACAACACTAAACTATGTTTTCTACCTTTATCTTGTATCTACCTACCACTTCAGCATTTTATTAAAAATAATAATAATAAAGAGAGAAATGTGGTATCCACATATAAATCAAGTATAAAAACCAAATGAGTATTCATATTTGAACTGACTGTTTATAGTTCATAATGCATGAGCAAAACCGAAAGTTTCTGTGATGACTGCCCTTGTACTGTTCACTATGTAACTTATTCATTATGTAAGAATTTGTTCTACATGTAAAAACTTGTTTGTTATGCCTCAGAAGATTGGAGACTGACAAAAATTAGGCTTGGGGTGGAATAATGATTGTGCATTGAGCATTGACTCCCCTATACAGAATTTTATTGTCGTTAACAACCATTTGATCAATAAATATGAGAGATGCCCTCACAAAAAAAAAAAAAAAAAAAAAGGACAGACTTCCAATGGTAAAATAAATTAGTAACCAGGATGTAATGTATAGCATAAGGAATATAGTCAAGATATTGTAACAGCTTGGTAGGGTGATAGCTGGAACCTAGAATTATGTATATAAATGTTCTACCACTGTGTTGTACACTTGAAACTCATGTAATGTAATACTGTGTGTCAACTACCCTTCAATAAAAAATAATTATTAAAAAAAAAAAAAAAAAAAAAAAAAGAAAGATCCGGGGGGACTTGATAATAAGGGCGAAAGGATGTAGTAACTGCATGGTTTTTCTTGTGAAACCTTCGTAAGAGTGTATGTCAATGATACCTTGATAAAAAAAATAATTAAAAAAAAAGAAAGAACCAATCATAGATGAAGAATAGAATAACTGAACTGAAAAATATCAAGAAGGAATCAATAGCAGATTAGATGATACAGAAGAATGGATCAGCAATCTGGAACGCAGAAAAGTGAAAATCACCTAATCAGAAATACAAAAATTAAAACTAATTTTTTACAAAATGAGGATAGCTTAAGCAATGCCTGAGACAACATCCAAAGTTGCTAAGAGTCACATTATAAAGGTTCCAGAAGAACAGAGAAACAGAGGAGCACAAAAATATTTGAAGAAATAATGGCTGAAAACTTTCCTAATCTGGAGAAGGAAACAGACATCCAGAACGAGGAAGCAAAGAATGTCCCAAAGAAGATGAACCCAGATACACACAAATTATAATTAAGATGGCAAAAGTAAAAGATAAAGGGAGACTCTTAAAGGGGGCAAGAGAAAAACAGTCACATTTAAGAGAAACTCTGTAAGACTGCAGCTGATTTTTCAGCAGAAATTTTGCAGGCCAGAAAGGACTGGTGTGATTTATTTAAAGTACTGAAAGGGAAAAACTTGCAACCAAGGATACTCTACCCAGCAAGGCTGTCATTCAGAATTAAAGGAAAGAGAGAGTTTCCCAGATAAGCAAAAACAAAAACAAACTAGCCTTAGAAGAAATGCTAAAGGGTCTTCTTTAGTAAATGGAGGAAAAATAAAAAGGCCATAACTAGAAATAAAACATACGGAGGGAAAAAATCTCAATGGAAAAGGCAAATATGTAGTAAAGGTGGTGGATCAGCCACTTAAAAAGCTAGTATGAGAGTTAAAAACAAATATAGTAAATTGACTATAACTACAATAAGTAGTTAGGGGATACACAAACAGATAAAATATGACATCAAAAACAAAATGTGGATGGAGAGTAAATATGTAGTGCTTTTAGAATACACTTGAACTTCAGTGACTACCAGCTTAAAAGAGACTATATAATATATATTATATATCATGTTATATATATTACATTATATACTATGTATTATATTACATAGTATATGGAAAGTCATATATATGAACTCATGGTAACCACAAACCAAACACCTGTAACAGACATACAAAAAAATAGAGAAAGGAACCCAAACGTGACACTAAAGGAAACCATCAAACCACAAGGAAAGACATCAAGAGAAGAAAGGAACTGAGAAGTGCAAGAAATCCAGAAAACAATTAACACAGTGGCAACAAGTACATACCTATAAATAATTCCTTTAAATGTAAATGGACTCCATCAAAAGAGACAGGAAGGCTGAATGGATAAAAAAACAAGACCCATCTACATGCTGCCTATAAGAGACTCACTTCAGATATAAGGAGACACACAGACTGGAAGTGAAGGGATGAAAAAAGATGTTTCATGCACACGGAAACAAAAGAAAGCTGGAGCAGCAACACTCTGATCAGGCAAAATAGACTTCCAAAGACTGTAACAAAAAACAAAGAAGGGCATTATGTAATGATAAAAGGGTGAATCCATGGAGAGGATGTAATAACATTCATAAATATTTATGCACCCAACATAGGCATACCTAAATATATAAAGCAAATTGTAATATATATAAAAGGAGAAATGGACACTAACACAGAATTAGTAAGGGAGCTTAATACCCCACTTACATCAATGGAAGATCAAAGATCATCTAGACAGAAAATCAATAAAGAAACATTGGCCTTAAACAAAACATTAGGCCAGATAGACTTAATAGATACATACAGTACCTTTCATTTAAAAATAAATTACAGGATACACATGTTTATCAAGTACACAGGGAACTTTCCTTAGGCTAGATTATAGGTTAGACCACAAAACAAGTCTCAATAAATTCAAGAAGACTGAAATCCTAACAAACATCTTTTCTGACAAGAGTATGAAATTAGAAATCAATTACAAGAAGAAAATTGGAAAACAAACAAAATATGTGGAGAAAAAAACAGCATTTTACAAAACAACGAGTAGCTCAAAGAAGAAATCAAATCAAAAAATATCTTGCAACAAATGAAAATAGAAACACAGCTTTCCAAAATCTATGGGATCCAGAAAAAGCAGCTAAGGGGGGCATTCATAGTGATACACACCTATCTCAACAAACAAGAAAAATGACAAATAAGCAATCTAAATTTATAACTAAAGGAATAGAAAAACAAAGGCCAACTTAGGAGAAACAAAAAATAATGTAGATCAGAGCAAAATAAGTGAAATAGAGACTAAAAAATAATGGAAAAAAAATAGAAAAGAGCAATGAAACTAAAACCTGCTCCTTTGAAAAGATAAACAAAATCAATGGACCTCTAGCCAGACTCACCAAGAAAAAAGAGGGCCCAGAGAAACAAAACCAGAAATGAAAGAGAAGTTACAACTGATACAACAGAAATACCAAGGATAAGAGACTACTATGAACAGTTCTACAACAAATTTGAAAACCTAGATTGGATAAATTCCTAGAAACACTCAACCTTCCAAGACTGAATCATAAAGAAATATAAAATCTGAATAGACTGTTTACAAGTAATGAAATTGAATAAGTAATTTTTAAATTACCCAAAAAACAAAAGTTAACAATAAAATAATAACAGAAGCTAACCTCAACAGAATAAAAACCCTATATGACAAACCCCCAGTTAGCATCATACTTGATGAAAAGCTAAAAGCTTTTCCTCTAAGATCAAGTAAGCAACCAATGTCTTCATAAGTGAATTCTATGAAAGATTTAAAGGCAAGTTAATACCCATCCTTCTCAAATTATTCCAAAAAAAAAATGGAAGAGAAAGGAATGCATTCAAACCTATTTTATAAGGCCAACATTGCCCCGATACTAAAACCAGACAAAAATATAACACACACAAAAAATCACAGGCCAACATCACTGGTGAACATACCTGCAAAAATCTCAACAAAATAGTAGCAAACTGAATCCAACAATACATGAAAAGGACCAGTAACTATGATCAAGTGGGATTTATTCCAGGAATGCAAGCATGGGTCAAAATCCACAAATTAATCAATGTTGATACACAGTAACAAAAGAAAGGATTAAAATCATAAGGTCATTTCAATAGATGCAAAAAAGCATTTAACAAAAATTCAATATCTATTCATGATAAAAACTCTCAACAGAGTGGGTAAAAACAGAATGTAGACCACAACACAATAAAAACCATACATGACAACCCACAGTTAACATCATACTCAGTGGTGAAAAGCTGAAAGCTTTTCCTCTAAGATTAGGAACAAGACAAGGATGCCCACTGTCACCACTTTAATTCAGTGTTTTATTAGAAGACATAGCCAACATCAATTAGCCAAGAGAAATAAATAAAAGGCATCCAAACTGGGAAGGAAGAAGGAAAATTGTGACAACTTGCAGATGACATATACAGGAAACACTAACAGCTTCACCAAAAACTAGTAGAACAAAGGAATTTAGTAAAGTTTAAGGGGACAAAATTAACACAGCAATCAGTTGTTTCTATACACTAAAAGTGAGATGTGAAAAATAAATTAAGAAAAATAATCCCATTTATAGTTGTGCCAAGAATAATAAAATACTTAGGAGTAAATTTAAGCAAGGTGTTTAAAGTCCTGTACTCTGAAAATGGTAAGACATTCATGAAAGAAATTGAAGAAAACACAAATAAATGGAAACATACCCTATGCTCACATATTGGAAGAATTAATATTTTAAATGTCCATATTCTCTAATCTACAGATTCAGTGCAATCTCCATCAAAATACCAATGGCATTTTTCACAGAAACAGGACAAACTGTAAAATTCATTGGAAACACAGAAGACCCTCAACAGCCAAAGCAACCTTGAGAGGAACAGAGCTGGAAGTATCACGCTGCCTGATTTCAAACTCTATTACAAAGCTACCGTCCTGGCACACAAACAGACAGTGGAAATAGATCAGTGGAACAGAAGGGAGAGTCTAGAAGTAAAACCATACACATAAGCTCAATTAATCTATGACAAAAAAGCCAAGAACCTACGGAACAGTCTCTTCAATAAGTGGTGTTAGGAAAACTGGGCCACTATCTTACATCACACACAAAAATAAACTCAAAATGGCTTAAAGATGAATGTGAGACCTGAAACCATAAAACTCCTAGAAGAAAACATAGGCAGTAAGATCTTTGGCATCAGTCTTAGCAATATTTTTTGGAACAGTCTCCTCAGGCAAGGACAACAATAGCTAATATAAACAAATGCAATTACATCAACTAAAAAGCTTCCTCACAGCAAAGGAATCCTTCAATAAAATGAAAAGACAACGTCCTGAAGAGAAGATACTTGCAAATCATAGGTCTGATAGGGGGTTAATATCCAGAATATATAAAGAACTCACATAACTTAATATCAAAAAACTAACAACCCACTTTAAAAAATGGGTGAAGGACCTGAATAGACATCTTTCTAAAGAAGACACACAGATGGCCAACAGACACATGAAAAGATGCTCAACATCACTAATCACCATGGAAATGCAAATCAAAACCACAATGAGATATCACCTTACACCTATCAGATTGGCTATTACCAAAAAGACAAAAAATAAGTGTTGGAGAGGATGTGGAGAAAGGGAACCCTTGTGCTCCATTGGTGGGAGTATAAACTGGTGCAGATTTTATGGAAAGCAGTATGAAGGTCCCTCAAGAAATTAAAAATGGAACTACCACACAATCCGGCATTCCACTTTTGGGTATTGTCTAAGGGAAATGAAAACACCAATTTGAAAGATGTACACACCTCTATGTTCACTGCAGCATCATTTACAAGAGTCCAGATATGGAAGCAACTTAAGTGTCCATCAAAAGGTGAATAAACAAAGAAGATGTGATACACACATACACACACACAGAGACAAACACATACAATGGAATATTACTCAGCCATAAAAAAGAATGAAATCTTGCCTGTGAGAACATGGATAGAATGATAAGGTATTATGCTAAGTGAAGTAAATCAGACAGAGAAAGACAAATACCATATGATTTCAATTATGCATGGAATCTAAAAAACAAAACAAATGAACAAACAAAATAAACTCACAGATAAGGGACACTGTTGTTTACCAAAATAAGGTAGGGGTCAGGGAGGGTAAGAGAGGGGGCGGGCAAAATAGGTGAAGGGGATTAAGACATACAAACTTCCAGTTAGAATATAAGTCATGGAATATTATGTACAGTATAGCAAAATATAGTCAATAATCTTGTAATAATTTTTATATTGACAGATGGTAACTACACTTATTGTGGGAATCATATTCTAATGTATAAGAATATCAAATCACTATGATATACACCTGAAACTAGTATGATATTATATGTGAATTATACTTTAATAAAATGTAAATATAAATAAATAACCAAACTAGGGGAAAAAAAGACTAAGTACTGTATGATTACACTTAAACACAATTCCAGAAAATTCAAACTCATCTGTAACGACAAAAAGATCAGTGGATGCCTGGAGATGGCAGGGAGAGATACAGAGGGACTGACTATAAAGTGGCACAAGGAAACTTTCAGGAATATGTATATTCATTATTTTGATCACAGAGATGGTTTCAAGGGTATGTATGCATATATATATAGGTGTGTGTGTTAAAACTTATCAAACTGTACACTTTTAAATATGTGCAGTTTACTATATGTCAGTTACACCTCAATGAAGCTGCTAAAAAAACAAAATTAAAATAAACACATTAAGTTCCAAATGTAATACCGAACTCTTTATATGAACTATTTCATTTAAACCTCATGAAACACTTGGAGATAAGGGATATTGTTATACCAGTTTCCAGGAAACAGAAACAGGCTCAGAGAGACCGAACAATTTTGTTATTCAATAAGTTACATAGCTAGGACTTTACAGACCTGAAGTGCAAGCATTTTGATCTTATGTTTAAAAAAAAAGGCTTCCAAAGCACTTGATAATTTTAAGATAACTTAAACAGCTCCCAGCCAAATCTATTTACACTATTTATTTGCTCAGCAAATTTCTTTTCTTAGACAGCACACAGGTAAATGTCAGGCTTATCATTTCAGGATCATCACACATTCTAATATTAACAGGGTTCAAATTAAAGTTTCAGTGACTTAGAGAAACAATCCAGGTTCTGATGTGTCACACACCCGAGACACAAGTCAGACCCACTGGAGAACAAATTCAAGATCCTCACAACGTTGGGTAGAGGAGACAGGCTAATAACCTTGCTCCCACCTGGAGAGATTTGATACCACCATTTTTCCTCAGGAGAAGATACACACATATCTGGCAACAAATGCTGATCTAGCCATCCTGTGGATGTTTCAGTGCCCTAAAAGTAAACTAACTAGAAAAATAATAAATGTTGATGCCTGCTCACTCTTTACATGTGGGTATCACTTATTATACGATATGATTGGCCAGCAATAACTCAAACAGTTACAATACCCCCAGTTAGAAATCACTGTCCTGGATGAGATGACACTTATTTGGAAGTCTGTGAGATGATCCCAGGACATTTGGGAGAAAGAGGTAAGACCCAGTAAACAACACATGTTCACTTCCCTGGCCCAAATCCAAACAGGCTTTCAAAAATCCTCTTGAAAGAAATGCCTTCCACCATCCCTTGCAAATGCTTTCCCAATAACAAACTCCGTAACTGTGTTTGATCTGGGGGAAGAAGACACACACCTCAACTTTATACTCTTCCATTCATCACCAAGTTAAGTTGTTCAAGTCTCCCCAACCCCTGGATGGCTGGTTTTTATTTCCAGCCCTTCAGCAAATATCTAACTAGGGAACAATGATCTGCTTCTAACAAGACTACGGATCTTCATTTACTTCATTTCATGCTCATTATTATATTTTCCCAGAACAAAATTCTCTGTTGTTTCCTTTCTGACTCCAGGACCACACTACTTTCTCCACAACATGTAAGAGACAGGAAAGGAAAAGCCAGCAGGAGATGCCGACCACCCCAGGCTCCCTGAGTGCTGTTTAAATCGTTTATAGTTGTTCTCTGATTTCAGACATTCCCTAAAACATAAGCATGGATGGTGCACAGCTTTAGGAGTAAAACTGTAAGTCCTGTACATCCAGTATTCTCACAATCAATTAATCCTTTTTGAAGAGTCCCTTCCAAAATGCTACTCCACTGTGCTAGTCTGTGGCCTATTCTGAGACCACCACATCGGCCAAAATACCTCAAGCATCCAAGCTATGCCAGGAAAACACAAAACCTCATTTTTCTTCCTGCCCCATGATTTCTTCTGTCCCTCATGATTCTTTTTACCAATGATTTCATTTTCGTTACATGGGACAAAGATTCTGATTTCCTGGTGCAGAACTGACATACAGATGAGATATTGACCTATGGCTTTTTAAACCCCCGAGTGCAGGCTTTGTTTAGTCGCGTGGAAGTGCATGGCTTGAAAGGGGGAAGAGGAACTTTCTTCTCGAGGGGAAGGCGAATCTTTTTCCTAACTACCCAGAGAACTCTTCAACGGCTGATCACTGTCCGGTCTGCCTCAAAGACTCAAAAGGGGCAGGAGAAAAAGCCTGCGCTGCCCCATAAGATGGCTCACAAGCTCATTTAAGGAATTGAAATTCTTTACTCCCCCGTCCGTGAGACAGCCCTTCCTTGCCATGAACAGGGCTGTGAAGCACGCTCGTTTTTCAGGTATTTCACAAAGCTGCCCTTGCCTGCGACACTGGGACTTGCAGCCAGGGAGATGAGAAGAAGTCGAATATTAACCCTCATGTAATCTGTTCCTCTCCCTTATTATTAAACGCCGAGATTATGATGAGCCCTTCAAGATGGCACTGGAGAAAAATAAAGTAGGGTACAAGGGAGGTCAATAGAATCCCTCACGCTGGAGGCTTTTCCCATCCGGGAATGGTCACGGAGTGCACAATGGGCTAGGACTCAGCCCTCCCAGACAGGTGGAGACGGAGGTCACCTTGAAAGGGGGCACACCTCTCCCCAGCCTAGCCACGGTGGCCAAGCAAGGCCAAAATCGAGACTCGTCAGCACTCCGTCAAACTGTAGCTTAACAGAAGCTAGAGCCAAACTTGTGATTTTTTTTTCCTTCTCCATCAGCGGTTCTTACCTTTGCCTGCAGACCTAGATACTCACTAGGTGGCTGTGAAATAATACAGCTGCCTGGGCTCCGCCTTGTGAGATTCAGATGCAACACAGCTGCAGTGGGGCCTCTGTGCTTTTTAGTGTAAAAGGTCCCCAGCGTAAGCATGGTCATACAGATGCCCTTGACATCCCTATGGAAACACAGGCTTCTTATCCATTGTGCAGTCTTCCCTCTTGTTCATAACATACAGGATATTCCTGTGGAGTTACCCACACAGAAATATACCCATACAGTTAAAGAAGCAACCATTCACTGGGGTGTGGCACAAGCAAAGAAGACAGGACAGTTACGGAAGAAAGCATATTACAACAGTACCACTGGACTTCACTCCAGTGGGTAAATGCCCATTATTGGTTAAAAAAAGTTGTCCAGGGAGTAACTTTAAGACTTAGTGACTGAAGCCATCACACACACACACACACACACACACTTCTATTCCAAATTATTTTGTCACTTCTATCTCCCTAAAAATACACTCTTGCAAAGAATGATCTCCAAGGCAGCTCATTAGGAAACAAAACCACCTTCCCCACTGTTTGTGACTTGAGGTTACAAACCCACTTTCCTGGCACTTTCTCTAAATTTGTAAGTAGTCGTTTGTGCAGGGATTGGGGGAGAATAAAACATTAAAAGAAACGAAGTGAAATAAAGGGAGATAAAATATTGTGCCCTATGATTGACCCATCAAAGTACAAATAGCTCATAATTCTGTCAGAAAATAATGTTAAGACCCAATTTGTTAGCTTGGGTTTATTGCTGTAAACTCTAGCCATATGCGGCTACCCAGATGTGAAATGTGGCTAGAGCCACAGATTGAAATGACACTATTTTGAAGATGTTAGGTTAAATTAAAATATATTAGTAAAATTAACTTCCCTTGTTTCTTTTCTCTTTCCTAACATGGCTATAGGACCTTTAAAATTACTTATGTGGCTCTCACATTATATTTCTACTGCACAAGGCGTTAATCCAGCTTTTTGCTATTTAGCTCTCCTAAGCCTTGCCTGCCACCTAGTGTCAGAACTCAGGCAGTACAGGCAATTCATTTTTCAAAAACCATTTGTGCAAGTGTGATCATTTTCATCTGCAAAGTAAAAATAGTAGCCTACATAGGCAGCTTTACTACGTGCAGTTTTCACAAATAATGCATCGCATTTAAGCCCCACAAGAAAACTCCTGTAGTGGAAGTTATGTTCCCCATCCAAATGTTATCTTTGAAAGAAATAGAGGTTTCTCAAGAAAATGAGGGCTAAATGAGGCATTCCAATCAAAAGTATCTGCAGGGTTCCTAGGAAATTACAGTCATTACAGGGGACAGAAATATGGGCCCAAAGCTGGATGGAACAACTGCTCTCCACACAATTATCCTCCATTAAAAATAACACAAGGCGCCACAGCACGCAATCGCAACATTCATATTCTGCACTGTCATTTTTTACAGATGACAATGTTTGTTTGTTTTTTCATTTTTACAGATGAAAGTTCAGAGAGGGTAAGTGGCCTTGAAGATGTCACACAGCCAGGGTGTGCCAGGATTACGTTGGCCTCCAGAGCCCAAACATGTGATTCCCTTTACTGCCTCATTCCCAGGGTGCTCCAGCTTCTCAGGGCCTTTATACCTGGACAGGATACATGAAATAGGAGGCTTTATGCCCAACCACATCTTCTTAGAGAGTATGCACCACAGCATTTGCTGGAACGCAAACACCCAAGCCAGGTCCTCCTTAAAGCTCTCAGTTACCGCAGGAAAGTAGTTATCAGTCTATCTTCAAAGCAGAAGGTTTAAATTTTTTGCATGTGTTCAAACATGTGCAGGAATAAATCTCAAAGATACAGGATCCTCTGTGCCCCAAACTCATTACCTCCACAACAAATGCAACTTTCACAAAGATCCCTGGACTCCATATGCCTCACGTTTCTGACCCTGTGGCATCTTTCCACTATGTTACGTGTGCTGCCCTCTTGAGGGTAAACAATGCCGCTTACAGAAGGAAAAAAAAGAAGAAAGGCACAAATGCACAAATAGTGAGGGGAAGAAATAAGAGTTAACTTTGGCTTCCAAAAGAAACTAACCCACCATCGGCCCCTTCAGCTTTTTTAATCCATGGCTTAAGGCCTTGGAAGTCCATGTGGTCTCTTACTCAACCATTATGTCAAGTAGAATTTTTAAAACAATAAAAATGGTCTTTTGTGCTGATTCCTTAAAAATACCATCTCTGGACTCCTGTGGAAGTTCACCAATGCCATTTGCCTTTAAGAAAGGTTCTACTACCCACCCTATGAAAATTAGGTGGCGTTTATTATTGAACTAAAATGAAACCTCAATCCAGAGCTAACACTCCATCTGTCAAAATTGGGGAAGAGTCCCACCTTTTCCTCTATCCTAAAGAGTTTGTAAAATATCTCTCCTTGTTTATACACAGCCATCAAGGAGACTCTCTCCTAATCCAAGCCATTAAAATCACTCAATACGCTTCTGACTAGGTTTTCCTGGGGCCGCAGTTCCTTTACGTGGCCAGCACTAACCACAGAGCCCTTGGGACAGTGTCAGGCGCCGTCTTGGATATTCACACACAGCCTTCTGCAGTTAACGGCTCTGTAGCTTCCATTAGACAGTTGTGGTGCCTAATTTTATGTGTTACCTTGACTGGGCCATGGGATGCCCAGATATCTGATTAAACATTATGTCTGGGTCTGTACTCCTGGCTCCTGGACCTGCAGACCCAGATTGGAATCTACACCATCAGCCCCCTGGACCTCAGGCCTGCAAAGCACACCACTGGCTTTTCTGGCAGTGATGTGAGGTCACATCACTCTGGCAGTGAAGCAGGCAAATTGAAATCCTGAGACTTCTCTGCCTCCATGGTCATGTGAGCCAATATCTTTAGGTTATCTTCCTCTTGGTTGTGTTTTCCTAGAGGATTTCTTTCACACTTGCCTTTATTGTTCAGAATTTCTACCACCAGTAAAAAAACTACATCACTGATCACAGAATGACGAATGGACAACATTGATCAGCCTGTTCATTAACATCCGTTTAGTATCCACTATATTCCATTTATCAGGGACACAGCTTAAGAAACCTGGGAGGGAGTTAAGATTTCCCAGTAGGATTCAGAGGCCCTAACTCTCAATGGATATATGATCAGCAGATGGCCAGATAGGTTGCCTATGGAGGTTCTTTCGTGAAAGTGGATCTCCAGGCAATAGGCAGGAGAGAACAGCGCTCTCTGCAGGCAGGAAACAAGCCTGTTCCTTCGACAGCGGTCAAGATGAAGGGTGTGAGGGATTAAATTACAAAGACAAAAGCTGGAAGAATCTATGCAAAGCCAGAGAAACCAAAATCTGGAGGATACGTTGAGAACCCAAATATTCCAGGATGAAAATTCCATTTTTTTTCCATTTGTAAAGGCTTTGCTCAGACTTCTCACCATCCCTCTTGCTGTTGCACCTGGTATGTGGAAGGTTCACATTTCTTGTTTATACAGTTCTAATCTTTACTGAGATTTACCCCTACAATTCTCCCTTTTACAAACTCAAAGGGTTATGGGATGAAGCCAGGATGGCCACACAGATAAAAATTGATGGTTCCGTCATGTCCTGGCTTTCCTTCAAGCGTTAATCACTTTGCAACACAACCCCTCAAGCCTAGTTCCTAGAAATCAAAAACTCTGTTGTTGATAGCCTAACCCACTGAAAAGCTTTGCCTGCCCTGACTCTCCACCTCCACCCAAGATAAGAGATATGAATCACACAGATAAGACTAATGACTTCAACCACTCTATCCTTGGGAACAAGATGTCCAGAGATATTCAGCACAGTGGCCAACTAGCTGTGGGCACTTCACAGTGGCTACACACCGCATTAAAATGTCAGTGATTATTTTTCTTGTCTTCTTCAAACTCTCACTTGAGGAGGGAAAATAGAGTCAGGAGAGATTTGTAAAATCACTGTAAGTTTAAAATTACACCTACACCTAAAATATCAGAATAACAGCATGGAGAGCATGACCTGATCTCTGCCTGAGGGGAAGGCTATCTAATAAACTCCTCCACACACAAGACCCTGGGGAGAGGGAATCTATGATTCTGAGACAAATGTGGCTGACGGCTCAAACCTCACGCTCTCACTAAGGGAGTCAAAAGCATGCCTGAAGTGCCACGACTCAAATTACCAAAGCAAGAGACAGTAAATTAATTGTTTGGCAGAGTCCACTGACGAGTATGAATTATTCAGGAAAACACAATTCATGGAGAAGTCTCCTAGTTTAAATATAGATATAACAAGGAAAGGAGGAAACACACACACACACACACACACACACACTCAAGCATGTGCACAGAGATACCTGACTATTCTAGTCTTTCTCTAGAAATAAGCCAAGTATAGACATGGGTCTCACCAGAAATGATCAGAATGATTCTATAAAACTTTAGAAATACCCCATTTTAGGTCCCTCACAAAAATTACCACAGCTTTTTTTTTCTTTCTTTTTTTAAATCATTCATCGTCTTTTCTCCACGCTTTTGAAAAGGGTCTTAAATTATCTAAAAGCTCCTGTCACTATAGTTCTGTGTTAATTTAAGTTTATGAATAAAGATGTTCTACCTTCAAAGGAAACTGCAGGAGTTGATACACACACAGGGCTGCTGGTTTCCCAGGATTCTTTGAGAAAAATCACTACAAAAAAATTAAGTGCACCCAGGAAAGCAAAAGACAAAAGACAAGCCTGGTGAACATCTTAAAAAGATGTCCGGAACAACACTCTTTAAGCATCAAACAGTTAAACCACTTTGCTGTGATGTATCTCATGCCTCCTCTGATTATTCACACACCATCAAAAGCTCTTGTCGACTACCTGTGCCTAAAGTGTGGACTCTGACGTGTGAGAGGGTTTTATTAATTGACCTCAGCTGCACAGGATGGGCCCACAGGGCTTACCTGAGTGTCCCCGGAGGTGCTGGCTCGAGGCGGACATCAGCCTACCGCACACCACGAATGCGTAGGCCAGCAGGAACCAGTGTGACAGCAGCACCGACTTTGCACAGACCCCCATCCTAGAGGGAGAGCAGGACACGGGTCAGCGAGTGCCGGGAGGTGAGGCTCTTCAGCAAACGTGATCCTGGGGAGGAGGGGGGAGCAGGGGAGAAGCGAGGTGCGGGGCCATGTCTCCCCAGGCAAACTGAAGGCCTGCCACACCTTAGTTGGGCTGTGCATTCACTCAATTTTCAACAAACACCTTTTATAATTAAGAGTTTTCCAAACTGGCAACACACTTTGGTGAGATGTCTATTTATGAGCCCTAAGGGTGTAGCATGCACTGTCCCGATAGAACATGGGGGTCCCCATAGAACACACAATGGACTATTATTATTCAGCCACCAGGGAAGAAAGAAATCCTGCCATTTTCACTAATTTGGAGGGAGCTTGAGGGCATTATACTCTTTCACATCATGAAGTTAAAAGCTACACACTCAGAGATGGATACAAAAAAAATATACGTGATTTCTGCACCTGAAAGAAACCAGAGAAACGTTCACACTGAGCCAAGAGCTTTCTCCTGGCTTCCCTGCGGACTCACGCCCTCTGGCCTAGAAGATGGGCCTCATAGTTTATTAAACCAGACTCAAAGTTTGGTGGGAATATGGACAAGTACAGGTGAATATAAGATAAACTTCACTTCATAGACACCAAAGGATGAATGGTTAAAGATGTGATAAACACACACACACACACACACACACACAATGGACTATTATTATCCAGCCACCAGAGAAGAAAGAAATCCTGCCATTTGCACCAATTTGGAGGGACCTTGAGGACATTATGCTAAGTGAAATAAGTCTCACGGAGAAGGACAAATACTGTTGGATCTCATATGTGAAACCTAAAAAAGACAAGCTCAGAGAAACGAGTAGAGTGGTGGGTATCAAAGGTTTGAGGGAAAATGGGGAGATTCTGGTCAAAGGGTACAAATTTCCAGTTTAAAGTTAACAAGTTTGGGGATCTATGTGCGGCATGGTGACTGTAGCTAACAGTCCTGCATCCTGTATTCGAATGTTGCTAAGAGAATACATCTAAACTGTTCTGACCACAAAAAAGAAACAGTATTTCGGTGACAGGATGGAGGTGGTAGGTAACGCTGCGCAGTAACCATTTTGCAGTTTACAAATGTATAAAATCCACACAGTGTACACCTTCAGCATACACAATGGTATGTGTCAATGACATCTCCTTAAAGCTGGGGAAAAAATAAATCTAATTTCATGTGAATGGACAGTATTAAAACAGCTCCTCAAAGACAACTCCGGTTACAAATGTGGCTGTGTGGCCTATTGTGAAACCATCCCAAAACAAGAGTAGATGAAAGATTAAAAATGCATACACCCCACCCAATTTTCCGCCCTTTTTGACCTTCAGGACAATCAGAATCTAACTTTTTTGTTCGCTCTTTCTTAATTTTTTTCAAACAGAAGTCAGAGTGCTTGGCATTGGAAACTCCAGAGCTATTAGGTTCTGCCTGGCACATCTCATGATGCCTATAATAACAAGACCCACCCCAGAGGGTCAAAGGATCCACCTTCTTTTATCTACAGGACATGCATAAACATTCCAAAGCAGATGATAAAGACATGGTCCAGGGCATCGGATTCCTGTTTGTCACACTAGAGACAAAGCTCCTGAGGAAGTTCTGAAAGGATCTGCTAGTCCATGGCTCTCGGCCCCGCAGCCCCTCAACCAGGCCCCTGATTCCTGGAGACCTAGTGCCCGGATTGCAGTCCATTGAGCAGGCTCTGCCGCCAACCCTCTCTCGGACTCCCACAATTTAGTCAAATAGAGCTCATCAAAAAGGCATCTGATCGCTCACTGATTTGAGACTAAGTCTGCGTTTGAAGCCGCCAGGGCGCACAAGGTGCTAAGATCATCTTTGAAGAACTCAGTGTTAAAAGGGACACAACAGTTGGCTGCTTTCTGCCCTTCACCGTGGACATCCGGAGCACTCTAAACTGACATGGAGGCATCCGGTCTCTCTGCTTTGAAGGCCCTTTAACTTCTCAAAGCATGCCTTCCATCCCCGACCCCAGCACGTACACACACGGGAGATGGAACCCCAGGCACAGTTCAGAAGGGGGCGAAGAAAACGTGGGTGTCCAGGAGCCTTTTATTATGTACAGTATAATAATTATTACATAAATAATTATATATAAATTATGTAATTTATAATTTATATAATAATATATTATTTAATTATATTATTGTTTTAGGAGATTGTTAATATTTCTTATTAGGGTGGGCTTAACATATTAATAATTAAATTATTATTAAAGCATAGAGGTTCAAAACTCCATATTGGCTGAATTTGGGGACCAGGTGCTCTGTCCCACTCACAATATTTTAAAATTCCAATTGTTCACTCCAGTATCAGGAATTGATCTCATTGCTACAAAGATGTCTCTCTCTCTTACGCAAGGGTCAAAAATTCGAATGCCTGCAAGAGAATGTGCAGGCTGGCTGGGCCCACAGCCCAGGTTTGCAGCAGCTGTATGGACCGGTCTTGGCCCAGCTGCCACCACACCAGCCAGGTGCTGCGGCACATAAATGTGAGCCCAGGGATGCCAGGAATAACTTTTCAAGGGAAATTGGATTCTGATGTGCAACTTGCACATTTTCTATGTTGGCAACTAATTCCATTTGTTTTGTTTTAAGAACACAGAGTAGACCAAACAAAATACATTTGCACACTGCACCAAGCTCCCTGGCTTCCAGTTTGTTGTTACGCCAAAAGGGAGAATTTTAAGTAATCAGATGAATGCAGTGTTAGTTTTCTATTGCTATGTAACAAACCCAAATGGCAAGACTTAATTTAGAACAACATGAACATATTATCTCACAGTTTCCATTAAGTCAGGAGTCTGGCACATTCTAGCTGGGTCCTCTGTGCAGGGACTCCCAGAGCTGTAACCAAGGTGTCACCCGGGTGTGTCCTCATCTGGAGGCTCAGCTGGGGAAGGACTGGCTTCTAAGCTTCGTGCTGTCAGCAAAGCCCATACCCTGGGGCCCATATAGCCGAGGTGCCTGGGTTCTTGCTATGAGCCAAGCTCTCAGCTCCAAGAGGCAGCATTCTGATCTCCGCCACATGGCCCCTTCAGTCTGAATCTCCTCTTCTGGGAAAGGCTCCGCCCCTTGCCAGGGCTCACCTAATTAGGTCAACCCCACCCAGAAAAAACCTCCCTTTTTTTACTGACTCAAGATCCACTCATTTGAGATCTTAATTATATCTGGAAGTTCCCTTCATCTTCGCCATATAACCATAACCTAACCACAGGAGTGAACCCTGCCAAACTCACAGAAGTGCCCACCCCAAGGGGAGCAGATGACACAGGTCGTGAACATAAGAGGATACCCATCTTAGAACTCTGTCTACCGAAAATGGGGCAAACAATCCATTCAAAGAAGTTTACCCGTGCATTTGGTTTGCAAAGGTCCAACCGGACACTCGATCCATCTTTTAAGTGTTTATAGACACAGGTCAATCACAGGATTTACATCACTGAAAAAGGACTCTGAGTAAAACATTACCCAAAAGCAAAGCAAAACCTCCCTAGCTGTCCTCTCCTTCAGTTGGCATTCCCAGAGAGACCGTTGGGCCAGCATCCCTGCCCAGTCCATGCATCCATCATCCACCCTCTGAGATGTGAGCAAAAGTTGCTGTCTCTCCTTGTAAAAACCATCTGACTCAACCCAGTTCTGAATCGACTGCCTTGTTCTTAATCCAATTTCCAAATGCCCAACTCTTAATTCTCCTATGCTGTGCCACATACCATTAAACACTTCTGCCTGCTCAGTGAGTGGGCTCCCCTGCCTCTACCTCAATATCCCACCCATCTTAGAGTCTAAAATTCAGACTAGGTCTTTCAGGTGAGCTAGAATCTCTTCTACCTAACCTATAAGTAAATTCGGTTGCTACCTGTTTTCCAGCCCCTGCATCACCTAAACTTTTCTAGATGGATTCTGCCAATTTCGGAGAGTATATTTGAGATGATCTGAGTTCCAAAGGCTGGGTTCCCTAAGAATCCAACTCTAAGGTGGGAACTGGTGAGCAGGAGGCTAACTGAGGGATGCTCTTAGGATCATCCCCTAGGGAAGGGGAGGGAAAAAAGGGAAGAAAGCAGGACAGAAAGAAGAAAAGGTGTCAGATAACCCCCCTAGGATGAGGGGCCAGGCTTCCATGTCTATCAGTCATTGGATATGAGCTGCTCCTAAAAATAGGGGTGATTGTAGGCAAGGTGGCTCTATGAATTGAGGACAATTCAAAGAAGCTATAGGTCATCTTCTGCAGCACTCCCAACACTGGAGGAAATAAACCATTCATTCCGGAAGAGGCAGCTGGGCACTGCATCATACTGCCCACTACTGCCCACCTTCAGATGCAATAGAAGATCCCACAGCATATGCATAATTTATTCTGTGGGGGCTGTGGGAGAACACCCACCCTCTGAGGTATAAATAGCCCCTGCTATATGCATTAAAATGTCATGGGAAGAGGTTTCAAATAGGAACCTATCCCAACGTGGGCCTGCTTTGCCTTCAGATCCACTTTTTCTCTTCCCCTGGTTGACTCCTGTAGGCTGCATTTATTTCCCAGTCTCCTGAACCCACTGGCTCCTGGCTGGGTTTAACCAGTGAAAGACACTGGCTGGAGCCTCCAGGGGGACAGGGGAAGGCTGAAGTATTTCCCCACAGGTTCTCTGTCCTGGGCAGCCATCTACACAGGAGCCACTTCTCCACAGGGCCAGTTCCCACCAACAGGGCCCACTATTGTTCCCGTTCCTGCTGAAGGCCCCTTCCCCTGGGCACGGGCGAACACCAGTTCCTTCCCTTGTCCCACTGGCCCCAGGATAGCTGCTGACCTCCAGGCTGCCTCCCTGTCTTCCGCTTGACCTCTCTGACTCCCCCATCTGGTGACACACGTGTAACCAGCTCCCTAAATTCCATGCCCTCTGCCCCACATTCTCAGAATGGTCTCTATTTCTTCCTTGAGGCCCAACAATAAATCCCAAATGAAAAGTCTTAAGGGCAGCCATTCCAAATCTCAGGTGGGGATCCGTGATCCCCCTTCTTACACAAACGATTCTGAGTACCAGGTTCCTGGAGAACAGCAACAGGTTCCCCAATGCCTGGGACAAGCATGTACTTAACAGAAGCTACAATTCCCTGGGGAAATGTCTGGGTAGCTATTCAGCGATAATTCCTTATTTCATTCAATAATCCAGACTCCCAGTAGGAGAATCTCTAACCTACTTCATCTACTATGATACTTTAATTTCTTCTATGCAGAACATTTTTATCCCAACATAAAACAAAACTGGTTTATCTTAAAAAGTCTCAGCTTTCACCCTATTGAAAAGCCGAAACACTGCTTTACAAACTGAAATAATTTCAGAGATATAAAATTTTGAAAACTACAATTCCCAAAATTCCCAAAAATGCAATGTACAAAAAGACTTTCGTAAAGGATCGTCAACTCTAGGATACTCGGTTTTGTTAAATTCTTAATGTTTCATAAAGCTATCGTCCTTAGGTAAGTGTAAAAATGCTTTTACCTTGGAGACTTCATAAGATTCAGTTCCAGTCAAACACAATTATTCCAGGATGTACATCAGAGCAACTCCAAATTCCCATTTGTAGCTAGGACCGACCATTTCTGCAGTTCCAAAAAATTATCTTAGCTTAAAAGACCTATTTAAAAAAAAAAAACAAAAAAGCAGGCAACCATTAGCATTTTAATGTTGAAATGATGCAGATTTCTAGTAGCAAAGTAATGTTTTTACAATGATGCCTGCAGTACACAGGAGCACAGTACACAGCCAAACACATCCCCATCTGTAAATTCTCCTAATATATGGGGGTCAGAGTGGGTGTTGCACACTCACTAGCCCCGTATCAGTTAAAATATAGTTTTAAGTAGAAGTTCCCTCAGCAGAAGAGGCACTGAAAAATTGACAGAGAGCCCCAAACCATTCATGATGCAGAATTTCACCTCCCTGTTTCATTAACCATGGAATGAAAATGGAAACTGGAGATGACTCATTCCTAGGAGTTCTGCAACTTGCCCAGGTTTACAGAGCAGTGCAAAAGCCAGCATGAGGATCTGAATTCCCAGCTTTGTGTGACATAAACCTGAGAAGGATCCCAGACAATCTCCAAAGATGCTTCTTGAAAAATGTTCATGGGAGGCACAGGGCACATGTCTTTCCGGCGTAAAGCACCACACCCAAGTACAAAGGTCACCCGTTAACGCAGTGATCGGCACAGCATGTTCCTTTACTGCGCGAGCCTGAAAGGACTTTTCTACTTAGTGAAAACATTTTTACAAGAAGGACTGAGGGGATTCCAACCCGAAGACATCTCAAGAAAAATACGGAACATGAAACTACACCATTTTTAAGATTGCTAAATTAAATACAACCATCCCTCCCAGGGGGTAGAGACATCAGAGAGAAATAATGATGTGCGTCAATAAATATTAAAGTTGCAAATATTATACAAAAATGATACGCAGTCTAATTACTTTAGAATCCTGTTGAACCCATTACAAATCTACCATAAAGCACAGCTGGTTTTTTTCTCTTCTTCAGAAGTCCCAGAGGATAATTACATGTTTGCCTAGACAGCATGTTAGATGATAGACTTAAAGACCCACTCCTTAGTGGCTCCAGGAGAGAGATGGAGCAGGCCTCGGTGATTAGCTCAGAGAGAGGCAAGTGGCTTTGAATAACTGTATAAATATGTGGTATTAGAAAAAAAACAACAACAGTGGAGAATGTTCATCTCCCAGATGCTCCAACTTTATTAACTATGTTTGCCCTGATGTCCACCCAAGGGCACAATGTGACCTTCTGTTATTGGAAAGAAATACACAGTATAATTCATCAGAATCCATCATAACGAACTCCCCACAATTTAGAAACCAAGATGACCTTTCCTAGCTAATATTTATCTTGTTTTCTTCACACAAAAGGAACCACCGGGGATTCTTTGTTCAATTCATTAAAAAAATGGATCCATCAGTGAAAAGAAATGTGATCTAATAGTTTGTATGCCAGACAAGGAGCCAGGAGTTTAATTTTAGGCTGAGCAGTAACTCATTCAGGCAGATTTTCCCAGAGTGTACCCTAGGCACTTAGTTAAAAGGATTAACTCTTTCTTATCATTTCCAAACTTTAGCATATGGTCCCAGCCATCAGCAATTTTGTGCTTGGCCCCAAAAGCTTTTGCTGTCAATCATTTCATTTCTCTCTCGCTTTCCAATGAGAGCCCAGCCCTTTCTGCCAGTCTGCCTCAAAAGTCACTCGGTTTTGAAGAGTCTCAGTACTTGCAATGATGAAAGGCACTGTCCATATCTAGAACTAAAAAGGAAAAGAATTTGTAATGTGTCCGATCATCCCCAGAATGAACGAAAAAGACTCAGCATTTGGATTCTGGGAGACATTTTTCATCTTTCACCTTATGTATTGGGATTATGTGGAGACAGTCACTCTCCCATGACACAAATGCAGAATCCCTGTTTACGCCTCCAAGAGGTTTGGAGGTCTACGGGCAGAGGCGGCCAGTTTTCAGATGTTTAATTTATTTCTGTTGCACACAAAAAAGAATTTTGCCTACACTTGATTTCTTATCAAGGCAAGAGCAAGCGTTTCCCTCTTCTTCTCTCGATCTGCCTGCCTTTGCTATTAGTGGGGTGAATTCCCCACGGGGATTCTCCTTTGAGAACAGAGTCCCTTACTTCTTGTAGATAAGCACCCTGGGACTATCTCTTCTGTCAGTTTTGCCACGTCCACCTCCATCCACATGTGTCAATCTGTACAGCATCAAGTTCTCCTCATCGCTTCTGTCTCAAAATCTACAATAATGAAGTACCACAGTTCCTTTTAAAGTCAGTAAACACAATGACTTTAAAACCTGGATTTAATCTTGAGGAGAAATCAGACTGACTCAATTTGAGGGGCATTCTCCAACATAATTGTTCTGTATTCTTTAAAAGTGTCAAGGTCATGAAAGACTAAAAAAAATCTGAGGAGTTGTTCCAAATAAAGGAGACACACCTGGCAACTAAATGTACCTGTAGCCCTATGTTGGATCTTGGGCCAGAAAAAAATATACACACACAGGTTTAATTCTCAGGAAGAAGCTCTCACACACATACATACATATACATAAATATACACACATATAGCTATAAAGAACATTACTGGGACAATTAACTTCTAAATAGAGCCTGAAGAGTAAACTAGTGTTCTATCAACACTAAAACCCCTGCTTTTGATCATTCTACTACAGTTAAGAAAGAGAATGTTCTTACTATACAAAAAAATGTATACCCTGAAATATTTGAGAAAAAGGGGTACACCTCCAGCTTATTTTCAAATGATTCTGAGAAAATAAGAGAGAGAAACTGAAAGGAAGGGGAAAGGAAGGGCGGCAAAGAGTGAATGCATGAATGAATGGGTGAATGAGCCCGATGTTAGCCATCACTGAATCTGGATAAAGGGTATCCGGGAGCCCTTTGTACTATTCCTCCTTTTCATGAAGTCAAAAACTACATCAAAATAAGACATTAAGTATTTATTTAAAAGCTTTCAGTTCTTAAGTCTACTGAAATGAGCTAGAATTTATGCCCCATGCTAAACAGTGGGGAGAGCTGGTAGTTGGAACATTCTGGTTAACTTGACTCTGAACACTCGCCCAAGCCCCCAGAAAAGTTTATTTGTTTTTATTAAAAAGCACTTACATCGTGCCTACTGTGGGCCAGGCACTGTGTTAAGTACTTTAAAATATCAATTAACTTAAAAGTAGGATTTATTTACAACCAGACATACAGAAGAGGAAAGTAAGGCACAGAGAGTGAAGTGACTTGCCCAAGGTCACTCACCTAGCACGTGGCTAAGCCAGGATTCAAATTCAAACCATCTGGCAGCCAGGCGCCTACTGTTTCAATTCTTGTAAAATTATTTCCAAAA
Organism: Manis pentadactyla; assembly: GCF_030020395.1. Classification (NCBI taxonomy): domain Eukaryota; kingdom Metazoa; phylum Chordata; class Mammalia; order Pholidota; family Manidae; genus Manis; species Manis pentadactyla. The sequence continues at coordinate 220,726,658 of NC_080019.1, read as the reverse complement.
GGCATTTGTCCCTTTTCATACTTTAGTAAACAGACTAAAAATAAATCCATCTTGCTTCAGGAATTCAACACCTTGATCATCAACCTGAAGGTAAAAATCCCATCTGTGGACAAACGCATATAGGCAGTTGGACTATATTTCCTAGAAGATCCTGGCTTGAAACCTAAAATGTTTTATATTAACCCCTAAAGAAATTTTGCCTCCTCTCTGAAACGCTGATGAAAAACCATGATTTTGATTTGCTGCAGATTTATTAAAGGCTTATGTCATTTTCTAAATTAAGACCAAACACACCAGAATTCTACAGGCCTTGAGTGCTGAAGTTGCCATTTTTCAAGCAGATGGAAAACAAGTTCATTTAGATCACAACCCCTCTAAAACATGTCAGCAAAAACATACCAGAGCCAGAATATAACATATGAAGGCTACATTACTTTTGTTGATTTCTATGAAGGAATTCAGCATCAAAACAAAACCAAAAAAGAGATGGATTTTTGTCTGTGCATCCACTCAGACTCATTTCCTGATAAACTCTGATTCCGAAGCATTTTTGCAACAATACAAGACAGATTCTGGCTTAATAACAAAACAAACACTCCCCATGGGACTAAACACACTGCCCTTTCCTGCCTACCCATTAGCAGAAGAGTTTTTCAAGCTCCATCTTGCATCACCTCCTGAACGGGCACGTCTGAATAATGAGCTGTTTCCAAACTCACCACCAGTTCATGTGACCTCCAGGGGTGGGATCTACCGGGATGACCTGGTGATTTCAGTTCTCAGCCCCTCGGGTAACACAGCACAAGGAGGGATAATTCCTCCAGCTAACGATGTAAGAGGTGTCACCCTGAAGAGCTTAGACACAGTGGTAAATCATTTTTCCACACTAATTTCTAATCCATCAAGAAATAATCTGATAGAGGTAAGAAATGTTTTATAAATGAGCAACCAACGTGGGTTTGGAAAATTTTTTTTTTTTAAGTTTTATGAGTGGAAAAGGGGTGAAAAGATAGTCCAACTAAGTGATATCTTTCCCAGTCACCAATGGGCATTTTGAAACAGAAGTTGCCTACATAAAATAATTCACCATTTCTCCAGACAGGAGTGAGGAAAGATGTTTCCATTTCCAGTTGCTTAAATAACACAAACCACACTGAATTGTCTTCTGGAAATTTTCAAACCCCTTTCTGCAAAAGTATACAAAACCAAATGTAACCTCTTTCTTAACAAATACATTCTGAAACAAGGCAAGGATTAATGAGCTTCTTATATTTATAAGAGTGTGCTGATAAAAGTAAATGTATTTAATAGGTTACTGATGCTCCTATGAGTGTATTTCAAACACTGACACATGGCTGATGCCTCCACTGAGCTATCATTTATGAGCACCACATGATGCAGGCAACTGCTTTGTAAGTTAGAGTATGTCTGCCATCGTATGTTAAAGTGGGCACATTTTTCTGCCAAAATGTGGTATGTACATGCCACAAATTACTTTTTTTATTGCTTCCTTAAAAACACCTATGAAGAATTTACTACTGAACCATTTTACAAGATGCTAAAGCATGTCGTAAATGAGCCATTAAAGACAGTAACTGTCAATTAAATATTAAAGAATTTTATAAATGACATCTTAATTTCAAGCGTGACCAATACCATCTCATCTAAATGAGGTGGTAGGGAGTCCTTTAAACAGGCTCTTCTAGTCCGAGATGATTTAAATAAATTAAATAGATGTGCTGTGTGGTTGTAAGGTTCACACACTGTCATTTTAAGAACTGAGAAATTCCTTAAAACTACACAGCTCCCTTACTGAAGTGCAGGGACACATTCCTTTCTAATGCAAGTATGGGCAAAGGGTGCATTTTGCTAGTGAAGAAAAACTCCAGCCTTCCAGGGACCATGAAAAGCACAAAAGCCACCATCACTACGGTCACTGAGAGCCTGCACATGTTAAACAGAGAAGATAAACTGGCAAGTGACATAAAATAAAACACACTCACCAAATTCAGGGAAACCCAGCACAACTCTGCAGCTTGTTGTCCAAGTGAAATTGCCCAGGTCTGGGACTCAACAAATGTGAACGGTAATGGCAATTTAGCCATAAATCTCTCAAGGCCCAATTATCCTTACTACAGAGGATTTATTTATTTTAATTAGACCAGTTTTTAATTGGAAATTTTCCTCTCGTTTCTCATTTTTCAAATAATCAAAACAGAGTATCCAAGGATTTGAACATAATAAACCAACCTAATATTTTGGAGGTTACACAGAAAAGTTTGTATGTGATGTGATCTAACTTCTACATAAAGGATTTTCACTTAAAAAGTTGTACATAAATATTGACAACAGTACCTCTACTATGTGAATCGCTGTGACAGGGCAGGGAGAGGAGGCAGTTCACTTCAACCAGAATGTAAACCCCTTGAAGATAGAGATGATAAGCTTATTTCTCTTCTACTCGAGTCTCTAACATAAGGCCCTGCACACTGTGGGTGTTTAAAGTGTTTTGTTAAATAAATGAATAAATGTAAATCTCTAGTTTCGGTCCCAAATGATCATTTAACCCCTATGCTACCCACATTCCTCACCTGTAAACTAATAGTTCAACTACACAACTGCCAAGGGGGTCTTCCACCTATAACAATGACACATAGAGCATTTTAGGAAAAATACAGTGTAATTCAACTATTGATAACACACAGCTCATAGATATATATAAGCACACACACTAAATACAGTTCAGCAGGATTACATAGCAAGACAATACCTATTGCAGACAATATTGGCTATTTTCATCCACTAATTGGATAAATGCTTCTGAAAAGCTTACTCTAAATCTTTATTACGTTTTCAACCTTGAAATCATCTTTTGTTTGACAACAGTGCCCTCTTGTGTCAAAAAAAGGGAAGTCTTTTGACTGTGCTACCATGTTAACTGGTTATTGTAAGTACATTAATTATTTAACAAAGCCATGTTTATAAACAGAATGTAAACTATTCCCAAATAAATGTAGGATACTATATAATGTAAGGGACAGTTCACACTAAATAGCATCGCAAAAATAATTCAATCAAAATACACTAATAGCTTCTAAATGAAATGGTAATTATTCATCTGGAATATTACGTATAATACACACAAGCAGAACAGGATTCAGCATTTGTTGATTCTCCCTGTTACTTCTATAACACAAGTCCACAAAATAGTCTCCTGAAGCTCCCAGTCTATTTAAGGATGCTCAGAATAGTCAGCCTGCATGTACTGAAAGCACACCAGGTACTGAATTTATAACCAGGACACGCTGGGGGAAAACCAAGGATAGGACTAATTTCTGCCTACCCAGAAGTGACAACATAATTGGAAAAAATATACAAACATGGAGCAACTAAGACAGTAGGTCACTAATATTTGCCATTGTCTTTTGGAAGAATGAAAATAGAGGTTTTAAGACATCAAGCAGAGTAAGATTAGTGAGGACTGTGGAAATCCAGGAAGACTTCCCAGAAGAGGGGTACAAGAGTGACTGGGGAAAGGAGTAAAAAGGTGTTTGGGGATTTTTTTTGAATTTTTGTTTTTGATTGTCCACTTATTGTTGAGAGGGGAAGATTTGTATATGTGCGTGGGTTTATTTCATTCAGTTTGATTTGGTGGAGGTGAAGGGCCACTAAAGGAAATAACAGAACTCACGGAGAAAGGGGGAAGGGAGAGCAGGTAGGCAAGCGGGGCACAACCTCCCAGGTTCTATCGCCATGGTCGAGGCATGATTCCTTTAACAAGTATTTTTTGATCAACTCTCCTGCACCAGTCCTGGGCTGTGCACACAGGATGGATACAGTCCCAATGTCCAGGTGCTTGCATTCCAGCAGGGGGAGACAGACAGACAGGAAAACAAGGGCGAGTAAGATATATATGGATTGAGGCAAGTATTGCAGAGACAACAAGAGTGAAGAGTGCGACAGAGACTGTCTGGGCTGGGAAGCATGGTGAAAGGTCCTATTCCCTCACTGAAGGTGGACTATAAATTTGGCTCTGAGCTCCCTAGTAGCCAAAGTGGAGAGTGAGAAACAATCAATTATAGGATGTACAATAGCCATAAGATAAAAAATTAGTATACTTGATACCAAGAACTGAGATTTGAACCTCACAAGTTAGTTCATTACTTTGCGTCCACATGGAGTGTCTGAGACACTGGCCGAGGATGTGATCGGATAACTTAAAGAGGCCTGACCATCAGCGCCTCTACGCTTGGGACAGCTGGCCAGATTCGGCCAGATTCGTTCTCTTGTACCTCTAGACTGAGACCTTTGCCTGTGCCAAACAAGCAGTTGATAAAATGTTTTTTTCCAGTTTTTCTGGTAGTTAGTAATTTTGTTGCATTAACCTGTAAGACAGACACCAGCTCCTCTACAGAGAATGAAGGAGACAAATGAGAGATTGCAAGGTGTGAGGGAGTGTGACAGAGGACTCGCAGGGGTTGGTTTAAGGTAAATAAGAATGTGAGGAGCAAGCAGAGGGAAGTGAGCACAGCCAGGGGACCCAGAGGCAGACAAGGCAAAGAGGGGGTGGGATAGGAGGGGACCCCCAAAGGTACACGTCTTACAGCTTTAACGAAGATCAGTCCCAGCCAGCAGTGATTCCTAACCAACCACTTCACCGGAAATTCAGGTCATGTTACGTGTGACCGAAGAATCCAGAAAAACGTTCACAGGCCCCAGAAGACACTCAAAAGCCCTATCTGATTGTTCTATTGCTCATTTAATGCTCAGAACAACCTGATATGGAAGGGTTGTTTTGTTTTTCCTCTATGTTTAACCGGGGAGAAGATAGTTCCACTGCCTTGCTCACGGGCACAAACAGAGAAAGTGCTGGCCTCAGGATTCCAAACCAGGCTGAGAGATTCCCCCTTCTGGGAGGGAAAGGGCAGATAACACAGAAGAAAGTCTGGGAAAACCAGAGAGAAGGCTGCAAGCAGTAAGCGGTCAGCCCAAACTGTTTGATGATCGGAGTTCATGCAGGACAGAGACTGCAACTCAGACGGTCTCCAGGTCAAAGTCAGAGCTGGCATAATGGCGCCCCCTTAACAACTGGCTATAGTTGAGGAGGGAATACGTCACATTAATTTCAGCCACATACCCACTTTTTCATATGTAAACATTGTGAAGGACATGAAATACCTATCAAATAATGTCAATGAAAATTTACCCTCTGAGCTGAGATGCACACAGAGCATATAAAATACACTAGATCTTAAAGATGTCGTACAAAGAAACCTACCTCATTAGTAATTTGTAGTGTTAATTACATGTTGGAAAGACAGTATTTTAGATAGACTGGGTTAAATACAATAGGAAAGTTAAAAACAAAGCAGGCGTATTCGGTATAACCACAAGCCGTTGTCCATAGACAACAATACGCTGGATTAATTTTTGCTTCATCTGGAGAAACCTTTCGACATTCACAGCAGTTGTTTTAGACTCTTCCTGTGGTGTGACATCACTGACTCAGATAAAGGCCTCTGAGGTCAGGCCTCTTATTCAGGATCTACAAAAGAAACAGCTCACATTTATAATGCATTTCAACCAGAACCTGAGTTCTAAGAAATTTGTATGTCGAGTCCACATTTTCACACAAGAACTCACTAACTATGCTTCATTTGGGCATCAGGGAAACATTCTGGCAGCAATTAGCCCATATAAGGAAATAGCAGGGCATGACCCCATAATGCCAACACACAAGAGATGCATGCAACACTTTACGAGACTTCTAAAGCAGAAAAACACGGGAGCCTGGGAAGAATCTCTCTTTTCAGCCATGAGTTTATGGCTTCAAGGGAATAGATGCACTATTTATTCATTCCTAAATGGAAGAAATGAATGTAAAAACTAAGACTATCATAATCTGCTATATAACATAAAAATGCACAAAATGCAGGTTAATCATTGTGACCTACAAGACCTTTAACCTGTAATTAAAATAACAGAGTCGCCTGAAAACTCATCGATATAGTCAATTCCAAAATACCTTTGGCAACTGAAGCCACAGGAGGCAGAAACAGTGAAATTCCAGTATTGCCCAGCTCTTTGTTTCAGTCCTTTAGAGCCTCCCTGCCCCAGGGCCTTTGCACATGTCATTCTTTTTGTTCAGAGTCAGACACATGCCTTTGTCCTTCCCCACCTAGTCAATTCCTGCTCCATCTTCATCTCTCAGGACAACCATCACCTCCTCAGGGAAGCATTCTCATAATTACCAAGTAAAAATCACTAAATTTGAGTCTTTTCTTGATCTTCAGAACTGCACTGTGGAAGTCACCTGAAGCTCTATGTAGGCAAAGATCAAGAGTCTTTGCTCAGCCTTGCATCTCATCTCTAGTCCTTACTAGAGGAACTATCAAAGAGACTGGCATTCAACAAACATTTGTTGAATCAATGATAAAATCTGAAAACCTAAACTTCACTAGGATGTCTAATCCCCTTTCCCTAACAGGTCTGGATTTTCAATCACTGTTTCCACACTGTGGCAAAATTTCTAACTGTAGACACTTTCTCAGGTGTGGATCCAATGCATCGCTACTGCTTTGGCCAAGCACTTCCCAGCCTCCTGCCATCAAACCTCCTAAGAGTTGGGGCTGCGTGAGGGCTGCATAGTTCAGCCATTCATGCCTGATTCAAGCCACACCAAGTGAAGTTTCCTCTTCCTGGAACCTAAAATTGAGACTGAGAGAAGCTCGTCATTCTGGAATGTGCTGCTGAAGGAAGGAGATAGAAATTTGGGGGTTGTGAGGCAGCCTTCGCTCTCTCGTTACATGCAAGGGGAACACAGAAAGCCGGTCTGCACAGTGATGAGACTCACACAGATGCGCACAGAGCAGAAACGACGCAGAAAAGCATCACCCAGGTCCGTGAGCAGCATTCCAACTTCAGCCTTTCCTCGGCCTGCCCCATCCCTTCCTCTGGATTCCACAAGATCACCTCTAACTTTTTAAGAAGTAAATAATAATTTTCATTGTTGTTTGGCCTAGCTGGAATGAGTTTTTAATTGAATCCAAATACAATTATCCCATTACACAGACAAGCAAATTGAACCCCAAGAAAGTATCTTCCTGAGGCTACAGTGAATTGGTAGTAGAGCTGGGCTTCATACCCAAGTCTTCTGATACGAGAGAACTCGGTCTGAACTGTCCAATTGGTAGCTACTAATAAGCTACATGTGGCCATTTAAATTTAATGAGTTAGATTTAAAACTGAATTCATCAGCAGCACTGGCCACATTTCAAGTGCCCCAGAGCTCCATGTGGTAAATGGCGTTGTATTGAACAGCACGGCATTAGAAATCTTTACAATCAGAGAAAGTCCTATTGGCCAGCACTGCATCCCCGACAGGTCAGTCATATCCATTTGTTAAATCAAACGTGAAATGCAAAAGCTCCCTTCGACCAACAGACCAATGTAACAGAACACACCGGAAGGTGAGCAGGTCTTGCTGCCCCCAAGTTTGGGTTCTCAGCCACTACTTCACATTCTGTCAACAGGCAAATCACTGGAGCTCTCCGACCCTCAAGTTCTTCAACTCGAAAACAGGTTTTAAAAAAGCTGCTGGCTTACCGTGAAGTTCAAATGCGGCACAATACAGGGGAGGGCTCTGCAAACTGCTCCTTGACTGACACAAGCCGTTACAATGAGTGACCGCAGCAGTGACTGCCACTTCCACGGCCCGCGTCAATGCCTGGCTCTGCTTTCAGGGTTTCCTATGCAGTCACTCACCTAAATCCTCCCTACATGCTTCGAGGCAGGCCATGCCATTCTCCCCATTCACAGAGGAGGGAATATGGATGCAGAGAAGTAATAGGACTTGCCCAAGGTGAGCTTCCATGCAGCAGGGCTGGGATACAGACCCAGGTTCCAGAGTCTGCCCTCCTAACCACCAGACACCAATACCTAACAGTGGGCCTCCCTTCTCCTTCCCTTTCACACCTACCACCATTTTCCCGGCCAAAATCCATACCATTCTCTGTGTGTATCACACTCTAGTTATGATCTTGTCTTTCGGGCGTTCTCTTCTATGATTTTTCACCTTGTGTGTGTATGCTTTTGTACAACTTTTGTGTAAGAACCTTACCGGACACAAAAACAACTGATGTCAAAACAAAAAGCAGGCTTACGCCTTCTTCCATCGAATGCAAAGTAGAAATCAGCTGAAAGATCCTGCTTGAGAAAACCTGACAAACCATGTTAGTAAAATCACTTTGCAAAGTATTTTTAATCTAATAAGTAATTTCAGACATCATTGGTTCTCCCAATCAATGGCAATTTCTATAACAGATGAAAGAAAGAAAACACACACACACACACACACACACACACAGAGGAGACAAGAATCCTGAGCGATCACACCCCAGCATTACCACCACCTTCATTAGCACTTTCTCTGCCCTGGAACAGCAGGTACAGTGCTGGGCAATGCTTTCCTTCAGCCGACATCTGCAGAGCATGTCTTAGGAGGCAGAGGCAGGAGCAAAGGGTCACCACCCACCCAGCAAACAGCATCTTCTGCACAGGCCTTAAAGCAACTGCCAATCCTGAGACCAGGGATTCTGAATCTGGGTATTTGAACGGAATTCAGGGGCCCATAAATCAGAACGAAGAGGGGGAAAAAAAGGCATCTTTATTTTCACTAACTTCTACTTCAACTTCACTGTTTCCATCAAATATCAGTGTCAGCAAGAGACCACAGCAGGTATTCAGCAGCTCCTGTGACTTGGTCACAAACAGAAACCATGGTATTTTCAAGTCACAGTGCAGTTTGGTGCGGATGCCTCCAAATATGCGTCCGTCACTGCCTCACACAGCTAACAGATCTGCCTGTGCACTGCCAGAGAAGCACATGCTTGAATCACAAACTGCTTTAATGTTTTGATCGCTACATTTTGGTCTAGTTGGCTTCCTTTGTAATTCTATGACTTTTGTCTTATGCATTTTAAGACATTATTCTGAGACAGGATCTACTGGCTTGAGCAAACTTCCAAAGGGACCCACGGCACAGAAGAGGTTAAAAGATCTACACCCTAGGAGCTGGCAAGCTCCTAACCTGCATGTACAGCATCACATCGGCCCTCTCCTCCTCCCCCATAGGTAAGGGAAACCTTTCAGCCATCGATCCTGCTCCACTGACACAGGAAGTTTGAAAGAAAACTCACAAATGATGCAATGACTTCTGTGTAAGGCATAAACCCATCACGAAAGCACCAGAAAACAGTTGCAGAAGATTTGGGGATGGTTAAGAAAAAAAAACACAATTTGCCCTGTAGAGAAAGCACCATCATTTCAAGCACTTTTTGCCACCACTATGTGTAATGCATTCCAACTTGCAAGTGTAGAAATGGCCTCATTATTCTCACAGAGGTCCTTCAGAAAGTCTATTTCAAAGCAAGTACCTCTGAAAGTTAGCCTACAATCTAAGAGCCAGTGCTATAAATACACATGTCCCGGGAAAGTAACAGCAAGCTGGATTCCATGGCTGTGTCTTCAAGAAAGAAACTGAGAGAGCTGGAGGCTGGCAGTTTGCTCAGTGAAAGAATATAAGGAAAGAGAGACGAAGTTTCAAAGACCTTTAGCATAACAGGTGTGAGATGTCCAAGGGTGGAGAGACCCTTGTGATGCTAGAAAAGATAAAATACATAAGCAGGCAAACTAATAAAGAGATTCATAGGGGTCGCCCAATTTATATCTCGAGGGTCTGTGCAAAGGGCAGGCAACAATGAAGTGAAGGGAACAGCATGAATGGGGTCTTGGGTGGCTTCTCCCAAAAGCAGAGCCTGAGACAAGGATCTAAGAGTACATGAATGAGACCGCTGACATGAGCAATGGCAGCTGGATTCTGCCAGGGCCTCCCCAGATGGTCTGAAAGAATGGCTCCCAGAACCATCCACTGAAGAACAGGAAGGGAAAGCACTTCTCCATTGGGCTCCACCAGGGACAGTAATTCCAAGGTGCTTCTGGGCTGTGTTTGCTTGTATGCCACTGAGTCATGGGAGGCCCAGTGACAAAGCCACGAAGACGCATAGCAAAGGCCAAAGAAGGGCAGCTCAGGCTGCAGACCAGCTGGTACCTCGTGCTGTATCCTTAGCTCCCACAGGGTCACTCTGAACTTGCCCAGTCCTTCACAGCTCTGACGGGCTGGGGGATATGACATGGGTACCAGACATATGTGTGACCCAGGAGAAATGTAGAGAGGTAAGATTTTTCTTCTACAGTTTTGCCCTCTGTTCTGAATTCTAACATTCTCCACTCCCAAAGTATTTCTGAGCCCAACATGTGCTAGACACTGCCTCCCGGCATTGGGACACAGCAATGCCCAGGACAGGAGAGGGCTCTGCCATCTGAAAATGAGTATTCCAGATATTGATAAGAAGAGCTGATGACAGGAAAAGGAGAGATGAGAAAAGGAGAGGGGCCAGAGAGGAGAATTTAGAAAGGGTGGTCAGGACGGTTGTTTGGAGTTGGACCTGATGAAAGAGTCAGCATGGGGCATGTGGACGAAGAGCCTTTAAACAGAAGGAACAGCATATTCCAAGGCCCTGAGGTGCAAAGCACCCAGCAAGGGCACTAGTCAGGACCCTGACCCAGGGGGGTGCCGGGAAGCATTCCCCACACCTAGGGGTTCTCATCAGCCAGGGAGGTAAAGTATCCTGTGGACATTGGCTCTCTGATGGTAACAAGTTCTGTATAGTACACAGGATCCTCTGTCCAGGCTGACTTCCAGGCAAACTATTTATTTTCTTTTTCTTTTCTCACCACATTTTCATCCACAGATCACTGAACTTGGGAGTTTCAGTGTTAGCTGGGAAAGGCCCAAACTGCCTGTGTCCCAGGACACTGGGCAATGGAGGGAGAAAAAAAAAAAGTAAACCACAAAGTAATTTCACATCTGAGGAAGAGCAGATAAGAAGCCAGCAAGAATAGGTACATGTAAAGTGAAATAACATTGTGTGGACACAGCAGGCCAGATAAGGATGCAGGATGCAGACATAAGGCCTCTCAAAGGGTCATGTGCCCTCCTTAAACTCGCAAAGCCCACCCTGTGTCCCCCTTCCTTTCTCGCCTCCTGGGCAATGATACATTGATTGACGTAACAGAAAATCAGGTATTGATTTTTCACGTCCCTCCCTGGGCATTAGACTCGAAGATCTTGCCAGTCCACAGCTCTTTAATTTCAGTTATTTGGGGCCACTTAGCCTCGAGAGGTTTGGTATGAAAATAATAATCGCTGCTATTAGAAAGCTTTTATTTAGCACTAACTAGATGCCAAACACTATGTTGAAAACTTGTTATTTACATTGACTCATTCAAGGCTTGAATCAGCCTTCGGAGGTTAGGACCTCCTTGCAGGAAATTCAAACACAGCAAGGTTAATAATTTGGCTGAGGTCATAAAACTGATGATCACAGAAGTGGGGATCTGACCCAGCAAGCGTCTGGCGCCGCAGTCTTTCTCTTAACTACAAGCTCTGGCGTATTGTTAAACCGGGGATAACTGCACAGCTGACTTCCCAGGCAACAGCGTTTCGAAGGTGTCAGAAGCCCAGCTGTATGGAAGACCCTGTATCTTGTACAGAGGTCTTTTGCCATCTCAAAACCAGTTTCCATGGTACATTACATTATGAAAGGGTCTCAATAAAGAGATTTGAGCCAAGAGAAAAAAAGGCAAGGGAGAGAGGGTTCAGAGAAATTGATCTTCCACTAATACCCAAAATAATCAAAGAAATTGATACCCCTTGTCCGAAAAGAAGGTGAACACAAAGATATGCACCGACTGTCATTCTCAATGTAACAGTTTCTATCTAGCTGGCTCCTTTAAAGTCATCCGCTTTGGGGAACGCCTTGATCCTCAAATGAAAAATCATCCAGCCTCTGATACTGGTGTCAGGAAGGCAAAAGGCTGGAATGAGCTGAGGCGAGCAGAAAATGCGCAGAACTACAAAAGGGCTATTTTTGTTATGCTCAGAGCCAGGAGAACAACAAGAAGACAGAACCTCCTGCTTGGAGAGGCTGGTGTGATGCTCATGGGTGACAGCAAGTGGAATTACTCAACCCTCAGTTCATACTTTGTTCTGTCAAGGATGAGATGCTTTCAATAAAGGGTAGAGGGGACACCGGTTAGAGGGAACCGAGGTCCAAAACAGGTGCTTCGGTTGTCAGAGTGCTGGCGCTCACTGACTGAGTCCAAGGCTCCTGGCCTGATGAATTAAACCCTGTGCTACTGATGGCATGAGGTGTGAAACAGCAAAAACATCGTTGGCAAATTCTGAGAAATCCTGGAGAATACAAGATGTACCAGCAAATGAAAAGGAATGCAAACGGAGGCTCTGCCCACCATGGATCATCACGCATCTACCAATCTCACAAAAAATTCTTAGAATGCCATTTCTAACACCTGGAAGCCAGGGAGAAACAATGATTACTTAGAATCAGCATGGGATTCATACCGGGAAACACCCATTCACTCTTTCCTCTTATTGAAGTTGACAATCAAGAGACTATTAGGGTCATAGAATCTGGAATTCAAGATATTCTAAGTTTTCATAAAACCCCAATGCACAAATACAAAGAAATGCAGGCTAGACATATTGAAAATAAGCAGACTGAATACCCCACTAGAAGTTTCCTCTCAAAATACCGATTAATTATGTCTATGTCAGTTTAGAGTATAGTCTCTAGTGGAGCACCCCTGGGCTCTATCCAGAGCCCCATCTCGTTCATCTTCTTACCAATAGTTTGGCCAGCATTTCACTCACATGTGGGGATGCTCTGGAACTAGGAAGGAAAACAAAACTGAAAAAATGCCAGTAAGGGGACCAATCCACTGAAAGTTAACAAAATGAAACTCTCAAGAGGTAAATGCAAAACTACGTTTGGGTGTAAAAAACATGAGTGGACAAATCCAGGATGGAAGAAACACTGCCCTCAGCACACAGGAAAAGGTTGCTCATAAATGTCATAACTGACTGTGGGTTTAAAATGAGGAATACAATAGGGCTGCAAAAAATGTTACGTTACTTTGATCATATGTGTCATTAATAAAAGTTTATTACTTAAAACTAGAGGAGGGATGATTCAGTTATACTCTGAATTAGCTAGACCAGAATGAAAGACATTATATTATTCAGCTCAATTACAGATGAGACAGATAATCCAGGGTTCACTCAGCTCCACTGCCGTATATCAGTGTCCCATAGCACTTCCTGCCATGATGGAATGTTCCAGATCTCCATGCAATAGTCCCTCCCATATGCAGTGACTGAGCTCTTGATATGGGGCTAGTATGGCTGAAGAACTGAAGTTTTAGTTGTATTTAACCCTAATCAATTTAAACTTATGTAGACAAGTAATGACTCTATTGCATCTTACTACACTGATGGACAGTGACTGCAATGGGGTCGGGGCTTGGGGAGCACCTGATAATATGGATGAATGCTGAAACCACAATGTGCCTCATGTGAAATCTTCATAAGATTGTATATCAATAATACTTTAATTTTTAAAAAAAAGTTACATAGCCACTTACAACTCATGGCTACCCAACTGGGCTACACACCCCTAGACAAAGCCATACACCAAATGGTGGGAGTATCTGGGAGGACAGCAACCCTGCTAAGGCACAGGGAGACAAAATGACAGCGGTATTTAACATCAGAAGTGCTGTCTGCTGGAAAAGGGATTAGAAATATTCTTTGGGCCCACTGGGCAGAAGTAGGACTTCAAGGAACTACAGTAAGATAAAAATCAAGGCCATGTAGACATAAGGGTTTAATAATTATGACAATGTCCATGTTGTAGGGCAGGACCCACAGCTGTGGTACTCAGCACCCAGCACCCAGCTCCACCTGGCCCCTGACAGGAACTAATTCTATTGAATAAGTAAATGAGTGAATCAATCAGTGAAATAAGCTATCCAAAGGGATACAGATGCCTCAAAAGACAATGAATTCCCCCAGTGTGAAGGAGTCCCACAGGAGCCACTTGCCAGGGTTCCTGTGGAAAATTCAGACAGCCGTGAAAGGGCTGCTAGACTAGATGCCTTTAAGGTGCTTCCAGATCTGCTAACAGTTCCACGTCTGCCATCGGATGGGGCACTATTTATGGGACAACCTCAGGTATCTTCTGCTGCTTAGCAGATTCCTAGAAACTCGGTGACTTCCAACAGCACGCACTCATTATCTCACAGTTTCTGTGAGCCAGGAGTCTGGGCATACGCCCTCAGCAGGGTGCTCTACTTAGGGTCTCGTGAAGCTGCAATCGAGGTGTCGGCCAGGGCTGGGTTCTCATCTGGAGGCTCAACTGGGAAAAAACTGGGCTTCCCCACATGTGTGGCTGCTGGTACCATTCTGTCCATCACCCTTCTTGGCACAGGGCTTTTTGCTGGCCCTCCGGCAGAGTTGCCCTCAGTGCCTAGAGGTCATCTGCATCTCCTTGGCATGTGGGCTTCCCCAACTTGCTCACTTACATCTCCAAGCCACCAAAGTCAATGTCTCCAGCAAGCCTGCTAGCAAGCAGAGTTTACATAATGTAACATCATCACAGACATGTCATCCCACCAGCTTGGCTGTGTGCCACTGGCTAGAAGCAAGTCATGTCCCGCCCAGACCCAAAGGGGTTGATTTAGAGGTGTCAAAGCCAGGAGAGAGGATCACACAGGGCTGCCCTAGTGTCTATGTGAGTGGCTTGGCAAGTCAGCACACCAGCTCTCCTCTATAAAAAGGCCACCAACAGCACAATGGAGTCATTATGGGTACACGTACTATACAAACTCACTTTAGCAGGGTACCCAGGGTTCAGGTTTGCCTCCACAACAGCATTTCAACCTCACAAAACAAATGTAGCAGGCTAGATTTAGCTAAAGAGGCTTAAGATTAAAAGAGAAGAGAGCCAACCCCGTGAGCCAGAGAAATACTTAAGAATTCTCAGCCCATCACCCAACTGTAGACCTTTGATAGTTGAAAGCAGAATTCAACATTCATTTATTCTACAAATTTGAATGCCTTGACTTCTGCAAGTTGACACTCTCATTGTTCCTGCCTATGGACTAGCTCAGTGGTTATCAAATGTTAGGGCTTAAAAACTCTTCTACAGGGTTGTACGCAAAAATAACTCATGGGAGTTTTTTTTTTGTTATGGGACATACTCTTGTGTTTGAATTTTCTTTCACACACTTAATTCAGCACTGCATCCCCTGTGCAATCCGGACTCTACTGTCCCAACCTCATAGGTTTGTCCTAAAGCAACATCACTGAAAGGGTGACATAACGCTTGGTACTTAATTGCTTGATAAATATCAACTCTTACCTCCTATTAAATTACAATAAAATAATTTAAATTCGTAAAATTAAAAATAAACAATGTAAAAAGAACGTGGCTATGTTTTGCCTGCAGGATTTGCTCATTTTAATTTCACATGCCCAAAAAGAGGGTCAAACTCTGCATCCTTCTCTTCTGCTAATTTTATATTTCAATAACCACAGCCTCAAAACATGTTAAGGGTGCTGGCACATTCTGAGCAGCTTGCTGCTCAAAGATGCTGCTGATGTTTGAGGGGAGAGCAATTATGCTAAGCCAATCGATAAAATGAACTGTAAAGATTAATCCACCATAATCCATTTTTTTTCCTATAGAAGCCTGCATTTGGAGATGTCTTACTGCCTTCCCCATGCACCTATCATCTTCTCAGAAGACAAAGACAAAACAGCAACCATTAAAAGGTGCTATCCAATTAGACACAAATTTTTTTTATTTTTTTTAAAAGATTTACACTCCCTGTGGATTGTGGATTGAGAGGGTAAAGAGAAACGGGGACATTAATGAAGACAGTCTGTGTCAGGCACTGTCCCCAGGCGAGCTCATTTACACTCACATCCATCCGAGGTGATGGGTATGATCCATCTGTTTTACAGCGAGAGGAACAGGAGCTTTGAGACAGGTTAAATGATTTGCCCAAAGCCAGATACACACATACACACCCACTCTTTCTCTCTCCTTGAACTGGAATTAAAAGCTCTACCCTCAGAGGGGGGTCCTCTAAAGAAGAGCAATTCTCCAGCATAGCAAAATCCCCAAAACGAATCGCTTGTTGAATAAATATTGTGAAAGTATATGTGTTGGACACCACCAGCCAATACATGGCTTATAAATAAACCAGAGAGGCACTAAGTAGGGGAGACACAAAAAAGCAAGATCACTTATGATCTTGGGGTAGCAGGCAGGGAACAAGAGGGAAGATGGCTTAATGTACATATGTCCAAAAAGGTTAAACAGAAAAATAAAATGCCATAAAGCTTCCTGGGGAGAATGTATGTACGTCAGGATGCAGGTGGAGCGGCCTTGGCTCAAAGCCCTTATTAGTAGTAATATGTTTCTTACCTGCGCAGAGGCTCTAATGACAAGATCATCAGCTCAAGCGCTGAGAAATCATTCCAGTTCTCTGCCCCTCACCTCTGAGCCATCCCTCCCCTCCCCTAAGCCCCTTGGATCAATGTTTCATCTGCTACGTTCCAGCGAATCGCTGATCCCTCCCCTTCATTCTTTGGGTCTAGGCTCACAGAATGTTTCCTGCACCTTTATTCCATTATTTCTATTCTATTATTTTCCCCGTTGTTTTCCAACTTCCCAAGACATTAAAGGGAAGCCCATGCCTAAAGGGTGTATGAGCCAATTTCCTTTTCTACACCTGCTAGGGTCCCTTTAATCATGAAACATTGCAAATGGTCTGCAAACCAAAATGCCCCTTCTGCGTTGGCCAGTCCCACTGAATCTGGGTCTTTTTATTTGCCTGCAGAACAAGTAGATCAAAAGGAGGGGTGGGGGGTGAGGAGATAGCCATGATTAAAAGATTGTCACAGCTCAAGGACATAACCAAAGTGTTAGATGCCCGACTTAACTACGGGCCACTAATTAAATGCAAAACAGTAGCATAATGTGAAATAGGAGCAACAGTTTATCGGGCTTTTATTTAATTTTTCTGCACAATGAATGAATACCCCTGGCTTCCCCCACCCCAACCCCCGGCACTTTCAAAGTGTCTGGGAGCGAGCAGCCCACCACTAACCGACTCCCACTCATCTCTGTGTGCGGCTGCATCCAGAGAGTAACGGGCTTAGCTGAAAACTGGGAGGGGACCAAGGCATGGTGGGCTCCCATCCAAGTGCTCCCAGATTCACGGCTGAATCCCCAAGAGATCAAACTCAGTTCTTCTTCAGTTAAAGCCTGAAAATGGAGAAGCCCTAAGAATACTCTCTCTGGGCTTCAGAAAACCACTAGAGATTAACAAAGTGGGAGGAAAAGATGCTGGTTCTCTGACAGTTTCCTCTGGGTTGATGCCAAACTGCTTGTGGACCTCACCTGGGGGTTCAAGGTATTTACCCGGTTCTTCATGCAGGATGGCTGCCAGCAAAAGCATGCTCGGGAAGGAACCCTGCCCCCAGGTATCTCCCCAGCCAGGTTATACTCAAACATCCACTTGTAGACTTATTAAAGAATTTTCTGTCCTAGAGGAACACGGGAACTAACTAACTTTCAGCTACTCAGTCATTTAAACAGCCCTAATGACACTCATTTTGGCTAACCACCACTAAAATAAAGAATAACAGCTACAATGGCTGCTTAAGTCTAATGAAAACTTCCTCTGTGCCAAATACTGCGCTGTGTGCTGGGCAGGCCTCTCCCATCCAGTTCTCACCTGGTGTTTTCTGTTGTACAGATGAAGACACTTGTAAAGGCTACACTGTTTGCCCAGGGTTGTGCAGAGATGACTGAAGCCAGGATTTAAATCCAGGTGAGTGACTCCCAAGCCCCATTTTCTAAAGGCCACCCAGTTCTGCCCCTTTCCCACCTGGTGGCTGGGCAGGGCTGCAAAGTAAAGCTGGCCAGCGGAGAACAGAACAGAGGGCACAGGGGGTGCCGCACTGCCGGCCGGGGCCACAAGGAGCCCAGGAAGAGGGGGAAAGGTGTACTGGAAGGGACAGGGGAAGGCTGACAAAGGCACAGCTTGTTTATGTAGCAGAATGGTTGGGGGCACACCTCTGGAGCCAGACCACTTGGGTTCAAATTCCAGTTCAAATTGGGAGCTACTGGTGTTCAACTTAAGAGTGCTGTTCTTTGCTCACTCGATGGCCCCAGGCCCTACCGAATGGTGGCCATTTGGAGAAACCAGTGTTACTAATCTGATTGGTGTCGGAGAGACATTCTCAATTAGAGACAGAGAGAGAGAGAATGAGATTCAAGCTCTGTAACTCACGAGCTGTGTGAGCCTGGCCAGATGCTTCCGGACTCTGTTCCTGTTTGCTCATCTGTAAAATGAAAACAATAATCCTCCTCACCCCAATTAAACAGGCTCCTGTATGTAAGGGTTTGGAATTGTGATTGGCACATGATAAGCACTATGTACGTGTTAACTATGTTTTATTCTTTATTATTGAACAATTCAAGTAGGAAATAGCCCTGGCTCAAACCCTCAGTCCAGAAAAAAGCAAATAATGGGCAACAGAAACAAGAGTGTATGCCTAGCAAAAACACGTATGAGAAGGTTCATAGCAGCCTTATGCCTAGTAGCCAAAACTGCAAAAAAATCCAAACATTCACACCTTAATGGATCAGTATGAAGTGGCCCATGTAACACAAGGAAGTACTATACAGCAGTGAAGAACAACTGCCACACACACACACCCACAAACAAAACATGGACCAGAAAACTCAGATGGGAGAATGCATATGTATGTTTGCACTTGTATGAAGCTGTAGAAGAGAGAGAGCAGCTCTGTAGCAGGGAGAGACTAGTGGCCACCTGAGAGGAAAGGATGTGGCCAGCAGGGGGCACAAGGGACTCATCTGGGTGCTGGAAATTCCCAATTCCAAGGAATGGTTTTTCATAGGTGTGTGTATGTACATGCAAATTCACTAAGCTCTAATGATTAAGATTTGGATACTTTCTAAGTTACCCCTAAAAACTAACAAAAGGTACTGAGTCAGTAGGGCAAATGTGATTTTACACACAGTTAATTTATTTTTCCATTTTACTAAATAAACGTTTTAAAGGTTACTTAAGGAGTGATGTATTTAGCCTGTATTTCAATAATCAGAGTAAACACTGTGTAATATGACCCTGAATAGAAGTCTATTTCAGTGAAAGTATGGAAATAAATAAATAAAAACCTATAAAAGCAATGTACAAATGACTGAAATTTGGAAATTGCTAGACTCTGGAGCAGCACATGCCTTAGCTACGGTGGGGAAGTCAAACTGCCTGTATTCTGGTCCAGGGGTGGGCAAGCTGTGCCCAAGGATGAAATCCAGTGCCCTGCCAGTTTCTGTACCACCTGTAAACTAAGAATAGCTCTTGTATTTTTAAATGGTTAAGGAAGTCAAAAGGATATTTCCTGACATGTGAAAATTATATGAAACTCAAATTTCAGTGTCGATAAGTGGACCGTTATGGATCACAGCCGTGCTCATTCATTTAGATTGTCCCTGGCTCTTTTCCTACTACAGAGGCTGAGTTGAGTAGTCGTAACCAAGAACACAAAGCCTAACATATCTATTCCACGGCCATTTACACAAAGTTTGCAGCTCTCAGCTCCGGTCCTCACCACAGCTGCCACCCCACAGAGTCATATACTCCTTAGTCCTTTCTCAGTGAGAAGCTGTCCTCAAACACCCACCAGGATTAGCTCCTGGCTCCAAATTCTGACTTAATAAAGCACCCAGTATGCGTCTAAGCCCTGAGTTCTGACTGGATGGCAACTAGAGCACTATTAGGGGATGCTTGCCACAAATCACGAACTAACATGAGTGAACATTATGATTTTCTTATCACACTGTAAAACTGTCCGTTTTTGTCTGGAATGCTTACTGGGTCCTCGGATTAATTCTTGCTTAGGACCAACCAATGGTAGAGTCCTCTTCTGTTTTCAAGCCATTAGTGCGTCTTTACAAGATAAGCACTTAAGGTTGTTGTCTTAATGACAACAGAAAATAACTCGGACACTAATGGACTGACAAAAAAGTTTAACTGTCAAACGGTGATGGAAGATGAATGCTCCCACCTCTGAACTTTCAATGGGCTTTCTCCCTCCACATGGAATACCTTTCCTCCAGTCTCCATGGTAGCTAAATTTCTCTTCACAGAATAAAATCTCACTGAATGTAGAAGCCATATTAGAATGAAGCATTGCCTTATATGCAAAATGTGTGTTTGAGAAATACATGGAAAAAGGAAGAAATTTAGAGCAACTTCTATCATCATTCAACAAATATTTTATTGATCAGGCTATGCTGAATTTATTTGCTCATCTTCTTAGATTTTAAGTGACAATTTCTCTTTCTGCAAAAGCAATAACTATTTTTGACAGATGAGTTCAAAACCTACCAGGGTGAATGTGTACTTTCAGAAACAGGGTAAATACTTTGCAAGTGTGAAAAATTCTTTCTTGTGGAATGCTGTTTAAGAAAAGGTGTGAGGTTCCTATTGGCTCTGTCATAATGTTAATCATTTATGATATTCTGTGGTTCAGAGCTCAGCAACTGGTGTCACTTCAGGTAGTAAATACACATTTCCTGTCAAAACACATCAAATGGATAAGACTTCAATTTATTTGAGGACGAGTGGTAACTGACTTCAATATTGGCAATTTGGGGAATTCTCTGGTGGCTTTTAATAGCCTTGGCTTTTCTCTTCACTTCTTGCCCCCAAACCACAGAGTTATCTCCAATGGACCCTCCCCAGAAATAATTCTCACTCTCTCTGTGTGTAGCATTCCTCCCTCCAATTCCAAATCAGTCGTGCAGTTTGCCTTTCTGTCACCCAGGTTTCCCAGAACTAAAGCTACACCTACATATAACTCAAAAGAGCATTCTGGATTTGCAAACTATGAATCCTTCTACCATATTATGAACTCATTAAGGGTTGGGTTCTACCTTCTTTTTCACTGCATTCTGCCTGTATCCTTTCATCTCACCGCATCTAACAATGACACTGACAATAAAGGCTTCAACACAAAAAAGGCTTGCTCTTCTACAAAAATGAAGTGCAGTGACAGGCAGGCCAAAGCATAGTCATCAATACCTCAGGCTGCATCTATCTTTCTGCTCTTCTTCCCACCTGCTTTTCATCCTCAAGGTCACCTCTCAGACCAACATGGCTGCTGGAGCACCAACTATTGCACCACATTTCAGGAGTTAAGAGATCCAGAAAGGGCTCTACTCTCAATTTTAAGAGGATCCCCTAGAAACACCACCTGATACTTCTGAATATATCTCACATGGCTACTATAAGGTCAAGGAGGCTGGAAAACAGTCCTGATTCTGCACAGCATATGCCTGGCTAGAAATCAGAGTTCCATTACAAAGGAAGGGGAAGGATGGCTATTATGTGAGCAAGCAGCATTGCCTCCACTACCCTGTATTGTATAGAGGGTCCACCAATGATTAAATAAATGAAAGAAATACAGATTCTCCAACATGGTGCCTTTCATCAGCTCAGGGAACCTCCCAGAAGACTCTACTCCAGCATCCTGGAAGGCACCCTTCACCACTAGATGTGAAAGCTCTTCTCAGACTGGTCAGTATTGCATCCTTCCTCATGTCAACATAGTAACAGATTTCAGATGTACATTGTACCTTAACAGCACTTCTTAGGAGACTAAGGTGTTCTATGGTTTGAATTTTCAAGTTTTGTCTTCTGAAATTTAATTATAAAACCAAGGATGATTCTATCTCATCCAAACCCAAGTCACAGCCTTCCACCCTTGTGTGTCAATGTGGAAAAGACAAAGCTCAGAAGAACAATGGCCTTTACTGGGCATCCAATGAGGAGGCACAAGCCCAAATTCTGAACTCAACGCCTCTTAGTTTTAACACCAATGCCCAGACTTAGGGAAGATCACTACAAGTTGGCAGAAGGCAACGTGGCTTCTGGCAGAACTTTCAGGAGTAACAACAGAGAGCATTTACACACTGGGCTGCAGTTTTCAAAGCATTTCTACATAGTCAGCAACTGGAAACTCCCACCAGTGCTTTTTAGGAGGCCAGAGGGCTGTCGCTTTGAGTAAGTGAGGCATGTACGAACTTGAGGAAGCTTAGAAGATGAGAGGGAGCCGGCCAGAAAAAGGAATAAAACTAAGGATGCATGTTCCAAGGAAACGAATATCAAATACAGAGCCACTGAAGAAAGAATGAGTTTCGTGCCTTCTAGGAAGCAAGGGGTGGCCAGGAGTTTTCAAGAGAGTAAGCAAGATGGCATAGAAAGAAAATCAAGCCACTGGCAACCACCATCTCTCCACCCTGCTTCTAATACAACTGCTACATTTCCCACAACCAAATGCATTTCCAACACAGGAATCTTATCTACCTTCCGCCTGTATCATCCTCATTCAATCTACTTCTAAAACTATCTTTCAAGAAAAGAGAGAGTATTTTTTAATAGCAAAGTATGCCTAATTTTAAACCATATGCAAAATTTCAGAATCATAAAGCTCCACTGACTTGAAAAGCAAATTTTCCACAGAATTCCTGTCCCCAGTGATTTCAAAATAGACCTCAGTTTGTGAAGTTTAAAAAATAAGCTGTACAAACAAATACACAGGGTCCTATTTTTATACAGCTAGAGTAAACCTTCAAAATATCCCTCTGCAAAAAACAGAATTCCAACCCCCTGCCATAGTATTTCAACCGAGCAGGCCCTGAACTTCACTGGCTCCTCTGGCCTATAACTTGGAAGGTCCACTGCTTCTAA
Source organism: Manis pentadactyla (assembly GCF_030020395.1). Taxonomy (NCBI): domain Eukaryota; kingdom Metazoa; phylum Chordata; class Mammalia; order Pholidota; family Manidae; genus Manis; species Manis pentadactyla. The sequence continues at coordinate 220,703,882 of NC_080019.1, read as the reverse complement.
CAGCTGGAGAAAAAGAGAAAACAAAACAATTTTTTTAAGTACCTGGGCATCTATCAACCAGTGTTTTCAAGGGCAAGAAAACTGCAGCGTCCAAGGAGCAGGCTGAGTGCTTAAGGTTAATGGGTGCATTTACATAGCCATCAATTCACTTTACAAGAAACTGCTCTGTAGAGCCCAGCAGCTCCCATCAGGCGGCCCAGCCAGGGCAGGAGCAGACAGGAGTCTGTAAACTACGGGAGGAAAATGCCTGATAAATCTTAACGACACTGCCTTGCTTTCATTAGCTTATTTCTCTCTCAATTTTCAGTGAGAGTCTTGGGCTTCTGACTGAACGAAAGAGACTACCCTTCCACCTCTTGATGAGTCACTTTCTAAACATCTGGGGACTGGAGGAAAATAAAATAGTAGCTGTACTTCCTGTGGCAGTGTGTACCTTCCACCTGCACTGCCTGGAATGGTGACCACTGCACACACGTGGCTATTTACATGTAGAGCTAAATTAATTAAGATGAAACAAAATTTTAAACTCAGCCCCTTGGTCACAATATAGCACAGTTTTAAGTGCTCAAAAGTTGCAAGCAGCTTAGTGGCAACAGTAGGGGACAGCACGATTTTAGAACAGGTCCCTCACTGCAGAAAGTTCTACTGGAACTTGTAAGATTATTTATAATGTCCGGGGCCTGACCTGTTCTGAAGTGCCTATTTCTTAATTCCAAGAACATGTAATGATGTGTCAAATGGAAGAGGTTTTCTGCAGTCCTCACATTCTCCGGATGCATTCTGAAGCAGCTTGGCGCTCTCACACACACCCTCGGAGCTGGCAATGCCACTTGCACTCCAGAAAAACACTAGCAAAGGGCTACCAAGAAGCATGTAATTATGAGGGGGCATTAAATAGGATACACTGCATCTCAGGTATGAACTTGTTCAAGAATATTCTCGTGATACTCTCTGCAGTAGAAATAAAAAAAGGAAAGATCTAAATGCACACGTGTAGGGAAGAGCAAAATGAAATACAGTACATTCCTAACAGAACACGAACGGGCGACGACAGAAATGGTCACAAGCTATGTATGTATCAGCGTGGACAGAGGAGCGAAGACAAGAAGACAATGGTAAGTGACCGATGCAAATTCCGAACCGGAGTAGAGTATGTTACTGGTTGAGTGAAAAAACTCATGCACAATACTATATATTTAATAAACATGCATAACTCAAATCACAAAGAGAAAAGTTTAATATATTTTGATGTTTCTACATTATAATTTTTAAGTAAAGTTAAATGCCAGAGATGCTTCCTATCCCGTTGACCGGCTGAGTGTTGACTTTGAACTTCAAACGGTTAGGAAGTCTCCCAGGATATCCTCAGGCCATTCTTCCCCTCAAGTTTGGCTGTCTTTGAGACATAATGTATATTAAATATTTTAAGTATGTGCAGAAGGATAGTAGCCAAACTCTTAACAGTATTTGGGGAGAGAGGGATAGAAATGGACTAGAGGCATCCTTAAAGGTGATCTTTACTTTTCATCTTAAGTCTGTCTTTACTTTTTAACAACTTGTAGGTCACCAGCGAGGTTTCCACAAAGGCTCTGTGCTCTCGTATTATGACTGGCGGCATCATTGTCCATAATGATACAATTTCAGCTGCTGTAACAATACTGATCAGCCATTCCCCCCGCCCTGCCACAGAGAACAGCATCCGCAGGCACCGGGCTCAACAGTAAACCAAATGCCATTATTTTTTAAAGTGGATATTTGCTCTTAAAAAAGAAACGACTAGGGCCATTTTGTTGTTTGGATGCTTCTGCTGTTTAGTCTTCCACGTAAGCTATCGTCTCTCATGCCCTCATTGGCCACTCAGCGAGGAAGCCTCATCTTCTCCCTGTCTGGAGTTGAGGGCCGGAGGGGGCCCAGGGGCAGAACGGCACGCAGCCAGGGCAGACTGCTGCAGCATACGGACAGGGGGGCAGGGATGACCGACATGAGGACCTCCCAAAAGGACAACAGTGACTGATGGCTCCCGAAGAAATACTCGTGGGAACCTAGTCATATGCAACACACCATGGTCTTTGGGAAAACACCACACTTCTGCAAGCCAGCCATGTAATTAAAACACAGCTCTGGAGACGGAGAAGGTGAAATGACTCGGACCCAGCCCATCCACTCTCCTTGGTGGTTGCCAATGCTAACCTTCCAGCCAATACCCACACATTCCTCTAAGGCGGACTATCTCTAAGAAAGCCCAGAAAATCCCAAATTTTAAAAAGAAGGATTAAAAAAAAAATCAAGTTCTTTTCACTTGATTTTCATTCAGATGAGACTTGGTTTGCAAACTTCAAAATGGTTTTTAATAGGGCAAGGCACAGTGCAACCCACTGAAAGCTTTTCATTTAAGCAAACAGAAAGGACAATTTATTCCTCCAAGTGGCAAGAGAACTCAAGCCAGGCATCTGTGCAAAAACTTCCCATGCCCCTCAGGCCCTGTAACTCTATCTACAACTTCATCTTCTGGTCCTCGGTCTTCAATTATTCCCAGAACGAATGAAATCTTAAATCCACATCAGCTTTTAACATCTGCTGCGTCTTTACAGGAACAAAGAAGAAATTCCTGTATGTCACCTGCCAGTAGGATTACAATTTAAGTCAGACTCCAAAGTATATGGAAATAGAAGGCACATTTTTTTTTCCTAGTCAATACAGACATCAGACAAATGTCAGAAGTAGGCCATAGGCTAGCTATGTGCTGCATGCAGCTGAACGGCCTCCATGTCCACTGAAGCAAACCATACGATTCTTATTTTTATAAGTCCTCCCCTACTAAAAAAAGAGAGAAAAAAAAATGCATCTTAGGCTCTCAAAGAAACTTAGGGACATTATCAAAAATCAGTTTCTCGGACAAAACACTGATCCAATCAAGGTAGAATCTGTAGTTTTGGCTCAGTAACCTAAATCCATCTTCAGAATCCTACAACTTAGACAAGCTGATCAGTGGATCACAAAACGAGAGGCTCATAACCTAATCAGAATGACCTTGTTTTACAAAAGTTTCCAGATTAAAAATTTTTACCTCTGGAAGATGAACTGTGGAAAGGAGTGTTAAGCAAAGTGTGGTCCAAGGCTTGGCAGGGTCAGGGCCCTATGGAACTCGTTAGACATTCAAATTCTCAGCCTCCAACCCAGATTTACGGAACCAGTAGCTCCAGGATGAGTGAAGCCTGGGAATCCGTGTATTAGCAAACCCCTCTTGGAGATTCTTATCTACTGGTCTAAGGATACTATTAAGGGCTACAGTAACACTGGAATCGGGGGACATGCACACCAAACAAGACTGATACTATGTAATCAATTTTTAAAACCCAGAATTTGCAGAGGATCAAAAAAAAATTCGAACAGCATAAACCCTATATTCATCTCCCCTCACTGCTCATGTCTAAGTAAATGAGAAATGGATATAGTCAACTGCTTCTAAGCCCGTGTCTATTTATGCTATAGTTCAGAATTATTTGCACATCAAACCAGAAACCAAGTTTACACTTGGGATCCTGAGTCTATTGTAAATGTGAAGAGAGTAAATTCAGAATCAAAATGTCTTGAAGAGACAGTTTTCTAGGAATCTTGCCAGTCCTTTTTCTCAGGGTGACCTTAACTTTCAGATTTCAGGCGTATTTTCCTTTTCTGATTAATACTTCTGTAAATGATTAGTACGCTTCGTTCAAATATATATCAGGACAAGCTGATTTTTCTCATGCTATCAAGAACACTAGAGGTTGTTGCTCCAGGGTACAGGGTAACGCAACCCTCTGGGCCAGAATCAAAGGTACAGCTTCCTGGTACCAATGAAGAACACTGCCATTTTCCTCTTAAATAACACAGTAACCTTGCAAATGAACTACACATACTGACTTAGGATTCCAGGAGGACCGAACGCCTAGATACAGGCTTATTTCTGGGCCTTTAGAATCAAATTAGAATACCCCATCAGACACCTCTTTGTGCAGACGTTAATTTCAAGTGTATTTAAATGTCTGCACATCTTTCTCTGGCTCATCACATGGAACAGAGCCACTTCAGCTGTGTAATCACAATAATGAATAAACATGGGGTGCTTATACAGGACCCGGGAACCACAAAACTGATCAATTGTTAATTCCATAAAGTGACGAAACGTGCCTTCTTTTGCAATAACTCCCTTAAGCTGTGTTTTGGGGGAGGAAGACGCCCTTGTCCTCAGCCCACTATGTCTGCAAACAATTATCACTCAGATCCTACCTAAGGCTTATCCTGTCTCAATTATTTCCCTGTACTCTTCCAACCCACCACTACACCCCACCTCCAAGAAACAGCAAAAATTGGCATGGCATTTTAAAAACCATGGGCTGCGTCATTATTAATTGCCAGAGTATCTGAGGACCCATTAATACTAACAGCCAAGATGACTGCAATGTATATTTATTGGCCTCTTACTATTTGGTAAATACCCATTTCACAATGAGTATTTGACCAACAGGAAGTCTACGTGTCAATCAAATCCTTCCACGTGGCAGGATGAGGACTTCTGGGGTTTCTCCTTGGAAGAAACATGTTTATTATCTATCTCCTATCCCCCACCATACTTAGGCCATATGCATCAGGAGCTCAGCAACCCTTCTTCAACTGAAAGAATGAATGATTTAGTATAGAGCTGTGGCTCTACCACTCAGCCTGGTTCTCACTGCAACTCTGCCACAAGCTACATGCATGGCTTCATCCCAGCCTGCCTCACTTTCCTCATGCACAGAAGGGAAACGATGAGTCTATCTACCTTGCAGGGCTAAAGGGATGATTAAACAAGACAGTGCCTAAAAATGCTTAAAAATGCTTAGTGCAGCAAAATGATAACAGCCCCTATGGAAAATGATATGGCAGTTCCTCAAAAAATGGAAAGGAGCTACACTGTATGGTCCAGCAACTCCACTTCTGAGTATACACCCAGAAGAACTGAAAGCAGAGACTCAAACAGGTATCTGTGGACCCATGGACGCAACACATGCATAATTCACAATGGCCAAAAGACAGAAGCAACCTAAGTGTCCATCAACAGCTAAGTGGGTCAACCCAACGTGCTATATCACAAACAGTGACATTATCCAGCCTTAAAAAGGAGTGAAATTCTGACGCGCACCATGACACGGATGAGCCGTGATAATATGCTACGTGAAAGAAGCATCTCAAAAGGACAACTACTGTATGATTCCATTTATATAAGGAGCCTAGCAGTGAAATTCCCAGAGACAGAAAGTAGAATGGTAACTGCTAGGGGCTGGAGGGAGGGAGAATGAGGATTAGTTGTTTAATGAAGACAGTGGTTCAGTTTGGCAAGATGAAAAGAATTCTGTGGTATGAATGTACTTAATGTCACTGAACTACACACTTAAAAACGGTTAAGTAGGTAAACTTTGTTATCTGTATTTTACCTCAGGTTTAAAAAAACTGCCTAGCATGACAGCCAGCAACATCCTTGTTCAACAAATAATAGGTATTGCTGCTATTGTAATTTTCTTAAAAGTCAACAGAGCAAATATTTAACAAACATTCCCTAATGAAAAAATGCAAATACCCACAGAAAACTCTGGTGGAAGAGACATTGGCTAGTTGGTATCCAGTTCCATTAAGTGTCTCCTTGCCCAGCCCTGCCCCTACCGCACTATGTGGCTTTACTGGGGATGTTTCAACATTAACCCGGTTTATTTCCAAGTCTCCTCAGCTGCATATGAGCCTGTAGGTTTTGAGGTGGGTGGAAATTCAGCACACAAGAATGAGATCGGTACCATGGGACAGAATCGCATCCATCCCCCAGCTTGCTTAATGGAACTGCCTGCTCCCGAGCGGACCCAACAGTCTGCGAGGAGCAGGACAGAACTAGAAGATGGGATTTCATCCTGGGAGCACTGGGCCCTTGGTAACCAATTTTATGGCTCTTTTGATTTGTGTCCGTGAATGTCTGTGTGTGAGTGTGAGTGTGTGCATGTGTGTGTTCTGAAGAAATTAATCCAAAAATATAGATGAAGAAAGCTGTGTATCTCCAATGTGAGGCCGGGTTGCATAATCAGTTCTGAAAGCACAGAAAAGGTAACAGATGTTTACATTACAATCTGGCTGTTTCTGGAAGAGCTGCCAAATGATTTAAATAGTAACAGAGATTGCAGGCCCTGGTAGATGCAGAGAATTTGCCCCAGTAATATTTTCTCTGGATGGCCTTAATTAAACACCCCACTGTAAAAAAAAATTTTTGGCTTTCAAACTACTTAATTCTAAAGCTGGACACCAATTTTTTAAAAAGCAGAAATGAAGATCTTATTCTAATACTGACAAAGAGGAGTGCATTAAAAAGAAACTCAAAATTACTTTCAACTTATGGTTGTTTTATGACTAATATTAAGAAGAATTCTTAAATAGAATAACATACAGCCATGAAGAGGATGGACATATAGCAATTTTCACAGATTTTTCATCCTTCCCAGAAGGCTCCAGAGCATATCTGAGTCTTTTATAAATGCACATATACTGGTCACCACTGCAGAGGGGGTCCCCAGAAACAGACATTTCACCTGATTTCATGGCTGGCAGCTGACCACAGGAATGCCAGCCTCCTTCCCAGTCACCAGCCCTCCAAAGGCCCTTTACCATGTAAACCAAGCAGGATGCAGATTATATGGTGTATGATCCCATTTATCTACAATGATATGGTCTAAACATCCACATGTGGATAAAAGCAGGAGGAGGGTTTGGAAATTCATTTACCAGATTATGAAAAGGAATTGTCTCAACAGCAGAACTGGGCTTTTTCACTTTCCTTTTTAGCCTCTTCCATGGTGTTTGAATTTCCTACCCCAAACATGTATTACCTTTATAAATTTGAAAAGAAGAGAACAGAAACCTGCAGAACAGAAGCCTAGGGTGATCCACTGAGGCCTGGCTCATTCATTTAGAGACCTAGGTTCCCCACCAGGAATAAGTAGCTGGGACACTGGACAAGCCATCTCACTACTCTGGGCCCCAAAAGCTGCACGAGAAAAGGATTTCGCAACCTCAGCACCACTGACATTTTGGGGGAAGAACTCTTTACCATGGGGCTCTCCTGGGTATCGCAGGATGCTTAGCCCCGCCCCGGCCTCTACCCACTAGAAACCTACCTGATCCCAGCCCAAGCTATGGCAACTAGAAACACCCCCAAATGTCCCCCCCGCCCCGGGAGCAAAATTGCCCCCAGCTGAGAACCACGGCCCTAAATGGCCTTCAAGTCTCTTCTTGCTGGAAACCCCCTTTATTTTAGAAGTTGCATCTGACTTCTGTGGTTTCAGGCCCAATGATTCACCAGGAAGTACTGTACTGATGGTTTACTGAAGTCTCATCAATATTGCCAGATTCATTTAGCAAACAATGATATGAACATAAAAAAGAAATAAAACCGTGACTTTTAAAGAAAACTTTAGCACAGATAGTGAAACTAAAACAATCCAAGCAGACAGAAGGGTCATTAAAAGACTAATAATAATAGTAACTCTAGCGTGTGACTGTTATGCATTTAGTTAAGATAACACTGCAGAAATGTTCAGTTGCTTTCCAGTCTGGAAAGAACTTACAGCACTAACAAAGCCAACACAGATCATTTTCTCTGTAATGCCATATTTTTATTTTTAAAAAAAAAGAGCCTAGTGTTCTCTCTTTTTAAGAAATAAAAGGATATCTTCCAATCTTTCTAAAAGCGATACTCTACTCTCCTGCACTAACAATATTACAATCTCGTGAAAGGAGACAAATTATCCATATCTCTACTATCTTTCTTTCTAAATACTGCAATTTTTTTCTTTGTCATTTTATTAACAAGAACTTCCTAATATCTGACACTGCCATACTTCTGAATTAAAATTATTTATGCTCATGCTAATGACTTGCTACTGTAAGATCCTGACATCTTTTGAATTAAAGAGTGACAAAAAGGATTCAGAGCGGTTTTAGGTTCAGGACTTTGTGAAAAATGAGTTCACCCATATACAGAGAGCCATTTGTCAACCGGAATGCTTCCTTAACATCAACACCCTACTCCAGGCACACACGAAGTGTCCAACAAAATGTAAGATACCATTATCATTAGTCATGACCATGCCAGAAAACAGTTTTCTTCCAAATTATCAGTTTGGTTTCACAGCAAGTGAAAAGCACCAAGGATGACAGAGAAGATTCTCACACAGTAAACGAATATTCTGGCCTCTCAAACCTGAAAGCATGCCTCATCATCATTTTAACATCTGTGTCTTGCCATGTGCTCAAGTCACTCCAGATTGAGTCACCCTACCCTATCGTCTTCCACCAGCAGCTCCCCCTTTAAATGTCTCCTTTGGAACTGCAGGAACCACAGCAGCTATTAGAAAGAGACCCACGCTAGCTGGTGCACACAGCTGTCAAATCCTGGAGCTGGGTTCAACTAGCATAATGTTCTAACAACTCACTCTTGATAGTCAAAAAAATGGACGTGGTTCTCCTCCGCAGAGAGATAGGAGGACTCCCGCCACGACACACGTTCCCTGCCAGTGCTTGGAGTTAAGACCCTGGGATTCTAATCCCAGTTCTTTTTTCTACGGTAGTTGGTTCAAGTCCCAACACCTCCTATCCTTGACCTTCGAGAAAACTGAAAGTACTTGCCAGATTAAAAAACCTGTGAACCTTTGGATCTTTCTTTAACCAGACTGCACAATTAAATTGATATTTTAAACACACACACACACACACACACACACACACACACACACACACACACACACACACTAGGGCCCTTTTAACTGACTTTATGGAGGAAAATGGAGTTAACTTGAATGGCAACTGTAAAACAGGCATTTTCTTTTTTTTCAGCAGATATCAAATAGATGGAAAGCCAAGTTATTTTATCTTGTGAGAGGTGGGCTGCCAAAGCATAAATGGAGAGGGCTATTATTACACGGCACAACTCCATTTAACCACCTATGCCTATGTCTGTAAATAAGACTGCCAGGCAGGAGGTGAGCTTTTTCTAATAATGTTTTCAAAACAAGTAATTATGAAGTGATTAACGTGGCCAAGATCACTTCACCAAATCCCTTTGTGGACATCTTTTTTCTGTTGCCTGCTTCCCACACACTCAATCCTGAATCTTCTTAACAAATTAGGATGAAATACACTGTATGAACCTCCAATCACTTCTGATTGGCTTCAGGATTTGAAGTCACTTTGCTAATCCTAGCAGATTTATATCCAACACCTGATGAAATGCACACATGTACACAAATTAGTACATCACCTAAATGTTCCATCTATCTGGAGGACAAAAAAAACAATTAAAAGGCTAGTCTATTTACTATGATGTATCTCCACATTTGTAAAGAAATACAGCCAAAATGCAGGGGAAAAGGGGAAAAAGGCATGAGAAGGAAAACATACTTCTGCAAACTCTAAAGAGATCTATAAAACTGCAATCTGAGAATTTTATTATTAAGCTAAGCTTCTTAGCACAGAAATCCCCAAAACTCTCCAACTGGGCAACGAATTGAGAATTACGAAAAGCCAAAAATGACTTCCCTCTTTTTCTTTTTTTATCACATAGAATATAGAAACCCTTGGTCAATAATGATAATGTGACTTTTGTCAATGCATGTTCAAATCAGAGGATTGGCTGGTGGTGACGTCATACCCAGGGGTTAATCCCCCTTGAACGCAGTTTTAATATGATGGGCATTAATGCATCATTTACATAACAAAGTATTATATTAAGTGTACCAGTAAATGAGCCATGCAGATAAAAGCAACTATTACAGAAAAGCTATGTGCCACTGAAAAGCGGGGAGTGGAGGGACACAAAGACTTTTTTTTCTAACTAAATGAAACTAGGTCACCAAACAATACACATCTCTAAAAAGAGCAAGAAATGAATATTGAAATGCAAGTGACCTAGAATATTCTAGGACTAGAAATATGGAAAGGTTGCCTCCAGTGAAAAAATATTCAGTAATTAAGTAGAGATATTTGTAGAGTTTGTGTGTGTGTGTGAACTTGGTGGAGAAGTAAGAATATTAAAAATAAGTGAACTGGCAGCACTGCTTTTCTGGGAAGGGTAGGTAGCTTTCTTATCTTTAACAGGAAAAACTGGCCAAGTGAAATCATGACTGAAATCCTTATAATAAATTTAATTTTAAAGTGTCAAAAGATAGTTAAATAGTACAGAGGGAAGACAGCAAAGTCATGCAAAGCAAAACAATGAGATGGGAGAACTTGGAAAGGAAACCTTGAGAGACAGCCTTCAGCTATGAGAATATTGATCAAGAAACATCCACACAAAAAAGGAAAGCTTTTGGCAGAAGGGAGTAATGCCAGCTCACGTGGTCAGTTTGGGAGGCCATAAGTCACCCTTAGTCATAATGTTTCTGAAAACTACTCTCATGCTGTCTTACTAAGATCAGTATTTCCAATCCAAAGGAGTGTGGGGCTTGCACGCCGATTTGTGACTACAAACTTAGCAGAAATGCTCCTCACTGTAAAACCCACAGCAAGCTGTTGAAGAATTCTTCCAGTCATACATCTTTTCTCAATGACTGAATGCAAAACACTGACTGTGTTATGAAAGCATGTCCCTAAATTACTTTAGCCTTTTTAAAAAATCCGAGCAGTGCCTGAACCTGGGCGCAGACACACCAAACACCCCATCTCCCCACGCCCACGCCTCTACTGGCCTGGAGAGGGCAAGTGTGATCCGTAAGCCATTCCCGAGGGCGGGCGAGTCTGGATGTCTCACGGGTCTGCAGGAAGGGTTTTCGGATTGTTGTGAACAGCCCCACTATCAAGGGTATCAGAGAAGGAATCGGGCCTGCCTTCCAATATGCCATCCCCACACACACCGGGATCGCCTGTCACATCACAGTGACCTTACTGTCTAGGAGGGACGACCACCGAAAAGCTTAGTGGAAAAGAATACAGGGATTCTGGAGCTTCACCAAGGTGGGGGAGGGGGGACTGGGTCCTTAAATCCTGGGGGGAGAGAAGGGGGTGGGCACATAGGCAACTCAGCGAGTCCATGAACCCGCGCTGGGAGCTGACTCACAGCTTGCCTAAGGCTCTGAGAGGGTCCCTGAAGCCCCCAAACGTTAAATGATACTAAGTCAGGAGAAAAATGCACCAGCGACACTGTGTGAGACTTGCGCTGCCTCTCCGGGTGCGCGGTATCTGACTTTCCACTTCCCATCCTCCTCGAGGGGGGACTCGGGATTACAGATGCGCTCCCTTCCAGGAGCTGTCGGACTGGGCAAATGAGGCCAGAGAAGGTTTGAAAAGAGAAGTCATGAGGGCACTCCCGCGTGGACAAATCCGAACTTCCAGACCCGCTCCGGGTCTCCGCCCGCGCCAGAAGCCTCGCGCTCCCTGCGGGAAGACGCGTCCCGGGCGCACACGGAGTCCCTCCACGAGGAGCCCCAACGCCAGGGGTTCGGGTGTCCACTAGCCTGCCCCCTCCGCCTGGCTCCCGTAAGGATCGCGGCTCAAACCCAAGGGACGTAGCCCCAAGGCCGGCTTCCCCAAAGCAAGACCTCACGACGGCTGCGCCCTCTCCCTCCCCACTCGTCCCCCAAGAAGCCTCTGGCGCGTCCATGGGGCATCCGCAGCATCTCTTAGTGCAAAACACGAACCCCGACGTTGGACGCGGCTGCTGCTCCAGGCACACGTCACTTTGGAGCGCAGCTTCCAACTTCGGGGTGCAGGCCAACTACCGCGCGCTCCAGGGCACCGGAAGTGGGGGCAGCTCGGACCCGAGTCGGTACCAACCCGAGAGGCAGCTGCTGCCCTCCAGAGACTGGGCACGGCGTCCACAGCCACCCCGGCCCCATTTTCCCGCCTGCCTCTCGTCCTTCCAACCCTTCTTACTCGACTGGAGCCGGCAGCCAAGTCGGACCGGCACGCCCGGGTGAGGGACGAGCATCCGCGCAGGAGCCGGGGGACGCTCACCGAGCCGCCTCCCCGCGGACGCCCGGGCAGCGGCCCATCCCGTCCGCAGGCTCGCCGTGTGAGAAAGTTGCCGCGTCTCCAAAGACAAGCCCGAAGCTGCCGCGCGAGAAGCAGCGGCTACCGAGGCGGAGGCAGGAACTCCGCGGCCGGGGCGCCCCGTCCAGGGCTGCGCACAGCAGTGCGGAGCGGAGGGGCTAGCGCCCGGGAGGGGCCGGCCCGCCGTGGGCCGCGCTGATTGGCTGGAGCGGCGCCCGCCCGCGCCCCGCCTCCAAGGGTCCACGTGGGCCGACCCCTCCCGCCGCGCGCCCGAGTCTCCCGAGCGCCGCGCTGTGGCGGCCGCTCCGCAGGTGCTGGGGAAGGGCATTCTCTCCGGATGAACACCTGGGAGCCGCGCGCAGCCCTGCACAAGGGAAAAGAATTTCGCCATCGAAAACAATCCCCACGCGTAGTGTCGCCATCCGAGCACCGAAAGCAGTTTGCAAAAAGGCTTCCTAGCGTCCATAGCTTAGCACATGCATAACTAATCCGTCTTCTTATGTAACTTGCTTGCATTGGAGAGGAAAAAATCCGCACGCTTTAAGAATTTTAAAGTACAGCTAAGACTCTGACTCCTGCCCCATGCCAAACTTTCATCCCTTCTCCTTTCCCTGCGTGAAGGAACACCAATATTCTGTGATGCTTACATGGTATTCCTTTTACAGATAATACCTCATACGGTCTCCACTGTATAGGTAAGAAAACTGAGGCACAGAGAGATTCCATGATTCCGTGAAGATGACAGTTAATCAGTAGTAACTGTGTGTGACTTGAACCCAGGAAGTCTGGCTGCAGAATCCATGCTCTTTGACATTCAAAGTGCAATCCAGAAAAGGTATCCCCTAAGAGCTTGGTAGGAATGCATACTTTCAGACCCACTCTCAGGATCAGAACCTTCATTTTAACAAGATCCCCAGGAGGTTAGTATATGCATAAAGTCTGAGAAGCCCTGCTCTGTGCCACTATGCTTTTCACTGCCATTGGTCAGCCATATAATCTTCTGGCCCGTTTACTCTTCACTGACATAAAATTATGTGTCTTCCTGCCCCAGATGCAGTCCAGAGTGTATTTGCTCTTCTCTGAGCCTACAGCTTGAATTAATCTATGGCAGGCTCCCTGTCTCTGTTCCCCACCCCTTGCTCATACACACGTACCCCATACCATATTATTTTGTGTATAATTTAACATTTTCAATCCTTTACTCTTTTATTATCAAAAGTAAGGGCCTGCAGCCAAAGTCAGCCATGTTGCCAAGTTATCACAAGCCTGAAAGGGTATTCAGCCATCAGAGACAGCAGCTTGACCTTTGAGGTGTCTCCCAGTACTGGCACTTTATGCAGGACAAGGGCAAAGCCAAGGAAAACCTGAACTATGTGCCAGGAGATGCCAGAGTTTCTGACCCCATTCATTCATCTGGTCAATGACACTGAGGACCTGCTCTGTGCCAGGCACTGTAACAGTGCTAGAATACACAGAAGTAAACAAAAGAGAAAAAATTCCTGCTCCCATGGAGCTTACCTTCCATTTAGGGGAGACAGGCAATTAATACGATGAATAAACAAGATGGTAGAAAGTATGTTACAGAGAAATAAAGTGCAAACAGAGAGATGAGCAGTGGGAGGTGGTGACTTTAAACGTAGCAGGCTAGTTCCTCGAAGGTAGTATTTGACAAAAAGACTTGGAAGTCATCTAGAACTCCACTTTCATTCATTCACCAGATATTTATTGATTCCACACTACGTGTGAGCATGGTTCTGGCCTGGCTCTGTGTGTTCACTTAAGGCCTGCTGTTTTTCACATCTTCAAGCTTCCTTGACGTTTTCTTGTTCTGGTGGGGAAACAATGTAAGCAATGTCATGTGGCTCAACCTAAAACCATATTCTCCCATTCTGGATGTTCAGTATTGTTAGGGGTTTTACCTGTGTCCCCAAAGTTCAGGTGTTGATATCCTAACCCTGGTACCTGGGAATGTGACCTTACCTGGAGATAAGGTTTTAAGGAGGCAGTCAGGTTAAAACAAGGTCATTCGGTGGGCCCTAATGCAGTGTGACTGGTGTCCTTATAAAAAGGAGAAATTTGGAGGCAAACACAGTGAGAACCCCATGCGAAGTGGAAGGAAGAGGTCCGTGCAATGCTTCCACAAGGCAAGAAAGGCCCAAGATTGCAGACATACCAGAGAAGAGGAAAGAGGCTTGGAGGAGATTCTCTCTCTCAGCCCTCAGAAGGAATCAAGCTTACTAACCTCTTGATCTCAGAGGTCCAGACTCCAGAACCAGGAGACAATAAGTTTCTGTTGTTTAGGTCACCCAGAATGTGGCGCTTTGTTGCAGCTGCCCAGAAAACTAACGTGTCAAGGTATCAAATGGTTCAGCTAAGTGGCTCATCTATACATTTCCAATGACCTGATGTCTTGGGTGCAACAGCAAGAAGCCAAAATGATCTGATGATTTGAGATTCACTAACCAAATCACCACAAGGCAAGTTATGGAAAAAATAATAAATAAATAAAACCCAAATGTACCCCAAATATTCTATTATTTCTTCATTGGCTATTTATGAAGTGTCCACTGTGTGCCAGGTTCTGGGATATGATGCCAAACAGGGCAGGTGACTGGTTGGTGCTGTTATGAGGAGACTTAGACAATAAGCAAATCAACAGATATATGAGCAAGGTCATTTCAGAGCGGAACAAGTGCCTCAAAGACAAAGGCCAGAGGATTGAAAGGATGGCGGATGGGTTTATAGATCGGCTGCCCAGGGAACGTCCTTCTGAGGTGGTGCCCTCTGAGCCAAGACCTCAATGACAACAAGCCATCCAAGCAAAGATCTGGCAAAAACTGTTCCAAGCAGAGATAACAATTTCTCTCGTAAGAAAATATCCCTGCCATTCATTCCAGAACATCCTTCCTTCCTGTCTTGGCCACCCATTTCACACCCTTTGAGGTCATATAAAATCAATCACTGTCTGTTTCATAAAAATGGGGGCCAATTATTCATCTCCTCACATAAGAATCTATGAAGGTCATGCCAACAGAGTTTTGCACACACACCCAGTTGCAAGAAAAAAAATCCTTGATGTGCTTCTGTATTTGTGGATAGTGACCTCACATGACTTGGACATTGTGTTTATTTTTCTCATTTATAGAACATCCAGAACACTACTGAGCATATCCTGGTGCTTAATCGATACACTGATGACAGACTGTGCCTGGGAAGGAACTCTCCAACTCTCCTGGGCCTACTTACAAAATCCTCTTATTATCAAGTGAACCTTCAGTTTTAAAATGCTGCAACACTCTGTCCTTTGAAAGTAATTTTTACGTAGGAGACTAGTAAGAATAATAGTTAACATTAATTGTGGGCTGATGTGTGACTCACTCCACTAAGTGAGTCACATGGATTATCCTTATAACATACAAGGTAAATTCTTATTTATAACATCCATTTCACAGATGAGAAAACTGGGGCTCAAAAGAGGTTAAGTAACATGCCCACTGTTCAAACACAACTCAATCCAGACTTAACGCCTTGAGCCCATCTCTTTAACTACAAAGCTTATACGAGGGAGGGCAAGCAGAAAGCAAAAAGCATTTGTCTATTCCTTTGCGTTTGTCTTTGAAATTTTCAAAGCACTATTTTCTAACTTTTTTTTTTATTTACTCCAGCTTTCTAGCTTTCAACCTCACTTTTCCAGCCAGATATTTGCTTTGCCTTCCCTTGCTTCAAACTGGCAACGGCAAGAACTTTGATAAATGAAACGACTGATATATTTTTTGTTTTCAGCCTGTGTGCTTCTCAGCATCCTCTGAGGAAATGTGACTCACGGTTCTTAGAGCTCAGTCTACTTTGACATACATCCTTCTCTCATATGTGACAACCTCCCAATGCAAAGGGGGTCCCCCGCTTCACTCAAATAGTGGGGAACCTCACGGCCCTGCCAGACGAAATGCCATGCATGATGCCCAATGCCAGCGCTGGCCCTCTTCATACAGATAGGCTCCTGCCTGAGAGTGAACATCTAAAAATGGCTTAGTTGGTCTTTGTGAATCACTTTCTAATCTCATGGTTTCCCCGCGGTCCTGGTCAGAGAGAAAGCCCAGGGAGCTTGCAATGGTGAAAATATGTGAGGTATTTCTCATTGGATCCTGGATTCCCCCACCTCACTTAGGAAGTAGGCAGGCATTTTAGCTGTTAAAGGACTTCCTGCCTGGGATGGCTGGTCAGGTTTGCTTTAAACTTCAGGAACTCAGACAAGGTGTCTGGCTGTTTGCTTCAGCAGGCTCAGGTGGGTTTCATTATCCTTTCCTGTGCTGACCACAACCGCTTCAATAATTTATGCCCTGGAAAAGATCAGCATTTCAGGGCAAATTAGCATAAGAAGGACTTATGAAACCACAGTAGGAGGGCATTTTTAGAGATCAAACAGGCACTACCGAACAGAGCAATACAAGCTAGTTCCAAGTAGGACCAGCCTAAGGTAGAATCAAGAAATAGTGCTCCTGTGGGTATGCTTTCTTCTGCTCATCCCTTCCACCCAACCTCTATCAACGTGGTTATACTGCCCCCAGTTACACAGAAGGTTGCTGTTGTCATTCATTTATTCATTCTTTCATTGATTCTTTCTCTAATTCATTTAAAATTTTTGTTGAAGAGATCTTTGCACATCCATGTTCATAGTAGCATCATACGCAGCAGCCAGAAGGTAAAAGCAACCCAAAGGTCCTTGAATGAATAAACAACATGTGGTATAGCCACACAATGTAGTATTAGCCAGCCTTTAAAGGGAAGCAAATTCTGAAACACTACAAGGATGAACCCTGGAGACACTATGCTAAGTGAAATAAGCCCGTCACAAAAAGATGAATCCTCTGGCATGAGGGACCTACAAGAGCCAAATTCCTACAGACGGAAGTAGAACGGTGGCTGCCAGAGAATGGAGGGGAGGCGAGACCGGGCTGCCAGTGTTTAATGGGTACAGCGTTCCAATTTTTCAAAATGAGAAGAGTTCAGGAGACTGACCGGCAGTGATGTGGCACAAGAATGTGTGTAACACCACGAACTGCATCCTCAAAAATGGGTAAGATGGTAAATTTCACAGTGTGTATATTTTACCACAGTTGTTAAAGATTTCAAAAACTAATGGGAATCCTTTTAAATCAATTGAAAATAGAAAAAAATTAAAGATTAAAAATGTGATATGTGATTCAATTTGTATCTAAAATTTTACTAGATTTAGACTAAACATTTTCACATAAACACTTTTTAACATTGTTGTTGGTGTGTGCCAGACATTGTACTAGGCACTTGAAATGCAGTTGTAAGAGGCATTCATAGTCCCTGACCTCAAACCACTTAACCAAGTATACCATGATGACCTGGATGGAATGCTTTGTTCAGTTCACACTTTCTTCTTCCAACACATATTTGCCGAGTGCCTACTATGTGCCGGACTCTAGGCTACCCACTAGGATGCACTGGTGAACAAGATAGACAGAGACCCAGTCCTCCAGGGGCTGCCAGACTAGCAGGGGAGAAAGACAATAAAAAAATTGTTTCCCTAACCCCTTTGTTCCACCAAAATTTACTGGTTCTCATTTTCTAGACTCTTAACACATGGCCTTAGGAAGTCTACTAATGATATCCAGATACAAAGCTTCTAGGTGTGATTCCCTCTCATATTTGTAATACACATATGTGGGAATGCAAGGAACAATATATTAACAGTTCTTTTTTCCAAAACGTGGTTTGTATCCCACAGACGGCTTGCCAATGCTTTTACCTGAAACACAGAATTAATAGTTGTCATGTATTTTAATGCATATTAGGAAAAAAAATCTTAAACGAGAATATCAAACCTGTGATTTCATGTATGTTGTTATTTAGAACAAGGTTAAATTGAAAGGTGATTCCAATTAAATAGAAAATTATGATAATAATAATAATTTAGGTATATAGGAACATCAGGAAGGTAAGACCCAAGAAGATAAAGAAGGGGGATTGACATTTGTAAAAACAGGAGCGATTGTATTGGCAGCGATGCTTGACCCCGATAGGCTGATGAGAATGATATTCCCACCATTGGCCAAGCCTGGTTCCACTGTCAATGTTCTTCTCCTTTTCTAACTGCAACTCTTGGGGGCCGCTCCATGTCACACTGAGATGACACGTAGTGAGACTGCCTTCCTACCCGAATCGCCAACTCAGCTTCCTCGGAAAAGACTCAATCCTGATGAGGGTGGTGACTAAGAGGGAGAGATCATCAGGTTATCTTTGGAGCTTGAATTCTGAACACGGTGAGTCTCTATTCATGCACGCTGATGTTGTGGCAAACTGATGTAGAAACAGCACCCATGTTTCCAGTCCTTACCTGTCCTATTCGCTCTCCCGGACTTGTAGTACAAAGTGTTGGAGAGCGCAGAAAAATAAGTATTGGGTTTTATTCCAACTTTCCTTCCATCTGCCCTATTTTAATACAAGCAAACAAAAATCACATGCCGTTTGACGTTTATTTTTGAACTTGAGGATTTTGCCTTTACCTTGAAAGAACATGATTTAGTAAAAGGTCATGAAAGTCACAGTAGGATTTAAGAGGCTTCACCTGGACATCTGACATTTGGAATATACTCGTGATCAGGGACTTACCCAGCAGGGAAGCCCAATCTATTGGTGGGCCTCAAATTCCATGGATTTCGAGCAAGTTGCAGTACTAGACATTCACCTGCCTGCCAAACACCCCCTTCTGAGGAAGTGCCCTACCAGAACCCTTGACTGCAAGTGACAGAAACCCAGTGCAGACTGACAGAGGCAAAAAGAGGCGGCGACCTATTTATACAACTGAGGTGCTCCAGAGCTGTCACCTACTCACGGAGGGGCACGACTGTGCGTGTATGCCATCCCTGTCGCTTGGCTGTGGGTTTTTGGTATGGATTGGCCTCCTCCTCTCTTACCAAGAAGCGGCTTCTTCCAAAAGGCAGGGAAGATGCCCTTGAATAGCAACAAGCCATATCCTCCCAGCCAGGTGATCCTCAATGCATCAAGAATTCTCCTCTGGCTTCAAATTAAAGAAAACTGGCCCAGCTTGTTTCATAAACCCAGCCCTGTGCCCAGGTTGGGCAGAGGAAGTGAACAGCAGTTGTCCCATAATCACACACTTGAAATTCTTTCAATGATCACTGAAGTCCAGGAGTCTGTCCCACCCACTGCCCCATTTTAATACGAGCACACAAAAATCATATGCCGTTTGACGTTTATTTTTGGACTTGACCCAGGTGCAGCAGCTAAGGAGACGCATTTGGGCTCCTAAAGCCAAGCCAAGAACTGTCCGTCCATCATGTCTGACTTGTGTGGCCTTGCAAGAGACACAGCATGGGCCAATCAGACATTCCCCCCACCACTGAATTTGGAAATGGGAACCCAGGAGATGGAGCCATTTAGTTGGGGCAGTGGAACTAAATGACACAACAATGATAGGCAACATGCAGCTGAAGTTATAAAGCAGCAAGCCTACAGAAACTGGAGATCAGAGCAGAGAGAAACATTGTCTCTGAGACGACATCACCTCGAAAGAGAGGTTCAGGTTGTTGCTGACTCAGTTTACTGGGCGTTCCATTGCCTGGAAATTTTATATGAGTGGGTCTCCAGGTAAGAAATGGGTAATAAATTTAGTGCTTCTACTCATGTGATCCATTTCCTCATTGCAGTGACTCCATTGCAAAGTGTTCATATTCTCTATTTTCCAGACAAAAACCTGAGGTTCAGAGAACCTGTCCAATCTTTCTTAATATGATTTTTCAAGCTTGAAAGTCTCCAAGTCAAAAATGCTTTCTCCCTTCTCTAAGTTGCCTCAGAACGTTGAGTAGCATAGAAAGACCTGGGCTCATGGATTTAGCAATCACCTGTCTACTGAGACTATTAGACACATTCCCAAAAGCCATGGAAGGGAACAAGGCTGCTGTGTGAACATCGCAGGGAGGGAATGACTGTGCCAGCCCGCACGTAGTGGGCACTCGTTCTGTGCAAGGCTCTGCACATTGTGCAACCAATCAGCACAAGAGAGACTGAGGTAGAATGGTCATGCTTCCAGGTGCCATAAGATACAAGGAACTACAAATAGTTTGCTTTCTAGGATTTAGTAATTTCCCTGCCACGCCTATGTTGCATCATCTTCTCATTGGGTCAAGTCTGAAAAATTCAAAAGAATTTCTATTTTACCCATGTATTTAAACCTGGCAAATGAACACAGGCCTACAGAGCCAGGATGAAGAGGATGAGGCAGAGAGTATCAGAGAGCGGGTGTCAGGATGGATGTGGTGAACCTCATGGCAACACCCCCTCCAAGTCTTGATAAACAAAGTTCAACATTGAGTTGATTTTGCCTGGTGAATTCCGAATATTCTAAAATTTTAATAAGATTTTTAACAGCAATAAGTAAGAAACAGTATGATTCATCATGTCAGTACTTATTTTGTAAGGTTATTAGCACACACTGACAGAAATTCTAAGGAATAAATAAATGTGCTGAGATGATTTTTAAAATAGTCCCTTGCATTTCGTTTTACTCTATGACCCTACTTTCCACCCTTATCCGCAACAAATTCAAGCAGCTGGACAGTATGCTTACAACCCTGGGGAAAAAAATATACCAGAGCAGAACTCAGAGAACAAAGAGACAAAACCATGGCTTATGAGTTTCAAAACAGGCTGCTGAAATCCATGCTGGAGATGATAGTTTTGAAAGGTAATAGTTTTAATAGTATTGAATAGTTTCTGAGCCCCAGAAACCAGGTTTTTTAATATCAAAAAGTCACAGCATATCCTCAACAATAGATTAGGAAAAAAATTGTCCCTCTCTGCCCCTCAACCCCAGCTTTCAGGGAAGATATAGATTCCACAGGCTGGAGTGAAAAGAACAGAGTTTGAAACGATGAAAGACGAGGATGAGCATTAACTGAAGAGACCTCTGTGGACAGCTGCTCTCTGAGCTGCATGAGACCAACAACAGAAGTCTGGCCTAGGATGGAAATGCACAGGCCTTCTCAACTTGGCTCTCTTGACATTTGGCCAGATAGTCTGTGTCGTGGGGGCTGCCCTGAGTAGTGTAGGGGGTTTAGCAGGACCCCTGGCCTCCACCTACCAGATGCCTGAAGCACCTCCAAGTTGTGGGAGCCAAACATCACTCCAAATGTCACCAAATATCCACTGGTTGTAGGGGATGGAGTGACGAGTGCAAAGAAACTGCCCTTGGTTGAGAACCCATGAGAAAGATTACACACAGGTGTCTTTCTAGGAAAAAAAGCTACGTGTTCTCCTCCTACACTATTAGTGGGGATGTAAATTGGTTCAACTGTTGTAGAAAGCAATAGGGAGGTTCCTCAAAACACTAAAAATAGAAATGTCATTTGACCCAGTAATTCCACCCCTAGGAATTTACCCAGAGAAAACAAGATCCCTGATTCAAAAAGGCATACGCACCCCTATGTTTCTTGCTGCACTATTTACCATAGCCAAGATACAGAAGCAACCTAAGTGTCCATCAGTAGATGAATGGATAAAGAAGGTGTGGTACATATACACAATGGAATATTACTCAGCCATAAGTAGAAAAGAAATCCTGCCATTTGCAACAACATGGATGGAGCTAGAGGGTATTATACTCAGTGAAATAAGTCAACCAGAGAAAGACAAATACCAAGTGATTTCACTCATTTGTGGAGTGTAAAAACAAAGTGAAACAGAGGAACAAAAAAAGCAATAGACTCATAGACCCGAGAAGGCACTAGTGGTTACCAAAGGGGAGTGGTTGGAGAGGGTGCGTGGGGAGGGAGAAAGGGATTAAAGAGGCAGTATAATTCACAATCACAACAGAGGTAGGTCACTGGGAAGGCAGTACAGCCCAGCAAATACAAGTAATGAGTCTGTAACTTCTTCCTACATTGATAGACAGTGACTGCAATGGAGGGGGTGAGGCCTTGATAATATGGTGAATGTTAAATTGCTGTTTTGTATATGTGAAACCATCATAAGATTGTATATCAATGATACGTAAATTTAAAAAGTTATGTGTTCTTTATATAAGACCTTATGAACATAAAAAAATTACACTCCCAAAAAATCATCCTTACTCTACTCACTCAGAAGTAATCATTCTTAATGTTTTATCCACAATTTCTTCTATATATGTATTTTATTTTCACAAAACCAAAAAGTGGGGCTATATAACCAAAAGTTATAGACTGTTTTGTAACCTGCAGTTGTTTACATCACAGTATGTCATGAATTTTCATAGAGGTATAGCATTCCTTAACATAGCCAGAACATAATCTAATTAGCCAATCCCCTGTTGCTGAACATTTAGGTTACTCCCAATATTTCACTATAATAGATAATGCTCTGATGAACATTTTCGTATATTCTTTTGATTGTTTTCCTAAGATAAATTCCTCAGGAATGTTCTTAACAGAGAAACTGATATTTTGGGGTTGTATCTATAATATTTACTATCTAACTGGCATATATAATAGTTTGCTGATTGAAAATATACCTTCTACTTCTCTAGTGCTTTTACCATTCCTTCCATTCCATAGTTCTGTCCAGTATGCAGGGCAGTATACCAATATCCTTTTTTGTTGATATTCATAGTAGTTAAATGACTTACCCATGGCAGCATAATTACTTAGCAATACAGGACTAAAACCCATCTCACTTGAGTCCTAGGAATTGTGGTAGTGTATGCATATTGGTACCATATAAACTACAAAAACTGAAATAAGGCAGGAAAGATTAGTATGTCCCCCACTCAACAGATGCAGTGCAAATCTGTGAGTACCAGGATGTCAGGATAATTCTTGGTTATGAGTTTTGTTTCTCAGTACAATTTTGTGTAGACCCCCAAGCTCCCACAACATAACCTAGACTACAAGACCTTGGATGAGGGAATTTGCTGCTTCCTATGCAAAATTCCACAACCAATCTCATCTCCAAATGCTGACTTAGAGGGATAATATTTAAAGATGCTAATTCTAACATCTGCTTCCTTCTTATCCCTGAAGCCAAATTAAGTTGGTACAGTCTGTTTTTACTTCTAGCTACACTCTAACACAGATTTATTACTGATTAATTTCTTATCAAGGAAAAACAACCACATCTTAAGTATTTTAGATAATGGCATCTAAGTATTTTATATTGCTTTAAGTCTGAACAGTTAGAATAGAGAGTGTATCCAAGGTTCATTACCTCTAATGCTTGCATACTTCCTCATGTTTTGATTCACCAAAAAAAAAAAGTTACTCACTGCTTAGCCATTTTTTAGGTTTAATGAGATTAAATAAATTCTAAGGGGAAAAGAGTACAGCTTAATAATGTTTTAAGTGGTTTGTACAAACATTTCCTTCTATCATGCGCACAATTTTAAACCAAAGCCAACTTCTGCAGCACTACTGAAGGCTAATGAATGCCTAAATAATATGTTGAGGAAAAAAAGTGATGAGTTGATTGGATACAGAAATATCCTAGACCTCTGAAATACAGTTAGGGAAACAACTCAATTGTACTCAGAGACAGAACTCATAATAACGAATTATATTAACATCCCCGTGATCCATCACTACCCATTAATAATAAGTGATCTTCTTGGCAGCATATATTGAGGTAACTGACACTCACTGATTTGAGGGCTAGACTTTAAAGCTCCAGATAAACTTTGAGCCAATTTCCCTTCATTCTAACAATACCTAGAAAATGAGAACAAATTAGAACATCACACAACGTGTCTATTTCCTAGAACCTGGCTGATGCCGATCTTTCGTCCAGTTAATTAAAGTTCTTTTGCAGGTTCTTCCTCATTTTCAATAAAGGATTTGGCAAATTCATCTAGGAATTTTATTTTATTTTTCCTGACAGCCTATCTAGTCTTTGGAACTAGTCTTGATGTGCATGTCTTTCTCCGTGTGTGTCAGACTGTTACCTCCAAACATACTTGCTTTCTAATAGTTTAGATATCCAATTGTGTAAATATGTGTTAGATAAACCTGAAATAATCAGAGTTCTTAGAGTCTGGCAAATTCTATGATGGTTAGTACTTGATTCTTGGAGCCCTGAGCAAAGAGATTCATTAGATGTTACGCTGCGTGGGTACAGAAGGACAATACCAAATGGCAGGGAGCATCTGAACACTTATTCCAGGAGAGAGCTTTCAAAGAATGTTAAGAACCACCAGGTAGAACAATGATAAGGCCTGAAGTCCAGACACACGCTCTAACGTGCAAGGACCTTGACAACATTGTGTTTCCATTTCATTATTGAATGAAAGAAGCCAGTCACAAAAGACTACAACCTGCATGATTCCATCTATCTGAAATGTCCAGAATAGTCAAATCCACAGAAAGAAAAAGAGGACTAGTAGCCAAGGGCTGGGGGGAGGGGAAACAAGGGTGATGGTGAAGAAACTTTAGGGTTTCTTTTTGGGGTGAAGAAAATGCTCTAAAATTAAGTAGTAGTGATGGTTGCACAGGTCAGTCAATACAGGCAGACCACTGAGCCATACACTTTAAAGAGGTGACTTTTATGGTATGTGAGTTAGATCTTAATACCTTGAAAAAAAAAAAAAAAAAAACAGGCAGAGACAGAAGGAGTCAGAAAAAACAAAGAAGAACCAGCAGTCTCAAAGGTATAAGAGCTTCCGTCATTATGGGAAGTTTCTTTCCTTGTTCTAAGTTGACCTATGAAGTTTCTAAGCAACTCTGATGTGATTACTTGGAAATTCTTAAACAGCAAGATAAAATCAACACTGAACTTGATGATCGGGGGAGTCTAGTAAACATAATGTTGCTCATGTAATTGTGGATACCAAAATAAAAATAATAAACACCGGGCCTGTGTGCACCTCTCCCAGCTGGATTCAGCAAACCTTGCCCAAGCACCTACCACGCACCAGCCACCTAAAATATAAAGAGATTGTTGCTGTTCTGGAGTCACAAAATTTTAACTAGAAAAAAAATTTTCTTAACTGAAGAAAGAGACTATAACTGTTAAGAATGATTCTTTTCAGGTGATGGAATTCTGAGTATTTTCTTTTTTCCATTGGTCTAGCATAGAGTGACTTTTTATGCTATAAAGAGAGGGAAATAAAGTTTCCAAAAAAGAGAAAGTCTTAGAGAAAAATATGAAGTGCTCTCTTAAAGCTATGAGAGCACAGAGGAAAGAGAAAGGAGGTGGCTTGAGGAAGGTCAGAAAATGTGTATCAGGCAATCAGGTGATATCAGCCTCAAGACAGGGGCTTCTTGGGCTTGAAAAGGTCTGAGTGTGTGCCTCCGTTCTTTGTTCCTGATTTGCAGGACATGAATCCTTCAGAGCCTGGAGCCTGCTAGGGGGAGCCTCAAGACCTGGCAGCCCGCCGTGGCTACCAGAGGCCCAGCCTGGGAGACCTGGGGGGCCGTGGCTATGGGCCCAGGAAATATGTCTACTTCCCCACCACCCACCCACCGCCCCACCTCCCTGTCTTTGGTTTCAATAAGGGCAGGAAGATTGTCAACAAACAGGAATCACTCGGAAGGAAGTAGCCTCTGGGTTGGGGCCAGTGGGAGCCACCTCAGTCTCTGCTATGGGCGTCAAAGCACATCACATGGTAAGACAGTTGCTCTATCAGTCTGCCAAGGAAGTAAACGTGGAAAGCATTGCTATTAATGCACGTGCAGTGTGTGGCAACAGGTGCAGGAGAGCCTCCGTCGGTTCAGTTGTTCTGCAGGAGATGTGCCAGCTTTTTCAAAGCCTATGCATGGAGCTCACTTGCTATGATGGACTATCTTTATTGCCACAATTCTGACCCCCTCATCCTTTACCTTGTTCCTGCAGTGACCTCAGCCTTCCCTGATGGAATAAAAGAAGATGGCGAAAGCCACACGGGCTCAAACCCATGGTCCATCCAGTCCTGCACTGAGAACAACAGAGGAAGGCAGCCTATTACATGCAAAGGGCATGGGTCTGAGTTGGATTTGGATTCGAATCCCAGCTCAATCCACTCACCAGGTAATTGAGTTTTGGAAAGTTATTCCAGCTCTGTTTCAGATTCTCCTCTCTAAAGTGGGCATAGGGTTAATACTGCCCTCGCAGGGGGTTGTGAGGACTACTTCACATGAGACACACACGCCAGAGGGGCTGAACAAAGTTGAGGTGGTTTTCATTGGTTCTCTTAATAGACATCTCTCTATAGCAGCATCCCAAAAGTTTATAGACATTACCTAAGCATTCTATCATTTTTCTGATTTAATTAGCTAATATATATTTATGTATATATATATATACATATAAACATATACAATACACATTGATGTGTACACATACACATATCTATAGAGCATCCACTTTATTGGGATTCTCTTGGTTGCAAGTGACAGAAATTCAATCTGACTGCCTTAGAATCACTCCAAAAAATTAGGGAATATTTATTGATTCACATGTAGGAAAAATTCCAGTGGCAGTTTAGTTTCAAGCACAGCTATATGCAGATACTCAAATAATACCGTCACAAAGTTGTCTCTCTTCATATTTTGAGCTTTGCTTTTCTCTGTGTGGTTAAATGAATTAACATGCATAAACCGATAGAATAGTGCTTGGCTCATTAATATCACTATATAAGTACATACTACTCTTCTTTCATTTAATCCTCCTTACCGCCCTATGAAGCATGTACTACTATTATCCTACTTTTACAGATAAAGAAACTGAGGCACAGGGAGGTCACACAGTTATTTGATAACTGAGCTGGCCAGGCAGCCTGAAAAAGGCTTTTCTTGACCACTTCTCCAAACTGTCCCCTCATTGGGCTGGAATGGGAGGTTGAGCTCTGCTTGTGAATGGACACAAAATGCAAACCCTATAAAACAGGTGTTTTCAACATGAAGCAAATGAAGAAGAAAGGCTGGGTTGCTTGCTTCCTGATGGGGTGCTCTCCTTTCTCATCTTTTTTCTCTTTGAAACAAAATAAGTTCCTCCTTCTATAGTTCATGCATAGATCCTATTAGTCCAACACAATGGCAGGAGTTACACTGACTTAAAATCCTAAAGTAAGGGAGTGGTTGGAATATGAGTCCGAGTACTGGTCCTCCTACGTTAGCAACACCATCTCCCATCCCCAGACTGTCTTCTGCTCTTGTCCGCTCTGCTCTGTGCCCTGTGAGGCTGACCTCTATGAACTGACCTCTGGCCCGCCTTTCCCTCTGGCTTCTGGTTGGTTTGTCCCGTGGTCGCCTGCCCTCATGGGTGCAGGCCCAGAGGGGTGATAGTTTGCATGGTCGCCAGTCCCTGGGTGCTCGGCCACCCCTTGCTGATTTTCTTAACCTAAAAGCCACACCTTTGCAAAGAGCCACTTTGCTTCATTCCCGTCCATTAAAACCTCTGAGTTTGGTACATGTGGACTTTTATAGGACTTGGGCATTTCCACTTCCCTAAGCTCCTTCCTCCATAAAGAACTATTAAAAATTATATTTTATGATTTAAAAATCCAGGCTGGATTATATCCATTTTTTCCACTTCGATTTTAAAAGAAATTAACAGTTCCACGAGCTTCTCAAAGTATCATGGACTGTCCACCCTGAGCCTACTGTGTGTAATGGAGAAGTCAACCCTGATGCCATCTCTTCTACCTACATTCCTGACAGACAGAAAACAGGAGCTCCCAGGAACGTGGGCTACTATCCGGTTAAAATCATGATCCTCGGGTTAGATTTCCGAAACAGCCTGTGTCCATTACAATGAAACCAGCGCCCTTGTCCCTAAGCAGATTCTATTTCCAAGTCACAGTTACGATGACAAGATAGTAAAAAGAAAAAAAGATGGAGTATCTAGTGTTTAATGAATGCTTAATTCACTTATGACTCACCACATTCCAGTGGCTAATAACACACCACCATATATATTTCATCGAAAATCCTCGTTTTCCTCTGTGTAAATATACTACTGCTCTAGAGTGGAGAAGGAAAGAACGTTTTCTAAAAGTTCTCAGAAAGATCCCATCTTTGCTCCCAGTATTGCAAAGCAAATTGGAGTTTTTTGTTTTGTACTGCTTTTAAATGAGAGCTGAGAATTTTCTGAGGACGAATACTGCCTTTGATTGGCAATCTGTTAAGTATTTGATGGTCGTAAATGTTATATTTAGGACTGTATGGACTTAGTCAGCTCTCAGTCTGTCACCAGCTCCCAGACCAGGCAGAAAGAAGTGGCCAGTTGTGCTGGGAAGAAGACAAAGCTAGACAGCAGAAGCATTTTTAAATCTACAACAGTTATTGATTTTCTGTTGGAGTTAAAGACCTTGAGCCCCATGCAAATGGGGTTGGGGGAGGCCAACGCCACTTTAGATTTTTTTGCCTTTTTGGAATCATCAGTTCTAATTTCAAACTAATGTCAAAATGAAATATCGTGGCTCTCTCCACACTCACTTGCCAGCTGGCTCTTTGGAAGACTGAGGAGAGGAGGTCCCAAAAAGGGACAGGAGGAGCCGAGAATATGTCCCTCAGCACCCTAAATGCCAACCGTAAAACTAATGAACTGTGGCAACTGAATTGTCTAAGTTCATTCCAAATTATGTCTTGGTAAAGTTCATTTTTGTTTTCAATTGTCATCCTGGAATCATAAATGTTGAATCTGAGGTACAGCTTCTCAGTTCTTTCAATTGTGTGTGTATCCTTTTCTTAAAAAAGGGCAATGGGTCTTTTCTTAAAATATACATATATATTTTTATATGTGTTTTAAATGAAATATATATTTTAAAAGAAATATATATATCTTATATATTTCTTTTTTAAGGAATTGAATCTGAAAATATCTCTGGGAAAACTGGCCTGATTCAATGAGTCTGAATTTTGACATGTTGTTGAGGATAGTGTTTTAAAGTATATCCTCCTTAACTATTCATAACCCAGTTATAAGTTCATGTTTATTTTATAGCTTTTTTTTTTTCTTCATCCTCTTATGACCATATACCATGTACCCTGACAAGTTTATAAAGAATATTAAGGTTGATGCTTGCTGGTCTTAGAATTAATCAAAATCTCTCTGCTCCCTTCTCAGCCTGGACAATTTCATTACTACTAAACCAAGGATTATAGGATTCTTATATCTTTTTTTTTCTCCAACAGAGTTCAGTTGATTTAGAAACAATGATTAAAGCTGCTTACTTAAAGGAGGATTGTTTCCAATTTTCCCTTCTTGCAAGGCGGAGAAAGATGAAAGCATCTCGATACTGAAATATTTATATCTAAGACTGGAAATCTGTATAGGAGGCATGATGAATGATTGCAACCAAAGACTTTTTATTTTAAAGTCATATTTCTTATCTCACACTTCACATTCCTTACAAGGCAGAAGAAATCGGCACTAAATACCTTCACAGCCTCCTATCCCAGATAGATTTTCTACCTTTATTTAATTGGAAATCTAACATGGCATAATAAAGAGACTCGAAGATATAGATTACCTCTCTGACACTATTTATAGGGATAAATATCAGTTATCCTTATGCGGCCTTAGAATGACTACTTTCAAAGGAATGGGAACACAAATTAGAGGGAATGAACTGAAGCCTCCCACAAAGAGACGCCTTGATCTGGGATTCAAGAAATCTAAAGAACTAGAAGTGATTACTTCAGAATAATTCCGGGTTTACACAGCCTTACAAACGTGCTATAATTAACTATTCTCACTTTTTATCTGGTTTTCTTACTTTACCCTCCTCCCAATACTCTTTCGAGGTAAAATGCCAGATCTTAAGTATACAGTTGGATGAATCTCTGACAAATGCATCCATTCTTGGAACCATTACTCCAATCAAGATACAGAACATTCCACACTCTTTAATTTTTCTGTGTGGCTTTTTAAAAAAACGAGAATTATTATAGCCCTCTGCTAGTAGGAATGCGCTCCCCTCTAAATTCCAAAAGGAATAAAATGAAACCAGAAGCCTGTGAGCTGGTTCCCTATGGAGCCAAATGCTCTCTGACACCGGTCCATGTCCAGGGCCTTTTACCAACAAAACAAAAAAAGGAACTGATGTTGACCGGCAGGGAGAGGGGGGATGGCGTCAGGGCCCAAACATCAGATTAGAAACACAATGGGTCCCGGGGACCAGACGCTAAATCCTGGCAGCCGGCGCAGCCTTTCATCTTGTGAAATGGATAAATTGAATGAAGCAACGCCAGTTCTGGGCCAGACTGTTAGATGAGATTCCTTTCTTTTTTCTAAGTTCCTAACTGTTCTACATAGACGTTGTGCTTCAATCACCGCAGACCTAGAAACTCTCCTTCTGTCCCTGACATTTCCTCCTTCCTCGCAAGTTGTCTGTATAACAGGAAAACAGTTATCCGGCTATATTCCCCACCCTTGGGACCCTGCGGCTCACGGGAGCTGCTTTGTGTGGGCGGAATCTCGCTGGATAAAAGAGGAATTATCATCACCGTCCTGAGCCATCCTGAAGGAAATATATTTATATATAATATAGTCTAAGGATTGCAAAATGCTCTTCATCAGTAATTGCTTCCCGGGGACCAAAGCGTAGAAAATAAAGGATGAAAAGACTGCAAAGTATAATAAAAAGAGCTGAGTTATGGGGAGTTGTTTCTGTTGGCTTAATTTTTAAGCTAGGAATGTTATTGTCACCATATCGTGGGGCCCCAGCCGAGTCAAGGAACTCTGAAGTCAGACTATCAGTTTGAAA
The DNA here is from genome assembly GCF_030020395.1 of Manis pentadactyla. NCBI lineage: Eukaryota > Metazoa > Chordata > Mammalia > Pholidota > Manidae > Manis > Manis pentadactyla. The sequence continues at coordinate 220,673,140 of NC_080019.1, read as the reverse complement.
CCCGGCTCTGCCATGTATTTGACACGTAACTTAGAAGAAGCCACTTCCTTCTCTGTATTTCCATCTCCACCTCTGCAAAATGAAAAGAGCAATAATACCTAATTTAGGGGTCGGCCAACTTTTCCTGGGAAGGGCCAGATTACTAAATACACCTTGCAGGTCATGGGGCTCTGCCACAGCCGCTCATCCCCGCCAGTGCATGTGACAGCGGCCATGGGCGGTAGGTGACCTCATGGGCATGGCTATGTCCCAGTGAAAGTTTACTGACGGCCACTGAAATTGAAATCTCATAACTTTTTGTTTTTTTTCTCATAACATGTTTTAAGACATTTTTAAGCGGTTTTAGGTTTACAACAAAACTGAGAGGGAGGTACAGAGATTTCCCATATACCCCAGACCCCAAACATGCACAGCATCCCCCACTGTGAACACTGATAACTGGAGTTACACATTTTTTTTTAAACCAAGGATCAACCTACATTGGCACATTGTAATGACTCAGGGTCCATAGTTGACCTCAAGGCTCATTCTTTGTATTGTATATTCTATGGGTTTGGACAGGTGTATTATGACACATCTCCATCATTACAGTACCATACAAACTATTTTCACTGCCCAAAAAATCCTCTGTGCTCCATCTGTTCACCACCCCCAGCCTGCAAACAGTGACCTTTTACTGTCTCCCTAGTTTAGCCTTCTCCAAAGGGCCCTATAGTCGGAATCATCCACACAGTATGTGGAGCTTTTTCAAGTTAGTTTCATTCACTTAGTAACAAGCATTGAAGGTGCCGCCATGTCTGTTCAAGGCTTGACAGCCCATTTCTTTTTAGCGCTGAGTAACACCCCAGTGCCTGGCTGTAGCAGGGTTTATTTATCCAGTCAACTACTGAAGGACACCTTGGCCGCTTCCAAGTTTTGACAAGTATGAATAAAGCTGCTATTAACATGTGCAGATTTTTGTGTGGACTCAAGTTTTCCACTCCCTTAGCTAAATACCAAGGAGCACAATCGCGGATCCTATGGTAAGAGCGCAATCAGTTTTGTCAGGGACACCCAAACTGTCTTCCGTCGTCGTACCTTTCTGCAGTCCCACCAGCAAGGTGTAAGAGTTCCTGTTGATCTACATCCTTGTCAGCATTTGGTGCTGTCAAAGCTCTGGATTTTGGCCATTCTAACAGGTGTGTAGTGGTATCTTGTGTTAGTTTGCATTGCATTGGTGACATAAGCTGGAGCATCTTTTCATATTGTTATTAGCCATCTATGTAACCTTCACTGATGAGCTGCTAAGGGCCCTTTTTAGCCCTTTATAATCAGGTTGTTTTCTTACTGTTGAATTTTAAGATATATTTTATATTTATATATTTATGTTTCACACTGTATATTTTAGATAACAGTCCATCAGATGTGCCTTTTGCTACATCTCATAATTTTCAGGCGTCAAGAAATATTCTTTCTTCTTTCAGCCACTTAAAGGCTGTAAATGACATTATTAGTTCACAGGCTGTACAAAACTAGGTGGCAGCCAAACTGGGCCCACAGACCATGGTTTGCTACCTGCTGAATGAACTCATCAGGCTGAGTATGAACACATGTAAAGCTCTTAGCCGGTGCCTGGTACATCATAAGCACCACTTCCACAGTATGATTTATTATTATCTGGGGGCAGAGGATGAATGCTACACTCTCCAGGGGTCTGTTATCAGTACTTTTCCCAGAAAGTTGACTTTATGGGCTTCTAGTTTTGAGAAAAAGAGATAGAGGTCCTAAGAGATAAAATGATCTTCGTGTCTTCCTCCAATATCTAAGAAAGATACAGTGAACGGTCTCCAGATATGGATCCGGCACACAGAGTACGCCATGTATAGATCCCATCATTTGGGGAATGATTTTTTTAAAGCCATTGCTGTCCATTTTTGCACATTAAATCCCACAAAGAGATTTATTTACAACATTAAATCATTTCCTTGCTGCCTGGCTACATTTTTAACTATTAAAATATTCATCACACACTCTAAGAACCTAATGCCAAGTGTTTTATGACCTTTTACAGGATGGCTTCTTTAAAAAATCGCCTTCAAATGCGGATGTCAGTTTCTGAGTGAGTCTAATGAAGAACAATCCATTGTCAAATATGAAAGGGGATAAACAAGTGATCGCTGCCCTGGAAAACACCACCAGAGAGGAGCTGATTAAACAGAAATGTATGTGATATGTAAAGCTGTCATTTGGGGATGAGACAGGGGTAGGAATTTGAGGCAAAATCTCACTAGTATGAGAAATACATTCTATTGTCTGCAACAGTGGTTCTCAACAGAGGGCGCTTTGGGCCCCTAGGACCCATTCGGCAAAGTTCACAGTCGTTTTGGGGTTGTCACAAGTGAGTTAAGGGTGGGAGTTGCTGCTGGCATCTAGTGGGTAAAGGCCAAAGATGCTAAATATCTTAAAATGCATAGCAACCACCTCGCCCCCAAAAGAGAATTATCTAGCCCAACATAGTCAACAGTGTCAAGGTTGCAAAACCCTCATCTATAGGAACCACCCAAACTGCACCCCACCACCCCCTCTGACTTCATTTTGCTTTTTCTCCCCACTGGCTATCACAGCATGTGTCAAACAACTGAACATAAGTGCTGGGAGGCATGCCCCCCTGGGCTATTAAGGATCACAATTCAGTCGGAAGTCTCCACCTATCTACTTTTTCAAAAGCACCGTGATGAAAAAATTGCAAGGTTAATGTTCATTTATATTCCACCAATTAATTCAATTACCCTGAAGAAAACCCTTACCAGATCACCAGAGTGCTGAGCAAGTGATGTAATTCAGTCACTCAATTTACTAAACAGGTAATGCAGCAAGCGTTAACCAGCCACTCGGCTGTAGCTAGCACCACGCCATCCAAGGATGTCTGTACCTGCTGTGTGTCAGTTTGAATCCAATTCTACTCCTTGCTCTGGACCAAATGAATCTGCTCGATTTCCTTAAGAAAATAAGGCCCTCGTTAGACCAACACAAGGTGAAAATGAACTTCCAACCTTTGACAAAGAATCAAAATACTCAATAAGCAGGAAGCAGTGATAAAAAGTGAGGGAGAGTCCAAGTAATTGCGATTGATCTTAATGTTACCTAAAATTGTAAGTACATTAATTAACATTATATGTTTAACACTTTAAAAAACTTGTATCAGTTTAAAATTTTACAATAAAATTCTATTTAAATTGTACCTAGCACTTCACAGTTCTATTTAAACCCATCTCTAGTTGCAGGGTGCTTTATCATTTATGAAGTGCCTTCCCTATACTACCTGTCTTTGGCCCTGAAATCATTCTGACAAGAGATGGCAGGCATTTTCATCCTTGATTTACAAATGAAAACACAGAGCCCAACACAGAGGTCCCTTGGCTTATGAGAACACTCAAACCATGGCATCATGTTTTATAAAGATGTATATTAGGAGGCCCAGAAACCTGTCTCAGTTCTCTATTGGCGGATAAACCACCCACAAGCCCAGTGACTTAAAACAACGAACATTCCTTTGCAGGCCACAAATCAGGGGGACAGGACTTCAGGCGGGGCTTGGCTAAGCAATTCTTCTGTTTGGCACTGACGGGGGCCACTCTGTGGGATTCAGCTGGAGACTCGTTTGGAGGGTTCAAGACAGCATCACTCACAGGCGCCTTGATGGGCAGCTGGAAGGTAGGCTCAGTGGGTCTCTGTCCCACCACGCCATCTCACACGACTCTCCTGCAGCTGGTCAGACCCCTTACGCAGCGGCTAGGAACAAGTGCACTGAGACGCAGGCATCGGAAGCTGCTGGTCTGGCGGTGTGTGGGCCCAGACACAGGGTCACCAACACCGCATCCGACTGATCCAGGTAGTCACAGAGACCACCCATGCTTCAGAGGTGAGGGGAAGAAGCAGGGGGAAGCAGACCCACCTCTAGATGGGAGGTGTGTCAAAGAATGCGTGGCTCTATCCTTAATCTACCACAAGATCTTGAGAATCTCTCTCAACCTCAATGCAGAAACATAGTCTGATAACGCTGACGTATTCCCTGATACTAGGAACCACTCTTGTCAAGGAAACTAATTCAGTCCAGGGAAAATGCAAACCTGGGAGAGCTTTAAGCAGGGCTTGGCATCTGTGCATTCGCCTGTTTTCTCTGCTGACTGTCTTTGATTTTATCCATTCCTGTGACTTCAACCACAGTTTCTATGTCTGTGGCATCTATTCACCCTAAGACTCCTACATCAACCGGGTACCACCACTTGGATACTTTACAGGTACCTGAACTCAACACATCCAACGTACAGCTCACCCTCTTTCCTCCAAGACCTGCCTCTCTCCCTGCCTTTGTTATTGTAGCCAATGATATACTCACCTACCCTAGTTTGCACATCTGCCTACTGAGTATCATCCTTGATGTCTCCTCCACGCTCACCCTCTGCATTAAATTGATAATCAAGACCCATGGATTCTAACTCCTAATATCCACCCAAATCACTCCATCCTCACAGACGCTGTCCTAGTACATGGACTCCTACACCTCTCTCCTATCTCCTGCCTCCTGTCTGCTTCCATAATAACCCAGAGTGACCTTTCTAAAGTCCAAATACGATTATGTCACTTCCCATTTTAGTTGGGAGGCATACTGTTGAGGATAAAATCTAAATCCTTTCATGGGATTTATAAATTCTGTTCTTGTGTGATTTGATTTGAAGACACCAAATGCCCTCCTGTTCCAATATGTTCCTTCCTCTCACTGGCATTGCCAATAAAACGTTCCTATTATGTATTCTTTGTAGTCAAGGCATCTGGTCTCTGTTCAATGAAAATGGTATGTAAAAGGAGTAGCCCCAATTAACACCTTACCAGCCATTAACTTCTTTACTGGGGTTCATTCATCAAAGTATCCCTGTAGCTATTCAGTCCCTTGGAGATGGGTCATAGGATAGATAAGTTTGGGGAAAAAAAGCAAAGGTTGTCAAAGTTAGTGCCTGGAACCATTTCTAACGCATAAAAATTAAGACAATTTACTGACCTACATAAAATATTCCAGCATATGGAGAGATTTTATATTGTGAAATTATGCTGTATGTCATTTTGGATGAAGAAATCAGTGATTGACATAAAAAAAAAAAGGTGTCCAACGAATGGGGAACACGGCCATTTTAGATCCAAAATTTCAAAACCATCTGGGTAGTCACCTCAACGTCTTCATTTGGTTAAGATTAGTAGAGCTAGACAACCAATCACATCCTCCCAGGAAAAAAAAAAAAATTCCAAGGGTTGACTTACATGCATGGAAATTTGCCGTATCGATCATTTCTGGAAATGGAGCAAGACTTCAAAATTGTTTCCATATATAGATCAACTTCTGCATTGTAACGATACTTACTGCTGGGATAGGATTTGCCCTTCAATAGAATTTGACACTTTTGAAACTCATCTTCTACTTGTCCATCTTCTGCCAATGCTCCACTTCAAGTTCTATCCTGTTGCCAAGAAATGGGACACGGCCCCACGCACGCCCTGGTGTGCCTGGGCTCCGGGATGCTTCTGGTAATGCTCCTTCTTCATGCATCTCCTGCCTTCCTCATTTTTTTCTGACACTCTTGCTACACATTCCATCTTCTCTTTCCCTGCAGCCTTGTAAGCCCCTACATCTTATTGCTCAGCTTTCCAACGTTCCCATATGTCATCTTCCTACAGAATCTGAGTTCGAGGGATAATAACGGCGATGCTGATTAGTGAACATATCTCATCACTTTGACGCTGTCCACATGAACTCCTCCGGGATCCTCACACCACCACCATGTCTACGTATTATGACTATCTCTTTTGTAGGACAGGAAACTGAGGCTTAGAGAAAGTAATTCTGCTAAGGTTGTACAACTAATCAATAGTTTACTAAGATAATGCCGAACCAGAAAATTAAATTGTTTAGGACCAAGGACTCAAACTAAAATTTCTTACATTAAAATATGGATGAATAAAATGATATTACATCAAAGATTTGCTTCAAAATAATCTAGGGCAGGAGAAGATTGGCGTGGGGGTAAATGAGCAAAAGTGGATATATTGATGATGGCTGTAAGGAGGTGATAGGCACATGGGTGTTCTTTGTACAACTCACTCTACTTTTGCATATATTTGAAACTTACAAATAAAAAGTGAGATTTTTTTCTATGTCATCTTTTTCATACAGTTACAGACAACCCAAATCTACTGATCAGGATAGCCATTCAATGTTTATAGATAATTGCAAAACTTTCATTCTGCATCCAGGCTTATAAATGCCTAATGTGGGCGTATGGGGCGAGCACACCAGCTTTCGATACAAAGGTCTCATCTTTGTCACACAAGTTTATTTTTTTCCTAGACCTCTGTAACATGAAATGCATCCTTATCTTAGTGGAAGAAACAATTACCCAGGCCCTGTGTCCCACTGTGTGGTGTTATCTTTTAATTAACCTGCATAGCCTTTTTTACTTAACCTAGTTTGAGAAGTGACAGCCACTTGGGCTGTCTAAATAATGTTCGCCACCACTCCTTTATTGGGTCATTTCAATCAAAACAACCGTTCCCTGTGCAAGGCCTGGCTCTCTGCAGCTGGCTGTACTTCCTATTCAGCTGTGATCCTTCTCATGAAAATCGGTGCTCCAACGCGCTAACCAGACTGCTTAGAATTATTTCAATATATGAAACACAAAGGGATCCAATATGTCCTAGTCTTTCAATGTTTCTGTGTTCAAGCTATTTTAAAACCCTTCTACCAACTTTAAATATCCAGTGTTGTAGGTAGGGGAGCTGGATGCTTGCATACCTGATGAAGGGTAAGATGAGGAGTGCCACGTTTCTAAATGGAAGTTTATCACTATGTAATCAAATCTCTGGCAATGTACATGTCCTGGGTCCTGCAGAGCGACATCTAGGAATTTACCCGAAGGCAGGAGTTGGACAGATGCACAAAAGATATTCAAGGCAGGATATTTTAAAAAATTTATTAAGTAGTTTAAAAAGTCTAACTGCCCAACAATATAAAATTGCCTCAGTGAAATTATCTGCAGACATTATTGTTATAAGTATTTTAGGGTCATGAGGAGGTGTCCATTAAATCCTATTAGTAGATACATGATAGTATGGATACATATGAAGCCTAGCATACAAATTTAGAACTACATGCATATGTATGTGTGTAAAATTTGTGTGCACATGTTGGAGTGTTGGAGGGATATGCACAACACAGATCTGGATTCGTAATTATAGTTTCCTTCAAATAATTTTTTTTTTGCCCTATCTGTATTTTCATACACTTCTGCAATGAACATGTAGTTGCTACTTAGAAGATAAAAGACAAGTAACAGATAAAACCTATTCTGTTTAAATGTGTTTCAATTGTTCCGATAAAAGGAAAATGAAATAACCCAGAGAAGATGTAAAAAAATCTTTTGGGAGCATTGTTTCAATATAGAAAAGCCTTTCAGTATTAATTATTGAGTAGAAATGATGGAAAAGGTAATGGGGAAAGGGGCAGAGAGCAGAGTGAAGAACTACTCAGCAATTGGTAACAATATCCCAACTTGAGGCTGGAGCCAGGAGTGAGAAGTGGCCCCCCAAGCAGTGAAATATTGTAGCATTTTTCTCTCCTTTTTTTTGGAGCTGCCTGGAACCCCTCTGATGTGCAGGCATTATTATCTGACCCCTAAGGCCACCCCTTGAGGTGAGTGTTCCTCAAGGGTGGCCCAGGGGGTTAATGCGTTGTCCAAGGACATAGCTGGTAGCCTTGGGCTGCGATCCTGAACCCAGGTGTGCTGTTTACCACTATGCTCCAGGGACTCCCCATTTCAAGGAAAAGAGGGACTCGTGGAGACTGAGAGGCACTGACACTAACGTTCCTGGCTAAGAAAGGACCCTGGTAAAGTCTAGGCAGAATTCTCTGAAGCAGAATCTGGTCAAGCTGAGCTGTGCACGCAGCAGGGAGAGGACTGTTTTTTAGGAACCAGAAGTGAGCCTTTGTGACTGTAAATTATTCAGGCTAGAGTTTACAGTGAGCAGTTTACCTTCAGGCCAATATTAACTTCTGTTCCTATTACTATCAGATTAATTGCATTTTGTTGCTATTCCTAAATATACTTCAAATCAGAAAACCTGTAATTCAGCAGTTAGTTATTAAAGTAGCAGCAGATTTGCAACTGTGTTATCTGAAGCCCATCTGCATAATAAAAAAATCCAGGGTTGGTCTTTTTTTGAGGGGTGTATGATAAACAGAGCATTAATAATAAGAATATTATTTCTAAGTTGGAAAATGTCTAAGTTGAAATATTGTTCGGAATACAAAAGAAATCAAGGCAAATAGACAAAAGGGGACTAAAGGAACATGGGTAAATTTGCATTTTAAATAATGCAACCTATACATAGAACATGCGGTTGCAAAAACTGTCATTTCAAGATCAAACAAACCATAAAATACACCAACATTGTGTATATTAGTATGTTCATGTATAAAGACAAGACAGACTTAAAAAGGAGTATTATCTGATAAATATTAAACACTAAAACACTAAAGAGTCGTATTTTCTATGCACTTCGGAGACGACATATAAATATGCGTGTACGTGTATATATATAATAGTCATTTTTCATTGCTCCCCATGACTGTATGCCTTTACAGGCAGCTAACATCAAGTACTGTCTCTCACAGCTGATCAATAAGACACAGTTTTCATCAAATGACCAGAGAGTTGTCAATTTTTAAAAATCCCAGCCTCTCTAGTGGATTGCTGACTTCAAAGACATGCATTAAGATTATTAAGCAAGTAATGATTGATTTATTACATAACATTAAGAAATGTTTTCTTTGAAGCACAAATTAAAAGGTCACGGATGCCCAGATTTTGCTTCAGGTTGACAGTTTAAAATGCAGAATAGATCATATTGCTGGCTGTGAAGGACACATGAAGGGGATCTGAAGCAATGCTCCTTTCAGGGCAATATTTTAATGGAATGCTTAATATTCTGCAGTGGATTAATGAGGCTGTTCTCTATTTTCAAACAATGGGTGAACAATTAAGACCCAATCTGAGAACAAATTGGTGTTGCTGTTATTTTGTGATGGTATTTAAAACGACCATGGTTGTAGCAATGGGGCATTATTTAACAGGATGCAAAAATAACCATTTACATCAAGCAATCAGCGGAGATATTTGAGGGGAAAAAAAAAATGTGTTGTGGCAGCTGCTGTTCCTAGAAATAAAGCTGACATTTTAGAATGAAAGCAATTTGACCAGCTGAAACCTGAACCTGTTTTGTGCCATGTTCAGAAGTCACCCCAAATGCATGCCAACATGCTAAACACTCCCCATAAAGTCATCGAGCTGTGCAATTTTTCTCCCTGGTTTCAAAACACTCAGAGAAGAGATGGGTACAGATCTCTGAAGAGGTCGGACTTGAGAATGAGAGGAATTAATTAGCCACATGAGTATAACAAAACCATACATCAAGTGTGAGGAAAGTAATCTACATATGGAGATTAACTGGGAAAAATTGATCTTCCAACTAAGCTCAAAGTTCAGTCCAAGACTGCACTAAACACCTGTGTGTCCTAAATAATCAGGAGCGATATTGCTCAGCAAGCTTGCACCATAATGCAAACAGAATAATAAATCATCTCCTACTTTCGCAGGGCATTGTCATGGAAAACGAGGACAAAATTTCAGTGTCATTCTACGTAGCCAATGAAAATAAAGTGGCTGTCATGCTAGAAAGTCATATGAAGTTGGAGAACTTTTCCTACACGTTTGTGAATTACAACTGTATGTTTACCCCTTATCTTCCCTGAAGACCTGTTCCTACAATTTTTCTTCTCGTAGCTATCTATAGTCTTGCCTTCCCAGGTCACCAAGTTATCTTGCTTGCTACTTTAAATAACTTCTATAATTTAGCCCGCCCCTCCCCCCCAAAGATAAGTCTATAAGGCCAAAATTGATGGGATGAAATGATTGGTTTAAAGGGTAATTCATAATACTATCAAGATCTTGGCATGCCAATTGCTAAAAAGACGATTTTGAGCTGTCGGTTCTAAAGCACATATTTTTTCATTGACTGACATGCCAAGTGCTTGATGGGGTAATGAATCGTGCCCACTGACGTCAGCATCGCACGCCAGCCTCGGGCTCCGCCGCATTTTTCAGGGTGATGAATCGTGTTGCTACTGGTCCGCAATGTGCCAAGCCAGGAGGGGGAGGTCAGATTCAGGGACTTGCTGAAGGAGGAGTAGGGGGTTTAGAGGTGGAGAGAAAATGGGGCGAAGGGCTGGACTATGATAAAGGTCGGCCATGACTGTGGTCATACACTTCACGACTAAAAGTACCCCTGAGTCCACATTTCGACACAGTTGCAAAACACCACCTTCTGAGGTTTCTGCTGTCTTCCTGGGAAAGGATTTCTTTCTTCTTATGTGGAAGCTATGCCCCTGCATTCAGCTCAGGACCTCAACTCCTCTGGCCCAGAGGCAACACAGAACAAAAGAAAGCGCCCCACCAAAGCCGCGGGGAATTGCCCGGGGCACCGCCACCTACCTACCCGAGTTACTCCGCTCGTAAAGCGTCATCGCCTCCCCCCCATCCCACCTCTCTAGGGTAGGCCAAGTCTAAACACCTCCAGGCAGAGGAGAGCCCTCTGAAGGCCTCAGCCCCACCGAGCAAGCGTGCCGGGGGCCCTTGGTAACATCGTACTGACCACGGAAGGCCACCATCCGTAGCGGCGCTGGTGCACTAGACACCTCCATTCGCGTAAAGAGCTTTTCTCTACTTAAAAGGCAGGCTGGGACCTTCCCTGAGCGGCACGTGTCAGCAGCCTCCTCTACCACGTGCGCCTGACCAATGAGCCTCAGTAAGTAACAACACCTGCCTCGGGCGACGCCTCCCCCAAACAGCAATTCATACTTTAAAAAAATAAAGAGAACAGCTTTAGTTTCCCCTGCCCTGTGGTCACTTTCTTACTTAGAATGGAAAACTCCGGGCTATGCCAGAATGTCTTTAAAACTCAGCCCATCCCTAAACACTTTAGTCAATGACAGCCAGCCCCGCCCCCCGCCCCTCGGGATTAACCACAGGTACATTTTGTAAAAAGACTTTTGGCTGAGGCCCAGAAAAACCACCCTCCATCAGAGCCACCACAGGGCTGCCTCACCCATGCACGGTGTGTTTACCCGTGCGCGTGCTTGTGCGCACATCCCCAGACCCCGAGCCATTTATTCACAGGTCAGGGAGCAGACGCAGGGCGGAGAGCGGGTCAGGCTCACTCACCGGCGGGGAGGCCCCGGCCGGGCAGGCAGGACTGAGAGGTTCCCGGGGCTGCTGGAGAGCCCGCTCGGCTGGAAGCGGGTGCCACCTCGCAGCCCTGCGGCCTCGGGAAGGCCGTCTGGCCGCCCCCGTCGGTTTTCTGCCGCGGGCTCCAGCCCACGGGCACCGAGCGGTCCGGTGCGAGTCTCTGCAGCCTCGGCGCGGAGCATTCCCAGGCGCCGCTGGGCCTACACAAAGGTTTCCCCGACCCCGGCTTCCCCCGCCTGCGTCTCGCTCGCCCTGCTCCCGGTCGCTGGAGGCCTCTCTGTGCGCCGCCCTCCCTGACTCCTCCCCACAGCCCCGTCCTCCTGAGGTGCCCCACCTGGGCCAGGAGCTGATCCACCCGGGCTGCCCGCTGCCTCTCACGGTTTCCCCAGCAGGGTGCCTCCCACGCAGGATGACCTCCAGGTGGGGTCCTCCCTAGCCTCCACTTCCAGGTGAGGAAACGGAGGCTGGGGGAGTGAGGCCTTCGCCTTTCACCGCCCGTCTCCAGCTCTGCGAAGCCTGAAACTCGTCAGACTTGATGCGCGCCCACGCCACGCCCCTCGGCGGGTGAAGAACATGTTATCCACGGGCTACTACGGGTTCTCTTCCAAGGGACAAGCAGAGCCACAGCCCCACAGAGTAGGTCCAAAACCTGCTGCGCTGTCTTACCCGCATGGCTGATGGATCCACTTGGAACACCGCACTGCTCCCTAGCAGCCAACTAGGCAACACTTCTCTGTGGGTTCCTGGCCCACGGGTGCTATTATTAACTTGCACCAAGAAAGCAGACTTCTAAGTGCTAATACTGGAATGAGGAAGAGGAGGAGCAAAAACACAAAATCAAAACATAACACCTTTCCCAGCTGTTGGCCCTGTTCACCAGTTTGGAGGCAAAAGCCCTACAGGAATGGGTACCTTTTCCTGTGAATTACTTTTATTTCCATGTCCTCCAGATTTATTGCTCGCACCAAGTAGCAGCCACCATAAAACTCTTCTTTTCAATAACCTGCTATTTGAATTGCAAAGGCAAGACTATCCAAGAACATATAATCTAGTACAAAGTAAATATGATCGTATTACAAAGCAATTTCTGAAAGGCGATTTATTTGCATAGAGATACTGGACAGGCAGAAGTAAAATTCCCCCTGGGCTCCACATTCCGGTTTGGTGATGATACTGTGAGATGCTCCATCATCGCATCTTACCTTTAATTTTACAGAAAAGCATATGTAGTGACATCCTTGTAAACTGGAGGAGGAAAACATCCTGGTCCCATTTCTACAGGGTGAGCCATAAACACCTCTAAAAGCCACTTGTGTAAAATCTCTCTCTGAAAGTTGCTGAATGTCCCCTGCATTTTTGAAGAATGATACCAAGATATTTCTCCAGAGGATTTACATTTTTCTATCAGCGTAGAATTGCTTACTGTGAGTCAGTGCCTTCTCACTTCCCTCCCATTTTCCACCCGCCTTAAGAGTTGAAAGAGTAAGATGCACATTTGAGTCCTGAGTTTTTCCAGTTTCTTCCTCCTCCTGCCCTTTAGCTGGCTTTCACGTGTTCATCCTGACCTCTCCTTCTGCAGTCTGTTCAGCATGTGTCCAGTACATCCCCGACTTTACTCTCATCACCGGGTTTATTTACATGGCCTTACCACTTTCACTGCCGGTTTTCTCCAGGGACTTGCAACAGTCAGTCACCTTTAACTTCATCTCCTACTTGCTGATTTCTCATTCAATTGCCTCATATCAAACTGGCTTCATTTCACTGGCACGTTTATTGAACACTCCACCCAGCTTAGATTTCCACCCAAAATAGTAGGCACTTTAGCCAAACTGTGTCCTTGCAATTTACTTTGCAGATTTTTCTGGAAATGACAATTTTGACCTATGTTTGTCCTGCTGATGGAACGATCTCAACAATGCATCAGCATAGTTGGGTGGCACTGAACTTGGAGTAGGAAAACTTGGGTCAAATCCTTCCTTCTTCATGGTGTAGCATGGGGCTAATCATACCTGGAGTACTGGCATGGCTGTATTTGTTAGGTTCTTACAGACCATGAGGAAGAGATAATCCCATTCATGGCCTGAATGTACCAGTGGCCTCCTGGATGCTGAAAGTGGCTCAGACTTGATACAAGAGAATTACCACTAGCTCAGATCTGGTGCCTGGTACCAAGGACTTTGCCATTCTCTTTGCATCGTGTCTGATACCCCCGCAGAAGGGATTTGGGTGGCTCATCTATTTATCCCTTATCTTGTAGCCTGATTGTGTCGGTTTTGGCTCAGCTGTTGATCCCGGGCCCAGTCCACTGGGACCAGGTAACACAGTTGATGTAACTCACAAACAGGGTGCAAGTCAGCAAAGCAACCCCCTGCCTGACACTGTCTGGTACCGCTGTTGTTGGAAGGGGGCTGTGGCCACAGCGAACACCTTCAGCAGCTGCCTGGAGAGGGATTCATGCAATGCTGATCCTCACGGTCCTTGAGAAAAAGATCTAGCAGGCAAGTGAATTCGGAAACAATGCAAATTGCATCTTCCAGTGGAGAGATTCATAATGCACTTTGGTGTATCAGAGGTAGGGAGCACACTGCAATAAACAACTCTATGTCACCTAGCATGTGGCGACATTTCCCAAGTAAACAGTGGCATCTGTTGATGCCCAGTGGAAGATTCTTTGACAAGTGCTGGCTTAAACCCCATGATGTGTGTAGTGCCACCCCTTTTCACTGCTTCCTAAACCATCAATGCCCCACCACTGTGCATTAAGGTCATTTGACTCAATAGAGGCAGCTGACTCTCCCCCTAAAAATTCTGATTTACTTGGGCTGGGAGAGGCCTAGAGATCAGAATTTAAATGCTCTCCAGGTACTAGAGCTTTAACTAGTAATAGTTCCATATGTTATGGTATAATAATAGCATTTACTGAACATCTCCCTTTGTGCTGGGCATTAATCAAGGGTGACTTTACTTTTTAATTGTATCCTTAAATCTACCCCGCCTAATGGATATCACCATTAATTTACAAGTAAGGAAACTGAAGCTCTAAGAGGCTAGGCGACAAGCCCATGATCACACGCTGTGTGATCACAGCACTGTAAGGCTGAGAAATCAGGCCTTGTGATCCTATATTCAAATTTTTTGGTCTACAAAACACGCCTCTCCTGGGAACGCTCCTCTTAGTCTAGAAGTGCCTGTCATTGGTAGGAAGTCCACAAACCACTGCAGAATGAACAAATGCCATGAAGGTCCTCCAAGGTCCCTTTCATCAAAAACATCCCCAAATTAGACAGCTCAAGGTCGTGTAGCGTAAAGATACCAGACGCTTTGAAAACTGTATTAGTTTATACCCTGGAAGAGACCTGATATTAACACTCCTTGGTGTATGCTGAAAAGCATTCTTTCATTAACACTGCGTGATTCTTGAGCATCTAGAATTCAGTGGACTCCTCTGCTTACAGTTTGGTTCTGCTCAAACTAAACAATAACAGCAATTGCATATGGAATGACCTATAAAGCTGATGTAAGAAATTAGCTCCTACAGAGAACTGAGGAACTAATTATGCCATCTATAGATTCTAAAATAGACCTCGAGTCCCCCCAAAATTCCTTTGCACATCAACAAGTATGCATGCTGCCAACCAGCTTTTGTCACTAGGAATCATCTCCCTGGGGCCAAATGCTCTTTGTACCCAGTGATCAAGAGATATTACACAGGATTCAGGTATAGGCTGCAGTTAAGAAATTCCACACTTAAATCTGAAAACTGTCCATGATAATTTTCCCACCTTCTCTCAAATCAGTAGTGAAAAAAAAAAAATCCACCACACCCAGAAGCAAGCATTCCTCTCAGCGCTCAGGGGCCTGGAATCTGCGATGAGATTGCAGGGGGCTTCGGAGCACACGGGCCATTCGGAAGGGCTTGGCTGCCCCCTCGTGGTCAAAATTTCCATTACCGTCTGAGGCGAGGGCCCACACCACCCTTGCACTGCACTAAGCGACATCTTTTATGACAAGAATGTTGATGGCATCTTTCTACATGCCCCAGTAAGCTAAAAGAAATGAAAGGCACTGCAGGTCTGCCAATAGCCATCGGTTGGGAATAGGTTATTTTAAACTGGTTTCTACAGGATGAAAGTAGAACATTGAGAATATAGTCAATAATTCAGTAACATCTTTCTATGTTGACAGTTAACCACACTGACTGGGGTGAGGATTTCATAGCATATGTACCTGTTGAATCACTGTGTTGTATACTTGAAACCAATATAATAATGTATATGAACCATACTTCAATAAAAGGAAAACTTGGTTTCTCCAAGGCAGTTGTACCTGAGGTGATCTGCTTATACGCTTCGTGTTTTAAAAAAGCAAGTGGCTTTCTGATTCTCTCTCCACTCATTATGTTTGAAAGGGAAGTATTTTGTAACTGCAAGAAAGGGCCTAACTCCAGGACTATTCTCTCTATTCCTTATTTCCTACAACTAAATTCTCGTTCCTCCCTCCCTTGTCTCTTTCTCCCCCTTCTTTCCTTCCTTCCTTACCTGTAAACTTCCCTGTTTAATTTTAAACTCCTTTACAAAGAAAGCCATATATCCAATCTGTTACTTAACAGCTGTGTGCTCTTGGGCAAGTTTCTTAACCTCTCTGCTCTCTGTTTTAACAACTAGAAAAATGTTTTTTACATTTAAAAAAAACAAATAATATATTGGCCAGAGAACCTCAATAGCCCATAAAAGCCTATGCTAGCCTTCTACAATGTCAAGTACACAGTATTATCTATAAGCAGCCTTAAAAACCATTAAAATCTGAATCATTAAATAAAACCATTAGTGATGCCTTCAGCTCTAATTTCAGTTGGTGAGTTGTGACTTAAATCAACTGTGGTACCTGGTCCCAGTGGACACTGGGCCAGGGATCAGTAGCCGAGCCAAAACCAATGGCAGGGAGAGCAGAACAAGCTAAATGGCACCACCTTCGCTCAGCAGTGGAGGCTGCATAGAGCCCCCGAGGTCCCCGATCGCTCGGAATGCGGGCTGCTGATGCAGCATAGCCGAGCTCCTCTCCAGAAACTGTCTGCAAGCTGTGGGAGCTGCCCTCCCCAGGGTTACACCCCTCTGTGGGGATGGCCCTTATTCAGTGATCCATTGATATGAGGATCTCTTGCTTCATCCAGGGACCTCTGAAGGAACCTCCAGCTTTACAGCCCCCAAGCTGAGGCCTCACCTAACTACTGCATTGTGGTTCAGTTTCTCCGTCTGCCCAAACCTTGTTTTTTTTACCTTCTCACAGGTGTTGATCAAGGGCACCATCCCCATAAACCACCTGCATACACATCTCTATCCCAGAATCTGTTTTCCAGAGAACATGACCTAAGATATCCCTCTACAGTCTATTCCCAACATAACAGCTAGAGCTATCCTGTTCAAAGTAAGTCAGATCATTACCCTCTGGTGAGATCTCTCCAACAAGTCCCATTTCATTACAAAGGAAAGGACAAGAGCCTTGCCATCTGCACCCTAATCCCATTACCTCTTTGACCCCATCTCCTGCTCTGCCTCTCCATCACTCGGGCACACTGGCCCCCTTGCTGTTCCTCCACTCCTGCCTCAGGACCTTTGCAAATACCATTCTGTCTCCGTGGAATGCTCTGCCCAGTTATCAGCTTTGCTTCCTATCTCACTTACTTCAAGTCTTGACTAAAATGATACCTCAAAGAGGACTTCTCTGACCCTCTACTCACATGTGCTGGACTCCACCTCACCCCAGAGTGCCACACCCCTTGCCCTTGCTTGCTTTTTCCATTGCACGTATCAGCATCTGGCACAAAGCATATTTTACTTACTTAAGTTGTTCAGTATCTGTCTCTTCCATCAGAATGCAAGCACCATGAGGACAAGGGCTTTTTTCTGTTCTTTTCACTGCTGTCTCCCCGAAACCTGGAATAGTAACTGGTATATAGTAATTGCTCACTCAATACTTATCAAACAAGCATGTGAGTGAATGAATGGAAGACCACAGATGTGGAATCAGTAGACCTGTGACCTTCAGGAAAGTCTCTTAAGCAGCATCTGATTTTCTTCACATGAAAAAAAGGAACAATAACTCTTAGGTCATTTTTGTAAGGATTATGCAATATAGCATTTGTGAAAGCATCACATAATAAACTGCTAAATAAATGTAAAATTTTTGCTTCAGCTGAATTCATCATCAGTGAGCTACTTAATGTTAATCTACAGCTATCAGATTGCCAAAAAGCAAGCATGTAACATTCAGACACAGAAAATCTTAAAAATGGTCTGGTGTGCAAGTAAAATATAAAAAGATTTATTCCAAAGCTATACCCAAAATGTATAAACAATGAAATGTATCTCTCTGAAAGACTTAATAACAAAGCAGTCTATATATTTAAATTTCATAGCAATTTGAAGACCTCCTGTTTCTGACATAAAAATGTCTGATAAAAGTTAATTCCACAAAGTGTCAAATGTACTTCCTTATTTATATAAAACATATTTTTAAATGCAAGATACTCAAATATAATAGTTTTGTTATGAGATTGTCCTCAATTTCTTAAACTATCACTGGTCTATAGAATCATGTTGCCACACTGCTTCTTAAAATGAGGTAAGATAAATGCTGCAAATTTTTTTCTTCAGGTAAATTCTTCAGATGTTTATAGCTCTCACTAAAAGTGCAACATTGCCTTTACAAGTCCTTTCCTGTGAAGTTATTTTCCCAGTTGGTTACTCAGTATTCTGCCATAACCATACATTTAAAAATTCATATCTTGTAATCTTTTTTACACAATTTTAAGATCCAAATCAAAGCTATAACTAGAGTCACTATTTTCTTTACATTTTAATAAATAACTTAACTCTAGAAAACTGTTCAAAATCCTTTAAAACAGTGGTTAACAAACTTGTCTGTAAAGGCTCAACTAATAAATATCTTAGGCTTCTTGGGTCACTGTTAAAAAAGAAAAAAAAATAAGACTATGTAACTCTAAATGTTAAAAAAAATTCTTAGCTGTGCTGCAATCTGCTAATTCTTTACTTTAAAAAATAGAAGTCATTCATCTCTAAATCAGACTTCTCCAGTGTTAATAAAATGTGAAGTTCACATTTTGCAGTTAATAAATCCATGGTTTCTGACCACTAAATTGGAAGTTCATAAATTATAAGAAGTAAGTCCCATTCACCCAGAGGGACTGCATTTCAGGTATTCATTTTAATCAATGGCACTTTCTTACAGCTTCTCTTCCATTTGAATTAGACAATTCGTGCGTCTTCGCTTTTTTTTTTTTTTTGGTCTTTACTTTTTTATAGGGAAAAATTCTCTTCACGTGGCTAATCTGAAGTGTACAAACTCAAAGGCTGGAATACTTCCAGGCCAAGAGGTAGATGCATACACACAGGTATATGCAGTTATAAACACATGCACACGGGAAACCACTATTTGATATTTAAATTCAACAAAAACACTCCTCATGGCTAAGAAGGAATCAGTGTAAGCCAGCCAGAAGGTACATAAAACAGTCCTAATCTGTTTTTATCACATGCAATTGTTACATTTTGGGAAGACATGATTTGCATATGAAGTATGTGAATATAAATTAATGCAGCAGCATGATTTATTCAGGTTCTTGATGCATATAACCTGGAGTTGACTAAAAAAGACACAGCAGAGAATTCAAAGGGTGTTAGCTTAGATTCTGACACAGTAGAACAGATCTGCTTATAACACTCTTCAAGGTATCACATGGTCCTATAGCTCAGAACTAAGAAACACGTGTGTGTGTGTGTGTGTGTGTGTGTGTGTGTGTGTGTGTGTGTGCGTGTGCCTTTCCAATCACAAACAGAATTAGGAACAGATTATGGCAAATAAAAGAGTGACTGTGCATTTACTCAAATATATCATAAATAAATCGGAAGCCTCTAGAATTACAATCCCCTGGTATTCTACAAAAACATTTTCAAATTCTAAAGCTCGGCAAGTGTTAAACTTTGGTATCCCTAATAAAGAGAGCTCAATTACAACAGTGAGCCCGTGCCTAACATTTGAACTATAAAAAGTAAAGTTTTCAGTGCAAAAATAGTATCTTGACAAATAGCAATGACACAAAAATCACAAGAAACAGTTAAAGACTATAAAACACTTAAGTAATATCCTGAAAGCATGTTTTGGTATAGAAAAGGTAGTTCTGGGCTAGTGAAATAGCAGGTTGTTTTTCTGATTTAGCTGTGAGTCTGGGTGGTACAGCAGTGAAATACTCCCTTTTGCCAATAGACTTAACACATTTATAGCTCATCACGTTTCTTCTTAAATGGCCACTTTGGGTGTTGCAACACGTGGTCTGCAGCCTGGAGGACAAGGGACATAAATTCTTCTACATCAAAAGAGTAGTTGGTAAACTTTGGATGTTCCCCTAGAGTTGGGTGGTGACCCTGCAAAAACAAACCAAAACACAAATCTGTAACTCACTGAGGACAAGGTTTCCTGAACAGGAAGAAAATCACCTTACTTTGGCCAAGGCAACCATTAGAATAAATTAGCTCTCCATCACAGACAGGCAAGTTTTTTCAGTACAGGGCCAGATGACATGCATTCTCAGCTCTGTGGGCCATAGAGTCTCTGTCACAGCTTCTGAACTCTGCCATTCAAGTGCACAAGCAACCACAGACAATACATAAACAAAGGAGTGAGACTGTGTCCCAATAAAACTTTATTTACAAAAACAAATGGTGGGCCAGACTTGGCCCACTGGTCTATAGTTTGCTATCCCTCATATATATAATGTAATAGCTAGGCCCAAATTTCACAAAGTTGCCCACTCAAGATAAAGATCCAAAGTGAGTAATTTCCCTTTTCTCCCAATTTACAAATATAATATACAATTCACTATTCCAGAGAACAGTTTATCTTTGCACTGAAGTTCAGTAATAGGTTTTCATATTAATTAGATACTTTAAGCCAATTAAAAAGCAAAATGAGGTGAGTTTTGTCACTGAACTTTACCTTATCTTGAGGAAAGACTTTGTTCTGCCTTCGCCAAGTGAGGTAGTGGACGCCTCTCAGCCTGGCTAGGTCTAAGTAACAACGCTCATCTTCACAATTGTACCTAAGGACACACAGGCATCCACACATGAGACGTTTGTCCGGGATTTCTGCCCAATCAGCAGCTCTCTGGGAAAGAATGCACCTCCCAAATATGTTCCTGTAAAAGGTTTTCTAAATAGTAAACACAACTGAGGGAGATTGTTTTTCAAATAGTCTCATAACTAGCTTACCTTAACTTTAAGAGCAGGATCAAGGAATGGAGGGGACTGACTTTTGTCAATAGGGCCAACTGCCTATATACTTGGTATCATCTCCTAACATCCCCATCTTTATACATATGCATTGAATGGGGTAGGTAACACATTCAAGATTACATAGCTATAAAGCAGAAATTGAACCCAGGTCTACTGAACTCTAAGCTTTCCCAATTACATTTCTTTCCATCCCTTCTTCCTTCCCTCTCTCTCTTGGAGAAATTAACAATTGAGACAGAATCCATAATTATATGGAGAGATAATTTTATTTATATATATATATATATATAAAAACATATATGTATATATATATATATAAATATACATTTCAGATGTTTTGCAGAAACTGGAAATTCATGACACTTTTTTCTAAGTTTTGTCCCATTTAAATGCCGAGTCAAGTCATTTTAAAAGTGAAACCGTATGCTCAAGATATCTAGCCCAAAGGAGGAAGTCAGGTAACCGTAACTGCTATTGGTGTCAAGAACTAAAGATGTGGCATGGTGTACAGAGTGAGATTATTAGGGGACAGCAGACCACGCGTCCACAGCCAGCCCCAGTCAGAGGAGCACCCTAGGAGAATCACGTTCATCTTGAGCCCTCAGTTTCCACGTCTACAGAACCACTGGGAGGGCCCCAGGCGAAGAAGTTGTTCTCTGTGTTGGATCTGTGTTCTTCACAAGACATACTGGTTCTCATGCCCTTTTTTAAAATTGTGGTAGAAAACACCTAACATAAAACTGGCCATCTCAACCACTGGAAAGGACACATAGTTCAGGAGAGTTCAGTCTACTCTCAGTGCACTACGTTGCTGTGCAGCCAGTGTTCAAAACTGGAACCCTGACTCCTCATTTCCCTCCCTCCCGAGTCCCTGGCATCCACCATTCCACCTTCAGCCTCTATGAATGTGACGACTTTCAAGTGCAGTCACAGTGCATGTCCCTCTGTGACTGGTTTACTCCACTGAAACGTAAAGTCCTCAAGGTTCATCCATGCTGCATCATGTGACAGAATGTCCAAAGGTGGACATTCGGGATGCTTCCACATCTTGGCTATCGTGAGTGGTGTTGCCATGAACATCTATTTGCAACACACAGGTTCTCTCTTAACACAACAACTACACTGAGTGCAAGAGATGATCACAGTTTGGGAAGTACACAGGAATGAACTTAGAATGAGGAAATCACAGATTCACATCTACCCCGTCTTGCTGAGACTGGGGGAGAAAAGGATGTTTTGCCTGCTGAGTTTAACAGCAGGCTGCAGACTTCACATTTTTAGCTTTACGTTTTTCTTCTTTCTAGATGCCTATACATGATGGGACTCTCCTGTAATTATTAAATATTAAGCCTTTTAGAGCTCTGAATGAAACACTCAGCATGCATAAGAAACGTTATTCACTGCCTCAGGGTAAAAGGGCCTCCAAACACTTACAGTTCAAACACAGCAGCCCAGTCTGGAAGGAAAAGTAAATGGGTGAGACCAGCTCCGTGCATTCCAATAAATATGTCCGTGTTATGGGTGATCCTTAGCTGCTCTAAAAACCCAAGTTCCCTGTGAACATACAGAACAACAAGACACATGGGCAAAAGGGAGAAAGGATTAAGCTGAGTTAGTTCATGACTCATGGTAACAATATTTATACCAGTGTCTTTCCTGTTTTAAATCACATTCCACCAGGATTATTATTTTTTTTTTTGTCAATTTCAAGCCTACTCCAATAATTAGTAACTTAATTCCTTAATAACTTAATATTTTTTCTAAATAAGCATGCCTTTTAAGTGCACTTTCTTTAGAAGTGAACTTTCATTGCTGTCTTAATTGGAGACCCAGTAACACATGACATAGATAAAAATAAATACAACCAAACTTAAAAGTGCTATGAAAAAGTGAAATGAGCAAGCCCTGGAGAGATGTTAGGATCTACTGGCACCAAACTGAAAACTATTTCCTTAAGATAACAAAAGGATTTTTTTTTTTTTGAGAGGGCATCTCTCATATTTATTGATCAAATGGTTGTTAACAACAATAGAATTCTGTATAGGGGAGTCAATGCTCAATGCACAATCATTAATCCAACCCAAGCCTAATTCTCATCAGTCTCCAATCTTCTGAAGCATAACGAACAAGTTCTTACATGGAGAACAAATTCTTACATAGTGAATAAGTTACATGGTGAACAGTACAAGGACAGTCATGACAGAAACTTTCGGTTTTGACCACGCATTATGAACTATAAACAATCAGGTCAAATATGAATATTCATTTGATTTTTATACTTGATTTATATGTGGATCCCACATTTCTCCCTTTATTATTATATTTATTTATTTTTTTAATAAAATGCTGAAGTGGTAGGTAGATGTAAGATAAAGGTAGAACACTTAGTTTAGTGTTGTAAGAGAGCAAATGTAGATGATCAGGTGTGTGCCTGTAGACTATGTGTTAACCCAAGCTATACAAGGGCAATAAAACATCCACAGATGCAGAAGATTTCTCTAAAAACAGGGGGGAGAGGTTCTAAGCCTCACCTCTGTTGATCCCCAATTTCTCACCTGATGGCCCCCCTGTGACTGTGCCTGTCTTAGGTTGTTCCTCCCTTGAGGAATCTTACCCGTCTCTGGCTAACCAGTCATCTTCCGGGGCCATACAGGGAAATGTAAAGTTGAACAAAAGGATTTTTTAAACAGCAAATAAATTCCTCCTTGCATGATCTGAGCTATTCAATTCCAACTGGGCACAACTAAAATTATCACAGATTGCAAGAGACTAATTTGCAGTTGGAGGCACGTTAGGCTTGTAAAAGGACCCTCTGAATTCAAGACCCTGAAAGATGTGCAAACTCCGAACCAACAATCAGAGCCAAACACGTTCACTGAAGTGAGGTTGGCAAGAAATGCCAGGGTAAGGATGACGCTCTGAAGAAATGTGACGGAATCAGATCTCCCAAGCCCTCTTACCCAAAGTAAAAATAAATAAATGAACAACCAAGATCAGTTTGGACCTAAGGGAAAGCAAATTCCCTCTTAACAGCTTCCCCTCTTTAAGGAGCTTCCACTTGCAGTAGAACAAAAACCCTGCACCCTCCGTAGTGAGAGGAAGACACCGGCTCCACGAGTGTGTCTCACATGGGGTACGCATGCCTCAGTTTCTCCAGAAATGCCGACCCATGCAGAGGGAAGGACAGGTACTGGCCCAGGTGGATGTGCACCTGGAGTCGCCAGGGGTGGGAAACACCTATAGGTCAGGACTCGCATCTCCATGCAACTCTGTTCCTGATGCTTCCTTCGGGTTGGCCAAGTCTGAATTCACTGTAATTCCTCCTTATCTGGAAAACCCAATATACCCTTAAAGGGCAGTCAGCTAAAGAGCTTGGGAGGTGGCTCTCTAGCTCTTTCAGCCTGACACCAGGACCTCTTCTTGGGTGACATTTCTTCATGTGACAGGAAGGCTAGTCTCCATGGCTTTTACAGCTGTTGTGAAAAGAAAACTGAGTATGTTAGAAAAACAGAATATATCTAACATTTCCTGTCTAGGTAACCCCATTGACCTAAGAACAACAATGCTACAAGAGGTAGCACGTATTCCTGCTCGAAAAAAATCTAGGTGTATAAAAGAGTTCAAAATGCGGAGAGTCACTTGTAAAACAGGAAGGTTTTGACAAGTCACAAGACTGACATGGAGATAAAATGCATAAAACCTAAGACTAAGTCTCAATAGGTGGTAGTTGTTACAATTGCTATTTATACTTGACCCTTGAACAAACACGGGGATTATGGGCGCCAAGCCCCTACACAGTCAAAAGTCCAAATATAACTTTTAACTCCCCAAAACTACGGCTCCCTTAACTACTAGTAGTAGACTACTGTTGACAAGAAGCCTTACTGATCACATATAAACACTCAATTACCACGAATTTTGCATGCTATGAATATTATATATATATTTGTTTTACAATAAACTAGTTCAGAGAAAACTTTTTCTAATTGTTGCAAATCTATAAAGAAGTTTTTGAATATATATACTGAAAAAAAACACGCATATAAGTGGACCTGCGCAGTTCAAACCCGTGTTGTTCAAGAGTCAACTCTATTTGTATCAGTGTCTAAAATCCTCAAGACAAGAGCCATGGTATCTTCATAACTGAATTGCTAAGCTTGTGAGCAGCTCAGGATATGTGCCCAATAAAGATCTGTTGTACAAACGAACAAATGTATGGTCAATGAGGTGGGAAACTCCTATGCTTACTGGTACGTTTAAACTTAGCTATCTCAGACGCCCAGATGCTGGTGTATGTATATTTTTCTTTTTTAACATAGAAAGAAACTATTCACAGTGTTAAATGTGGAAATGACTATGACTGTAGGTGGGCAAGGGCAGGAGAGAAGAGCCTTCACCTTTCCTTTTGAACTTTTGTATACTGCCTGACTTTTCCAACCAGGAATACTTACACTTTCATGATACTGTTTTAATACCAACAGGTGTCGCCTAGGCAGTAAATGTTAGGCATATTGTGTTTTTCTAAGCCTTTCACTTTACCAGAATTTTAAAAGAAATGTAAATACTTTATAAGATGTTTAGAAACCTCATGTTATTTCTATGGCCCTCAGATTATTTCCCTATAACTAATTTAAGGTCAAAAGTCAAAACCTGGCAGCTAACAGGGTAAATTAGGCCAGTACCATTTTTTTAAAATTCAGAATTGGTTGCCAACTTTTAAAAAGTCAGAAATTTCAAATGGAAATCTGGACTCACCACCTCTCTTGTTAAATGAGATGGTGTTGCAACACCAGGCCCCACACACCTGAATAGCAGCTGCCTCCTCCTTGCACCCGGGGTCCTCACTTGACCACTTTATTCACGGATGGCACCTGCTTGCCCCTTCCGGGTCTGTAAGCCAACAACTCCCATTTGAAAAATCTTTTCTCTCCCCTAATTCACTCCTCCAAGCCAAAGTGAGAGCATGTGCCTGAGCACGCGTGGGAATATCTCTTACTTGTACTTATAATCGACGATCTGGACGTCAAACGTAGACACTGTCTTCAGTGCGTTTACAAGCTGGGGAGAAAACCGGAAACATTTAGAATTTCTTTTCGTTCCTTCTTTTCTGCTGTACTTGCCTGTGAGTCCTTATTTTTCATACAAGACAGTTTTCAGATATTAACTATCCTTCAGGTCTGCTACTTTAACCCTCAGCTGAGTTCAAAGGTAAGACTCCACACCTGGGGCGCCTTACCCCCTAGCAGCCCGCTGCTGTGCTGGGCGGTTAAGAGCCCAAAAGGACAAATTCACGGGAGCAAAGCGCTCAGCACAGGGGACGCTAGGTCTTAGCTGTCGCTGCCCATGTGCTGGTCATGCCCTCGACTTGTCAATGTGTTTGTCGGGCTCCTACTGGGTTCCAGACATCAGGGTAAGAGCATTCCCCCACCCGCTGTGTCATTTCAGACTAACCACCAGTGCTCTGAGCCCTTCTTCCAAAAATACTAGATTTTTGGCAGGAAAACATTTTCAATATATGTACCCAGGAAAACAGTACTTCTTTTAGTAAACAGAGGGTAATAAAACAGAATGTTACTCTGTGTCTAAAACATAGCCATGGTTCTCTATGCCCCTCACGAATTGGCTCCTTAACCCAACACTGTGGGTCGCCACTGTTCAGAAACTTGTGCGCCGTATCTCGCTGCCTTGAGGCGTAGACTTTGGGGCAAGAGTGATGCCAGTAGTTACAGAGGCACCACTGAGTGTGGTTTCAACCTGGTTGCCATTTCTAAGTGCTTAATCCTCATAAATACCATATCAAGTACCATTACGCCCAATTTAAAATCATACAGTGTTGGCTTAGGGACAAGGAGTCATTTTCCCAGGCCTGGCCGACCCAAAATTAAAGCTAGGTCATCTGACCCAGGAATCTGTATTCTGTCAGCCCACTCTACTCCCACGTATAAATAGCAACAGGCACTGACTGTAATCCAATTCCCCCATTACACACACACACACACAGTCATGAAATGGTAGTTTCTCTCTCTACACAGGCTGTGATCTCCCACAAATACACCATTTGTATCAAGTTGAAGGAGGGGGGATGGATTAAAACTGTTTTCCAGGAGTGAATTAATCACATTCCAGGAGCCTTGGTCTTAGGATGAGATGAGCCCACATAAAAGGAATCGTGGCTCTCTGACTGTTCCCCTGACAAGGGTGCCCTTTTCCATGATTTCTAGTCGCACCAGAGAGGCGGCCACATCCCTGCCGACACGACTGCGCCGACCCTGAGGTCGGGCAGGGCTGCAGGAACTGCCGCGCACTGCGGCCGTCTGGGTTTCGCCCTTTAGTCAGGCCTCCAGGCCGAGCCCAGGCGCTTGTCTCCGCCTCGTATCCGCCTTTCCGGCGATGCGCCCCCTGGAGCTGGACCGCCACGCCTCACCTTCGGGCCCAGCATGTGGGCCGTCTGCGTGAGCGACGGGAGAACACCGGCGGCCCAGCGTGGCGCCCACGGCACAGGCCCTCTCTGCAGGACCTCCTTCCAGCGGCCTGATGCTGTTCCTCACCCCACCCCTTCCCGACAAACGGGAAACGAAGGTGGATCCGCCTCCTCCAAGATCTACTTCTGTTAGAGCCCCAGAGCTCTCTGGTAAAAAGCAGGCTCAGGCTCTGACTGTCCTGGCTCACGTCCCATTACTCTGCTCACCCTGACCTTAGGCACGTTTCTTAACCTCTAAGTCCCAGGCTCCTTGTCTAGAAGAGAGAAAAAAAAAAAAAAAACCTACCTCATGGGTTTGCTGGGAGCACTGGGGAACACGTATGGGGAGCATATAGTCATATGCTTGGCACATAAGTAGCACTCAACATATGTGTCTTCGACTGACCAATGTATGCTATTGATCTGCCTGTTCATAAGGGGTGATGTCCATCTACCTCAACGTTGCATTACTTGATACATTTTTATTTCCTGGTCTTCAAACACACACACCACACACACACACACACACACACCACACACACCACACACCACACACACACACACACACACACCACACACACACCACACACCACACACACACACACACACACACACACACACACACACACACACACACACTGCATTACTTGATACATTTTTATTTCCTGGTCTTCAAACACACACACACACCTCATTTCTTCCATCCACACAGCTTATAATCAATGCCTCATTATACCATATGTCCATGTCCTCCATAATCCATATGGATCTGGAGAAGACACACTAATTCTGTAATTTTTATCAGCCTACTAGGCACCGAGATTAATCTTTGTAAAACATTTCACCCATCAAAACCTGCCCCCCACCTCCCATCTACTAAGTTATTCCCATCTCGATTCCACTGAACTGCCTGAGCTACAAGCCTAAACGTATGTGCTTGATCCTGAATACCGTTCCTGGCCTTACCTAACGTGAAACTGCACAGGTTCTCTCCAAGACAGTGCTTGCATCCCTATATTGGGTTCTCTCTCCCATCAGCACCTTCATCCAAACTCTTACCAGGGCCATAGGAACAGTTCTCAATCTCCCTGCTCCTGCTCTTGCAGCCAGAGTGATTTAAAAATAAACAAGTCAGATCTTGTCTCTCCCTGTGTACTCATTTTCTCTTTGCTGCCTTGACAAATTACCACAAACTCAGCAGCGTTAAACAAAACAACTGGCCCTCTCACTGTTCTGTAGAGTTAGCTCCACACAGCAAGTGAGGGAGAGGTCTCACTGGCCTAGAATCAAGGTCGGCAGGGCTGCCCTCCTTCTCGCGTGGCCAGGGGACAATCTATCTCCTCACCTTTTCCAGCTTCTAGAAGCCACCTGCAAGCCTTGGCTTGAGGCTCCTTCCTGCACCTCCCAAGCAGCAACACTGCGTCTCTCTGGCCCTGATTCTGATATCACACCTCCTTCTCTTTTCTGCCTCCCTCGTCCACTTTTGATGAAGTGCTGAACTGACATCTGGTTGTGGGAAGAATCCAGCTAAGGAATTAGCTTTCCAGGTAGAGGCAAAGCTTCTCTGGACTCAGAGAGTGTCCAGCCCATTTATGATTTCATTGGGCCACCTGGATAACCCAAGAATGTCTATTTTCAGGCCAGTTGATTAGCAACCTTAACTCCACCTGCAACCTTCATTTCCCTTTGTCTGGTAACCTAACCTCGTCAGAGGTTCCAGCAAGCAGGACGTGGACATCATTTTTTTTGGAGGAGGAGCTTTATTCTGCTACCACGCCCTGCTTAAAACTTCACAGTGGTTTCCCCTCACACTGCAATAAAATCTGTCCATGTTCTCATCAGTGCTCACGAGGCTGGCCTCTCTGGACCATGCCCGACCTCTCTGATCTCTTCTGGTGTCATCCACCTGTCTGGCTGCGCTAGACTACATGGTTCTGCTTCTGAAGCATGGAGAGCTCTGGACGCCAGAGGACGTTTGCTCCTGCCTGGCACTCTCTCCTTGGCTGGTTCCTCCTCTGATCCTCTTCGCACGCGGTACCTGACCACCTTCCCCTTCCTTCTGCATCCCGCCTCCACCACCTCACGCCGTCTTACTGCCTTTGTACACTCACCACTACTTGAAACCACCTTACTGACGGGCTTGTTTGCTTCTTTCTTGCCTTACTCTGTCTCCACTTAAGAGTGTAAGCTCCATGAGGACAGGGACCTTACCTGTCTTGTTCTCTGCTGTAGCTCCAGAGCCTCAAACATGGCTCAGCATATAGCAAGTGCTCGATACGTTTGTGTGGAATAAATCTTACTACTGTGAGGACATCTTCCAGCCATGCCCTTGTAGGCAGGGGCCATGCATGGTCATCTTACTGAGGTCAGATATAATTTATGAGGTGATGTTGTCTAAGTGAACTAGGGAAACCTAAGAGGCGAACAATTTCTAAGACACACAGTCATGCAAAGGATGGGAACACTTCCAGCCTAATCTGCCTCCGGATGCCACAGGATCACCACACTCCATCGACCGTCTCCCAAAAGACACTCTCACATTTTTTGCTGCCTGTTTGTCCGGAGGCAGAATGTTTGGCAATCGATGGCAGTAAAGGCAGGACTCAGAGATCGTTTCTGCCTCTGTATCCAGTCTGAGTGGGTGAAGATGAGTATGTACAAGTGAGGCAAAGCTGGTGTGGGCAATTTTGGTGACTTCCAGCAGAAATCCAACAATGGGATGGGGTGTAGCCATCAAACTATTCTAAAAGCTAATCATTTCAAATTAAACTATTTAATGCAATGAGAGAAAATAAAGCACATTAGTCATAGGAAGTTAAATTCAATATGATGATATTAAAAATGCATACCCAAACGAACCTCATTTTGGTTTAGTATTTTCCGGTATTCTGTGCTCCGTGCAAGAATGGTGACTCGAATTTTTCCATCCTGTAATCCAAAGGAGAATGCTGTGTATGCCTGGACAGGTGAATGAACACCTGAACTTAAAATGTGATTTTCACAGAGATGAAGCTCCGTAGGATACACTTAGGGAACTACTGTGTTTTGTTTTGTTTTTTTGAGCCTGATTCCTTCACAGTCCTTTCAGGGAATAAAAATGCATCCATATTAGCCATGGAACACAAAATCTTTTTGTTACACTTCTGCTTGGTTAGGTGGGTGGATTTTGTGGCAGGGGTATCTTGGATGGAGTGGGGATCTGAAGGAGAAAGGAGATTTATGGCAAAAGAAAGGGGAAAGGGAAAGGAGAAAAAGAAGTACTTCTTCCATTCTCCATTTTTTATCTTTCATAGGTTGCTGACATCTGAGTTTGGATCACTCTAGCTCAGAAATCATTAACATGGAAAGCACTGCCATCTGACTATTTCTTTTTCTGTTAATGGTGCCATTGATTTTTATTCAGGGTGAGAAGTCAAGCCCACCTCAGAACCCACAATGCATTCCTCACCTGGGGTCCCGCCTGCGTGATGTTCAGTCTGTGCAGGACATGCTGGGAAAATGCCCTGAACAATCCAGTATTTTGGCAGCCAGATATCTGAAATAAAAACAAGAGTTCATATTATAATGCATACTTTCTGTGTTACTATTTAAGATGTTCTCAAGTTATATATAAATGTTATCTTAAAATCAACCAAGATAAAACCTATAAATATGAATGTTAACAACAGTGCCATTCTTACCAGGGGGGTATTATAAAACAGCCCGTATCTCATCCGAGGAAGTAATGAGAAAATGGCCTCTTTAAAACATACCTATGAATGAAGATATTTTATAAGGTGAGAGAATATACTTGGCACTCATCACACCCAAAGAGAACTTGTAATTACAGAAAATAAATTTGAGTTCATCTCTATTTTGCATTAAAATATTTTGAAGAGCAAACTACTTCACTCAAGTGAAATTCATGTTTTTTGGAAAAGCTAAGGGAAAACATTTTTTTTTTAATGTTACACATTCAATTACAGTAAGGATTCTGGTTATAAAAGAGAAACCAGAAAGTCAGATCAATGATAATAGCTACTAAAAATACATATCAAATATTTATTTGATGAGTGAGTCATCTACAGTGACAGGTATTTACAGACATTTCAGTAAAGTTCCCAGTACCCTTTTGGAATCGTAAGTTTTCAAATGTATAACATCATAGTCAGTAAATGCTCTCCACGTGTCAGAGAACAGGTCGCCATATCCATAGGAGCTCTGAAAAGTGGAAACAAAATTAGTTAGGGCAATAAAAGAATACACATGGCTTTCTAAAAATGCAACAAAATACCTGAATTAACCTGTTAGCGTGAATAACCAATGATCCTAAGCAAGCTGATAAAATCCATGTGAGAAAAAATGGATTTTCATCTTGGGCCCAAGCAAACAGCTAATTTGATGCAATATCATCAGAAGTAATCATCACACTTATAATCTTAGCCTGTTAAAAGCATTTTGTTTTTCCACCCGATTATTTTATGATATTGTGATTGCTGTAGGGTTTTTTCCAGTGAATTTTCTGTCCAAATTACAGACATACCACTCATGCATACACTACCATTTGTACACACTCTGATATGCACCGTGAGCAAAAAACATCGGGGCAAAAGGAATATGCTTTTGGAAAGAAATTTCAGAGCAAGAAAATGCCTTGACAGTTTAAACATTAAAAATATAATGAATATTTTTCTAGGAGATGATCTCCCACTGACTAATGAGCAGCATGTGATAATTCCCCAGTAACATAAATAATAAGAGTAATAATACTTAATAATAAGAATAGCATCTTGCATACTTCCTGCATCTCAGGTACTGCTCTAAGCACTTGAAATTAACACATGAAACTACCCTACAAACTCATGAACTTGATAATGTCATTACTCCCATTTTACAGACAGGGAAACTGAGACACAAATTTTAGTAATTTGCCTAAATTGTAGCGTTGGCGCATTTGCAGAGCTGGGATTAAATCCACCTCGTTTGGTTCCAGACTCCACGCTTGTAACGTCCATAAGGCAGTCGCCTCTCAGTGGGAATGGGTTCTTTCTAGTACATTTACCAAATGCATTTTGCTTTTGAAAAGTAGAAAGTATGTGCTCCATCAGCAAAAGGAAGGAGATTGGTTTATTTTAAAATGGTATAACTTAGACTGAAAAATTCAGCCAAAAGAAATCAGAAATATGTATTCTAGGATTACATTCAAGTCTACAGTTGGTTTTACATTATGTTCATTACCTTCATTTCTTATCTTTATAGCATTCTTTTTTCAGATTTTGAAATTTTTCAAAATGATTGAGAACTGTGAGATGTGGTGATAAAAACAAAAATTCTTTCCTTCAATGTTTCTCCAATTCCGTTCGAACAAAGGCACTTCAGCACACCATCAAAAATGAAATGTCTGTGTCTTGGCTCAATAATAAATAAAGTGCAATTAAAAGAAGAGATTCTAGACAGTTTCTTGAGATAAACTACCTTAGGTAAAATAAAATACCTTTAAAAGGAGAATGTAATAATAGAATATAGTAATCCTGACTGATCCCTTTCGGCGGAAATCATGTATTATGCAGTAACCATCTCTAGAAGCTTCTTTTCCACATCCTTCAACTTCAAATTATCTGCCACAGGGACAGAGGGACTCTTTCTAGTCTCATGTTGAGGAATATTTGGATATTCCTAAAGATGACATAAAATTCCCTCCTGTGTATGTTTCAAATTTAAATAGGCACATAGGGGATGGAGAAAGAAAAAAACATGCACGTAAGCTATGACTCAGAAATCCTACTTACAGGGGTCTGTCCTACAGAAATGCTAGGAGGAGCATGTTAAGACACGCAGATAGAAAGGCTATTCACTGCAGCATTTCGGTAAACAGCACAGAATTGGAAACAACCTAGTGTGATTAGGGGCTTGGGGCAGGACGTAAATACGTGCAGTGAGGCACAGGTGGACTAATGGAACATCCATTAAATGAATAGCATGTAACCACTTAAAAAAAGGGTTACTCTAAATATATTGGCTTGGGGAAAATGTCCACTATAGAATAGTAAGTTAGCAATATGAGACAGCATATTTTCTATAAACATATCCTTATTCAAATTTTATTTTATAAAGGATATATAAAGGATATATATATGTATATCCTTATATAAACCCATATATCCTATTTATAAAGGATATTTATAAAGGATATATATATATCCTTATACAAACCCATATATAAATTTGATTAAATATTAAAGTCTTACAAGGGACTATCACACATGTGAACTGT
This sequence comes from Manis pentadactyla, assembly GCF_030020395.1. NCBI lineage: Eukaryota > Metazoa > Chordata > Mammalia > Pholidota > Manidae > Manis > Manis pentadactyla. The sequence continues at coordinate 220,639,789 of NC_080019.1, read as the reverse complement.
AGTCACCTTTGAGAAAAATGGAATTAGAGAAGCAGACTAAGGAGACAATTTTTTAAAAATAAAATAAATGACTTATTTATTTTATAATTGGAAATTTGTACCTCTCGATCCCCTTCACCCATTCTGCCTACCCCACCCAACTCCCTCCCCTTTAGTCTCTAAAACAAGAGACTTTGTTTTTATGTTACAGACTTCTACGTTGTTTGAAGCCACTACAGCCAGGCATTACTTGCATAACTGAAAATAATATTAATTAAGCTATACTACTTCTCAGTATGTGGAAAACATGGAAGGCCTGCAGTAAGTCCCCTTTCTTTCATTCTGCTTAATAAAAGCACAGGAGTGTCCCTCAGCGCAGGTCTGGAGGCTGGTGGCCTTGCCCATCCCACCGGGGAGCCACGTGCCTGAAGGGTGCCCAGACTGCGGAGCTTTCTGTGAGCACGAAGGACAGCACCCCTGGCTTCTTCATGGGGCCTGTTCATAGAGGGCCACTAAGATCTGGACTGCGTGCGGGCCCTGCTCTTCTCCCAGGCACTCCGTTGGCCGAGGCCATCAGGGCGGTTCACTGTGGGGGGTTTGCATCACCATCAGCCTGGACGTATGCTTCACTCAAGGCCTTTCTAGCAAAAGAGGAATGCGGGCGGCCACAAGAAACCCTCACAGCACCCCCAACCTAGAGCATCCTGTGGGCCTCCGTTCTGGAGCAACGGCAGACCGGCCTGTCCTGCGAACCCGACTGAGCAAGCAGCAGAGGGCTTGCTGACCCAAAAGCAGGTTGGTAAGGACACACAGAGAATAGCAAAGAAGGGAAGTAACATCCAGGCAGCCAAGCTGCTCAGCGAAACCCATCCTGCCTGAATGTGCAGCTGAGGTCAGACTGCCCACACGTCAGAGGCCCGGCTAACCTGTGCAGCCTGTGTATGCCATCCCAGCAGACACAGAGAAGGGGAGCTTGCAGAAGTTGACTTGATGTAATGTAGTCTACTAGAGCAACATGGAAATGCATGCAACCAGATACGAGGAAGCTTCTGGAAAGTGTATGGAAGCCTTTCCTTCAACTTCACAGTTCTGAAGGGAAGGAACCACAGAGAGACAAGAAGGCAATGTGGATTCAGGGCACAGGACTTGTCCTTGACTCCACCCCTTGCTGTAACCTTAGAACACCCACCTGCCATGCAAAACCTCAGCTGCCTCCTCTAAAATAAGCTAATAAAAACTCTCGTCCACGAGGGGTATGAGCATTAAATGAGATAACCAGGTGGAATTAAAATAAAACCCCACCCTAAATCCATCACTCAGGGCTTCTGATAGCTGGTGATCCTGGTCTAGAAGCACTCAGACAAAAAGAAGAAGACTGCTGTCCCATCTGCTCACAGAGACATTTTCAAGAAATGAAAACAGTGGTGGCAGCGAAACTGGAACACGGAGGGAGATGTAAACAGACGCAGAGAAGGAAACCCAAAGAGAGCACGAACGTGCCAGGAATCATAGAACCAACTGTCATCAGGCTTCAGATCAAATTATGGAGCAGCGGTAATGAAAACCTTCCACAACGAAAACTCTACCATGAGCCTCATATCCGTGAAAAAGGCATTAGCAAAACCATTTCCCCTTCTGCACGAGGACCTGACCTTCCGTTAACTGTCTCGCTCTGCTCTCTGGGAATGAAGACGGCATGTGTCAACTATGTTGCCAGGTAACATTGCTAATGATTAAAAAAGACACTTGATAGGTGAACTGCTTCTGGACTGGGAAGGAGTACGGTGAGACTTGTAACTGGCTGTGTCTTTTGTGAGGATGCTGGGGCTTTGCCAGTGTAGTTGTTCTAGGAGATGCTGGACCCCTTGTACCTGCCTCACGTGGTCCCATGTCCTTGCACCTGAGCTGTGCCCTGCAGGCTGCTGGAAGGACTGTCACTGCCAGCAAGCCGATGTTCTCTTGAAATATTGTTCTGAAAGCATCCATGCCAGGAAGGACGCCTATAAGCATCTCGTGAGTTGGAATATTTAGCTGAACCTTAGATGACCTCTTAGTGGGTGCTCCGGCTTCCCAGTGCAGACAGTCTCTCATGTACACCATAACCCACTTGTGCTCTTATTGCTGTCATTGTCATAGTTCGCATTCAGAGTGCATGTGCTATGTGCCAGGCACTGTGACTGTTCACACGATATGGTTCAGTCACAAAATGGCCCTGAGGTAGATGCTACAAGCACCCTATTTTGCAGTGGAGTGCACAAGGGAAACATTCGGGGTTGCCTTGGCGGGTGGAGGAGCCAAATATAGGAAGAAGCAGGGAAAAGGGGGGCAAAGAAAGAGAAGGAAAAATAGATTGCACTAAAAACAAGTAAGCAAATAGCAGGTATAAGTCAACATACACATTTATGTGCACATCTAAGACTTGCCCTGCATGGTGAGCCCACACACACAGCACAACGTGGCATGAAGCAAGAGCCAAGGGAAGCTGCAATTAAGCAAAGGCAGATGGTAATTACAAGTGGGCAAACTCCAAACAGAGGCAAGTTCTCCCGACATGGGTCGTGGAGGAAAAGCAAATGACAGTTTTCACGTCTGTCTCAGAGGAACACTGAGCACCTGCCCAGAGGGAGAAAAAATCTTCCACTCACTCATTGTACAATTCAAAGAACCAAGGTATACACATACACGTATATGCATACGTCCCTGTAAATGCACACACATGCATTCACACCCATCTGCATATGTATGGATGTGTGTACATGTGTGAATATTTATTGTGTGTGTCTTAGAAATGTCATGTCACCACATGAGAGTCACACATGTATTGAGCAAGACAAAGACAGAATAAAGAAGCAGAGAGCATATTCTTACTTACGGTGTCCCACATCACTATGTACACATCTGTACTGAATGAATTATTAACGTGCTGAGTAATATAAAGATTGATAAAGTCACAGAAGTGGTGATACATGTTAACACCTAGCAACAGAAAAGAGAAATACATGTTAATTAGCCCTGAGGAACAAATGATTAAACAATTTTTATTCAGCTCTACCCCATCTTTCTATAGTGTGATGGACTTTTAGCTGAAATATATGGGGGGGAAAATGAGTTTTCCAAACATGAAAACTCTACCTCAGGTAGTCTTCAATTCACGGATTGATTGGGTTTAAAAATTCTTTAACATTACTTAGAAATTGGGAATGCAATTTCCCACATATACCAAGTAACAAGTGAGCAAGTTCCCAGAAAAGAAAATTATAATAACAAGCCTATTTAGCTCAAAATGGGATAGAACTATAGGGCCATGAAGACTAATTATTATTTCTTACCAGTTATTTATTTTTTTTAATCAATTAAGCAACACCTACTTATTATGGACACAATGATGACAATAGCAATGGTTAATTTGGGTAATTTTCATTCCTGTCTCTTTTTTTCCTACTTGATCACTACTTACAGCATTGCTTGTTAGGAAAACATTAACCAAGCATCACTTAATAGAGCTGAACATCTCATGTTCTAATTGAAAAAGCACAAACTTTGGAGTCAGAAGAATCAGGCTGACTCTCAGCTCAGCCATTCACAAGTTCCCAGAGATGCTTGTGAAGAGCCTAAGCTAAAGCGTTAGCTTCTCTACTAGAAATAGGAAATCACTATACTTAAGTGCCAGCTTTATTAAGAGAAATCCAAAGATAATACACCTTTAAGTACCCAGCCCTGTGCCTGGCACATACTGAAACCTTAATGGAGACTATCTGGATCCTGCTGGGCCGGATGGAGCAGAAGGGAGGCCTGCACCACTATTTCTAAGTTCATGAGCTGTCATTAAAAAGAAACCAAACACACGCTCGCTCGGCTTAGATATCCAGGACCCAATACTCAACCTGAAAACATGCAAACCTAACCCGGATGAGATTCCAAGAACTGACATTTAAGACATGCATTTCAAAGGAGGGAAAATGCCGGTTAAAAGATAAACAGTGACTCTCAAAAGCAGAAATCATAAAATATTCTGACTTTTATTCCCACAGTGAATAATAACGTTGTGTGCCAGAACATAGGAGATGAAAATTACTGTTTATGTAAGTCAAGTCATTGTGCTGTACACCCTAAACGTCTACAGTGCTGTGTGTCAATTATATCTCAATACAACAGAAAGGAAAAATAAAAAGCCTCAGCTCATTTTACACTGTTATTTCAGATGAATGTTGGAGGGATTCCTTTTTTCACTCAGAAAAATCTTGGCAAAGAGCAAATTTTCAAATTAACATGAAAAAGAAAATTCTGTTATACAACACACCTCCTTTCCCCAGGCTAGCACAGAGCACACATTAGCTCTCTCCTGTGCCAGTCAGCAAGTTCATGACACTTATCGAAGATTGCGGCATGCACAAAATAGAGCGTGGTGCTACAAGAATTTATAAATGAGGGAAAAAATGCAAGTTCCTTCCCTCAAGAAATATGCCCCCTAATGAGTCTTTTCTGTAGAATAATATGCAAAGGAAAACTGGATGACAGCATAAGTTAGAAGAAAAAAGTAGAGTTATGAATATAGGGAAGAAACGGCACATGTCTACGTAAGCCCTGCATTCCTACTTTACATACTTTATTGTGCAATTATCCACATAAATTTAACAGTTCACAAAATCCAACTCTTTTACAGACAGATCAGTGTTTTCTTGGCCCCTTTTAATTTGCATATTTTAAAAATGAGTCAGGACCTTGAACATAGCACTTTTACTTGCTCTTATTTCAAAAACCTAAACTTGTCTCATTTCAGAACCTATTACTGTGTAATGTAAGAATTATGACTTCTGAAGGCAGAGCACATTAAAATATGATCAATAAATTACAGTAATTCTGAAATATTCGTGGCAGAGGGCTCTATTTCAGCATAAGCCTAGCCTCTCATGAATTTTGATACCACGTGGCATGGTAATCTTATAATGAAAGAGAGAAGGCAGCACGATTCATGTTTCTCCTCTGCAGGGCAACTAGTTCATAAAGTTAAAGCCGTGCTTGCAAATTGAGAGTTAGAAGCTATAGGTATTAAGTGGGAAAATTATTTGATTTTAGGAAGAGTGAAATGAAATAGGGTCACTGATATCAAGGAGTTTTAACACAGAGCCAGAAAGCCTTAAGGAGATGGGCCTTAGGAACATCCTCACCAGTGGAAGCATGAACTTTTGAACTGGGCGAATATCATCCCAAGGACTCGGTACCAAAGACTCAGCCTGAACACCAGCAACTTGCTCTACTAAGAGGCTTCGCTTAGTGACAGCCTGAGCAGCCAAACATATTCAGTTAAGACTAGTTTTCTGCCACAAAGCCTATCAAAATTCTTTGTAAACAACACAAACAAGCATTGTCTTTGGTCTTTAAATGCCCTTGACACAATTGTTTTCTGGAAGGATGTTCCTTGAACTGTGATTCTGAGACCCCAAGTAAATGCTGTTGTTTTATTTTAGCTCTGCCTCTGCTCTCAGTTGACGACTTTTACTTTTTTTCCAAGAACACACCACACTGCTAACTTCCAGAGGTATGTTAAGTTCACTTCAGTCATGGAAATGGTATCAGAAAGTCTGCCAGAAGAGCTTATGGGCGTTCCTTTCCCACTCACAGTATACAAATGGCTTTTATTTTTAAGAATTTAAGACGCAAAACTAAATCAAGTCATTAGAGAAACTAGAGGGGGTAAATTTAGCTATAAAATGTGTATATATCCCTTCTTCTCTCAGCTTTTAATATTGATTGAGACATTCGATACTAATATGCAGGTTTCTTCTAAAATGCCAAAGGTATTACATAATGGAAAGTTCAAACTAGTTCACTTCTTCAGAGAAAGCAGAAAGCAAATCTACAATTCAATGTCATACTACTTCCCCAAAACTCTGGGGAAATCACTACATACATACATCAAGAAAGGAACAAAGCCTCACTAACCAACAAATAAATAACAAATTAACTTCTCACCTGCATCCAATTTCATGAAGTAGGTTGGTTTTTCAATGACAATGTCACACTGAGCATCTTCTATTGGTCTGAAGTTGAGCTGAGTATAGCTCTGTAGCTCAGCAAACCTGGAATTGTGAATCGGAAGATGCTTTCAAAGTGATGCTTCTGAACTCCCTACCGCAACACTGTAACTGAGGATCTGTTCATGACAGATTTTACGTCTAGCCTGTGCACTTAGAAGAATCCGTGGAAGTTCTCAAAACTTACTAACATTTATATAATGTCACACAACATGTACAGAACTGTTGGTGCAGTCCACAGCTCTGCATCCAGGTGGAGCCTCAGCCCACAGTCCTCATTAGTTAGGCTCTGCAGACCCAATCTTTTTCCAGCCCCTGGAATCCACACTAGGAACTGTCGGTGGTTACCAGGCAGAACTGGACTGGGTCCCAGTGAAAAACCAGACTCAGTCTGATTTAAACTGATGTGGGTATAGTGCAAGGTCTTAGGTGAAATAAATTTGCTTGGTAAAGGCTAATTGCTAATGGCAATCTCAGAAGAAAAAAAAAAAAAAAATTAAGGGGCATGGATCAAAGCATTTAGGAGCTATAGCCCCAAGACTCCTGTCTTAGGATAAGTTAGTCAAGGAGTGGGTTAGACATCAGTAGGTCACCTGCCTACCTCAAGAAAATTTCCATGCAACACGATACTGAAAAAACACCACACAACCGTCAACGAGCAGCACAACCCTTCTAGGCATTAGTTTGGCTCTGCCAGACCCCAACTCTTAGCTAAAAATAAACAAATAAGCAAACAAATGAATTGACTAATAAATAAATAATAAATATGGGATCCTTAAAATCTAGAATTAAAAGTACCACTTTCTGGCACTCCTGCTTGTTCTTCTTGCCTAAGAATAGTCCTAGAAGCTACAAATATCTACAAAAATGGCAAAAATGTTACTAAGCATTTTTGTGTCCTAAGAACTTGGTTTCCTAAACAGCAGGTTGGAGGGCCCAGAACATGTCCAGACAGAAATAGAGGTTATACCCCACTTGTGGCTAGGGCTCTACCAAATTGCTGCCAGAACTCAGGGGAGTTACCACCTAGACTCACAAAGACCAATACGAGGGCTGTTTCAATTAGAGGAGATCAATTAAGGAGGCCGCTTAAAAGCAAGGCTTCCAAATCAAACATAATAACGTACCTACTCTAACTAGTATGCAGGAGCCTCCAAACGGCTTCAGAATTCCAAAACAGCTTCACTGAAAGATTTCAATGTGGTAAAAGGCTAATGGAAAATCAAACATGGAAGAGATAAACCTAAAAACAAAAGGCTCTAAGACTGACGTGACTCTTACTGCTTCCCTCTAGCGTCCTTGACTTCAGTACTCATTCTAGGAATCCTCTGCCTCAGTTGTTTTTCCACTCGGCAAAGATTCCATGACCATATACAAAAGTGCACCGAGTTAATGGCCTTACAGACACCCTCCCCCACCTTCCCACCCCACCTACCTCCCAGGGCTGACGGGACGCTAAGAGGTTTTCCAGTAAACTGTCATGTTAGTCTCTTAAACATCCAAGGAAAACTAAAATTTTAAAATCAAAATAAAAGAAAAAAGTTGCCAAATCCGGGTAAATTCAGAACCACAGATGGGATCCTGAAACACTAGCAGAAAAAGCGAGATAAGGGTGAGAATGCCTGCCTGGATCTGTCCATGGTACCCAGCAGAGAAAGAGGAGAATAAAACATCTTTGGGGAGGCCTCTTGAGTCCAGCTGTTGAATACTCCCAGAAATATTTACTATTTATCCTAGCTAGAAACTACACGGTAGATCTGTGGTCAGAAATTGGCCAAATTGCAGAGCCTGATAAATATATATATATATTTTTGGCCATCTCTGCTAAGCTAAAATAAAGCTGTGTATCCACAGAGAAAGAAAAACCTTCTAAAACCCTGAAGGATTTATGGGTGGGTCAACCTACAATGTCATTTAAGTTGCAAACCAAATCTTTAAGGAACTGAAAGCAACTGTCTTTATCTTACAAATTTTTGCGAGACTAGAAATGCAGTTTGAAGTTCTCTGATTGCTTTTAACCAATCCCCAAACCTCCCCTATTTATCATAAAAGGCTTTCAACTTGCATTCTTCTCTGTGCTTTGGATATATAAATGTTAAAGTACAAACTTCAGGGAGGTAATCTGCATCAGAAAGAGCACAAAAGAAGGAAAGTGATTTGGGGAATCACTTGTCCAGAAGGTCTCAGCATCTGCATGCTTATATGTGTCTTTATAGATGTGTGGTACTTTCTGCCTCCGATTGTACTGCCAAAATTAAATTGTAAAAGAGCTCTATTTAATTGGCTTGAAGAAAATCAAGCACTTAAAAGAATTAAATATTCATAAAAATTCTCAAAAGTATAATAGAAACTAACCCAATTGTTTTCAGGTTCACGTGAGCTGGGATAACCCTTGGCAAATAAAAGCTAATTTAAGTTTGGGTTGACTACATCAGGCATGTCAGAGTTAACAGCTTTAAATATAATGCAGACATACAACTTCTATTCTAGCTGGGTTTACTAGTTGAGGAGGTTCATGTTATCTCACAAAAATTCGTCAGTAAGAAAAAGAGCTTGGGATGATGGCTGACTTTGTCTAACATCTCATAAAGTTTTCTGTGTGTGGTCTAAACGTAATTGTTAGGAAACAGTAAAGAGCACAGATGTAAGTAGAATAAAAAGCTTTAGGTGAATTTCTACAATAGTTACCCTAAATCTGTTTGGTAACCTGAAACCGCAGTTTGCTAAGTTAAATGATGAGTTATATTTACTGGATTTCCAGATCATTTCCAGATTGAGTTATATTTACTGGATATCCAGATCATTTACAGATCACAAGATAAAATACTGAAATATTAGTTACTGAACATAGACATCCACTTCTTGCTTCCTTTTATAGAAAAACTAAAGCAAAATTAAAATCTGATTTTCTGTTAAAAGGCCAGTTTTCTTGGCTTACTGGTCTACTCGATAAGAAACTGTAAAATGTTTTTCTTTATATCTTAAAGTAATCTTTCTAGAAAGCAAAGCTTTTGTTTATCAAAATAATTTCTCATACTTCATATTATTTTTATTATCGGGTCTTTGATTATTTAAGAAAGTTGAATCTTCTCAATTAAAATTGCCAACGTTTTTTATTTTCATTTTTTACCACTACTTAACTTTCTGTATTTACCTGTGGAGTCTTTAATTGTCTCTATAGTTAAATAGATAACTAAGAAAAGTTTTACAGTGATTTATGATCTCATCTGACCAAGGCTTTTCAAAACTTTTGATATTTTTGACAAAATTCCCAAAAATCAAATTCTAAATACAGTCTTTTTGACCTTGAACTAAGCCTGGGATTTTTCAGAGGACCCTTGAAACACCTCAAAAAAACTGTTCTCTCTCCTTATTAAAAAAAGAGATGTCAAACTGATTAGGCTTATTTGATAAGTTAAATTTTATAAGAAGCATCTTCAAATAAGAAATAATATTAAGTCATATTTATGTTTTATTTGTATAGGTATACAGTAGATGCCCTTATTTGTGTTTTTGCTTTTCAGTTACTCCCAGTCAATTGTGGTCTGGAAGTGGAGGACCCTCCTTCTGACAGATTGTCAGAAGGTCAGTAATAGCCTAACACTCAGTCACAGTGTCTGTCATTCTCACTTCATCTCATCACACAGGCATTTTTACCATCTCGCACCATTACTAGAAGGGTGAGTACTGCACAATAAGATATTTTGAGAGAGACCACATTCACATAACTTTTATTACAGTATATTGCTATAATTGTTCTACTTTACTATTGTTAGTAATCTCTTACTGTACTTAATTTATAAATTAAACTCTTCTGGGAGTTCCTTTCTATTTGCTAGATAGAATTGCTGCCCAATTCATGAATTGTTGAATAAAGCATGAATTAGGTATTCAAATTTACACAGCTGAATTGTTTTTTCAAGTGCATATGGCAAGATTATTATCCTGAGGATTTGCTTAGCATGAATATGTGACCTTAAATATTAACATTACCTAAGAGTATCCTATGTGACTTGTGACATAGTGATGTATAATAAGATATATATATATTTGGTTTTCATTCCCATTTCTGGCACAGAGCTCCCAAAACTCTTGGAATTTCCTAAGTGAAGAGAGCCATAAAAGTGTCTTTAGTTATATTGATAAGTTAACTTTTGGACCACCCCTAAGGATGGGGGCTGCTTACCAACCATGTGATTAGAGGGTTGGAACTTTTAGTCCCAGCCCCCGACCTCTGGGAAGAGGAAAGGAGCTGGAGGTTCAGTCACCAAGGCCAATGATCTAATCAGTCATGCCTATGTAATGAAGCCTCCATAAAACCGAAAAGGAGGGTGTTTGGAGAGCTTCTGGGTTGGGGAACATACGGTGATTTGGGGAGAGTGGGGTGCCTAGAGACGTCATGGAAGGTCTTCCATCTGGCTGTTCCTCAGTTATATCATTTTATAAAACTGATAATCTAGTAAGTAAAATGTTTCTAAAAGTTTTGAGGGCTGCTCTAGTGAATTAATCAAATCTAAGGGGCAGATCGCTGGAAGCTTCAATCTGTAGCCAATCAGTCAGAAACCCTGGGTAGACAGCAATGGAATTAAGCTGAAAGAATCTTTTTATGTTGAGAAATAGTAACTGCACTAGTGGGGGTGAGAATTTAATAATGTTTGTAACTTGTTGAACTACTGTGTTGTATACTTGAAACCAATAAAATATTGTATATCAATTATACTTTAATTTAAAAAAATACAGTTAAAAAAACAACAACAAAAAAGAATTGAGTTGAATGACAGGACACCCAGCTGGTGTCAGAGAATTACTTGATGGTATTAAAAAACCCACCATACACTTTGGAACTGGGTACTTCAGCTTAGCCTATAAGGGTAGCACGAGAGTTTCTTTGGGATGACAGAACTGATCTGTATTCTGACTGTAGTCATGGTTACAAGCACCTAGACATGTAATATAATTTCATAGAACCTACATTCAAAAAAAAAAAGAGTGCATGTAAGCCTGTGAGATTCAAATGTGTTTAGGGTACCAACACCACTTTCCTGGTTTTGATCATTGTACTATAGTTTTGTAAGATGTCATCGCTAGAAGACCCTGGGGTAAGGGTAGAATGGGACTCCAAATTTTAAAGCTATTTTTAAATTTCTGTGAGTCTAAGATTATTTTTAGATATAGTTTTTTAAAGTACCCTAATCCCTTAATTTCTAGGGATGGCAAATTTCTTCATAACCATAAAACTGGTTTAATATTAAAAATGTTTTAGATCAAAGTGCATTCCCCAATTTAAATAAAGTTCAAAAAGCTCCTCAATGGTGTTGAAAGTCAGCATTATGGGTGTGGATAATGGACTGTGTCGGACCTGGGCATGAGTTACACAGGCAGGCTCATTTTTTCATGATCCAAACTGTATACTTCTCTATATTCTTGTTATGTACTTCAATTAAGTGTGTATTTCTTTTAAAAAATATGTTCCCCAAAAACATGGTGATTATGAGGAGTTAGTAAAAGTCATTTTTGAACTGATTTTTTCTTTCATTAGCAAACACTAAGCACAATATTATACTTCCTAATTTATTATAAACACATATAATTCAGATACAACTGACCGGTTCTGTAGCCATTGCTCCCCAGAACTCCTGCCGAATTATCGACAAATGAATTAAGTCATTTAAAAACCCTACCAAAATCTGCACATGCCAGGAATAAAGGTAAATACTTTTAAAACATGGTCAGGTTGTTTTTTAAACCTTACCAAGATTGCAGAGGACTTTTGCGCTGACCTTCAGACATCAATGTACGAATGTCAAGTTTACAATGTCCTCCGATTTCACCACTCTGCAAAAAATCTTCCTTAAATCTGGTGGATGACAAAAAATTAGGCTGAGTTTGAAAAATTGTATCATGACTCAAGCACATGGGATGTAATCAAGGTAGTTTACCAATTTCCCAGATCAGTTTTTCATTGGCATTTAATTCTTTATAATACAGTATTTCAAACACATCCAAAAGCAGCTGAATGGTAGAGAAACCCAAAAGACCCATCATCCAGCTTCCCAATGACCAACTTGTGGCTAGTCTGGGCCTTCCACCCTCCACCCACTCCCAACCTCATTGCCATATTACTATCCATCAAATCCAAGGCCTAGCCCTGACCCAGAAAATAGTGCAGAATTTCCATTAAATTTCAACATCAGCCACTTAAGTACCTGTCGTGGTTTCTCTTGATGTTTCTTAAATCAAGATAAAGATTGGCTGCTCGGCAATACTGAAGATAACGGGAACAAACCAGACTTGAGTCATTCTGAAACAGGTAGAATAAAAAGAAAAATAATAATACCTACTATTAATATTTTGAGAACATACCCAGGCTTGCTAGACACATTGGCAATGCACACCTTCAGGTTCACACCCCACAGTGTGATGTGGAAGCTTCTCAAAGATTGCTTCTGTTTAAGGATTTTTTTTCCCTTCCCCAGCAGACTTTGGCCAAGCACAGTGTTGTCATATTGATTTTTAGGTTACTAAGAAGACCTCCCAAATATTCTTTTTATAGCAACCTCAAATTTTAAAGCCAAGGGCTGCACATGTGGTTCATTTCAGTCCTCTTAAAAAAAAAAAAAAAAAGCACTCAGAGCTCTCACTATCCCACAGATATGTGAAAAGCCCATTTTTCAAAGATGAGCCACACGAAACAAGGTCGAGAGACTTTAAAATGCAAGGTGGAAAGGGCAGTTTGCCAGTTTTAATAAGAGGTACTTTCAGCAAGCCCTACAAATTGTGAGAGTGCCTTTCTCAACAGCAACATGGGGCAGTGTATTTTTAACCACTGAAATAGAGGAGTTTAAGAGTCAGCTATCAGAGCCTATTTCTATTTCTCCCAATCTGGTTTGTGCAAAAGAGGCAAAGTTCCAAAAACTTTTACCTGCATTCCATTTTATTTATAGACTCAAATGGCCTTTGGTTGTTTCTCCCATAACTCCCCATGAACATAAGACCTTAATCTTGACTCAGATGGTGTCTTAGAATCCATAGCTGATAACGGATCATACTGTGAGCACAAAACATATCAAGGTAGACCTTGGCCAGGAAAGCATTCTACAAAACTGCTTGGAAGAGGTGTGCCAGGTGGGGCTGTGGTTCTTCCTTCACACTTGCCATGTGAACAGCTACTCCGGCCCACGTATGCGTCGTGCAGCAGGGCCGGCGAATGCTGTGTTGCCCCCCTCCCGGCTCCATCCTCCTTGCTCAAATTGCTTTAAGTTCTAGAATGTGACATCCTCCCAAACTGCTAGAGAACATATACTCTGTTTTTTTAAATGCAACTGAGTAAAAAGAAAAAGGTTTTTTGTCATTTTCTAGACTTCGTGGCATAATAGGGATTCCTGACATGTCACAGACTCAGCCAAGGCTCAAAAACACTGGGAGATAATAAACCAGAATCTTAAGTGCTTGTAACTCCACAGACCTTTAAAAACTAACACTAAGCCCTTTGCTGGGAGCCAGGCTCTGCAGTGAACATTTTTATATGTAGAATCTCATTTCATCCTTACCACAAGCAATGAAACAAGCATAGTTTGAAATAACAAGAAACTGAAATGTACAAAGGTTGGGTACCCTGTCTAGGAATCAGGATTTCAACTCTGAGGTGTGGAGCCTGCTCTTCTACTGACAACCCCAAAACTGCTTCTTGGCAAGTGTCTGTCTTACCGAGAGAGTACAATGTGGTACAGATGAAAGCATAGAAAAAAGGTCTGCATTTTAATTTTTGATGTCCAATTCTACATAGTAGCTGTGTGGTCTTAGAGAAGTTGCTTAACTTCTCTGAGGATGCTATTTTCCTCTCTGGTCAAACGGCATCAGTAATGCCTGCCTTTCCTATCTGCAATAATGCTTGTGAGAGTCAAACTAGCTAACATATAGCAAGGCTTTTTGCAAACTATAAAGTCCTCAGCAAACAGAAAGCAGCATGGTGGGGGTGTATCACCTGTCACAAATTACTTTTGACAGGATTTGCAAAGATGCAATTTATCAATTTATTTTCTTTAGCATATTTAATTTAGCAGATTAAATAGAACTTTCACTTTTATGTCTTACAACATGTATTCATATAATAAAAATAACTAGAGTAAATAATAAGACTAGCATTCTCACAGTTCTTAACAAGATAATTCCCCCCAATCATAAACCTAGTAATATTTTAACTGCCTCAAAATATGACCATCTGATACATGTATGAAAATGAGGACATGGCTTCCAAATAAAATAGAACATCTTGTTTGGGGAAGTTAAATACAAGACTAAGTAAATATGTGAGAGTAAGGGATTCCTTTCATAGGGCCATCTATCTTGTTTTTATATTATGATCTAAATTCTGTAAGCATTTTAAAATAAACATGCTCAGTTATTAAGGGGCTGAACACCTACTGTTTCCTTAGGCTGGCAGAGCACATGCAGTTCTTCCAGCCGGTCTCCAGCATACCCAAAGTCAGCTTGTTTCCAGAATATGTCTTGAGCTGATTCAAGGGTGTCTGTCCTATTCGCAAACAAAGGGATTCCATGATATTTTTCATTTCATTTTCTCTGAACTTTGAATTTTCTTCCTAAAGGTTAAATTGCTAGAAGTGTATCATTAACTTTTTTAAATAAACTGTCTTAATTTTCCTAAAACTATCCCTTGCTACATGAAGTTACCAAAATATGTAAGTTATTTACAGACTTAATCCCTTATAATAAAAATACATACAACAGAAACGTATGAAATTAGGGTCATCAGGAATTGAAGGCAATGAACAGTTAATTACTCTATTTTCCCTACTCCATTAACCTTGCATGTATTGAAAATACTAATTATACTTAACTTCCCCTTACAGAATCAAGAGGAAACCATCCATTTATCTTCATAGTGTTTGCTGAGGGAAAATATTTTCTGTGATCCATACTGTTTTCTGCCTCTGGCAGAGGACATGGATATTCAGTGGTTGGGGGAGTTAGTAAAGTTGAATTCATGACTGTGTCATCAAATTAATATCTACAGGAATTACTATCTAAACCCAAAATCTACCTGGGAATTGGGGCATCGGTACACATTATAGAGAAAGATGATTTAAAGTCTCCCATCTAGAAACTTACCATCCCACGTCAACGAAGGTGCAAATAGGGGAACCAAACCTGAACTCCGGCTTGCAGGATTTCTCATAACCCCAGCAGTACTTCAGATTTTCCAAGTGTTTCTAGAACATAAAACATGTACATTTAGACTGGTCTCCGTTTTTCTGAGATTTAGAGAGGACTCTTAGATTTTTTCAAGAAGAAGACAAATCTTTACAGAACTTTCACTTTTATGTCTTACAACATGTATTCATATAATAAAAAATAACTAGAGTAAATAATAAGACTAGGATTCTCACAGTTCTTAACAAGATAATTAAGATTATCCTCAATCACCACCACCCCACCACCACCATGTAAAGTCCCCCAGCTGAAAGTCTAGGCTTTACCTAGACTACCAAAGACCATTTGAACTGGAATTTCTTGAAGGAACTCAATGAAACTGCCTCTCTCATTGAGCAAACCAATTATAAAATCAGTCCCTAAAGAGTCATATAAATTGGGACTTCTATCACTGAAAGAATCACACAGTCAGTGGAATTGATCAGCAATGTTAACTCATCAATCAAGGTCACCAGAAACCCCTTAAGGAAAAGACAGTTCTGCAGCCCATGGGAGTAGCTGGGGGGGGCGCGGGGAACACAGCAGCTGTTGTGGGCCAGGGGGCTTAGAACACACTTCTGCAAGGCCCCAGGGCAATGCTGGTCTGATTCCCAGGTCTGCTTCTCCTTCTGCTTCCTGGGCCAGCTCCCTGGGAAAGGAAATGTCTCACAATGCCCAGCTTTGATCTCTGAGGCCTTGTAAGACATCTTAATGGGCTTCAATCTGAGGCCTTTCCAACAACTGTAAAACAGAAGGCAGGCCACAATAACAGTCTCAATTATGTGGAGACGCGGGTGGAGGTGTTTACTACCAGAATTAAATGCTAAGAGACCCTCCTCAGTGTAGTTCAAGAAAGAAGAGCTGTGAAATTCTTCTAATTGCTTTTAGCTAGATAGTCTTTTCTGCATAAAATGTACTTTACTTCGTTTACAGAGTATACAAATAGTACTGGCTACCGATTTATTTTACTAGTGATTTAGATTTTAAATCCCACTCTTGTTGGTGGGCTACAATTTCAAGCAAAGTTCAGTCACTTAGAAGCATTAGATGAAAAACAAACAAACTGCCTGACTCACACCTACAACCAAAAGATGGAATTCTACCTTCAGGTTCAGGTTATAAAGCAGACCTAGTAAACCAGCCTCAACAGCATCCTTTTCAAAATAGAGGAAAAGAAATAACACCTACCTTATAAGGACACCGTGAGTCTTTCTCACAGACCGTGGCAATGTGCCTATTATTGTGGAAAAAGAAGGGCACGTGCCCTTCTGGCAGGCGGATGCTGGCGTAGCTAAACAGAGGTTCTCCTGCAACTCCACCAGCCTCTGGGGGAGCCTCATCCTGGCTGCTCAGGGGGATGTCGGGAAGCAATACTCCAAATACAAGCAGCATTAACATAGCAACCTTTAAAGCTGGAGATCAAGTTGAAAACATCTTTGTTAAGACATAGCCTTTAAAAGTCGAAGGGGTCAAAGGCTATGCATAATTACAACTTTGCTGCATGACTGTGTAACATTCCTTTACTCAACAAATATTTTTCATGCACCTGTTATGTGTCAGGAGCTAGGTATACGGGGGTGTACAAACCAAGAGAGAGCCCTGCTCTCGTGGAGATTTTAACCTGGTGCAAGAGACATAAAAGACAAATATATAAATAAACAACTTCCGATGACAAGGCCTGCAAATCAAATAAACCAGGGGCCAACGAACTTTTCCAGTAAAGGGTCAGATAGTGAATATTTTTGGCTTTTCAGGCCTGATAGTCTCTGGGGCAACTCCTCAATAATGCCTCTGTCAGGAAAGCAGCCATTGGCTATGCTCAAGTCTGGGAGTGAGTGCATTCTAATATAACTTTATTTACAAAAATGGGAGGAAGGCCTTGACATGACCCAGACTGCTGGTGCCTGATACAAAGTAAGGTTAATATAGTAGACAGCATAGTATGGTGGGTAGGAACATGAACTCTGAAGCTAGATGAAGTGGCTTGGAATCCAGCTGCAGCTTCCTAGCTGTGTGACCTTGAGCAAGTTACTTAACCTTGCTGTGCCTCAGCTTACCCATCTGTTCAATGGAAGTAATAAGCTTTCCTCATAGGGCTGTTGTGAAATAAATATTGGTAAAGTGTTCGGATGTACCTAGCACATCTAATGCTATGTAAGTGCTTAGTAAATAAATATTTAAAGCCAAGTGTGATGGTGTTGGGGAGGGGCTGCTAAATAATACTTGTGCTGAGACCTAAAAGATGAGGAGCAGGGAAAACATGCCAGGGAGGGAGAAGAAAACGTGGTGCAATGCTCTGAGCAAGTGTGTATCTGCTGAATAAAAACTAATAATCACAAGCATACATTAAGTTCACACTACATGCCAGGTACTCTTCTACATACCAAGGATGCAGTAATAAATGTGCAGTCGAGAACTAAATGCCTTGCCTTTGTGGAACTTACATTCTAATGGGTATAGTAACAATTTGTGATAATAATAACTAAGACCTAGAAAACTCCAGGAGTCAAATCCAGTTTGCCTCGGACGCTGTGTGGTTTAAATGCTCCCATGGTGCCTTAGCATTGTGAAAAGACATAACGGTCACAGACCTTACTCCGTTTCTAATTCACCCATAAGGATTCAATTTCTTGGACCAAATTTCTCCCATGTATTCCAGAAAATAATTGTGGCATTTTGGGTTCAACTTTAGTGGTATATTTTCCCTGTTTGAAAAAGAAGAAAAGAGTGCTCTTCCCACCAAATGATAGAGCCATATTACATATTAGTTGTTCCTGGGCAAGATCTGTGGTCACTGGGGCATACTGGAAAAGCCAGCTTTTAAAATCAGTCTTTACTGAGTATGGGTGATGCAGATGAGGCCTTTCAATCTAGACTGCTATGTTCAATCAAGCCTAAAATTCCAAGGTGAAAGGATCATAACTAAACAGTGGAGACACCGAGAAGAAATCCTTCTCCATCTGGAGTGGTAAACACAGTGGTTTCTCTTTTACCTAGTTGTTAAGACTGTAAGGTTACCTGTCGTAAAGGTGATCTGAACTAATATTTTTAGTTAGGACTTTTATATAGCAGTGAGTTGATACCAATTGTACAAAATTTTAAAAATACATATTAATAGTAACAGTGACTCTACTTAACAATGAAAATATTTACCTCTTTAATCCTCAGAACCACACAAAAGCTGTTGTGATGCTTCAGATACATAAAACCTGTCAAAAGTGAAACATATTACCTTAAGAGGATGCTAAGGTAGACTTTATCATCCAGGTGAAATTTTGAATTAAAGGATACAAGGAGGAAAAAACATAAAGACAAAACCTCTAAGCAGAAGGCCTGGCTCATGGTGCTCCTTCTTTTCCTTAATGAATATCATGTGGCTAAAAGCAAGGGTACAGGTACCAGCGTCAGCACAGGGACACAAACCAGATCCTAAGGGTGAGCAGGAAGGATGCGGCCCACTTCATACAGGCACCAACTGGTACAGTTGGTCACCGCCACACCAAGCCGATAAAACCTTCCTAGGGGCAATTTTCCCAGTGATCACTTACTCAAAGAGTGATCCTACTGCTGAGTCCCCCTGCTACCTGAGTCTTACTACTCACTACTGAGGTTCAACATGCAGGGCGTCCTATCGTTTGATTCATCCTTCCCAGCCATTAAGTCGTTATTAGGACCAGGTCCTGACCTTTGGTTATCCAAGTCCATTATCCTTGACTGTGCTTCAGCCATAACTAAACGCACTGATCCATTTTCGGAGTTAACAGTGAAGTCCTGGGAAAAATCTGAACGCTCGGCTCAGAAGCCTGGCTTTTTGCGGAAGGCAGGTACCCACTTGCAAAGGCAGAAGGAGGTGGCTGCTGGTGCGTGAAAGCACAACCCGCGGCCTGGCAGAAAGCTTTGCGGTGGGGAGGCCTCTTGCAAGGCCCTCCAGGGATGGGTGGGTGCACTTCCCCTGGAGATGGAAGCTTTAGCGGCCGAGGTACTTTTTCCTTCAGCACAAAGCCGCCGGCTCTCTCCACGTCTGCCCTCCTTGGCTGGACTTCCTCAGACCTAAAGGGCGGAGATGGAAAGGAAAGGAAAAGCGTTAAAAGTGATGAGAGGTGAAGGCCCGAGGCGGACGGGGACCACAGTGGGTGCGACGGAGCGGCCCTGTGACGGAGCGGCCCTGTGACGGAGCTGGCAAAGTTTAAAGGAGGCAGCTGAACAAGAGGCTGAACGCGTCTGGGGCTCGCGACGCCTCCTGCAGGGCTCGGCCCCACCTGTGCCAGAAGCCTCGGGGCCGTCCAAGGGGGTCAGACAGGGCTCGGCCGCCCGCGACGCGGGGGCGGCGATCCGCCAGCCGTCCGCTGGAGCCGGGGTCCGGGAGGCGGGGCGGCGAGCGCGCTTCCCCAGCGCCGGTCCTCCCGCCCGGCGCCGCCCCGGGCCGACGCGGGGCGCAGAGGTCCCGGAGGCGGCCCGCCGCCCCGCCCCGGCGCGCCGGCCCCGGGGTACGGCCCCGCCCGCCTCTGGGCAGACAGGCGCCCCGCCGCCGGCGGGAGGGCGTCCAACCCGTGCGCGGCGGCTCTGGGCAGGCCGGGACCCGGAGGCCAGGGCCGGCGCCCCCATGCCCTCCTCCCCGGCCCGCGGGCGGCAGGAGGGCGCGCGGCGGGAGGGGGCCGGGAAGCTCCGCGGGTCGCGGGCGAGCCCACCTGGAGCCGGGCGTCTACGGGGAGCAGGAGACCGCCGCTGGTCGGGAGGAGGGAGTCGCCATAACCGGCTGCTGCGGCTCACCGGAAACCTCAGGCGCCGGCGCCGGGCCAGGGGGCGCCAGGGAGCAGCCGCCGCACCTTGGCCTGCGGCGCGTGCCCCGCGGAGGGGCGGCCAGGAGGTGCCCAGCGCGCGGGGCCGCCGCGAAGGTCAGGGTGAGGACCGGGGCCGCGACCTCAGCTCAGCCGGACGGCGGAGCGGGCCGGGGACGGCCGGTTGCCTCCTGGGAGGAAAGCGATGCTGCGCTGGACACAGGCGGGCTGGAAAACCTGCTGTCCTCTGCATTTCGATCGCGCAGCACTGAGGCGATCTTTACTCTTAATTAGGGCAGAAGTTGCCGCCCTTTCACATTTGGGGCCTGAATATAATTGGCAGTACCTTCCGGTGGGGAAGATTCTTTGGAGTCCCCGCACGTTGCACGGTAGTATACTTGCCTGTCTCTGTACCTATCCGAAAACTCACCAAGTTCAAATGCTATACTGTGGAGTTCAATTTTATTGTTTTACCCTGTTATAATTATTTAATCATAATTAATTGAACGCCCATCTTCCACACTGCCTTCTACTCTCGGCACCCTCCGTTCTAGAACGCTGTCCAGAGCATAGTGGGCTTAATTTTACTGATTTAACTTGAACTGATTAAATGAAGGTTGATAGCGTCAAAACGTATGCTCAGACACATAAAATCACCAGTATTAATATAATCATAAGGAAACACAGGTTTCTCTCCAAAGGCTTACATGCTTTCTAAATAAAAATTTTAGATGCCAGTGTTACCTGCATTGTTTTTCAAATACCCCCAAAACACATATGACATTTAACACGTGCGAAGCATTATTCTAAAGCACTTTTTACAGTATTAACTCATGTATTCTTTATGCAAGAGTGAAATATCTAAGAGAACTGCTCTATTATTTCATACTTTGCCCACCCCATACCATTAAGGGCAGTAATGTTTAAAAGTGCTTTCTCAGCTTGTCACTATTCTATTTTTGTCTTGTACAGGAAATGTAGTGCTCCTGTTAGTTGACTCAAAAAGAATTGTCATTTAAAGTAAGCGTTTAAACATGTTGTTTTGCACTGAGCACTGTGCCAAATATGTATATAGGAGTATTATATATACATACATATGTGTGTGTGAATATATTAATATATATATATTTATGGGAAAACACATGAGAAAGGCTTCTAAATAATTTAGTCTAACTGCAAGGACACACAAACCCATTAAATTGGTGTGGCATGCACACGTGCAACTTTAGATGGCTGAATATTAAATGTGGTCATTCAGACTCAGATGGAACATATAGGATTCTGAGAACATGAAATTGAGTTCTATCACACTGCAAGAGCCATTCACAACATAGAATTTCTCCACAAGCTTCCAATGTTGAAATGTCATTTTAAACTTTCCTCAGGTTGACTAACAGTAAACTCAAATGTCTGTTAGTAGGAGACTGAATAAACTATGCTATATCCACACAATGTATCACTATACAGGTGTAAAAAAGGATACAGAAGTATCTTTATACACTGCAGGATATATTATTGAGAGGAAAAAGGATGTGTAATATGCTATTATTAATGAAGGAAAGGAAAGATAGATACATGTATATATATATATAATTTTACAAATAGAACATTTAAGATGATTACATATAGGGGGAAAAAAGGAATATGTAGGGGACAAAGAAGGTGACCTCGCAGGACATAACATTATATATATGTAACTTTAGAATCATGTAAATATTTTAATTATAAAACAGTAAGTTTTTAAAAGTAATTCTTGAACACTGAATGTAAAATGGAACTAAATAAATTTAAACGTTATCCAGTTGTGGCAAATACCACAGCGAGGGAACTCTCCCATGTGACTCTGAAACACAATTTGTACATCCTGGGGGGATGTACCCTCAGGACTAGAGGAATTACAAAAAAAATCATAACCTGTTTTTGGTACCCAAATTATTAATATATATATATATATATGGGAAAATACATGAGAAAGGTTGCTTATCCCAACCAATATTGTTGGCAGTATTGGTTGGGATAAGCAAAATAAGAGTAATTAAGATACCCCTGAACCTGAGATTTTTGACATGTGATATAACATAAGCCTGATGAAGTTATGTAAAAATCCTGTAGTTCTTAATTTGAATCAGGAGTAACAGTGTGAATTAGCAATATATTTTATCTTTAAAAACAAACCTCTCCTCCATCATCCATTGAAAAGACCTAGAAACAACCAATCAATCCTATAGCAAGAACCCTGTAGCAGCCTGTGTTTTCTGCAAACCATTTCCCATTATAAGGAACACACGCTCCATAGAAAAGTGGACAATCTTGGGTACCCATAAATAAATGGATAATCTGTTATGGGACAGGAAATGTACAAGAACCACCTGAAAGACCTTAGATGAGGCAGGGAAGCAATCAAAGACTATCAAAGGATCATATCAAAAGGACTCAATAACCAATTTGAAAACGCTCCCTCTGTCCAAAGATAGGATAATTTAAAGCATCAATAAAGGTTAACTGTAATCAATTGAGGCACAAATATATTAAGTATTATATTTTAAAAGGCCCAACTAATCAACAAATACACAAGCCAAAATCTCATTGTTCTCCCTTGATGACAGAAGGAAAAACAACTCAATGTAAAAACTGGTAAACAGAGGAAAACAATCATGCATATTTACTGTCTTTCCTATAGGAAATAAGACGCAACAAGCAAAATAGTTGATGAAGTAAAGTTGCTTTTTACAGAAACATTCCATGCTTATATATGATAATCAAACCATATATCTGAAATTTTCTTCAAAATAGTCAGTGTGGGTTGAGAGGACGCACAAGTGAACTATAAATCAAAATGGGCCATGAACTGTTGTTGGGCCATGAACTGTTGAACACTTAGAGTATATATAAATGAGTATATGAGGATTCATAATCTGTTCTCTTTTGTTTCAAATTTTGCCTAAACCTAACTTTCACATTGCTACAAGTTTGCTAAATGTGTTATAAGATTGCTGCTCATATACTGACATTTTGGATAGCTCACAGTGTTAGCAAAATGCTTAACTACTGGCAGAATATAGCTTATTGGTTCTCTGATTATCCAACTGCTTAAACCATAGTTCAAAGGTATTAAGTCTGAAGCATATAAATATAGTTTGAAAAAACCTTGATCTTATGCTACAGTTGATCATATGCTTATGATTTTACTGAAAAGCATTAAGACTATATGGAAAAGCACTGTATAGTTAATGGTTCAGAACACGGAATCTGGAGCCAAAGTGCACGAATTACAATTCCACCTCTGCCACTTGTGTGCCATATGACCTTGAGCAAGTTACTTGACCTTTCTTCATTTTAAAAATGGAGATGATAATGAGATCAACTTTACAAGGCTGATTGGAAGACAAAGTGCAAGTATGCAATCACTTGTCCAAAATCTTTGGGACCGTGTGTGTTCCTGAATTTTCCTTACAAAATAGAGTTTTTTGCACACCATTTGCTAACTAACACCCTCAGTGTGCCCTGGGTCAGCACCCCATAATCTCACAAAATATTTCTGCAGCAAATGTATGACTGCTCACACTGAGGTAAAGCCTATAAATAACCCCACATCAGTGCAAGTCAGGATTTACCCCAAAGCAGATTTGACAGCAACTCTATAAAAAAGCCATTTGGTTTTCAAAGATTTCTAATTTCAGAACAGTGGCAAGAGGTTAAGATACTATATATTAGGTGTGTGTATACAAATACATATGTTCCCATATATATATATTTTATATATACATATATCTAAAAATTAAGATTGTAATTTCGAGACAAATGGATATGCCATTATATAAAATTGAAAAGAATACCTCTATATACCATGTTATGTTCATCACTAGCTGTAAAAGCAAAAAGTGTTAAAGATTATGAAAATGGAAAAACCTCTCATTGCCCCTTGGTTACCATTATTTTAGGATTCTAAACTTAAGTTTAGCTTACTTGGAAAAGGGGCAGTATGGGGAATAAATTCTGGACAGCATATGAGTACATTATCTGCAGCATAATTGTGGATTACTAAACATTTGGGGTTTTTTGTTTTGAGAAAAAGTATCTAAGTATTAAGAAAGATACATTTAATTTCCATTTTCCCTTGTCAAGGGATCTTGATTTGCTAAAAAGTAAATGGTGTGTGTAAGCCAATAGCTTAAAAGCAGTTTAAAGGATCAAAGTTACACAGTTCAGCAGTATAAGAAATATGCGCTCAGGATAATTTATGAACGGAGGATAACTTATTTTACCTGTTGTTATTTGAATGCTGAAGTGTTAAAAAGGACTCTTACTAATATCTTGACACTGTTTAAGATTTTTAAGACACAAATCATCTGAGACCTGTTTACTACAATAAATTCTCAGAATTATTTTTTGCAAAGACATACCTTCATTAGAAAAACTATGCTTACTACTAATATTCTTAATAATACAACTCATAGAAAATTTGGGCTTATCTTTGTTTTCTTGAAATATGAATTCCAAAGTAATACAAGTCATACTATCTTTGTAAACAATACTGTCATCATTCACTGGTATTGCCCACTCTATATTACATTAAAAATGGAAAACATTGTTATTTTAAAATCTTTATTTAAATCAAATCCATGCTCTTTACATTATCTTTCATTTAGAAATAAAATAATATAAATCTGTAATTAAAATCATACATTTAGCCCTTTACAAAACATGAAATTAAAGTTGTTATAGCTTAAAACTGAATAGAAGAAATTAGGTTAATTTTTAAATGAAAATGAAAAATTATGATACATAAGAACATAAATGTATATATACTAGACAAATGGTAATAAAACAAAATAAGGATATCTGCAGTCATTCTCTTTTTTCTTGTGGCTATTATCTAAATACTATAAATCATATGCTTTTAGTAAGCATTTGAATAAAACTTTCAATTAAGAAATCTAATGTCAATTGAGAGATCATGAGAACAAAATTTTCTTGAACATTCTTTTTACTTATTTAACTACAAACTCTCATGTGTATTTCCCTAGGTCAAAAATTACCCCTATTTAGAATATGTTAAATCACAATATAGATACATGTGATACACTCCCATATGCTAAACATTGTACAACTACAAGTTCTCAATAAAGAGGCCAAGGAAAATAAAGAAATGGTAGTCTCTAGTTAGCTCCCCAGGAGTTGGAAGGACACCTAAAATCTCTGCTTAGTTGTCTATATGGAAAACAACAACGTTCACACCTCTTTTACTCTCTTGTTTTATTTTTGAAATTGTTACAATTAATAGTATCTTTCTGTTCTCTTTCAAGAATGGAAACATATGATTAAGAACTTTTTTCTTATCCATTAAAATATAAATATTATTTTATGAGAATGTGAAATAGGTTTTAGAGACAAACAGCAGAATACAGCAACCAGTATTCAATAGGTATTCTGCCACTCAACAGGTTTTCAAGAAACTGATTCAACATACCTTCTCCACTATAAAGATATTGAGAGAACTAATCATATAATAAAATAAGATCAGCATGACAGCTATTAAATTTGGAAACAGAGAACCAATTATGGTAATATACAGCCAGAGATTTATAGCTGTTCTCAGTTGTTTATTATTTTTAAATAAATTGAAAACATCTTAAAATTTGAAATTGATTTTATTAATGTATATGAGGACCAAGAAAAGAGAATGTTTAATATTATGAAATTAAAAAGTATAGGAGCTTTACTTCAATCTTTCTCAACTGTTTTCTTTCTTTTCCACTAATGGATATTTTAAAAGAACAATTTCATAATTCCTAAACTTCTAGCTTCAAATGCTTAACAAAATTTTGCAACTTAAGTTTCCTATATTTTCTAATTCTGTACATTTCTTATTGCTATCAGTCTTGTTATTCCCTGTCTCCCCTGAATAAAAAAAAAAATCAAGCTGACAAAAAACTCTTACATTGCTTTTCACCACTAAAATACAATTAATTTTGTGAATTTAGCTCACATCAAACAAGTACTTATTACTGCAACAAAGCAGAGATCCAGTGACAGAAATACTGTTTGGAATACAAAAAATAACAAAAATTAGGTCACTTGAATTGCTCTGAAAAGCATTCCAAATTCAACACAGCTTGCTTTTAGCTATATTCCAAAGTTCTACTGTTTAAAATTTAACTAAATTTAACTAAAAATTAGCGTTTTTATTTGCAAGTAAAAGCAGCTAAATGACTTTCAGTAAAAAAAAATGTATCAAAATATTCATAAGTCTAAAACACGGCACGGTTAACTTTTGAACAAAATAACATTTGGAAGAAGGCATAGGTATTTTTTAAAGCTATTCCACACTATTTTTGTGTTTAAAGGTTCCAAAAAAAAAGAAACAATAAATTACACAGAATTGCAAAATGCCATATTTAAATTAACCCCTATAATTTCTTAATTTTGTTATTCTGTAATATCAAACATTCATTTTTAATGTACCAAAAATAAGGCTTTACAAATTGTGAACAATTCATTTTTGAAGAGAAAATTATGTTAACTTTATTACTTTAAATTTATTTTTTAGGGTACTAAAACAACACCTCTTCAAAATCACTTAAATGTTACTGATACCATCACAAAATCATAATAAGTAAATTTTTCTCACTCTTCACTCATGCCTAGACAACTCTGAATAGCTATAGCTTTCTCCAGATAGATACCAAAATTTGTGCAGACTTATTTATGGAATCTGGGTGAAATAAATTTTCAGACCACAAAAGTTTTAAAAGTTTACATTATTCACCCTTTAAGCTTCAGACAGTGTCAGTGTGACTTCTACTCTAAAAGAAAAAAAAATTAGTTCAATATTTAATAACCACAGGTTTAATTTTACTAGAACACTAATGTCTGTTTCCATGAGTAGTAATTAGGTATGTTGAAGATTTAAGTGTGAAAGATTTCAAAGTTTCAATACGTTAATATCACACTTTAAATGTTCTTAATATATACAAACACATATAAATTAAATACAATTAGATTATACATCTACAATACAATATATGAACACTACTCTCCTCCCCTAATAATATTGTAGGATGATAAAGTAATAAATCTCTGTAGTATTCAAGGCAAACAAAAAAAAAGGATGATTTAAAAAATAAATCTTTAAAGAATAGTTCCAAAAAATAAAGTTCAAATATTGCACAAAATAATTTAACTGCGAATATTACTATATACTATAAAACAGTTTTTTTCAATTTTTGAACTCTACAGTAAATTCCATTCTCTAATTCTATAAAAGAATTTATTGGAAGTCTGCATGTAAATACGAAATGTTTTTTACATTCAGATTGACGGGAATGTAATTTTTAGAAGTTAACTGAGCCTTTGTCGTAGAAGTTCGTCTATTTGGGTCTTATACATATTTTTTACATCTTCAAGATCTAATCGGAGTTCTTCGGCTTCTTCGGCTTTTTCCCCATACATCTGCAGAATGGTGTTGTACCTCTGATCCAAATCCTACAAAATACATGTGTTGACGATTTATTAAGTAACCCTACTAAACATCTTTAATATTATATTTACATTATAAATGAGCAGTACACACATTAAAGTCTAAAGTCAGCTTTTATAAAAATTCAACTCATACTCCAATCTGCTGGAATAAACAGCAAAAAATTAAAACAAAAACAGAAACAAAAACCTAAACCAAGAGCTATCGCTCTTACCATCTCTCTCCATTGAATCTACTATTCTCCCTATATATAGCTTAATCCATCTCTCATTATTTTAAGCCCATTTGATGAAATTTTAGTCTCTGGTTCATTCTGGTTTAAGTATTACCTGGCACTTACACCATAAGAAGAGTCAAAGGAAAACATATTCTCATATACGGGTTAACATTGACTCCTAATAACAAATAAGCAAATTGTGATGATATCTGTAACATCAATGAACAAAATACTACTAAGATCATGCAAAATGCAGTATTAGTAAATGAGTCTTGGACAAATAAAATCTAGTTATTTTCCTATGCTGGGACTAACCATTATTGTAAAAAAATACTTTAGAATGAGTAAGGAAACAAAGAAGATAAAAGATTCTTTAAAGTTCTTTACTTATATATTATTATTCTTTAATTTTCAAGGAAATCATTAACATACATAAATGGATTTTATGTACATTAAAAATAGGACATTTAATGTACCTGGATCAAAAAACTTTAGAATCATCCTTAAATGAAGCATACTTACTCTTAGCTGAGTTCTAAGTTTGGGTACTTCCTTTACTTTCTCTTCAAGGTCATCATTTTGATTTGTTAATTTAACTAGCTCTTCAGCCATTATTGAACGTGTTTTTTCTAGACTGCCAATTTCTACCTGAGAAACATTACAAGAAAATAATTTAAATTGAGATATATCTTAACACTTCCACTAACATATTTAATGTGCTATTTTTGCAGAAATAATTACATCAACATGTAACCATGAGTTAGCTCTTTCTTAGAGCAAATAGTTAAGGAAAAGGGTTTCATCTTTCCTCAGAAGTATACCATTTTCAGGCTTACTATGAAAGGGAGATGAAGAAAATCTAATCATCTGTTTCAAATAATGCAACCCTGTATTTTTCTGTAATCTCAGGAAAGAACATATATTTCAGTCTCTCAATTACTACAAAAACTAAGAGAAAGGAAAACATACTTTTAATATTGCCCCAACTGTGTAGTTCATATTGATAAAATCTACCATCATTACTAAAGAAGTTAATCTGGACCCTCAATCAAGCACAGCATACACAAACAAATAGGTATGAAAAGTATTTTCATTTATTTTTTTCCAATTCAAGGACTTCTTTAATAGAGTAATATTTTTAATATATGATAATATAATGACATACTTTTGAGTGTATCAAGTTTAACACTGAAAATAGGTAAAACATTTTAACATTTCTCACTGCATTAAATTTGTTAAAAGCAGGTAAGATGGGAGGATGCTCCCTTCCCACTTACGGATGTTTCCTTTTGTGTGCAGGATTCTACCCTCTCCCATCATCTTTACTCATCCCTCACAGGGAGAGCTGGAGCAACTTATCTAAGTGGTATCTCTGGAAAGAATAAAATGGGCATGCTCATCTCAGCAATTTATCTTCTTTTCACGCTTGGAAAAGGCTCCAGAAGGAGTTCTCTGCTCCTAGATGCCTGTAAGTCTTACCCGGGCAGTTATACAACACACAGGAAGGCTTATTACAGCCCAGCATTTCCTACGACAGAGTAGGTAAGTCTCCCTGTCCTGGCAATCAGTTAGCTGGCTTCTTTGGCTCTCCTTGGCTTATTTTTCCAACTAGTCTTTTTCTTTTGATATCATTAATATACACTTACATAAGCAACACTGTGGTTACTAGATTCCCCCTATTATCAAGTCCCCATGACATACCCCATTACAGTCACAGTCCATCAGTGTAGTAAGATGCTACAGAATCACTACTTATCTTCTCTGTGTTGTACAGCCCTCTCTGTGCCCTCCCCCCACATTATGGGTGCTAATAGTAATGCCCCCTTTCCCCTTATCCCTCCCTTCCCACCCATCCTCTCCAGTCCCTTTCCCTTTGGGAACCATTAGTCCATTCTTGGGTTCTGTGAGTCTGCTGCTGTTTTGTTCCTTCAGTTTTTTCTTTGTTCTTATACTCCACAGATGAGTAAAATCATTTGATACTTGTCTTTCTCCACCTGGCTTACTTCACTGAGCATAATACCCTCTAGCTCCATCCATGCTGTTGCAAACGGTAGGATTTGTTTTCTTCTTATGGCTGAATAATATTACATTGTGTATATGTACCACATCTTCTTTATCCATTCATCTACTGATGGACACTTAGATTGCTTCCATTTCTTGGCTATTGTAAATAGTGCTGTGATAAACATAGGGGTGCATCTATCTTTTTCAAACTGGGCTCCTATTCTTAGGGTAAATCCCTAGGAGTGGAATTACTGGGTCAAACAGTATTTCTATTTTTTTTTTTTTTTTGGAACCTCCATACTGCTTTCCACAATGGTTGAACTAATTTACATTCCCACCAGCAGTGTAGGAGAGTTCCCCTTTCTCCACATCCTCACCAACATTTCCAACTAGTCTTTATCATGAATAGATGTGATACGTTTTGGGCTTCATATGCCACTATTTCATTTTATTTCTCAATTTGCTGAGAATTCAGGTGGAAATGAAGAGTGCTACTTATTGGGCCTCAAAATTTCATTTACTTATATAGCACATTTAATTTTTCCAATACCTGTAAATGAGTAATTTCTCCTTCCCTTAGCTTTAGCTGAGACTGTAGATTTTCAATAATGCTTGACCCTGCTCCCATCCTTACAGCATCATAAAGATTGCTTCCATTTGCTGAGACAGACATTGGCCCAAATGAGTGATCATGAGGCTCATCCTATGTTAATTAAAGAAAGCACATGTAAGTCATTCAGTTATTTCAGACTGTGTTCCATTATAAGACTCAAACAAACTGGTCCTGTCAATTCTTGCTTTAAAATGTTGTTTTAAATCTTGCTACTCTTTTTCAAGGCAGAAAATCATCTATATTTTCTCAGTGCAATTAGCACTCCTTCACAAATATTCAGATAAATTGCCAACAGAATGGCGAGGTCATGGTTGATAGTCAAACTGCTATCAGCATATTCCCATTATCACTTCTCAGTTTAAGAACTAAGCACATGTAAGAAATAAAGCATTATCGCTTCTCGGCCTTTTGGCTAAGATCAAGTGTAGTATCTGTTCTTATCAGTTTAATATCTGATACGTCCTCTATCCGAGGACAATGTATTAAACGGATTTTTGGAGCAGGGAGATGGAATAGGAGCTTGCTCCGTCCACTCCACGCATTGACCTGGTATTGCAGTACTTCCGGGAACGGTGCACCCTCTCCAGGGGGTGATAAAAAGAAAAAAAAAGAGAAATAAAGCATTACCTGAGATAGAAAAGATGTTTGTAGTCCTGCCATGTCGACTCCACTTACAGAGCTTGAGCGTGAAATTGTGGGAGTGCTAGAGAGAGAAAATGGCTTCCTTTCCTTAAGGAGTAAAAAAAAATACAGTTCAGATTAAAGAGTAAAATGATAAATAAAAAAGTAAGAAAATTTTCTGGAATTAATGACCAGGACTCATCATAATTTCTTCATAAAATGCTACAAATGTGATTTCTGAAGTCTAATCAAAGGCACAATGTTTAGTAATTTAAAAGTGTAGATAGACTTGGTCAAATCATCTCAAGACCCATTTCCATTACGGCATAATCTGGTTCCTTTTTAATGTAATGAGAATGTTTTTGTTGGAACAATTATATGTACTGTTCATATTATGTACAGTACCAATTAAAGCTATTTCTTTAGAATAAGACTACATATGAGTTTTACAAAGCACACACAGCTTCTGGCTTGTCCATTTAAATTCTAGTGTATTTTTAACAATTCCAAATGAACTCAAAAAGTAATTTCAATGTATGCATAGGAAATTTTACTATACTATGCTAATTAACAAGTACATTCCAATCTTTCAAATGTAGGAAACTAACTTTACAAAAACTGCCAGAAAGAAAGTGAATTAGCCAGTTTTACTCCCAAGGTGCCTATAGGCCAAATGAAAACCACAAAATTCATTTAGAAAGGAGCAAGAGTTTCTGTAATTCAAATCCTTGAAATCGCAGATCTCTCTGGATAAACTCAAGTTACTTTAGATCCATCCACTCTGAGCAGGACACTGATTACATTACTAGAAGTCCTCACTCAATTGATTTTAGACATAAGAAATGGTATTTATAAAATACAGCTAAAATAACAAAACAATCAATGATTAACTACAACTACTCACTAACCAAAACCAAAGCAAAAAACACAACTGAGTACCTTCTCTTTCATTGCTTCTTGAGTGAAGATTGCTTTCTTCCTTTCTTGTTCGACTTTCATTTTCTCCATTTCTAACTGACTGTTCAATAGTGTCTAATGGAGACAGATACAGTCAGATAATTCCTGTAATACTAAAGCCTCATTGTAAGTCAATCTCAAAGTCAGGAGCATGAAGTATATACTCCTATTTAACTACTAAAAACCAAGTTCCAAAAACAGTAACATTACCCATTTCACCTTGTCATCTCATTAGTTCACTACACCATCCCCAACCATTTCCAATGGAAGCCCTAAGAGGGCACACACTAATAGAAATACCTTTTCTTTCTTTGTCTCTTCAAGTGTTCTTACATATTCATCTTTTAGGTTTTCTAATTCAACCTGGTACCTATTAAGCCAAAGGGAATTAAACAAGACAAAAAAATGACAGTAGAGACTATTAAAAACTCACTACTTTATTAACTCCAGTTACATATTTAGTAGTCATTTTTATTACTAGCTTGATTTTCCAAGTATATTTTCTGATGATATGGGTTTTGTTCAAAAGCTGAACCACTACTTTTATGCATGTTACTTATTTGTGCTCTGGGTTAAGATTTCATGTAAAAAAAGACTTTCTAAAAAGAATTTTGAATATCATCATCCTATTATAGGTTCAGATTCTACAAAAGCTTGTTAGGGAGATCTATGAGATGTTTACAAAAGTTCAGATACTTTACTTTATAAATCATTTTTACCTACTTTCTTTAAAAGTAAAATTTCTAAGGAAGAATTCAAAGGATTATAAACACACTAATATAGCCTTAATATAATTTCAGATAGAGGGGTGTTACAGCTTGTGGTTCCAAAGAGCCCAGACATTTATTTAGAAAGACTGGAACACTGCTAAAACCATTGTAATAGAAAAATAACTCTACTGAGTGGTCTCCAAACTATTTTATGGTTACAAATTCCTTTTAAAAATCAGATTGAAGCGCCTTTCCCTAGAAAATGCAAATACATACAGAACATGCCACACAATTTCAAGAGACTTTGTAAGGTTTATTGAATCCCAGTATTACCTTGCTATAAAATCCTATTATTAATAACTGACTTTAAACACTAAAAGCTTGCATTTTTAGTTCTCAGTGCTATGAAGGTAAAAAGCCAATGACATATTTTTATAAGTGCTTCAAAGTGTCATGAAGCTACCAAGAATAAAACTGAAGAAACATGCGCACCTATTATTTTCATCCTCCAGTTTTCTTAGCTTATTTTTCTCTGACTCTAGGTGGGCCTGAAATCTACTGTTTTCCTGTCTTAAGAGAGAATTCTGTGACTCCATGGAGGACATCTGAATTTTGTTGGCAAGGAGTTCTTCTGTAGCTGCACGTTCTCTTTCAACTGCTGCTGCCAGCAAGGTCTGGGATTCACCTGATTGTAGGATAAAAAAGAAAAGCCAAATATACATACGTATATCCAAGAGGCCAAGATATTAAGCAGATTTTCACTTCAAAATTTTAGTGACCTAAGTAACCATATTTAAAACTGTGACTATTTATTTCCTAAGGCAGGACTGCCTACAGAGAGAAGAGAACCAATCTGAATTTATGTATGGATTAACGTTTTTCCCCAAAATACTTCAATTTGAAAGTAGAGTCATGTATTAAAAGAGTAATGGATCAACAGATGGTGCATTAGATATCCATAGGCAAAAAAATGAAAATATCCATAGGCAAAAAAATGAACTTCACTCCACATATAAAAATTAACTCAAAATGGGTCATAAACTTAAGTGTAAAACAAAACTATAAAACTTTTGGGAAGAAAGCATTGAAGAAATCTTCAGTATCTAAGGGTAGGCAAAGAATACCTAGGTTTGACACCAAAAGCATGAGCCATAAAAAAAAAAAAAAGGATAAAATGGACTTCTTCAAAATCTTAAGTTTTTGTCTATGTAAACTGGATGAAAAGATAAGCTATAGATTTAGAGAAAATAAATGCAAACCACATTATCTAAAACTAGTATCTAGGATATAAAAAGAAGTATCAAAACTCAACACTGAATACAAATAGTCCATTTAGATAAGAACAATTAGAAAATGGGCAAAGGATAAGATCAATTCACTGAAGATGTACAAACAGAAAACAAGAACATAAAAGATGTTCAACATCATTAGTCATTAGGGAAATGCAACTTAGAATCACAATGAGATACCACTACACACCTGTTCAAGTGACTAAAAATATCTGTGACAACACAAAATGCTGACAAGGATTTGGAGAAACTGGATTACCCTCAAAGATACAGCCACTTCAGAAAACACTTTAGCATTTAGCATTTTCCTGAAAAACTAAACATGCAACTACCCTTACAACCCAGCAATGACATTTATCCAGAGAAATGAAAGTTTATGTTCATACTAAAACCCATACATGAATGTTCATAGCATCTTTACCTTTATAGACAAAATCTAGAATCAGCCCTGACATCTTTCATCAGATAAGTGGTTAACCAAAATGTAGTACACACATACCACAGAAAAACACTCAGCAATAAAAAGACTAAATCATTAATATACACAGTAACTTGGGTGAATCTCCAGGGAATTATACTGAGTGAAAGTGAATCCCAAAATGTCTTATATTTATTATACAATTCTTTTCATAAACATTTTGAAATTCCAAAATTTTAGAAATGGAGGATGCATTAGTGGTTGCCAAGGATTTGGGACAGAGAGGGAAGGCCACAAGGGTAGTTTAATTATGGTCATAAAAGGGTAACATGTGGGATCTTTGTGGTGTTGGAACTCTTCAACATCTTGACTATAGCGATGGATATATGAACCTATACAATGATAAAATTGTATAGAACTTAATACACACACAGACACACACACACAAAAATGAGTAAAAGTATAATGGGAAATCTAAATAAAATCAGTATGTTGTATCTATGTCAATACACTGTATTTGATATTACAGTATAATTTTGCAAAATGTTAACATTTGGGAATACTGGATAAAGTATGAAGGGGACCATTCTGTATTATTCCTTATAACTGCATGTAAATCTACAATTTCCTCAAAAAATTTCAATTACAAAAAATAGATTAGCAGGTAAGATGCTGAGATTTCACTAAGGCAAGATTTCTTATTTTTTTCCCCCCCACTAAAGTAGACCTAATAATATCTCTATTTCACATCTTATATTCTATTTGATATTGTATCTATGCTCCTATTTATAACAGCACTATATGGTCTGTCCTGTGACTTTTCCTATGTTATAGCACAATACCAGACATCCCTGAGAGTATTCAACCTCCAGTTTGAAAACCACAAAATAACAGCTTCTAACTTTCTTTTACTGCTAAATAAATATTCATTTCAGAAAGCATCATTTTCAGATGTCTCACATAACAAATGGGTCTCAAGAAATTGTCTTTGATAAATGGCAGATCGAACATTTATACCTGTAAATTAAATATATGAGGCTCTACAGCTCACCAAATCAGTGATTTCTTTTTTTTAGCAGATGAATCTTTATCCAGATAAAATCTTACATGGAACTTGAACAAAACGAAACAAAAAGCAAAAAAACAAAGGAGGTACTACTTTAATTAACAACACAAAAAATGAGGAGCCCAACACCATATTTACCAAGCTTCTCTCTTACCATGACCACTAGTCCTAAGACATCTAAGGGATCTAGTGAATACTGTTTGAAAGCCATGAATCTAGTTCACTCCTCATAATTTAAAAGCCACTTACCCAGAAAAGGTAAGTGGTTTGCTCACTGTTTGGATGGATGACTGAAACAAAACAAAACATAAAAACCCTGAGTCGCACGTCTCCTGACACCATTCAGGTCTGCTTGTATCACTATACCATGATGTCTCTCAAATTACAGTTAGTCTTAGGCATAAAATGGACATGTGAATTTTTCAAGGATTTGCTACCTTCTGGAATATCTAATGTAAACATATGCTACCTGTGCTTCAATAAACATTTTGAAAGAATAATTTTCTTTTTTTATCAGCAGCACAGAAAGACAACCTGGGCCATTTCTGAAAAAAAGATCTTAAGACTCCATAGCATCTGACTACTAGAATTTAACCTGATCCTCCTTAAATGTATCACTGCTCTTCAAATTCTACTACTGACTGGAATCATATCTGATCTCTACCTCCAACACTATTGCAGACAAGGTAGAAAGGATCACATTTAGCAGTGAACAAGAAAAAAATTGTGTGCAGTAGACTATAAAAATGAATGAAAAAATGATAGGCAAGTATTGTAGACAGTATCTGACACATTTCATAAAGGAAAACAAATACTATGAACCAATTAAGATATTAGAAATTAAATGTAAAAGAAAAGGTGTAAAAATCTCCAAGTTAGATACATAATGTAACTATCAGACCAAAGGAATTTCAATTTTATACCATTATCCTAATTCTACAAATGAGATGAAAGGATGTCTTCATTGAGCTTAAGAACTAAAGTAGTTACCAAGCCTCTCAGAAAGATTCTTCTCTAACTTCTCCCATGATGACGTCTGAGACCCTAGAGTTGCTTGCAAATTTTCTATCTGTCGAAGCAATGGTCTTGTTGTTGACGAAACACTTTGACTCAGTTCTTGGTTTCGATTCTCTGCTTCCTGGAGTCTCTGAATCATGAAATTCCTAAGTCATTACCACTGACAGTAATAAAAACACTAAAAACAAACCTTACGAAAGATTTCTGGGAAAAAATTATTTCTCCAAGGTAGGATTTGTTTTTCATTAAGCTTTTTTCCAATTATTCAATCTTTAGAGTACAGCTGCACAACAGAGTACCTAAGTGCTTCTTTACAAAGTATTTCTAAAGAAAGCCTTTAATTACCATAAAATAAAATAAGAGTATCATGCAAACCTTCCACGAGTTGCCTCCTCATCCACATATTACCAAGTATTTATAAAACAGAAAGATCAGTCTCAGCTGTTTTCTCACCTTTTTTCTGTGCATGTTCACTGACTGAAAACTAATCGGAGTACTGGCATAAAATAATGACAGACTGATAATAAACAGTAAACTGATAATAGCTATTACAAATGAAAAAACAATACTGAATACACAATTTATGATAAAATTATTTTATATAAAACAAAACAAAATTAGAGCTTTTCTAATATATTTTTAAGATGCCCACTCTGTTTTTATTCACATAAGCCACAAAAATGATAAACATGGCAGTATCTTCTCAATTCTCTGAATATTACTCAATGAGTCATTTCTTACTTCTAGGAAAACACATCTTGAATTTGTGCTTAGGAGACTGTGACAGTACCTGCTGGAGTTCGCTGATCTCATGGCGTAAATAATCCTCTTTTCTGGCAGCTGCTTGTTCTGCACGTTGTAGTGCCAGCCGTAGGTCCCCCACCTGTGTGAAAACAACCAATACACTATTACAAACAGTATCGAAACATTACCTATAACTTCCAAACCACATATTTTGTGTTATGTGTAACTGTTCACATACAATACTCTATGCTATCCAATGAGCTTTTACATACAATTATCACATATCCATTCACCAAACAACTCCAAAAGTGTATGTATAGTCAATATGTACTTAGAAAAATGCTATGTAAGGCAAAAAAAAAAAAAAGCATATAAATATGTACAAGACACAGCTACTGCCGTACTGCCATACAATATAGGAGAGACGATAAATCCATAAATGTTTGCAATGTAAGGTACAGTATGATAAGAGCTGTGAGAGCTATAAAAACAAGCTGCTTATACTCATACACAGCTGGACATACTGCAAATTGCTATCCTTTTGGAAAATCATTATGGCAACATGTTAAAAGAATCATCAGACTTTACACATTCTTAACCTGGTCATCCTAGTCCTGAGAATCTACTCTATGGAAGCAGATCTAGCTACATTATTAGCTAGACTAACAAAAATAAAACAGGAAATAATCTAAATATCCATCTGTAGTAATCTATTTTTCCAAATGCTGATGCAACATGAATATATCCATTGAAAATTATAATGAACATTAAAAACATGTAAAAATTTATGATTAATCTTAAAAATGGAAAAAATATAATGTATATGATATCAGTTATTTACAAAATGTGTACATGGAGATAAGGACAAGAAGGTAATACACAGTACTTATAAAAGTACTTATAAAAGATGAGACTTTATGATTTGTAGTTCCATTACACTCTCTCTCCCATTCCCCAATTTCTTTATTATTGTTCTAGCATATTTTTTACTTAAACTATTAATAATTTACCTATCCTAGTAATAGAGTGGTAGAAACACATGGGGTTTATGGACCATACATGATTTAAAATAGCAAAATATTAGGAACAATTGACTAAACAATGGTATATTCACACAATGAAGTGTTGTGTAAGTAAAAACTGTAAAAAAGAATTTTTTTAAAAAGCTCTTTTCTACTATGGAATGATTACCAGGATATATTATTAAGAAAATAAAGAAAGCCACAAAAACAGTCTAAATAGTAAACTATATTTTATGTTAGAAGGATGAAGGAGATATAAATAAATATGTGTGTAAATATATATATGTATGTGGGGGGGGTGGTATGTAAGTAAATAGATAAATATATTTTTTCTTTGATTTACAAACAGAAACACTGAAAAAATAAACCAAACACTAATAAAATAGTTACTTACAGGCAAAGAAAGGGAATGGGAAAGGGCTAAATTGGCAGTAAATGGTGTCTCAATGTATTTTGTTTTGTAGCTCTCAGGTTGGAATCATGTAAATGCACTACATGTTCATGTAAAGTTAAATCAGAAGTGCACTGAGGTGAATAAGGAAAGAATAGTCTTTTGAACAAATGGTGCTGGGACAGTTAGGTATCAAAACACACAAAAGCTCTAACTGTGAGAGCTAAGACTGTAAAACTTATAAGTAAACAGGTGAAAACCTGCACGACACCTTGGATTAGGCAACAGTTTCCTAAACATGATGCCCAATCCACAAGCAAAAAAAGAAAAAATAGGTAAGCTGGACTTCATCAAAATTTAAAAACTTCAGTGCATCAAAGGACACAATCATGTAAGTAAAAACAACCTGCAGAGTGTAGAAAATGTTTGCAAATCCTGTACCTGATCATGGTCTAGTGTGCAAAATATATAAAGAACTCTTGGAACTCAATAATAAAAAGACAACTCAATTTAAAAAATGGGCAAAGGATTTGAACATTTGAATAAATATTCAAGATAATATATGGCCAATAAGCACATAAAAAGATGCTCACATCAGTAGTCTCTAAGAAAATGTAAACTAACACCACAATCAGATATCATTTCACCCCCACAAAATGGGCTCTAATGAAAAAAATAGATAATAATAAATACTGGCAATGACCTAGGAAAATTGAAACCCTCACATATTGCTCATGGAAATCTAAATTGATGCAGCTGCTGTGGAAAAGTTTGGCGGTTCCTAAAAAAGCTAAATATACGGTTACCACATGACCCAAGAGTATACATCTAGAAGAATTTAAAATATACGTGCACACAAAAACTTACAAATGAATCATCATAGCAGCATTAGCCATAATATCCAAAAAGTGAGAATAACCCAAATATTCAACAACTTATGATTTCATAGGCAAAATCTAACAAATTTTGTTTTCCTCCTTCATCTGAAGTACACAGGTTCCCATGTTACGAATTAGCTCAGGAGTTACATGAATTCTCCTGAAATAATATGCACTGTTTAGTATTTATCTGCATGTATTTCTCTAGTAAGAGGATCCTTAGTTTTCACAATATTCTCAAATAAGTTTAAAATTCACAAGAAAATTATGCAATATACCGGTAAATTAAAAGCATCACTTGAACAGTTTAAAAAAACAACACAACTGATTTAAGCGTGGCACAATCCAGTACTTTTAGGAAAACGCCCAACAGTATCATAAAGGATATGTAACACATGTGCCACTATGTAAAGCTGGATTCAAACCAACTCATTAATTCATTAGGTCATAGATTCATTAATTCACTGAAGTGCAGAGATCTAAAAGCCTCATTTAAGTCATTATCCACTGCTCACTTGAATTGCTAACGTTTCTTGCTGCTGACGGGCAGCCTCTTGGGCCTTCTCTAGGGTGGCAGCCAGCTCTTCCTTAGCCTTCATTTCACGACTCAGGGCAGCCTCCTGTGCCTCACTCTCCTTTGCGGCATTGGCTTTGTGGAGATCAGTAAGTTCTCTTAAAAAATCACATCAACAATTGTTATTTAAAATCATATACCATTAATTACACAGACAATTAATGAAGTTTCCATACAGAGTACCCTGAGAGCTACACAGTGATGGAGGATTTACCACACAGTAAACACTGACTATGGTAAGGACTCTGCTGAACTTGCTTTGACCAGTTACAAGTTAATATACTTGGTGTCAGTGGTCAGGTACCGGAAAACTATTTCTTCAACATCCTGCTCTGATGATTGATTTGAAATGGGTTGTACATTTGTTCACTTTCTTACTTGTATGCACTATCAAGAGCAGCCTGTATACTTCGGTTCTTTTCTTCAAGTTCATCCATGTCTGCTTGAAGTCGGCCAAGATCCTTCTCTTGGCGTTCAACCACAGAATTTAGTTTTTTAATATTTTCTCTATGTTGTTTCTCAACCTCTTCTTTGCCATCAAGGACCTGTATTATAAAAACAAACAACCATGTTTTTCAATAAATAGCACCATGGTAAATAACTGTATTCCAGGAATCCCAAGTATTACAATATTAAAGAAAAATGTTTAACATTCATCTATTAAATTGTTTGAAAAATTCCTCCACATGACATACCCCAATAATTCCAAATGTTCACAGAGGAAGCAATTATATTGATATGTAGAGAAGAGTTAATATTCACCTGTTTTAAATGCTGCAATTCTTCTTCTAGCTCTTTTATCTTTTTGTTCAGCTTCATAATAATATTTTCATTCTCTTTGTCTTTAGCTCTTAATTTCTTAATGATGTTAGAATTATGCAGTTGCTGTTTTGAAAGTTTTTCTCCTGACAAGGGCAAAAAAGTATAAATTCAAATAATGATTCTCTAAGAATCTGAAAAGAATGTTTTATCTAATCAGTGACATAAAATGACAGAATTTTTTAATTTAAAATATCTGATATTTTTTAAATTAAGTACAACTGACATAATATCCTAATACTTCCAGGTGTACAACACAGTGATTCAACATTACATACATCAGAAAATGCTCACCACGATAAGCGTAGTTACTGTCACTACACCAAGTTCTTACAATATTTTTGACTATATTTCCCATGCTGTACCTTTCATTCCTGTGACTTAACCTAGCTTCTAACTAAATGTTTTTATCTCCTGATCTTCTTCACCTATTTTATCTATCCTGCTACCCCCAAACCTTTCGGCGACTACCTGTTTGTTCTCTGTTTCTATCTATAAGATCGCAAATATTGAGTGAAATCATATGGCATTTGACTTTCTCTGACTTATTTCCTTAGCATTATGCCCTCTAGATCCATCCATGCTGTCACAAATGGCAAAACTTCCCTCTTTCTTACGGTTGAGTAATTTTCCATTGTATATATATACCACACCTTCTTTAAAAATGGTAGAATATTTTAAAAACCAATAGTGTCACCACCAATGTAAAACTGATTTGGACTAGAATCATCAAGGAATGCTACAATTACTAATTGGAAGGATGGAAAACAGGATATTTACAGTCTTAAAGAACCCTTCCACACATTACCCAGGAATTACAAAGAGGAAAATATGCTCTTACAATGGAGCAATCTGGCTGTTACCACATAACCAAACATTCAGTTTTGGCATCACCAGCTGTGGTACAGGCTGACATGTGTGCACTGATGGGATGGAGTGGTAGGGGTACAATATCACCAATGAGGGGATTGTTTCCAATTGTCCTCAAACACTTACTCTGCAAAATCACTTAAATTCAGTGATGTAGGCACGAAATGTTCATCCCACAACTATTTGTAGTATTAACATTTTAGAAATTAATGTACAACATCAGGAAAACAGTAAAACGAATCATGATATATTCACATAATGGGCTTTACTATAGCCATTAATAATGGTATCAAAGAATTTAAAGGAATAGGGAAATGTAAGATTGCAAATCAAATATATGATCTTAATTATGTTTAAAAATGTATTACAATGCAGTAAAAAGGTATTAGAATAATAGTTCCTTATAAAACTGGATTATGATTTTTTCTTTCTTCATACATATACTTACTATAACTTCAATAATTTCTACAAGTAGACAAGTATTTTTATTTTTATAACTAGGAAACCTTTAAGAAAAATTC
The DNA here is from genome assembly GCF_030020395.1 of Manis pentadactyla. Classification (NCBI taxonomy): domain Eukaryota; kingdom Metazoa; phylum Chordata; class Mammalia; order Pholidota; family Manidae; genus Manis; species Manis pentadactyla. The sequence continues at coordinate 220,597,576 of NC_080019.1, read as the reverse complement.
ACTTAACCACCTTTTCAAAATTTCCTATGATATTATAGAGAAATTAATTCAGGATACATTTGTAATCATTTATCTCATGAAGGATCTTTAATTTCCATATGCCTACTAATTATAAATCTTTTCACAGGGTATTTAATAACTGAAAAATCAAAATGTGAATGTAATGAAAAATTTACTATTAAATGCCAGAACAATACAATGATACCAAGCTAAAGATTCAGATACTATATAAATTCCAGAATTATAACCTTCGAATACCTTGGTTTAAACAACAGGCTCTAAAACTTATTACAAGCTTTCTTGGGGAAGCACAAATTTCTATTTATTTTTCAAGAAGTTATTTTTTACCTTTTAGAAACAAAAAGCTGCATATATTCCTGTCTCTATGCATCTTGCTTCCCTTTCTTCTGTAAATTATGACCTACCATTTCTGAGGTTGGGGTCCAATTCCTTACTGCCAAATTATTTTTTATTAGGGAACAGCAGCTAGTCGCTTTGGCAGATATTCGATATTCTTCCTGTTCTTACAAAAGTTTTCATAATCAATCAGATACCCACCTTCTTCCATCAATCCTCGGATCTGTTCATCTTTCTCTTTCAAAAGGTCTCCAGTTTCACTACTATTTAATCTAGTGGCAAGTTCTTCTTTTATACTTTTGATTTCCTAATTAAAAAAAAAATGTGGATACCATAAAGAATTACGTTCATTTGGGGCATGTTTTCCAATTTTTTTCCATATTCAAAGAAGTCACCAATGATCACATTTTCTATAAGAATCCTTAAGTTTTGCTCTGGTAACCTGAGTCTATTTCCTTGGTTAATTAAGACTAAGTGAACAGCTTTGAAAATGACACAGAAAACCTGAATTCAGATATAAACAGATTTTAATATGAGAATGGAAATGCTACATAGTAAGTTAACTTTCAGTCCCCTTCCTTGGTAACTCTATATGTATTTTCCTCAGTTAAGCATTATATTTGGAACATTTCAAACAGCATGTGTGCATTTCTCACTGTATTTCTTTTCCTCATCTAAAACTCACTACCCTTACTAGTGTGTTGTGAAATGAGAAGTAAAACATGATTATATAAGGTTCAATCTACTTTAATAAAGAGATTCAACAAAAACATGTCAATACAGTTTATCTTTTAAAACTACAATGGAAAGTATGCTGATATGAGAAGTGTTCTGACTTAAAGTTTGATTTTACATGATGCTCTGAAACTAAATAATCACTAAAAAGAACATATTTTTATTTAGTAAGTATTTAAGCCATGCTTTGTACCCATTATCATTTCATCCTCACAACCTTTCCATGAGGGAGGCACTTTATTGAGTAAAGTTTGATGGCCAGAGAGCTATTAAATCTAAGAGTTACACTTTGAACCGAGGTGTGTGAATCCCCAAAGACCATGCTTTGAACTATACAGAACATTACTGTCCATTTTCCAACTATCAAAATTTGATTTATCCATCAAAGTCCAGTAAGAATGTCCTGTCTTGCATGAAATCCTCCTCAATTCCCCTGGTCAGAATTCAACCTCTCTGACACCATTCCAAAATGCTTATTCATCTCTATACATAATGTATTTCATTCAGTTGACATTATCTGTCTTCCATTACTAGAAAAGCAAATTCTTGATTTAAGGTAATTCCTTTCACCTTTAAATTGCCTATGGATCCTAAACAGGAGGTTCATGCATGGCAGTGTACATAAATTGTGTTAAAACTTAGGGCCCAAATTTTTCCCACCTATATTAATGGTTTGTATCTATTTTATATTTACAACTCAAAGTGCACTAAGAAAACAAGCATCACTTAAAATCTAATTTTTTGATTAGATTAGTGCAGATAGAATACAGTAGGATCAAGAAGAGGCAGGTTGGCAATGTAGTCTCAGCTTACTGTTAGTGTCTGAAATGAGCTAATTAAAACAACCAGACAGACGGAAGTATATGACGTATTTCTTCTGTAAGAGTATACACATAAAAGTAATAAATAAATAGTAACATTAACACTGGTCAAGGAAGAGGAAAACATCCATTAGGGCTGGAAATGTTATTACTAACAGGATATAAGCAACAATTACTAACCTTATCTGGTTACAAATTCCTGAAATAGCCAACTGTTACAAATTATAAGAATTAGAACAATGGTTCCCAACCAGGAATGCTTTTGCTCAAATGCCCAAAAAGACATTTGACAATGTCTGGCAGCATTTTCAATGATCACAACTGAGGCAAGAGTGGTTAGGGGTGGAAGATGGAGAGGGGAGGCTGATGCTCCTATCTTGCAGGTAGGGGCTTATGATGCTGATAAACACCCTACAATGTACAAGGCATAAAATTATCTAGCACAAAATGTTAATAGTGTTGAAGCTGAGAAATCCTACATTAGAATAAACCAACATTATGCCTCCCAGGAGTCACTAGCCATTAACAATTTTTATTTTAAAATTACTTTGACTTGAAGAAATATATATGTATGATTGAAGCAGTAGGAAAATAAATAAGACTAAAGATTTTTTTTTATTTGTATAGTCATTTAGATTTAAGTGTTATTTATTCTGATGGAATTATCATATACAAAAATTATTATAGTGATCCTTGCTAGTATTTTGCAAGGACTTATACATAAATCACACAAATATTTGCTTTATTTTTTTTAAGTATCAAAAATCTGTATTCTAAAGGTATTGAAAAATCTATTAAGGGTCAATATACTACATGGTATCCTTTTCATCTTCTTTTTCTAATATCAAAATATTATGATGCATTCCTCAAAAATCTGTGTCTCTATAGAGTTTAATTAGTGTGACTTAAAAAGCCATTACCTTTTTAGCAGCATCTCTCTCTTTGCAGGCTAGCTGAACTTTCTTTTCTGCTTCTGCAATCCTTTGAGTAAACTCATCTTTCAAGGAAGAAATGCTGATGCTTTCTTCTTTCACTCTGAACATTTCACTAAATTTAAAATAACACTGAGACTGAGGATAGTTGTTTATATATTCCAACAACAACAAGATCGAGATGAATTCAGTTTGCAAAATGAAAATAATATTGTCTTCAAAATGTGCCTTATGAAAATAGATTACTTTTAGGCCTGCTAACTTTTAAGAGAAAAATTACCTGCTTAATTTATTTTAAAACATCTCAAAGAAAACCCATTAGATACTGAAAATGTCACCAATATTTGACATGGAAAATAAGAATACATTTTTCCTTTTTGAATCTTATTGTGTCACATTTTACCAATCACCTCCTTAAAGCAAACCAATACTAAGTAACTTTTTAATACCAGTTTTCTTTAAATATATGTTTTAGATCTCTAAAATTGAAAGACTATTAATAATAAAGGGAAAGAGGTTTGTTTTGATAGGGTTTTTGTTTTTGTTCTTTAATGCCAAAGGTAATATAATGGTAAAGATATTTTGAGGAAAAAACTAATCTCTAAGGTTAGAACTGAAAGGCTATTCAATTTTCAATAATTACAAACACGTTAAATTATAAAAAGTAAAACACATTCTTAAATAATAACCAAGTATATGAGCCTCTACCAAATGTGTAAAATTATTCACATGTATAAAATACTTACTCTTTCAGATTATCATAGGCTTCTTCTAGAAGTGCTTTTTCTTTACTAAGAGATAATAACTGAGCCTCCCTTTTATCCAGTTTCTCATTCAGAAATTCAACTTTCTGGATAAGGAGAATATACAAAGTCAAACATTTAACTTTAAAAGGCCATGCAGCTAATGGGTTGTAAAGGTGACCTAACAACTATAACAAACAGAAAAACATCATCTCATAAAGAGAATTAAAACAATATTGCGAACACAATGGAGCAAGAACAAGAACTCACATACAGCTGGCAGGAGAATATAAATAGTACAACCACACAGCTGTTAGGAGTATAAATTAGCAAATCTTCAGAGAACAATTAGGCAACACCTAGTTAAAGATCTACATACACTTTCATGTAGAAAATTCCACTTCTAGGTATACCTTAGAGAAGAACATTCTTGCTTAGGTGTACAAGAACATTTAAGGCAGTGTGTCTGTGTATAACATCAAAAATCTAGGAACTGTGTGCATGTCCACCAAAAGAGGGAAATAGATGCAATCAAGAGATCAAATGGGGGAGTCAAAGCCTCTAGTAATATTCTGTATCTTAGTTGGGTAGTGGATATACAACTGTCTGTTTTTCCATTTGCATTATTTTTTAATGCAAACATGTGATTTTTTAGTACAATATATTCATTAGAAAAAGTAATTTTAGAAAATATCCAGAATTTACATAAAAAATTTTTAATCTCCAGAATATATCAGTATAAAGCTAAACCAAAAGGGATGGTTAGAATAAATTATTGCTTGGTCTTGCTGAAGCAATGATAAATTTGTGTATGAGGGGAGGAATGCTGACTTTTTATACTATAAAGAAGCCTTACCTGATTTAGGTCTAGATTAATTTAGAAACCACTTACCTTCTGAAAACAGTTCAAAAATATCTTATTGATACAAAATATTGTTGGTTTCTAGGAATTCAAACTACTATTACAGATACAGCATGGCATTTTGTTTGTGAATAAGATTAAATGGAGGTAACAGAATCTGGCACTTTTTTTACATTAAATAATTCAATACATGGCACTTACAGGACATTTCTTCAAGACATCCTATATCTCAGAGGCGTCTATTAAAGATGCCAGATCCAACTCAATTTCTATATCTAAAAATCATAGGAAAAACCACAACTGTGACTTCATGTTAAGGAATTGACACCATTTTCCTTTTTCACATATCAGGTAGAAGCAATCTGTCATTCTTATGCAATGCCTTTGTTCCTTGGACAGTCCCCTTTATATTCATGTAAGACAGCTATCAGTAGAAGTATCAAAAATAACAAGTGAGAAAACAAACTGAATCAATTAATAAAAATGGGAAAACATCAATAGTTAAAGACTAAATTTTTCATTTAAGATTTACAACAAATAATATGAACATGCAAAAAAATTTTGATATAAGAAAAGCCATATATTTAGATTTGTTTTAGCAATTCTATCTGTAAAGGAGTTGAAGATATGTGTAAACATGACAGTCCTTTGCAAATTGACAAGTTAATGAGCATACTGTAAGAGAATTTTAAGGTGATACGGGCTCAAGAGTTAAAGGTGTAAGAAGGAAACTTTTAGGCTAAGTTATACTAGAATATCAACTCATGTTACCAGAGCTGCCTGGAGGAATTTTAAATAATTAAGTATCAATAATGCTTCCATATTAAGGTCCCTCCTGCACATTTAAATGGCAAAATACCTCTTCTTTTTTTTTTTTTTAATACCTGTCTTTTTAAATCAGTACAAATCATTATATGTCACTGAATATTAAAAGTAATGATTTAATCTCTGAAAAGCATACACAAAAGTCCCCTTCTGCTTTCTAGAGTTACCTTGCAAACATCTTCCTTCTCAGAAAGTGCCTCTGGCTGACTTTCAGCAGCTTCACACTGCTTGGTCTCCTTGTCTAAGACAGTATGTCCTTCATTTATTGGTGAAGAAACCAAGGTATCAGGCTGTTCACAGTTAACAGGAGTTGCACTTCGTCCACTTTCTTCCATTTCTGTTTCTTCAGTGGGTATAATTAATGTTTCATTTGCTTCTTCAGATTTTCCTTCAACAGATTCAACTATTTTAGTCTTTGGAGTTGAAGGGTTAACTACAATAGGTACTAAAGCATATCCTTTGCCTGACAATTCATCATCTGAATTGATTTCACTCACACTACGGCTATCTAATGACTGTACACTAAAGGAGTCTATTCTTTCAAAAGCATCAGATGAGCAACAGCTCTCAGTGAGTTTTTGGAAATCATCTAAACGATTATACTCAGGACAAGCAGATGCTGAGAGAAGCTGAAAAGATGTTTGCATCAAGTGAAGACTTGATTTTGAATCTGTTGTCTCTTGTCTTGAACTTGCTGAGCTCTCGCTTATTACGCTCTCATGATCTAAAACTTCAATATCACTGGTGGTAGAAGTACCTGATGAGAAGGTGCTGACAGGAGGAGAAGGTGTATCACTCTGTCTGTCTTCATGTTTTTGCTCCTTAGCTTCCAAAGCCATGTCCTTTGTTTCTGTTGTGAGAGACTGCGTAGACATATTCGATGTAGACATATTATTAGATACGTTTTCCCTGGTTGTTTTCACATTAATTGCATTTTCAGATACTTTCAGAGGCATGACTGACACCTGCATATCAGATTCTTTATTAACAGTTTCTTCATGCCTGCCTTCAGTTTTAGGTGACAGACTATCTAATGCCAGACCTTCCCCGGACACACACGGAGAAGGGTCTTTTGCTTTTGACTCCGTTGTTTCGCTTGTTCTTGACTGACCAGTGTGCAACGATTCCTGTAAGGTGTTTTTCACTTCTTCTTCTGGCCGTTGTGATTTTGCTGGCGGTTTTGATACCACTGGACTCTTCTGAATGGTCTGAACATCTGCTGGAGACAGAAAGGCACTGAAGAAATTTTCAGATTCATCTACCACAGTTCTCCGAACTGGCTTTGTAATTGCTTTTGGAGAGGCTACTGGTTGACTCTGAGGTTCAGTGATGGACTTTAACCCCCAGGTTGATGTATCCCATCCTCCGCTGACAGGAGGACTTATTCCTTTGACCAAAAAAAAAAAAAGTAAGAAAAAATTACATACATGTATTATATTACAATCATTATAGAAGTTGTTAAAATAGATTTTTAAAAAAGAAAACCTATAGAATAAAACCTATAATTTGCACCTGTTAAATTCCTTGCTTACTAGTTCATGGGTTAACTTTGGGAAAAATGGTGTGGACTTGTCCAAGAGGAACTAGGAGCAAAGACAAAAGACCAGAGAGAGCGGACCTACCATAAACAAGTATGTTTCTCTCCCACAACAAATTAAGAAAGTAATGGTTTATATTATATCACCTATGCTAAGTGCAAGATTCATACATGATGTATCTCACCATCATAGGCAGTATTATCACTTACAGGTGCCCTGCAGTCACGGAAATTGACCCTATCTTCTATTCAGTTAACTTCATATTAATTTTATTCTTGTATTATCAACTAGAAAAACATAATTATGAGCTAGACAAAGGGCAAAACTCACAAACTGAACCCAAAATACTGGTGGCAAATGTCCTTTCCGAGATCAAAGCAAATTGATGGGAACAATAACTTCTAGAGGACAAATTCTTTTTTACCCACTTAATGAAAAGCTCATTCTCCAAGTGCCTCTCCAAACCCACTCGACAAGAAAGTTTTGTTCCCCTCCTAAATTCCAAATGGTGTCAGCAGTTAGAAGGTCATATGAATTTCAGAAATGTGCATTTTTTAAAAGATGTATTGGTTTTTGAAACAGACGGTAGTTTACACTAAGATTTTAAGAAACACTAAGGAGAAATGAACTACTTTCTGGGTAAAACTTTTTTTTTTGGTAAAACTTTTTAAAAGGTCATTTTATCAGTCATAGAAATAGGTGCTACAAAAAAACCTGATGATAAAAAGAAATGGCATATCCGCTTAAATAAAGCATTTCCTTTAAAAAAAAAATCCTGCCTTTTCTAAATTCAAAAGCGAGCACAATTATTACGAATCATGCACAATTAGAAGTTAGTGCGGAAAGCACAAATACCTAAAAGCTCTTAAAAATGATCAATCCCTATATTAAAGTTTATCCTTCAGTATGACTTCAGAGGTATGGGTATGTAGCAAACTTTGCTTTGGGAACATAGTTTTATACCCATTTGTTCAGTATGTGAAAATGAAAAAAGGAGAAAATCAAAACTAAAGATGCAAAAAAACAAGCAAGATTAAGTCTTCAAATTAGTTGATAAAGTTATCATAATGAATGAATAAGTTAAATTTGCCTCTTGGAGAATGTTTCATATAAATTTCAGTATTATCTGATAACCAGTTCAATTACTCCATTTTAAACTTTGGTAATCTTTGAGTGACATGTAAAACACGTGATCAATAAACATTTATGGTATTTCACTAAAAGTTGAGTCTATTCTGGATACTCTATTTATAAAAAATGAATCATATAGCATGATTCAAGCCCCAGGTTTCATAAAACAAGTACGCTTTTATTTAAAACTTGTCTTCTTTAAAGTTCAGCCATTCAAATGTGAGGTAGGCATGAAAAAGGAAGTTGGGCTACTCCAACCAGGTCATATAACATCTTGTAAAAAATAGTAAGATCATGACAGGACATACACATGTAAACCAATAATCTTTATAGGTACCAAAAACTTAGGTCCTGACTTCAACAATATAAAATTAAAAGCAGAAACCAGAAAGGAGTAGTAGAGAGTAACAAGTCTTTTTCACACCCCCAGAAATCTACAGAATCTTTACCACACACACCAAAATACTAAACTGTTCCTTAAACTTGAACCAAAAGCGACTGAGGATCCCGGAACGACTCAGCTCAACGAATCTGACAAAGAATGATACAGTAATTTGTAAATAAATTGTGATGCAACCCAAAATTGTCGGGCCATAGTTTCCACGGGTGACATCGCCAACATATTCTGCCCCTCGCTCGCTGAGTGGCTTAGAGGAAGTTACTTAGCCTTTCTGAGCCTCGTTTTCCTCTTCTGTAAAACATGGATAATAATGAACCTAACCAGGAGCTGTTTTGCAGATGAGAAAGCCATAAAAAAGCACATTTTGCGCCCCCAAGCACGAAGTGCTCACTTAATGTTAGCAATTGTTCTTCCTGTCTCTGTTGACTGACTTTAGATCTTGGCTCCAAATAGTGCCCGAAGCGCGAAGCAATTCCAGCCCTGGACGCGTGTGTTTGCAGCTACGTCCAGGGACGGCGTGAGGACAAGACCAACAAATCCAGTCCCCGTCACCCGAAGCCGGCAGGACCCTCACTCAGGGCCACAAGCAAGGGGGAACCTGAGGCTGGATTCTCCCTCACGGAAACGGCGAAGATCAGCTTACAGACAAAATCGGCGTGTGTGGACGGGCTGGGGAGAAATACCTTCCTCGGAGCGCTCTCAGCGCGGAAGGAACCCCGCCCACACCGTCACCTGTGTGCCACCCACAGACAACCGCGCGAGCCCAGGGACCCGGCGCCTCCCCCTCACCCGGCTCTCCGTACGGTATGGTCTCGGCCCAGGCGATCGGCTCCTCTTCCTGGATGTCCAGGACCCTGTCGATGGACTTCTGGGCCTGGGACAGGGCCTGCTTCGCGAAGCTGGAGAGCTGGGAGGCGTTGAACCAACTCATCTCCCCGCCTCAGCCGGCAGTGCCGCGGCAGCACGGAGAGGGAAGGCCGGGGGCCAGGCCGACCGGCCTCAGGCCCGGGGAGGTGCGGCGGAACAGCCTCGCCCCCTTCTTCAGCCGACGGACCCCGTCAGCGAGTGGCCATGACCCCAACGGTCTCCCCCGACCCCAGACGCTTCCCTCAGCACTTCCCGCACAGCTGAGACAGGCGCAAACTGCGCGTGCGCTGGCTCCTTCCACGTACACAACCACCAAATCCGGGAGCCCAGAGTTCCGTCAAGAGACGGAAGAACAGGAGGGGAACGTTGGCGTCACATCCGGGAGCCCAGGATTGCCATTAGTTACCGAGGAACGCGGAACCTTTCCTATTGGCACGATTCCCGATGTAGTGCGGGACCTCTCAACCACCGGCGAAACCAGCCGCCTAGAGACGGATTCCTCCGGAGGAACGAGCGAGTTCCGTGTGCGTTCCCTTTTAGGAAATAGCTCACGTATAAGAGCTGGAGCCTTGCCAACAGTAATTCAAAGTGAAGCTTGGATCTTGCAATTTTCTTAGCGTTTGTCTCAAATATTTAACCAATTCTGCGCTAATTTGAGACTTAAGTCGGAACGCTGGGTTTGGATCTGCCTAAGAATACCAGACAATGTGTAAAAGACTTGATCCAGCCCACTTGATGGAAGGCGTCTTCCCTGAGTTACAGGTCAGAACAAGCGCGTGGAAGGCATAATCTCCCACTCACAGACGGGTCCCCTCTAGAGTCAGTCAAACCCCGAGAAGCACTAAAACTGTTACTCTGAATCAATGTGTACCAAACCTACTTAACATGAGGCTTTTCGGCATGCGCTCTTCAGACATTTGGCTATATGAAGAAATCAAATTGGTGGCCTTCCTAATCTAGCCGCTAAATTTGATTTGGCCTCAATAAACTCAAAATTTTGTCAACAACTAAAAACCAGATTTCATACAAAAATCCAGATTTCCAGCTGACTTTGAAAAATAAAGATACCAACAGGGAACAGTCAGCTGGAGTGGTTGCCCCTTTTGACAATTTTCAATCCACAGATCCCATTAATCTTTTTAGATCCTCTAATTACACCTCCCTGCTGTGGTTATTTCTACCTCATCTGCTGGCCCCTTGTGTTTGAGTATTTTATTTCACTGCTAGGAAATATGCCATGAAGGAACTGTTTTTCTTTTTTAGAAAAAAATAATTCAACTCTGCCCTTGAGAAGTTGTCCAATAATTTTATCTAACTTTAGCAAAATTTTGCATGTTGAAACTCTTACAATTTAGTAATCTATACATGTACAAGTAGTAACCAAATAACTCAGATAACTTCAGATTAGATAAATAGCCTGAGAAAGAAGTTTGGGACAGACTGAGGTTGCAATCCCTGTTCCAAGACTTCTAGTTGTACAGCTCTGGGTAAATGACTTAAAATTTTCTAAAACCATTCAGCTCTCAAATGGAGATATTCTCACCTTCTCACAAAGCTACTTTGAGAATTATTACAGCACCTGTATTAAGGAGGTACAAAACACTATTTCCTTTATGTTCAAAAATTTAAACTGACTCTGTAGCTTTTAAAAAGTAAAACAAATTTATCCCACATGATTTTATAATGAAATAAATGTCAATAAGGAGTTAAAAGAGTAATAAATGAAAAATTTAACCCAGTGAAATGTAATCACAAGGCTGTCATTCAGAGAACTGCTAAGTCAAAAACAGAGTGAGAACATATACTGTGTGTTCCCACTGAGCTAGGAAACTCGTTTTTCAGTACTTAATGCTTCATTTTACTTTTTGCTTTGGTCTTTTATGGGGAGAAAAAGGCATTTTAAGAGACCTTAATATAAAATGTAGTTATTAATAGTAATTAGTAGTTAATATGAAAATATAGTTATTCCATTTCATTATACTATTAGGTAATTAATAAATTAGTATTAAATTAAATCAAGTCAGTAGATATTTGTTGTGGCAAAAGTATTAATTTAGGTGCTGTAAATATTTTTGGATTAGTAATTCTGCTGTATGTTTAAAAATTATTCCTACTACAGAACTACTTACTATCCTTAATATACATTTTCAGTGAGAGAAGTAGACAATATATGATTTTATTAATAAATAGTGTGGAAGCATCAGTGATAACTGTTTAAACAGTAAATTCTTTTAAACATCCATGTTTTGGCTGTAATGTGCATATTGGCCTCTATGGCACTGCAAGCAAACACATGAAAATAGTTCCCACTTCCATGCACAGGTATTCAGCTATTACACCATTTACAAATTATTATGGACCAGGTAACCTTTGTAATAATTAATATTATTTGGACAGCCACAATTAAATGAATATTAAAGCGAGAAGTAGGTTATGTTCAATGTCAAGCTATGTCCTATGCTCTAGATGTAGATTGTAATATTTAATGTAATTTAAAACTTAATTTTCTTATCTTTTTTAAGAGGACATGTTTTGTATATGTGGGTGCTCAAGTGAAAACCGAGGAATGCATTCTTTGACCATAATTAACAAAATTTTGACCACACACAAAAGGATGTTTGCTCCCTCCTGTAAAAGATGCAGTGTACTTGCTCATAAGCTCTCTCTCCAGGCATCATTTCCTATGCCATTAATGAAAATGCTTACAAGCACCAGCCCCAGAATTCTGTCTTCAAGGAAAAGTTACAAAGCTAAAAAAGAGTGGCTCATTGTATTTAAAAAAAAGTCAAATTCCAGCAGCACTAATGCTAAAAAGGACATCGATTAGATTTCTTAACTTCCACGAAGTATAGTATTTCCATGAGTTTTCTATTATGTGCAGATTTCTTTTCCTTAAGAAGTAAAATGAAGTTTGAACAGTACAGTCTGTGGTGTGGTCACATCAGCAACGGCCAGTTCTTGCCCATCAACAAGTCCCAACTCTAAAATGAAAAAAAGCACAATTAACCAAAGCAAAAAAACTGTACAGCAGGGATAACAATACATACTTTCTACACAAACTACAGAGTATTATGGTCTAGATAAACATCAAAATGCAGTTCTATTTAACCAAGGCAATGTTACTTATTCCTTTTGAGGTTTTCTTAATGTTCTGCTGAAAGAGCAATTAATTCGATTATTATTCCTAAGGATATATTATTAGGACAATATCATTATTTAAAGGCATTAAGAGGAAATCTAGAATAAGCATTTATTACTTTTACCAAAAAAAAAAAGAAATTAATTACTAAATATACTCATTTAAAATACCTTTCAATGTCTTGGAGAGATTTGGCCTTGTTCGTTCTTCAATAGAGGTTACTGACTAGAAAACAAAATTATTTTAGTATAAAGCACATTAAATAAAATTAAAATTTTAATAGATTTTTCAAAGAAAATGGACACTGAACACTGATCACCTGTAAGTAAAGTGTTCTATTTTTTCCCTCTAACGTTGCTGTGATAGCTGGAGATTTCATCTGCCTAAATATAATTATGACAAAGAAAAATCAAAGATCACTTTTAAAAAAATAATTCTAGTTTTTAAAGTTTTAAAAATCACAAAAATTATTTCTATAACAGAACAAAAGTCTAGAACACTTACAGAGAAGCACTATTGGTTAGATAATCCAAAACCTCCTGCAATTTAGCTGATGGAGAAAACTGAATATTTTGAGGAAGCTGGCTACAAGCTGGGCAGTTTTCCTACACATACAAGACACAACAAATCACAGTGCTGCACACAGCAATACTAATTTCTTTATAACAATGAAATGAAAATCAAGTTGTTTTACAGTCATGCATATTCCCTATGAACACATTTTTTATGTTTTAAAATCTGCTTTTCAAAATAGACCACTTTTCCTGAATTAGTTTGCTACGCAGTATTTATTTCAGGCTATAACTACAAAACATGTATATAGCAAGTAGGGTGGTTTTAAACATTAAAAATACTTAGTGTGTTGGCAATTTTGTTCATATTTTTAACCACTCAAGATTTGAAAATCAAAGTATGCATGATCAAAAAGTTTCTGTTAGTATAATACTACCAACCTTTCTCTCTGCTTCAAACGTGTATGTGTATAGTCCATCTACATCATTGAATACCAAGTAATTATTAAGGGGAATATATGCACTGTAATGAAAAAATATTCATCTTTATATAGTTGATCCAGGTCAAAACATAAATTCATATACATATTAAAAATGAAACCCATTACCTTGTGGCTATTTTAAAAACCTCAGTGGCACACACGGCTGAAAAAAGAAAAGGTGCTTTAACTAAATGAAAATTAGACATTTAAGATTAGAAGATTTTTAAAAGTCAGTTATAAAACAGAAGAGGTAAAAATACAAGGCTATATTGATTTAAAAATAGATACAACAGATAGACAAACCTCCAATTATTAAATAAACAATACAAATTATAAAAAATTTTTAAACTTTTAAAAGAAAAATACATTAATAATATAGTCATTTTAAAAGACAGAAAATAACAAATTTTGTATTTGTTTTGTATAATCCAAGTGATAGAGTAATGTTACGTGTTTTACTTCCTCTTCAGATTAGTGAACAGCCTATTGTACTGATTTAAAAAAATGGTATTAAAATGTTTACTGCACACTTTATGACAGAATCTAAAACAAAATATATACAAGACCCAATAGCCTGTTCTTTGTGGACAGCTTAATTACACCACCCACTCAGGAAGGTATTAAATTCCTAGAACATGAGTTTTCTGCCATCAAGAGCTGCAGCAATGTCAGTTTAGATATTGAATCAAAACTCTAAAGGAAAGAAAACAGAATGAAGCAGTAGTCGTTTTCCTCACCTGCAATGACTGCATTTGTAGAAGCTACTGCAGGAATGATTCGTTTTACAACCCCTGAAAAAACAACCTTTATTAAAATATGGTCATTTCTTTAAAAAAAAATAGTTATCTAAAATTAAACAGTATGATTATTTAATACCATTTTCCACAACTTGATTTTTCAGGCTTTCAAGTCAGAAAACAGGCGTAACTCTAACCATGAAATCTTTGATATTCCCATCATTTTGTAGCACATTCAAAACCTTGAACAAGTTACAGTAGCACAGAAAACTCTTCACTAAGTTTCATATAAAGATAAGACAATAATAGCTAACAATGAGTGTTTACTGTGTTATTAGTATGAAGATTAAATAAGAGAGTTTTCATAATACCCTTATGTTAGCTTTTACTCTGATTTTAAAGGAAAATGAAAAGTAGCATTCACAGCTATACACCTATATACAGATATATACAGTAAGTGATAGGGGTGGTATTATGAACCCAAATCTGTTCCAAAGTGCATGATCTTAACTGATACATTACACTATGCTACACTCTATAAGGTTTAAGTATGAATAGTTAATAGTTACCTCATTTTTACTCATATAATAGTTTCACTATCTGATTCACAAAAATTTACAACCAAAAACTGCTCCTGATCATCTCTGCTTCACTCTACAACTTCGAGTACATAAAATATTAAATACAGTTCTCCATTTCTACCCTAGTTTTTTCATACCAGCATTCATGGATTAGTAATGAACAAAGCCCCACCTTAAACCATTTTTTTGTAAGTACAAATATTCCATAAAATCTTATCTGAATTGTTCATTTTAAAACACAAAAAACTTTAGAGAAAAGTGGCCATGTTATCTTGGAGTGTGAGGGAACACTGAAAGATATGTTCCCAAGACTTCAGGTGTAGGCAGGTTTCAAAAACTTCAGAAAAAAAGGTAAATATCTAAGAAGACATGAAAGGAAGACAGTTAAGTTTGGCAAGTTTTTTAAGAAGTTGATTCTGACCATATGATTACATATAATCTCAGAGAAGGGGAAATCGGGAGGGGCTCATGTCATGATGGTTAAACTGGAAGCACTCCGAGGAACCACGTACAGCAGGATGTCCTCAAAAGAGGAACAGGCAGGCGGAGAGGAGTATAAGACACAGTGCCCCATAAGGAGATTGCTGAGATGATAAGGACTTTCCCCATCTCCCTGAAAAAAAGCTAGACGTCACTTCCAATTTTGCTTCTGGACTCCTTCTCAAGGCTGAAGAGTACACACCAAGCCTGCTAAAAGGTATGGAAGACTGAATGAGACTACATATTGAAATTAATCTGTAGTTCCTCATCAGGACAAACTGAATTCATTTATTATTTCAAACAATTACCAAATGGGCACTTTATGCCACACGCTGTTCTAAGTGCTGTGTAGAGTAGCAGTGAGAAAAAATTACCTTGCTTCCAATTTTGGTAGGGGAGATAACATGTTAGTAAAGACAGAAGAAAATTCCAGATATTGAAGAGTTCTATGAAGAAAGTAAAGCAAGGTATGTGTTAAGAGTTGACAGTGGTAGAGGCAACCCAGTAGACCGGATGGTCAGAAAACACTCCCCTGGGGAGGTGATAATTTGAGCAGAAACCTAATGCATGAGAAACACACAGCCATACAATGACTTGGAGAAAGAGCATTTCTGTAAACAGCAAGGGGAGAGGCTCGGAGCAGGGATGTAAGAGTGTTAAGTATGAAACATTCTTTGCACAGAAAAATGAGGCTAGCATTATTTCTGAGCAATTATGAAAAAGTACAATAGTGAATGGCTCAGAGGTCATTTTCAACTGAATTATCAGGAAAACTGGTTAAATTGATACTTGAGGGATAACTGGTCAGCTTTCAGGGGATCCAAGAGGAGCATTCCAGGCATAAGGATCAGAAGTATTAAAGCTCTAAGGTGGGAATAATTTGGTGTGTTCAAGGAACACAAATCAGGTCAGAACAGGTGGAGTACAGGCAGTAAGGAGTGTGTAAGAATAGAATTTTCAAATGACATTATTAGAACATCCATAAATATAAGGAAATAATCACAGAAGAGAAATGGCAGATTTTCAAAAAGAAGACAGTACTCTTTGTGGTGAATTTGGTGATGACCTTGGACAAAATTCTAGAAAGGATAAACTGTGAGTACCTAGATTAGGAAACACTGATCACTAAGATTGAGCACTACAACTGTTCACGAAGGCAAGTCATGTTGGGCTCATTTAGTTATTAGGACCAGCTTGGCTCTGCAGGACAACGCGGATAACAGTATATCCAGGCTTCAGTAGAGTATTTTAGTGGACAGTAACTTCAAAAAATCAAAAGTATGGTAGCAATGTAAACAAGCAGACAAAACAAAACAAACACCCCTACTCCCCTCTAAACTGCAACAATTATGTTTACTATAAGCTATTTTAAGACAAATCCTAGAATGCTGCATTCTAGCCTAGGCAGTTAAGAGAAGTGTGGATAACTGGAATATGGTTAGAAAACAACATGGTGGGAACTTAAAGTCACGCAAACAAGTCAACAGTTTAAAGGAACTAGGAAGGTTGATGGCAGTGATAAAAACCAGGAGAGAATGTGATCACTGCTCTCCATATGTTAAGGACTATTAAAAGGTAGTTAGATTTGTAGATGCCACACCCTGGGACAATACTCAGACCAAACTAAAGAGATTTCTGCTCAATATACAGAATAATCATCTTAATCCAAGTGTGAAAGAAATTGTCCCAGGAGGTGATAAATTTACCTTGAGTGAAAAGAGAAAATGAATGGCTTGACTTGTAAAACTTAAGGCCTCTTCCAATGCTAAGTAAATAAGATTCAATGATTTATATTAAGTTCCTCCTAGCTAACAAGTAGTTTGGATTCTGTTGAACTCAGTTTCCGCCTACCAAATTTGGGGCACCTGGAAACTATTTCCATGGTACCTTTACTGAACCCCAAATGGATGGTGCAATCCAAAATCACGTATCCATTATATCCTTCAAAGCATCCCCAGCCCAAGAAAAGAATCTCCCATGATCATAACTCGTGGCAGTTGACTAACTTACCTTGAGTGAGTCTATATGTAACACCCCTAATATTATATTGTGATGCTCGCTCTAGGGATTTTTGGAAAATCCATTGAATATGATCAGGATCATCTCCATCTAATGGAATGCCTTCTGTTAGGGGGAAAAAAAGGAGAGGAAGGCAGAAACATGCAAACATAAATTAACTTCTTTTAAAGTAATTATCCAAATAAATAATATAAGTGAATACATATTTTATGTAATTCTGGATTATGAAATTAGGTTTATTACCTCCAAAAGGCTGTTCCTTAGGCCACTGCAATATCCTTACATACTCAATACAGTGTTCTGGTAGCCTGGGCATAGATGCAATGGTGCACATGGGAAAATTAACCTAAAACCAGAATTTGCCTTTTTTAAATGGATTTTAAACTATCAAATATTTAAAGATGAAGCTTGTAACAGTTTCCTACAATTCATCTTAGCCTTCACTTACAGAAACAAAACATTTTAAACTATTAATAACACTTACAAAACTAACAGAGAACAACTGAGTCACCTCACTTAGGTTGATCTATCTATAAAAATAGGTTTTCCCTACATTTATACTGTATATAAATTTATTTTTTAGACCATGAGAAGAAAAGTGCAGAATAAATTCCTACATACAACATTTTGTTGTTTACCTGGTATTTAAATTTGAAGGTATAAAACAAACCAAAACAATAACAAACAAAAAAAAAATTCACCAAGTTAAATCTATTCCAAGTAAATACTCATAAAATTACTTATATTTATAAAGCAAAATTCCAACTGCTTGTTAAAGGGTATAGGTACATTAAAGAGAACCATCTTTGGAAGGAGCCTTCTCATCCCTGGTATCTTTCTTTCCCTAAAACAATCACTAGCAGAAAGAAAAAAGATAATAGCTCCATCCCAGTAGGTAACTTTGTAATTGATCCTTAACCCCTACCCTCCAAATAAAAAGAAATTAATACAAATGAATTATGAGAACAGAAGAGTATCAATATTACGATATTCCATCCCTATCTTTCCTCATATTTATGATCCTTCTTAGCATAATTTTTAGAAGATAGTTACTCCTAATTAAAAATCCAAAATACTGACTAGACATAGTAATTCAATGCTAAGTTCACTCCAAGATCCTACAGGACAAATGCACACATTATTTGATTACCTGTGGTGGATACAGTTCCAGTGTGCACTCAATACAAGCAGTCATTCCAGGTAGAATCACCCGAGCATTTCCTTTAAAACCTTCTGTCCCTCCATCTATCAAAGGGACAATGGAGCTTGGATCTAATACACCATCTTCATAATTCAGAAGAGATATCTAGGAAAATTAGTGGAGGATTTTTAAAGGAGAGGGAGTAATTCCAAAAAAGGAGCATGCTGTCAAATAATTCTACAAGTCAATCACACGATTGAATACTAATACATCAAATCAAGGGATATAATATTAGCAATTAATATCCCACCTAAAAATTGACTGGAAATAATGAAGTATGTCTATTTAAATGAAAAATTAACTCTTGATTTTTTCAAAAATATAATATGGAATTCTATTTTACTGTAGGTTAGGAGCAGCAGCAAGAACTTCAGAGGCCCATAACAACACTGAAGTCCTTACCAGCATGCCATTTATCCATCTTCTGGCTATGATAGAGTCTAGGCCACATACAATTATATGAAATTCTACAAGAAAAAAAAAAAAGCAAGTTTAGTTTTTAAAAATACCATCACAAAATAATTCACTTTCTACAAAAGAGCAAAAGAGATACCCATGTTTTACTGCAATACATAGACACACACAGATATAACCTTTGAGCTATCCTTACACAGCAGCATATAAAAATGCAGCTAATGATGTCAACTAAGAATTCAAACAATGGCATTCTCTTTTCAATCACGTTACTGAAAAGTCACAATGAAGAGATGAAAGCAAATGAACAAACAGCCTTCCAAATAGCTAGCCAGCAAGTAAAATACAGAATTTAGTGAGGATTTAATTTCAGGAGGACAACTTACGTCGATAGAAAGTATCATTAAAATCCTGAATCTTGTTGAAATGTCTAAATACAAGTAAAGGAACTTAAGCTGCTTAATTTTTAATTTTCAAAGTGAATTTAACAATGCCATAAGGTACAAATCATAATATTTAAAATACCATCAATGTTCTCAACAGTGGCATTCAAGGAATCTGACAAAATGAACACAACCCTACTTCCTGACAAAACCTTTCTAAACACTCCTCCCCTAACCACTTAGTTTCTCTCATCCCTGAACCCACAGATCATATTTATGTCTGTTACACTTTCTACTCTGCTTCAGTTTTTATGTAAAACCATAAACGCTGGGAAAGCAGAATGTATGTAGTCAACCATCCGCACCAAGCAAAGGGCAATAAACCTTTTAAGAGAATGGAACAAGCATATTAAAGTTCCCATTTAGCTAGGTGACTCTTAAGACTTACTGCACAAGTTGAGAACAGTACACCTCAAATTTATACAATGTTGCATGTCAAATATACTTAAATGAAAAAAAAGTTACTGCAAAGCTAATTAACAAAAACAACACAGATGGTTCCAATAGCTTTTCCAGGTGATAATGGTTAATGTTTTTGGGGGGAGTGATACTTTAATTTCTGTTCATTTAACTCAGTTTTCAAATCTCTTTTTACCCAACTAAACCCTATGGCAGTCTTCCCCTGCCTGTAGGCTGTAAAGGGAACCCTATTCAAAATTGGCTGTGGTGTTAATCAGTCACAGCACTTAACATTTTTAGCAGCATGTGTGTGTAGAAAGAAATTTTTTTAAACAATTTTTCTGAAGGAGCAATTTTTTATGTTTAATAACTTATTATCAACTTATTTCTCTAAATTTACAACAAATAATCCATTTATATATTTTTAAAAAGCAGAGAGGAGAAAAGAAACACAATATATAATATGCTTGCCTTGGATTTTTTGTTCTGGCCTAAATAAAGCTATGGAATTCAATTTTTTTTTTCAATTCATAATATATTCAACTCTAGCCCTCACTCTATTCCATAGCTTATGCTTACTGCTAGAACAGGGAGGTCAAAAGAGAACCAGCGCAAACACTGGAGGAACAACAATAGGGGACCCAGGAGCCAGACCAAGATATCCCATCTCCTGGATTTCTATAAAATACTCAAGTTTCACAGATCTCAGTAATGGGGATATACTCCATTTCATTTTTCTTTCTCTCTATAGGAACCTATATTTGCATTAAAATTCTTTTTATTTCAAAACATATAGATGCACAGGAAGTTGCAAAGACAGTGCAGAGATGCTGTGTGTCCTTTACCCAATTCCCCTCAATGGTTACATCTTATTTATTGTACAGTATCAAATCCACCAATGTGACATTGATGAAATGTGTGCATTAGTCCTGTCATTTAGGTACATGTATAGGTTTGTTTAACCACCGCCATAAAGATACACTATTCCATCACCAAAGACTTTCCTCCTGTTACCCCTTTATCCTCACATATATCTCCCCAACCATGCCTAAGAATTCCTGACAGTCAACCACTAACTTGTTCCCCATCTCTGTAATTTTGTCATTTAAAGAATGTTATATAAGTAGAATCATACAATATAAGACCTTTTGAGATTGGCATTTTTCCTGCAGCAAAATGCCCTTGATACCCATCCAAGCTGGTGTATGTTTCATGAGTTCCTTTCTTTGCTCAGGTTATTATGGTATGGCTGCACCACAGTTTAACAATTTACCTACTGATAGATGTTTGGGTTGTGCCATTTTTGGCTACTGGAAATAAAGCTGCTATGAACATTCAAGAACAAGTTTTTATGCAGACATAAGTATTGATTTCTCTGGGGTAAATTCCCAGGAATGAAACTGTTGAGTCGTATGGAAAGAACATGTTCATATTTTTAAGGAACAGCCTATTTTCCAGATGGCTATGCTAGTTTACATTTCCTACCAGCATTGCATGAGTGATCCAGTTATTCTGTATCTTTGCCAATATTTGACAGTGTCACTATTTTTCATTTTAGCTATTCTAAGTGTGTAGTAGTATTTCATTGTGACCATAATTTGGATTTCTCCAAAAGATTTCATGTGCTTTCTACCATCTTTAGTGAAATGTCTCTTTACATTTTTTTGCCCATCTTCTGATTGCACTGTTTTGTTACTGTTGAGTTTTGAGAGTTCTTTATATAATCTAGATAGGAGTCCTTTGTCAGATACCTACCTCATGAGTATTTCCCAGTATGTAGCTAATATTCTCATCCTCTTAACAGGGCCCTTCACAAAGCAAAAGTTTGTAATTTTGATGCAGTTCAATTTATCAATTTTTTTCTTTTACAGGTCATGCTTTTGATGTGGTCTCTAAGGGCTCTTCACCAAGCCCAGATCCTGAGGATTTTTTCTTGACTCTTTTGGAAGTTACCCTCCAAAGTTTTACATTTTACACTTAAAACCTTTAATACATTTTAAGTTAACCTGTGTAATTTTAAGGTTTAGGTTGAGGCTCATTTTTTTTATTATGGATATCCAATGGCTCCCCGAAAATTTGTGGGAGACTTTGTTCAATTATTTTTGCACCTCTGTTAAATATCAATTGGCCACACGTGTATGTGGCTATTTCTGTTTTCTCTATTCTGTTCTACTGATCTATGTCTCTTTGGCAACACTATAATCTTGATTATTGTAGCTACATACTAAGTCTTGAAATTAGACAGTGATTCCTCACACTTTATTCTTTCTCATAATTTTTTTAGGTGTTCCTCTGCCCATCTGTATAAACTTTAAAATAGTCTTGCCTGTATCAACAAAAAATTAAGCAGGGATTTTGATAGCAATTGTGTTAAACTTGTATACAAATTTGGGGAGATAGGATATCTTCAGTATGGGAGTCATCCAATTCTTGAACACAGACTACCTTGCATAAACTTACTGGCACTCCTTTCATTTGGCTATAATTTGTTAACTATCTGCTACAATAAGGAGACACAAAGATTAACTAGATCCAGCCTACAAATCAGTAGTGCAGTTATGCAATTGAAACTCAAATTAAGGGCAATAATACAAAATCAACAATAGCACTGGCTACATAAGATTAATTTTAAAATGAGGGCAAAAAGAAAAATTTACATAACCTTAAAGAATGGAAGGAACATAAAGCAAAATATTATCAGAAGATACCTCAGTAAAAAGCTTACTGCTGCTACTGCTTTTTTTTTTCTTTTTGCTTATCTGTACTTTCTGTGGTAAGCATCTCCTTTTATAATAAAGAAAAAAATAAAAGCTTTAAAGTAACTTTTTTGTCAAAAGGATACGGAACCACATTGCAATCAGGAACTCTGTCATTTAGAAATTCTGCGGCAACTTCAGCCTTAGGTCTTCCAACATCTTTAGGCCTACAGGAAAAATTACATTTAAATTATCATTCACAATATAAATGTAGATGACCTACAATAATTTATGTTCAAACATAAAAAATATCCATGGCGAGTTTATTTAAAGGTTATTTAGAAGGAACATTTTTACCTAAGTATTTTTGATGAATAATTTAGTCATTCAACACTAAATGTCAACCCATGATGTTAAATATTTAGCATCAACCCATGATGCATGTTTTACAAGTCTAATTATTTCTTAAGTGAAAATATGAATAGTGTGTCGCTCCCACCCCTGTTCCAACTCTGGCCTCAGGCCCTGTAAAGCGTAATGGCATGTTTCCTAGAGATTTGTCATTGCAGCACTTCCCAATGTAAAAAGTTATCCAAGACCTGAACTTTCCAAGTATCTGCACTAAACCCCAGGACCTTAGCTGAAATATACACAAGAGTCATTCTAAGGATACAAAACCTTCATTTATCCCCTTCTTCCTGTGTGTACTGATTAAGTAGTAAATTTTGTGTTCCATAAGAAGCTGTAACCATATCTTTGAAGAAGGAATAATTTCACAGGCATTATCTAAAATTGCAAAATACTACCAGTATTTTTAAGAAGTTAAAAATGGAAGTCCTCAAAAAAGTCATTCTTAGATAACCACCATAGCTATAGATAGGAAACAACTTGAATTTTCTCATCTCAAATGGTTATTTTCTGTCCTAGTATTTCCTCATTCTCCTCACAGAAATAAATCGCTCCCTCATAAGTGCTTCATTACTCCTTTTTCACACATATTTTTGGTTTTATACATAGGTCTATCATACCCAGTAGAGTACGAACACCTGGAAGACAACGACCTTATTCTTATCTCTTTGTATTCCTTCGTATCTAAGCACAAAGTAAACATTTTTAAATAAATGAAATTTAAAAAAATCAGTGTGCTTAAGAGAAATATTTTCCTTTAAAATTGGAATTTTAAAGAAAAATATTTTAACAGGTCAGTTTTCTTTTCTCTAATACAGCAGTGTGATTTTTTTATTCAATACTTTTGATAAGAGTTTTATTCTTTGTCCTAACTTGCAATGGAAAGGCTCTAGCATAAGTCAAGGAATGAGATTTCAGAATCACACTCAACTACACTGGACAGAGTTCTTTAGGTATGTAAAGGGGATAAAGAAGACTTTTCAAGATTCTCTTAAGCTGTGAATTGTGTCCTTTCACAGTAGACCCCAAATAAGAGAACCTGCAGTTGGTTTCTTTGGGGACTAATTTACCATTCCAGGATCAGACTGTTCATCAGATTGTCTCACCTACAATACTGCACTTTGAATAACATGGTTTTACACACGTCCCCTTGCCAGGATAACTCAGCCAAACATTTAACCCTGAAAACAGGTACTTACATTGAGGGTTGCGATTAAATGAGGTACTATAAAGAGTTAGAAAGTTCTTAATATATCCTGAGCACTGAACAAATATTAACTGTCATTATGATCTTCAATCATTATTTTAGCCACAAATTAACTGAAATGTCATGGCCTATTATCCATAACCAGTCAATTCAGTGCTGTCTTTTTTAAAGCATTCACACAGTGCAGTTTGGTTAGACTGCAAAGGACCCATGAACTTTTCTGTAGAAAATGGAATTTTCAAGGGTTAAAAAATAAAGAAGCTTAGAAGTTAAATGTAAAGTTCCACTGTAATTACAATACTTAATTAACTTGACTTAATTTATTCCATCCTTCAATCTCTTTAATATCTTCTGTGAAGATAACGTAGAGGGTATATGCCTGGCAAAAACTTAATTTTATATTTTCTGCAAGCCTAACCTTATCTTGCATACTTAGGATTATTTGACCACTTTGTCAGTATTCTAATCTACTAAAGAGAGAAAAAAAAGTCCTTATATTTCCATATCTGATTCTTTGACAAGCAACCAGACACTTTCATCTAAGCCACTCAAACCCCTAAATGCTCATACTAAACTTCACTGATGACCCTTTCCTCAGATCCACATCTTTGGCCTTACTTCCAGCCTTTACCGTCATTCCCAACAAACCATTCCTAGATGCTGTCTGTATTTCATGCATGTCTAAGGTAATTATCCTTCTTTGTTCCATTTCAATTGCTCTGTTTTCTCTCCTTAATTCTTCACTTTGTTTCTCCTTCTATGAAAAGCTCAAACTGTCAGAACTTCACTGCCCCAGAGTCACCACTCAAATCTTGATTCGTAAGTCCCCATTAGTATATCTCACTAGGGCCTAATAGCTCCTGTTCTCTTATGAGATAAACTGAAGGAAAAGAGCAGCATTCCATGTCTTCAGGTCACGGTCACCCCAAAAATCACATAAGCCTTTTGGAAATTCCGTTAAAAAAAAAATCAAAAACGTATTTTTGCTCAGAAAACTACTTTCACCAGAATGCCCAAAACTTTCTTGCAAAATTTTACCTAAAAAGGGAGTGGTATTTATTTCTTAAATAAATTAGTGTTATCCTCACAGTAGATTTTAAAAATTATTAAGCTGCAGTTTACTCAAGTTCAAATGATTATCAAAATTTTAAACTAAGATATTAAAACTTACCTAAATAAAAACTGCCTATTTAGATTGGAAACATCTATAGTGTCCATGTCTATAACATGAATTTGTCTAAAACCAGACAATGCCTGTGGGAATAAAAAAAATCCAATTAAGCAGAAGTTTCCTTACATGTAAAATTTTAAGACTTGTTTTCAATGGCATCATAAGTCTACATATGCTCAATAATAAATTCTGCATAATTGTATTCACTGGTTAAAGAGCCTTACAAGGTGTTAAAATTCAGGATTCTTGTAAAGGTCAAAAATACGTTACTCAGTTTTAAACAGTCTATAGCTAAAAGGGAGCAACTTGAAATTTCTATAGTTGTTTAGAATCCCATAAGCTCATTTGTAATGTTTGGTGCTTTGCTGATGCTGCCAGATTATTTTACTTTTCTTACTATTTAATAACTGTATGTTATTGTTTCTCAGAATATTGTTAAAAGCAAGTCCTACAAGCTTTATCTTAGTTTACGTAACATTAAGCATGCCACAATTCAGAAACAATTATTACAAGATACATATAAACACACACATGTATACTGCACATACACAAGGATTATCTTTAAAGTACTGAATCAAGAACAAGCATTAAAAAAAAACTAGGAAGAAGCACCACACTTGTGTTTCAGTGATAATGCCATATATTCTAACAGTATAACCACTGTTCAAATTTACCAGCAGAAGCAAAGACTGAAAAAGTAAGTTTCAGTAATTAATTACGCTTTTCTGGTCTTGGTCAGTTTACTTAAGTCAACAAATTAAGGCCCCTGTCAATAGTTTCCCCATTTTTGTACCCCTCCTTAAGGCAAGAGATCCTCAAAAGAACTGTCCGTATTTGCCTTCTCTAAGTCCTGTCTTGTGCTTATTCTAAACCAACTTTCCCTGTCAGCACTCTACTGGAAACAGCGCTTGTCAGGGTCACCAGCGCCTCCATGTAGCTTCTCCCGTGACCATTCCCAGTTTCTCTGACCTTACCCACCTGAAGTATCTGGCACGGTGTGGATCAATTCCTCCTCCTGAAAATATATTCTAACCTTAGTCATCACACTCACGAGAAATTTGAACACTTTTTAAAAATTGGCTTCTGGTCCACCACACTCAGGAAGGAGTTTCCCCCCTGCTTTACTGGCCAGAATTTGGAGCGCCCTCGTGCTGGCTTAGGTCTGGTGCTCCCAATCTTAGACAAAGCCTGATCCGACAGACATCTCAAACTGAACAATTCCCAACACCAAACTCAATCATCCTTGCTTACCAACACCACCAACTGTTCTTTTCCCAGTCTCCTCGTTTCAGTAAATGCTACCTCCATCTCTCTTTCCAGTTGCTAAGCAAGAACCTTGTTGTGTCATCCTTGACTCCTACAACCAATCCATTAGCAAATTCTGCTGGCTCCATCTTCAAAACGTATCCAGAACCTGACTGCCTCCCACCGCCTCCAACGTCATTGTCATCTCCTGTCTAGATGACTGCAACAACCTTCTAACTAGCCTCTCAGTTTCCTCCTCTGGTCTTCCTCAGCTCCTTTCTCAGTACATCAACCACAGAGATTCAGGTTAAAAGCCAGATCAAGTGAACTCACCCACTTAATTCCCTGCAGCGACTTCCTGACTTGGAATAAAAGGCAAAGGTCTTACAGGAGCCTCTAAAGCCTTTGTGACAGTCACTCCGAGCCCCTCCATCTTCCATCGCCTTTCTGATATCCTCTTGGAAAATGCTCCCCTTATCCATCTCTGCTTGAGCTATAATGATCTCCTTGTCCTGGATCATGCCAAGCTCCCACTTCACGGCTTTTGCACCTGCTAAGTGACTGATCCTCAGATCTTATCTCCAATTACTTGACATGTAAAATTAGTATATATCACATTTTCAAATAACAACTTCAAAATGGACAAATCTAAGCATTGAGGGATTTCTACATACAATGCCTACGAAAACCACTGCCCATCCCCCTTATTCCTTCTCCTGTAGAACTCTTTGGCACTGCAAGAGTATTTATGTCTGATAAGGTACTGTCGTTTGGTTCCCCATATCACACATACTGCTCTTTATTCTGTGTGAGACATGTCTCCTCAATGAAACTTCTAATTTATTAAGGACATAGTACCGGGATGACCTACAATACCCACAGAACCCAGCACAGCACTGAGTACCACAGAGCTTATTAAGTTTTTGCAGTTTCACTAGGAGTGACTTCAGCATTTCCTAGCAAAATTAACGTAGCTGTTTATATTTAAAGTTTAGCTCCATAGCCGACTTTTTGGGCCCTTCATTCGGCCCTTACTTGCCTCATTTTCAAAGGAGTCCACTCTAGCATTTCCACCTTTCTACACACCAATAAGAAGGCTGGCATACCACAGCTCTGAATCAATTCTTTCCCTACCCATTTTTGTTAAACTGATAGCCTTGTAAAAAAGCTACTTCATTACCAAAAATCAATGAAACTAATTAAATAACAAATTATGGATTTTCAACCAGTACATGGAAATAGCTTCACTAAACCCACCCTCTCTTAAGTCTCAGTAAAAACTAACAAAAACATTTAGCTCTAATTTTATGGGTCTCTACCACAAGGGCATCAAAGATTACTGTCAAATTACGTCATCTAATGACCTAATGGTTCAGTGAACATAACACTTGACTATGAATTAGTGACCTGTATTAGAGTCCAGGCATGATCACTATAATTCAGAAAGACTTGGGCAAGTCATCTAACTTCTCTGAACTTCAGTATCCCCCCTATAAGAAATGAGACAATGTCCTATCCATCTAACTGGGCTGTTCTGAGAAACATATGAAATAATAAATTCTTCAAAATTTCACATTAAAATATGAAATTAATGAGTGCTTTACAAGAGGAAGCACAAAGATTTGTTTGATAAAAAGCAGAGAAGAAAACAGAAGAATGTCCACCAATGACTTTATAGTCGAGGACTTCAGAATTTAAAAGGTTCATCTTCACTTTAATCACGGTCTGGAATTTGACCTGCTAACTTTAACAAACAAAAGCTCAGGAGAAAAAGTTAACAATCATAATGAATAAACTTCCTTATATGACAGAAAAGGAAAAAGGTTTAACTGTCACCAAGAAGAAAAAATACATATTATATATATATATATGTATATATATATACATTACCAGATTTTTCAGGAGCTCACATCCTAGGCCGCCAGCTCCAATCACTAGAACTTTACATGTATCTAACAAAAACTGGAGAGACTGTAAAGAACGAAAAGGCTTATTAAAATCTGGTTGATAAAAAATATAAGTAACCATCAATAAAGCAACAAGCCATAGTTTCTGACGCTTCCATGAAAAATTTAATTGAAGATAAGAGATTTTGTATTTAACACATTATTTTAAATTTAGGAATAAGATAGAACCAGAAATTCTATAACCTGAATGATTTCAGGGAGTTTCAATTTTAGTGTTTTTAAATTCACTTTTATTATATGGAATTAAAGGGATATTTCTAACAAGAAAAACTATGCCTACTTAAAAGTTAATTTTTTTTAACTTTGAAAGGGGACGGAAATCATCAAATTCAGTTATTTAACTTCCTAAAGACAGAAAAATGTAAATATCTTTAGAACAGAATAGCAAGCCCCGCATAAGATGGTTAAAGGTCTTAAAAAAGGTAAAAACAGCAATAGCTACTTTCAAATACAGTGAGTGAAACTCACAAAACGTGGTATGACAGAAGAATGGATAAAACTCTTAGAAAAATGCATATGAGCAGAAATACAATTTGAAACAATCATAACAGAAGTATCCTAAATAATCAAGCCAAAAAAAAAATATTGAGAAGCACAAGAAATGCAGAATACTATCAATTCTGTCCAAGATTAAAAGAGAGAAAATTTATCCAGATGAGACACTGAGTCAAACCCAAGAGTCTGCACCTTAATTTTAGGAGTAGTATTTCTATTTTGAAACAACATCTCTTTACAAATACAAAAGGACATAAAAATGTACTACAAAGAGTACTTTTTACTAACTCGAAATAAAAAAGAGGTCATATCTAATTGAATGGTTGTCAGACACTACCAGTCCAAAATTCTATTCCTCTATTAAAAAGCAGTCACATAATTTTTAACATGCAATTAATTATATTCAATTCTAAGTAAAGATGCTCATTTCAACAAAAATTCAAAATTTAAACAAGCACATCTATATTCCTATCAAAACTAATTTCTCACAGCAAGGCTAAAAATGGAGTGTTTCTCAGAAGTCACTGCAAACTAGAATTTTAAGTGAAGTATAACTTAGAATTTTAAATGAGGTTATGAAGTTATTTTCCTCTTGAAAAAGTTCAACATAGTACATGAGAAATGTAAAAATGGCTCAAATATTAGTCATTCAAATAAAATCGACTGCAAGTATCAATTTAGTATTTCAAGATAACTTACACAGCTGTATTAGTATTTTTATTATAAGAGCAAATTAAAAAGGAAGAATTTTATTATTTTTGAAACATAAAACTATTAGAGGAGTTACTTAAAAATAAATGTTTCTCACTTCAGTGCTTGGTTCGAAATCAGGGTGTGTGAAGGGTCCAGATCGCTCGAGGAACTTCTTTACATGGTTCCAGCGACCTTCCCAGTCTCCAGTGTCCCCACACCCACCATCAACAGCCATTCTGCACAGAACACAGTAAATTCAACTGCAAAGATCAATATGAAAGAGCCAGCCCTACAACGATTACGGTTTCCCCAAATGAAAAGGTAACCACACGAGATGCTCAAATAAAAAGGGAAATATTCATAATGTGATTATGCTTATGCTTTTAATTTCATTCTCTTGGCTCTTGTATAGTTTGAAGTTAAAAACTGCATGTGTTTGATGAAATCAGTCAGTCTACATGTTTCTGGGTTCCTATAGCAACTCAAGATAAAATTTGGAAATACTGGTCAATTGGTTAGAGAGAGGGTTTCCTACATTTGGAATTTACAAAATATCACTGCAATCTTCCCCATCTGTTCTATCAACACACTTGGATCAGGAAATATCGGTTACAGGAAGAAGAAAACAAAAAGCTCCACTTTCAGAACTGGCTGTTTCATATCTCAATACAGCTCATGAGTCCAAGACTGAAAGGTGTGAAAGATTATTTTTGATGAGAGGAACTTTCACACATTTTCTCTGAGAGGTCCCAATTTCCAAAAAACAGAATCTCTTAATGCTGTGAGGTGGTTTCTATTGCCACTAAACAAAGTTTTAGGTTACAAAACCACACATAGGAATTATCATTTAGAAATCTTTTACACAACTGAGTAAGGAGGGACACCTATAACAAAATACAAAATGTATATTCTAACAAAAATGCAACTTCTACTCAGTTCAAGATTCATGTTTGGTTGTGATTATTTTTAATTTCAAATTTCCTTTAACTCCACAATTTCTACCTCCCGATACATTAGTAACATCCAATTTTCACAAAAGAGACAAGGAAGCTTTTGATGTCACAGCTGGGTTGCTTCCACAATTAACAGCACTGGGACCTTGAGCAGATTACTCAATAGTCATAAACCTCATGTGCAGGTTGAATATGGCTACTTCCTAAAGTCAGTTTGAGGATTAAGAGATAATCCAGAGACTTTAGCATACTACTTTGCATATAGTTAGGTTTTCAAACTTTAACTGTTATTTTGAGCAAAAGAGGGAAGGAAATCAGATGGGAAGGAATGTGAAATGAAGCTTGTCACTGCAGTCCTCTTGCAATTTAAACTTTCTAAGGGAGATCTCTGACTCTAAAGCACGGCTACTGGGAATTGGCAGATAAATTACTAATGCACCACACCCACTGCTTGAGAACTGTCTTCCCCTCCTTCGCAGACAGGAGGAAAAAGTATATGGCATTAGCCAGGTTGGAAAACACTGTTTTAAATCTGTCTCGCCACAAAACTAAGCATCTGATAAATCGCGTGTGTAATAATGAGGGAAATTAGCTCGTTAGAGTCAACACTCTCCTTTAAGAGCCAATGCAAAAATGATTGAAGTGCTTAGTACAGTATCTGATAAAGTTCTCATAAATAGTTTACAATTAATGCCGAAAGGCCAAAATCGGCCCAGTGTCCGTTTCGTGTGTTTAGGATTCCCTTTTCACAAGGTCGCGGCTCTGACAATTTGGAATGGAGGAGGGGGCGCCAGGGTCCTTCGGCAAGACCGTCAGGTCAAGCACCACCTGCCGTGTGGACCGCGGGCCCGGCGCGCGCCGAGAGACCGGGAGCGGCCCGCCGGGCCCCTGGGGCTGCGGCACGGGGGTCGGGGGATGAGGCCGCGCGGCCTGCAATCCGGGTGCCCCCCTCCCGCCCCCCAGGCCCGCTGCGGCTGGTCCCCTACGCCTGGGTCGGGGAGGCGGGGGTCCCCGGAGAGAGCCCCGGCCTCCCGGCAGCACTAACTTCTCAGCCAGCAGCTCCTCTATTCTCCTTCTTTTCTTCTCCCTAAAAGAAAGAGAGAATAAAAGAAGGGTCAGCATCACGCTACACATTGGGCACCGCGAGGGGATGGGGGGCTAGGGACGGGGCGGGAGGCAGTGGGGGACCTCAGGTGGCGGCGGCGACCGCCCACGGCCGCGCGCTCCCACCACCAGCCCGGCCCGGCGCGTCTGGGGACCGACTACTTACGGCTCCTCGCCATCCGCCATATTGTTCTCCGCCTCTTCCCAGGTGCCCCCAATGTGGGCGGGGCGAAGGGGGCAGGGGGGAGGGGCGGGGCCGGCGGGGTGGGGCGGGGCGAGACTCCCGTGGGCTTTACAGCCTGCCCTTGTCATTACAATCTCCATTAACTACACTTAGGTATATTTTATATAGGGTATAATGTTATGCTGTGTGAAAATACAGACGTAATACATTATATGTTTATGCAATTTTTATGTCCGTAAATAACCATAGAAAATGGTGTATTCTATGGAAAAAGTTTTTGGAACAGCAACCCCAACATGCCAGAGATCCCCTCTGAGGCAAACCGTTACTTTCTACTTTTCAGCACGGTCCCAACATCTTTGCATAAAGGTATGCACTTTAAGGACATCATTTATCTGAATCAGTTTGTAGCAATGGGATGGGGAGATTGTTATTGTCTTCCTTTGTGACTGTCAATACAAAAATTTTAGTGTCAGATAACAAATTCAGTGGTAATGGAACTAAACTGAAAGATGCTTTTTTTCCCGGTGAAAAAATGTATATTAGAAGAAAATCACATAGAAAAACACAAAAATTAAAGAATAACTTAGAACATACATAGTTTCATCATCTATAGACATAAATAAATTATGATAAAATTTTGGACCATTTTCTTCCAGAGTCAGAAATAAATAGATGGATGTGTGTGGTTCTGTGTGTGTGTGTGGATGACTGGATACAGAAACATAACCATGCTCAAAATATGTATACATATATTTCATTCTTGGAATGAGACAAGAATGAAATTTAG
This sequence comes from Manis pentadactyla, assembly GCF_030020395.1. NCBI lineage: Eukaryota > Metazoa > Chordata > Mammalia > Pholidota > Manidae > Manis > Manis pentadactyla. The sequence continues at coordinate 220,565,045 of NC_080019.1, read as the reverse complement.
AGTCAGAACAGTTTAAATCCTGACCTTTCCACTTAATAGCTAATTTAGGCACTTGCACACTTCTGTGTCTTCATTTGTAAAATATTTACCTCATAAGACTTTTTGAGAAGTAAATGAAATACACAGCAGTTCTCAAAACATAGTCCCTGATCAGCCTTATTAGCATCACTCAGGGAACTTGTTACAAATGCATATTGTCAAAGCCCTGGATGAGTCTGCAAAATAAAGCTTAAGAACCACTAAAATGGAGTACATTAAGCCTGATAGGTCGTAAATATAGTAGCTGTTAATAAATTATTATGTTTCATCTCCTCTTTGTCCTTTATTATTATCCCCCAGTCAGGCTTACTTCAATAGCATTCACTGAGCTGAAAGTCAGGGCCAGGAGGTAGTAAATGGGGTTATAGGGTTCACAGTCCACAGTCTGTAGCAGAAGACACTATCTACTTTTCCAGGTCACATGTCTCAATGTCAACGCAGAAACCTTTTCTTGCCCAGACTACTCCACATACGGAAATTACTGAGTTTAAATCATTGCTTTTCAAAACAGGCTTATGTGGGCTGGCCCCTCAGCAATGCTACTTTCATAACTTTTGATTAGTGACAGTGAGCAATCACAGCCTCCTCAGATGGTGAAAACCAACAGGCATCCTACCCATTTCACAGCGAGAAAACTGAGGTAGGGACAGGCTGCTGCTGGGTGAAGAAGAGGTCTGCAAAGGCGCCTGGCCCTGCACCTGCATCTGGGACTAACACACTGACTCACTGTGGTGGTACTTTGACAGATGCCGCCAGCACTCCCACTGGTCAGACCGACCAATTAGAAATAGCCAGTAATGAAAGTAAAAGAGATGTGCAAGTGAAACCTGCAACAGATTTCATTTCAAATAGAATATATCATGAACTATTAGCCTATCCACTATGGTTTATATACAGACAAATAAACATTCAAGGTGGACCTATCTAGAAACACAGATCTGGATATAAGAGTCCCAGGAAGGCCTCTACATTAAATAAATGGAGACAAAGAGCTGCTACTAATAGCATTTCAAACAGTACCTGAAATACAGTAAGGATACCATGCATCCTCCTTTCTTTTTTTCATTTAAAATGATTTTTATGACAAAGGTAGAAATGTGTAGTGAAAAAAAAAATCTCCCGTAATCCAACCAGAGAAAGAAGCATGGTTAACATTTTTGGAGAAATGGATAAACGGATCATGCTACTTACAGCTATATATGGCTTTTTCATTTCCTTCTTTATTTTTAAACCTCTCTGAGGTTTAAACAAAAACCCACTGAGCAAATGTTTACTGGATATCTATTGCTTATGATCAATGAATAATCATATTATAACTAACACTCAACAGCTTGTGGTCAGGCAGTGCTGAGCAACTGGAAGGTAAAAGTTCTTGGTCACAGCTCCTAACATTCACTGATCTCTCCAACAGCTGTGAGGGCCTACTAGGGCTCCTGTGCTGGTCATGACTAGATCATTTACTCAGGTTGCTCACAAGTGCTGTTTGTGCCCAAGGTCATCTATTCAGCTCGCCCACAGTGCTGCTTCTTGAAATTCTTAAGCCCCAGGGAATTCTTCCACACCCACTGACTTCCTGTAACTGAGCACCAAGGTCTGGCACATCTCTATCTAGTACTCCTCTAACTATCTTGTATTTAAGTTAGTGTTTCCATTGCTTTGCAAGATCTTGAAGGTAGGAAAGGCTGGATTCTTCTCACCTTTTGTATCTCCCACAATGCTTTCACAGATCCTTGAAAGAACTCAAAATATCGGTTGGTGTCATATTGAAAATTTTCAACTCTTTTTTCCTATATCAAGTCTACCCAGATACAACCACAACAGTGAAAATGTAACAAGTCAGAGAAAAGTCAGTGGATGTTCATTATAGAAGCGCAGAAAACAAATCAGGTTACAGCACTATTAATGCCAGACAGATGAATAGTGGCCTGTACTATTACTAATAACAGTAACAGTAATATCTGTAAAATAAATAAAAGTGGATCACAATACTAGGGAAGACCAGAAAGATTTCTAAGGCCTAAGTACTGAGCACTTCATTAACTTTGGGAGTGTCAAAATGGCCACCCATGAAAAACTTAAATAAACCATCTGTTAATTAAGTTGAAGACTAAACAACTGACATCCACATTCCTGTTAAAGGATAAACACCTTTCCCCTTAATATCTTTCAGTGCCAGGTGTCTGGCAAGAATGGGTATTGCTTCCTCTCTTTTCCTTGCATAACATCTTATGTAAATGAAACGTACTCCTTTGAAGTTCTGTCTTTCTCACCTGTCTCTTGGCAGATATAAAACCTTTGTATGACTTGGGCTTTCTGGAACATATTTCCTACTCTACTGTGCTAGGAGTTGTATCTTCCTGGGCAAAGGCCAAATTTTGGCTCAAGTAAAACTCTATTTTCAAGGTGATTTGAATGAATTTTTCATTGATGTATTTGTGAGCAATTACTGTACAAGAAGCACTGCCACCCATTCTTTCATTTTTCTTCACCTACATGGCAGATGTTCTTACTATACCCACTTTACACATGAAGAAACTGGGGCTGAAGTAGATTAAGTAATTTTTCCAAAGTCACCTACCAGAAATGAAGGAGCCAGGTCTTCAATTTTACTTTCTCTGACTTTAAACCTTCCCATTTTTCTAAAGCAAGAAAATATGAGAACTCAGGAATTTTTCACTTTTTCCATTTTATTCAAAAGTATAAACTAGGCTATATCTTAATACTGATTTGATTCAGTCATCAAACTTTATCCTAAACACCAGTGGCTGGAGTAATTTCTTGGAGTCATTGTTAGGTCCTTAGTTGCTTCCTGAATCATCAGGGAAAATCAAAGTATGTCTAGACTTTGCATTAGGTATATTTTATTGCTTTCCAGTTTTTCAAAAACTGATGGTCTGAGGATAGTGAATTCGGTTTTTAAAAAACAGCAACACTTGCAGGGGTAGAGATTGTTATTTTAGGCACTAGAGTCTTAGAAATCTGCCTACCAAACTGTGCAATTAACAAAATAGTTTTTTCTCATGACTTTGAGATAAAAGGAGGCTTACTGTACCAACCAGCCCCTTAACTGAAAAAGATGACCTCTTGGAACCTTCAGAAGGAAATCTGCAACTACTACATCTCTTGGAAGTTCTTTGAGCTGGTATATGAAACAATCACCGTATCTATTAAAATCCTGGGCCCCCTTAGTGAAAATTGTTCCCAAATATTCACTTAACGCTAAGAAAGCTCTTTTGGACTGGAATCCATGTTTCTGCCCAGAAAATACTGGGTGCAGAACAATTCGTTCACTGCAGACCATTTTGCTTTCAAATGTAGAGAACATTCCACCTCAAGGCTGAAGTAATGAGAGTGCCCGCTTTATCAGAACGGCACAGTAGTTCAATAATTTTGCCCCGAAATAATACAGATGGAGAACAAAAAGTGAAACAAAGCTGCACCCCCGTTCTACGCGTTCTTCTTTCCCATTTTGCCAATCTGATTTCACTCATAGTGACTCACAGTGAGACACAGAAAACACAAGAATTGCATTCAGATGTGCAGAGGTTCTTAACTACTTAGTGGTCAACATCAGCTCATCCCTCAGTAACACTACACTAGCCTTCCATTCCATTCAATTTGGACTGGCATCTGAACAGCTGCAAAAAAATTTCCCGGAAGTCCAGAACGCATTCCTAAATTAAACACTCAAAAGGGGTATTTCAAAGGAGGCTGATTGTATTCGAACTGCTAAGGAAGGCATTCCCCTCTTCGCTTCAAATTTCCGCTAGTTTCTTTCTGTCATTTCATCTCTATTTTGCACTCTGCGTTTTGCTTTATCGTGAGGCCCCAGTTTTACTGTAACAAACCACTTCTAGCCAATGAGAAAGTAAAGAAGAGAAAAAACGCCCGCCCGCTCCCAATTTCCTTGGCTCCGTTGCTTGCTAACCTCAGAGCCAACCGAGCTAGAGCCCCTGTCACCTCTAACCGAGCTCAGCTGATCGGTTGCCACTGCCGCCGCCGCCAGATTCCAGAGGCAAAGAACAAGAAGCTCTGGAGACTAGACATGGACGTGAGTATCGCCCCGCTCCGCGCTTGGGACGATTTCTTCCCGGGCTCTGACCGCTTCGCCCGGCCGGACTTCAGGGACATTTCCAAATGGAACAACCGCGTGGTGAGCAACCTGCTCTATTACCAGACCAACTACCTGGTGGTGGCTGCCATGATGATTTCCGTTGTGGGGTAAGTGGGGTCCCTCTTGGGCACTGATCGCGGGCAGCACCGAGGGGGCTCAGAGTACCATATCCTGGGATGCGGAAACGCCCCCCACACCCGGCGCGGGTCTTGGCAACTGCAAGAGGTCAAACCGGTGTAAACTTGTTCTCAGGGCGAGGCTGCAGCAATCTGGGGGAGGGAGGTCCCCTTTCCCTTTCCGCACCTCGGGCTGACACGACAGCGAGTCCCGAGATTTTGCCAACCTCGGACAGGAAAAATTACGTTTTTGTTTTGTTTTTTTTTCTGTACCCCGATTAGGCTTTTGCTGGGAAAGATATTTCCAGTACCTCAGTCTTTTAAAAATATTAAGAGGGAAATGGTGTAACCCTATCCTGGGGCTGGATGGCACGGGCACCGCCCTGGGAGGCTTGGGCGACAGGGTGTGGATCGGTACTCCGCCTTCCGAGAATGTTAATGCAAAAAGGGCCCCTGTGAGGCGACGCACTTTGTCGGTTTCTCCTCCGAAGGCCTGCAACTCCGTATGGGAAAGCTGAGCTTGGGAGCCGAAGGGCGGATGTTCTCTGGTGGCACGGCTCCCAGGATGGGGCGAAAGCTACCTTGACTCTAGGAATGGGGTCCTCTTGCTTTTTCTTCCAGGAACTGCCAGGCGTGGCCACTTTCTGTTTTTCCTTCCCAGCCTATGGTCTCAGTTTATAAAGGCCTCTTCAATACCTGATGTGAACATAAAACGTGTCCTGTGTTACACGATTTCCCACACACACATACACCTGCTCTGCTAGAAGCTGCCTTTTCCCGTGGTTCACCCTTTAAGAAATGCTTCTTTCACTTTTGCAGGATGGGGTGCTGATATTCTAGATCTTGCGGCATCTATGCATCTTCAAAGAAAATGCCACACTCAGACTTTATAAAGGAATTTCGTTGCCATTAAAGAAGTGTCTGACATTCTATTTTAGAGCAAAGACAGGGAAAGAGCAAGTTGGCCTGGGAGAAAGAGGTGGGCAAAAAAAGAAAAAGAAGACAAAGACAGTGTGGGAAAGGGCACAAGGGTGGCTTCTGAAATTGGGCTGCTGTTCATTGGCTTATTTATTGAGCCCTTTCTCTGTGCCAAAGCTCAGAACTCACCAAGCACAGTCAGACATGAATTCTGGCCCAAGGGTGTGTGACAGTTGTTGAGGAGCCATAGGACAAAGTACACAGCACAGAGGAAAGACAGTTCACAATTTCTGGGTGTGGTTCGGAGTAGTTGCTCCCACACAAGACTGGACACTCTAGGATTTGGTAGACAATCTCAGATTCTCATTATGCGGTGTTTAAGGAACCACAAACTCTTTGAAAATGGCTTGGTGTGCTTAGGGTAAAGGCCCTGGGCCAACTCTGAATTACAGTTGCAGCCAAGTCAAAATTAGTTGGGGTAGGACAGGCCTGGGGCCTGAGGCAGCTGCCTTCTGAACCTTCCCCTACCTTTATGCTTAAGGTTCATTTTCCAGAACATAAAAAATTTCTTTAAAATAAAATAAAGAGTAAAGTAGGGTTGCATCTTTTGTTATACTTTTTCTTTTCTCTCTGTTAGTAGAGAAGTAAGCCAGGCATCTTCTCTGGTGATCTAGGTATGGGACTTTTTTGAAGCAACACCAAAAATCCAGCTATGGGACAAGGTTTGACATAAACTGATAATATGTACAGAAAAACAAAATAAAACACTGCTTTTCAAAGAGGTATGTATACTGCCCAGACCAGACACAAGCTCAGGCGGTTTGGGATGGTGGCTCTTCCCAGTCCCCTTTTCAAATAGATGTTGGTTGGCGGTGAAATTTTTGAAGGTAAAAGTGAAAAATAGCTTTTTTTTTTTTTTTTTACTATTCTTCTTTTTAAAAAGTATGATACAGACCAGTAATAACTTGTTTTAATAATTACTTTTAAAATATGGGATTTCTGTTGTACCAGAGTAAAAATTTGGTGTATGACCTTCAACAGTTTTCTATGCATCTAAAATTTTACACAGTCTGTAATTCTCCCCACAAATTACTCTCTTCTTTCTTTACAAACTAATAATAAAAACAAACATTCATCAAGTGGTCTGTGTACCAGGTAATTTGCTAAGTTATTTACCTGCATTATCTCATACAACCCCAAGAGATGGGATGATACTATTATGATGATGATGATGATGATGATGATACTGAGGTTCAGAGAGGTTAAATGACTTGTTCAAAGTCACAGACCCAGATTTGTGCTCTTAATTACTATGCCACCTTCTTATTAATCATGAGGTTTAGAATTATCATCTCTTAAAGGTGGAAGAAACCATATATCTTCAAGGTCAGGGAGCTTAGCTGATTCCGGAACATTGTTCTAAAGAGAACTCTCCTCTTTTGTTGTTGTCAGTAGGTGGATGGTTCAGACTGGTGTTGGAGTTTACCTGGGTCCAGTACTGGCATCTGATAGTTTCTCACGATATCCTGGTAGAGTATGTGAGAAAACGTTGGCCTGGGTGTCTACCGAGGAAAGGACTGTTCTCAAAGGGTGTTCTTCAGTGGTTCTTCCTGCTGCCGTGAGGAGGGGCCTCCAGGGCAGAGCTAGAGGCTCTTGCCTTAACTCTAAATGCTCCTGTGTTGAAAACTGGCTTAGGTGAGGATAGAGAGCCTGCTCTTAAAGACTGCAGGAAGGGAGAAGAAGAGCCAGGTGGGTATCATCTAGCTCCAAAAACACTAGGAAGGGCTGCAGATGCCTAAATGGAGATTAAGAGGGGTTAGGATAGAGATAAATCTGTGTATGAGGGCCTGATGAGGCAGCACCTGGCAATCCATGATCAGAAGTTTGGTCTTCATCCTAAAAGCTTGGCTTACTAGATGTGTGACTTACACAAGGTAGGTCTACTCTGCATCTTAACTCTGAGTAAATCTTGTAGCTAATAGCCTTGTTGAAGACAGTTGCCATATTTTCTGTCTCTAAAACTTAAGAGTTTAGGCACCACAGCCATATTAAGTAACTTTGAGTCCCAAATGCCAGTCACTCGCTGTGTGACCTTGGGCAAATCACTTGAACCACCCTGTGCCTCAGCCTCTTCGCCTGTTAAGGGAGGCTAATTATAGTAGCCACCTCAGAGGGCTTCTGCGAGGATTATCTGAGTTAATACAGGCAAGGCTTTTAGAGCAGTGTCCAGCTCCTTGTTTTTGCCCCACAAATGTTATTTATTATTTTTACCAGTGTTGGTATTATCATAGGGATTACTGAGAAACATTGGCAGTATCTCCAGTCCACGACCTCCACACCTACTCCTGCTCCACCTATAAAACCCAGCTCTAGTACCATCTCTGAGGAAATTCTCCCTTTGTCCCTCATTCCCTACACCTATGCCTCTGACCTGGCGCTTACCCCCCAGGCTTTCGTGTTGTCTGTTCACTTGTCTCCACCCTGGACTATAGACTCCTTGAGGCCAGAGACTGTGGGTTTTGTTTGAGATTATTTTTTTCTTGTTGTTGTGGTTATCATTATTTTTATACTCTGTATCCCTGCGGCCTACTATATAGCAGATGCTTACGTGGGGAGCACAAAGAGTAAATAAATGAACCTAAGGCATCGTCAGGGGGGAAACTTTAACCTACTTAACGGAACAGATTATTTTGAAGCACACAGCAGCAAGCCAGCACATAACAACAGGCTCCTGCGGTGATTCTAACTGGGCCATTGTGGAGGGCACTTGCTACATATTGCTTAGGATTACTATAGTGTAAAAATTCAAGTTAGAAAGGGTTATAATTCAAATTCTTCACTAATGCATAGTGCCGTTCGAGAACTTCATGAAGTATTTCCCTGTGACATTTCTCAATCTGGGCACTATTGACATTTAGGGTTGTATAATTCTTTGTTGCAGGGGGCTGTCCTGTGGACTGTAGGGGGTTTAGCGCCATCCTGGCTGTCTACCCACAGAATGCCAAAAGGCACCCACCCCTTCAGTTGTAACAATCAAAAATGTCTCCGGACCTTGACAGATGTCCCCTGGGGGTCAAAATCACCTCAAATTGAGAACCACAGCTCTGGGGACAAGAAAATCATGATGATTCCTCACCTCACCTTGTTAAATACAAGCTGGTTTATAACAAGTTACAAAAACAGAGTTCTTGGCTATTACAGAGCAAAGTAGTTTGATGTTTAGCTCCTGGTTCCTGACTTTTCAAACAAACATAAGAATGGAGTAGATTTGAAGCTTTCCATGGCTTTGATCATTATTCTAAATTTAAAAAATTTGTTACGCTTTCATTCTTTTCTTAATCTGCCTGGAAGACTCAACCGTTCAGACATTCAGACTTTATATTTTTTGGCAGATTTCTGGCATTTGCTTTTATTTGTTTCTGCTCAAAAGCTCACTTGCTCTGGAGTTTCTCTGCTAGAAAATAGGCATTAAATTACTTAATTCATATAAAGCACATTAAGGCCCAGCAAGTGCTAACAATTCAACATTAGCTGCTGTTATTTATTAAAACCTAGGTTACAGGCATATTAAGGTTCTCTCAACTTGTGTATTTTCTTAGGCAGAAGTATTAGACGATGGTACCCTTCAGTGGTTTTGTCATAATTGCAACTTGTGTGTCTTATAAAACTTTCCTTCTCTTGAAGACTTGAGCTCCCTTTTCAGATTCAGGCATCATCTCAGAAAGAGACTGAATAACTTGAAAGGAATAGCATGAATAACAACCTGGGGAATGTGTGTTTTGCTCAAAGTAGCGCTGTGTCCTTTAAATGAGGAAGGAAAGATGTCTAGGATTGACAAGGGCATGACTCACCTTCTCATCCTTGATATGAGACATCTCAGCACTAGATACTCTTCTCACATCACCCTAGCCACAGAAGTCTCTGCCCCCGTTTCCAAAGTGAAAGCGAAGGCAACACCTAATTAAAATGGCACTTGCAATTTTAGGACTAAGCATGTGATGCATTGCGGTCATGGACGGGAACTTCTGTGTCATTAGTGGAATGCCAAAAGATTTGAGTTGAGAAAAAAATCTATCCATGACCAGCAGCATCTTTCCCCCTAAGAACTTGTTAGAAATGCAGAATCCCAGGCCAAATCCCAGATCTGCTGGGTCAGAATGTGCATTCCAAGAAGACTCCCAGGTGGTTCACAGGCACATTAAATTTAAGAAGCACTGGTCTGGGCTGGTTCAAAAAAAAAAAACACTGCGAAATTTTGAATAAATATACCTATAAGCCCAGGTGTTAACTTCAGAGATTCTGAGTATATAGTTCTTGGATGGGCCCAGGACCTTAACTCCCCAAGTGGCTCAGATCACCTCCAAGTTGAAGTTGAGAAGTACTGATCCCGCTAACCGCCCCCCACCAACAACTTTCACAGATGTAAAAAAGCTTGATAATTGAAACTAAAGCCGCTAATAGTAGCTTGATTTATTGATGTGTGGTGAAATACTTTTGCCATTAAATCATACTGCAAGTATCCTAAAGCTCCCCATTAACAAAATTCAGCCAAATAGCTGACTTTCACCTTCATATCACTTGCCTGTCTTACTCTCACAAATTCCTCTCTGCCATCAGAACTCACGCTTTCCGGCATGGCCTCAGAAACACCAACCACACTCAGGGCATCTCCAGCCAGAAAGGCGCATTTATTCCACATTTGGTGCACTCATGCCTCCCCTTTCAGACAGCAAGCACAGTGTAGCTGCTGCATGAATGAGCCCATATTTTCTTAGCTGAAGTGCCTTTTCACCTTGTGTCCGGTGCAGGTGTTACCTGTGGAAACTATAGTTGCTACTGGTGGATGCTTTCAGTGGCTTGAGATGATAAGGGGTTTCTGGAAGGCTAGTAATTGTATTTGAAAAGAACATTACTTTAATCTTTTCAAAATGAGTGTCATCCCATAATATGTTCTAGGCCTGTGGCTATCAGCATTTGGTATTAAGAAATGGTCAGATTGTAGCTTTTGATGCTGCAAGAATGAAAAACCAAATTTCTAGTTGGTAGAGGAAGAAAATAATCAGCTCTGCGATGCTCTGAATGGGAATGTATTAAAACATTGTTGATGGAATTAATTGCAGTTCTCTTATGCTAAAACCTAGTAGAAAATGTTTTTGAGATTAATGAGCCTCAACACCGATTCCACAATATTACTCTCAGGCGCTGTCCTAGGAGATACAGTGGCGAACAGGACAGCTGTCATTCCTGCCTTCATCCTGTTTAGAGTCTAGCAAGATGACACTGAACACATAATTTTTATAAAAGTACAGCAAGCATACAGAAATATACACCCCATAAATACACATCATTTTCAACCTGACTCACTTGATCTCACCTATACATTATCATCCCAAATTTCAAAACTCAGGAGCTGAAAATGGGGAAGGCACTGAGTATATGGACGGGGGAAAGGATTATTAAGTTGTACTTATCTTCACATGCAGCCAGATGCCTTCTACTCAGTTGAAAAAAACATTTATTGAGCACCTGCTCTCTGCCAGACACTGTCTACCCCTGAGGACACAGGCAGGAATACAACTGTAGCTCACCTTCCCAAACCTCCCAGAATTCTCTTCCGGCCCTCCCACCCCCACCCCGTCAGCACTTGAGGCCGAGCACAGGGAATGCTGGCATAGGGCTGTTCCTCATGGGTTATGTGTTTCCTCTGAGTACAGAAATTGAAGAGGCCTAGCAGGCCTAGCAACACTCAATGAAATTTTAATCTCAACACCCTAATCCATCTAATAAGGATTATCGTTCATTAAATCATCTTCTGACAGTATTTATGTGACCTTATTTGTCTTGATATCTCCCCACAGTTCATTTTGTTTTTTTGTTTGTTTGTTTACTGTTCCCTGCCACTGTCAGCCTAGGGCTGGTAGTCTCAGTCCCTTTCCCTTACTTGAGGATTTACAATGGTTCTGGTAAGTATGCAAATAAATCTGCATGATTTGGATTCACGGACGCTTTCATAGAGGGCAAAAGATCTTAGCTTTGTAGAAGTACAGAGCTCTGTATAGGAAATCCAGATCTAAAGGATGAACTTGACTCATCCACTTGATTAATATCAAATTGAGCAGAACTATTGGAAATTTATTACTTTCCTTTTGGACAAATGAATTCTACCCTTTACCACTCATCTTCAGAGTAGCTGCTGGTACCCTCCTCTGTCTCTTGCAGTGAGCTTGGCTTCCTGTTTCAGAGGTACTTTCATGCCCGTGATCTTAGACAAAACCTGCAGGCTGCCTCTCCGTTCTGCAAGCATTTACATAATAGGATTTCTTGGCCTTTCCTCCCATGGAGCATTTGCTAATGGAGACACCTGGAAGGCAGAAAGCCCATCTGAAGTGAAAACTGGGGCTTTGGTTCCTACTTACACTAATCTGCTTGGTAACCCAACAGTGCAGCTTCTCTGTGTCCCAGAGACACAAAAGGGAATGCAGGTTGGGTGCTGGTAGGAGGTACACAGGCAGGGAACTGCCTATAGGAAAGGAATTTGTGTGTCACCAGACTCATTAGCATTAGCCCAACCTTTGTCTTGTCTCCACAGCTCTTTAAGAACTTGCCTGTGACTGCAGTTTCGTTTACTAAAAGCGTTCAGAAAGAACAGTTTGTAAACAAATACCTTACAGTTTAGTTCTAAAGTATTACTTGTGAGAGTAATCAGGGGTTCCTAATTGTTGAAGGCAATGTGAGTGCACATGAGGGTTCATTATGCCATTCTACCACTGTGTATGGTGGAGATTTGCCATGATAAAGTATAAAAAAAGGGTTTGTGGCAGTTTCATCAGAGACTCGTACACTGTTATCTGTCGTCACATCTCTGTGGTAAGTGTGAGATATGTGGCTTCCAACCCAGGCCCAACCTGTTGTTTACTGAATATAAAACAAGCAATTAGCTTGAGAAATGCAAAAGGAAACGTGGAGGCCCACAAGGTCCATACTATGAAGACTTTTAACATGCCAGCTGCTGCCAAGACAGTGGATTGTTTGGATGTGTTCAGTTTGATGGTGCCGAGTACACGGGATACAATAGAGACTCAGTACACAGTGATAAATACTATGGACCTTCTGAATTCAACTGGTTAGGAAAATCTCAGGGTTAGGTTACTATGACCTTCCTGTGACAAAAGAGATAGCCTGTCCCACCTCAACTGCTCTGAAGTTTCTTTTACGTGATGACTATTAGGCCTAGGAGATACTGATCATATATACTCCAGACTGATTTTTACATTTACATTTATACTTTATAGTCATAAATAGTTCTTGGCAAGATGGAAGACGTGCTGGGAAACCACAGTAACCACAGAAGACTGTTGGGGTCATCTGAGGAATAACAGAGCAAGAGGGGCTTACAGAGACAGGTCTGTAGGGGCTCGAGTCTGTCTTCCACCTCCTCTCCCTCCCACCCCCGAGCATACACTAGGGACAAAATGGACAAACTTCCTCCAGCTTGCCACAGTGCCCTTGCACCTCATTCGACCGTATGACAATAGTGATCCTCACCTCTCTGTAGGCATTTAGAGGACATTTCCTACTTTTGCTTTCTCGTTAGTTCCTTTTATCACAACTCTGTGAAGGTATGACTACAGGGACTGTTTATCTAGGGATATTCAAGTAAATGAGAATAATTGTGATTGTCCAAGAGAAATCTCACATCACCTAATTTGTGGTCATAGAAACTTGCTGAGCTTAGTTTAAATAACATGAAAATGTGCCAGATTCTTATTTATCTTTCTTTTTCTCAGTAGATATTTATTGATACCTGTTCTGTGCCAGGTGCTGTGATAGGTGCTGTGGAGAAAATGTCATGCTACCTGACCTCACAGAGCTTAATCTCTAGTAGGGGGACAGAAACATGCCTCCAGGGCTCAGTCAAATGAATGTAAGAGCACCACTGTGATGAGGGCTGTGAGGAGAGGCACATGGTGCTATGAAGTGGTCAGAGAGACTCAGAAAAGGCTGATGAAGCTGAGATTTGAAGGAGGTAGGAGTGAATCAGGGAGAGAACAGATTGTGCACAGACCTGGGATGGCCAGAGGCAGGGTGAGCGGTAGAGATAGAAACCCCAGCAAGTGGACTGCAGAATCTGCGGGAGGTGGTATGAAAAAACTGGCAGGCAGCGCTGTGGCTCCTCCCTAGGCTCCCTCATATTAATTATTAAAACTGCCCCTTACTCCTGCAGATGCAGCCTAAGCTGAATTGCAGGCCTGGCGAGCTAAGCATGGCCTGGATTTCAGGCCCCACTCACCGCCCCTGCCAAGCCAGGCGCAAACTACCCACAGCACTGCATGCAGTGGCCCATGCCAGGGGCCAGGTCTCGTGGGGCCTTGCGGAATGTAAAGGATTCTGTTTTTATTCTAAGAGCAGTGAGAAATCAGAAAATAGATGGGTAGGTTCAAATTTGCAGTGATCCCTCTGGATAGTTAAGGACCACAGAGAAACATCACGCATTTAGAGAAGTCCACTCTGAGTAAACTGTTCCCCCTTTCTCGATGAGTCAGGCTTCCTCAGGAACCAAGCTACAAAAATAGCCTTTTGGGTTTGAAAATTGGAACTCAGTGCAAAGCTGCTTCTACTGCTCAGAAAATAATTCACTGCCTTTTTGGTTCGTGTTGGCACTGCAGCATGACAGGCGTTACCCAATGTTCACTTGATTTGTGGAGCTCTGTTTTGAAAAGCCTTTATTGCTAAGTCTGTGGCTGGTGGCCTTGGGACAAATTTATTAACTTACCTATTTCTTAGCTTGCTAATAGGTAGGTTGAGGAGCATTTCAAGATCCATCCTAGCTCTAAAATTCTGCAATTGACCAAGTTTTTTTTTTTTCCTTCAGCAAGTTGTGCTGAAAATATAGCTAGACCTAGCTGAATCATGGTGGCACAACTATGACGTGTGTCCACACACTCTAACAGCCAGCTTCTTTCAGAAAGAAACCAGAGTGTGGAGGGGTTTCCCAGAATGGTCTTAGTTGCTTACCCAACTGGAAGGATGGGGTTACTCAGAGTTGCAGGGGGAATTCCTAAAGCTGGTTGACAACACAGAGTGGGTTCTGCTGTGAATTGCTGTCACAGTTCTATCAACTGGCACCCTTTTTTCTCCCCTGGATCCCCTTGAATACATTGCTTCTGTATGCCTCAGTTTATTCATCTGCCCAATGGGACTGAACTGATATATCTTTGAAGACTCTGCTACAGTATTTTATACTGGGATCCTAAAAATTTTAAAACCACTAGTGATCCCACCAGAATTTTTAACTATTATTTATGGAATAAGATATATATGTAGATAGGTAGAAGGTTTTATCTCACAATAGAAAAGCATATTTAATATTTTTGATTTGTAGAACTAGATCCTATTTCCACAAAGGACAGAAAGTTCTATTTGTTCTCTCTCTCTCCCTTCTTCCCCTCTCTCCTGTCTCCCTTCCCTGCCCTCCTCTGGTCTATCTTCCTGCCTCTCTTCCTCCCTCCCTTTCTCATTCACCACTCCCAGCAAATGAAACCCCACCCATAGGAGTCCAGTGGCAACTGTCACCACAAAAGCTGGGGTGGTGTATTTATGGACGTTTTATCTTAAAGGTTCTTGGGTTTCATTGCAATGGGCGTGACTAAGAGCCCAGCTGTTGACTGAAGGCTCTACTCATCGTGGACAAGGACTAGTTCCCAAATTCCTGCACTCAGTGGAAAATGAAATTAATCTCTGAAGGGTGGTGTGTGTGTTTTATTTTGCTCCGAGTGTAGGTAGGTGCCAGGGCACTGGAGTGGCAAGCGCGTCACCATTTGTTAGAATGGAATTGCACATGAGAATAAGGAAGAAAATCATTTCTGCTCTTAGGAACTTTGTTCATTTTTCCCATCTTGGAAACTTAGTTACTTTCTAATTATAGACTGTGGCTGGGCACGTTGTAAGCTAAAACCTATAGGACTCTGCTCTGTTCTTTTCCCTTGGCCATGAGCAACAGGAACAGGTGAAAAGCGAATTTGGAATTGCCTGAGTCAGGCCTGGATTTTTCGTTGCTTTTTGTCCTGGGCTTTATTTAGATATTCAACCTAGACATCTATTTTACTTGTCCACAGGAAAATAGAAAAATCTTGGTGTGCATTTTATTATATGCTTCACCTCATGAATTATTCCAGTAGGTGTTCTAGAATCAATGCAGTAGGAGCCCTTTGACACTTTGCTGCCGACCACCCGTCTCCTGTTTGCGGCTTACACAAAGGAGTTTGCACCCTTCACTTAGTTCTTCGAGTTTATGTTCTCAGCCTTTCTTCACAGCTCTGAAATATTTGGGTTGGTTCTCGGACACCGTCAGGCTATGTGAAAGGGTTTTTTTCTTTCAGGCACCTTCCCCCAGTTTCATTTGTTCTTTTTATTTATCAACTTTTTCTTATTAAGGTAATGAAAACTATGGCTACTGAAAAAAATATGAAAACAGAAATAAGCAAATGGGAATAAACTGCTCATGATCCCACTACCCAGTATAGCTACCATAGTCTTTTGGTATAATTTCTCTCAGAATCTTGGTGCTATGAATGAAATGTATTAATGTGGCAGAGTTTCTGGGCCTCTGCACTCAGGTTCCCCGCCACCTGCTGAAGAGCCTTTTGGTTGTGCCCTGTCCAATTCTTCCCTTCCCCAGGCCTATAAGGACATTTTTGTCTTTCCAGATCAATTCTGGGGTTAAATCAGGACCTAGATACAATTTTAAAACAGAAAGAAGTACAGAGACTAAGTGGACTCAGATAATGAACAACAAAGAGGAGAACAGACAGAATACTGTGTGTGCTGGACACTGGGAAAGCTGGCATGTGGGGGAGAGGGCCCACTGGCCACCAGGGGACCTGGGAAACCGGCAGGGACCTGAGGTTTGAGTGGGAGAAGTTGCAGCTTTGCTGTGGCAAATGCACTGAAATTGCATTAATGTTATTGGAGAGATGATGGAAGTAAAGATGGACGGTAGTCGTTGGCCTGTGCCAAGTCTGGGTCATAGGCTAGGGAGCAAGTTGCTGTCATATTTTCATATATTTTAAAACATGCACATTTTATTTCTGATCACAAAATAATATACTAATTGTAAACATTTATACTTCTTAGCTATATGTCATATATGATAAATCCACCTAAAAGAATGTATTATACTTGCTTTTATCCACTTGCTATTCAAGAGTTCTCATATTATGAAGAATACTTCAACTTAAAAATAGCTGGGTATACCGCCATCTAGTGAAGTGTTAGCCATATAGGTTGTTTCTAAGAGTTTTTAATCATAAATACGACTCATGTGAACTATGTTACTATTCAGTCAAGGAGATTTATTACCTTGAAGGCTATATTTTTGCAAGAGTTTTGAATGAAATAAGCTACTTATTATTATAGGGCTTAATTTCAAATTATGTACTACTACTCTTCCCACTGTTTAACTCCATGCATTTTAATATTCTTAACTTTTTCAAAGCCGACATTGATTTTATCCCTGAACCCACCCATTAAGACGTGCAGTACTTTCACTACTATTTGAAACTATTTAAAAATAGCTTTTGTGTTTCAGGAGGCAGAATCAGAGCTAAACTTTAAAAGGATTTTTTAAAGGGAATCTTAGTTATCCTAAATATGAGTCCCAATATTAGTATGAATCCTTCATTTATTCTACTGCAGAGAAAGCAAACTTATGGCATCACCTTCCGTTATCCTGTCTTCCTCTGTCCTTAATTTCCAAATCAGTTATGTGACACCAGAGCCTGACGAACACACACTGACCCTGTTTGTCCTTCGTTAATAAAATGCTGTTACCCTCTTGTGAGGGTAAAGTTCGTAACTCGTACTTGCTCACCACAAATGCCTTGTTAAGGTTTCATATACACAGTGTGTTGGGGTGGGAGGTCTATAATGCCAATTCTCACTTATGAAATACTTGGTCTAAATTTCCTCTTGATAATGTTTCCCCGATTATCAACAGTAGTATAACCTTTGGCTCATGTAATAATAAATCTGGGGGCTTGGTGGAAATCTCAGTGATAATCCATCTCCTAATGACACTCTGGGCCCTTTAAAATAATTACAATGGACTCTCTGTGTTAGGAGTCATAAACTCAAATGCCTCCATGGGCCAGGCTGGTTATTTAAGAGAATGATGCAGGTCAGCTATTAGAAAAACAGTGACGAGTGGCCAGTCACTGGGTGCCTTGGTGTCCGGTGCACCAGCTGGCGAAGAGGCCAGGGCCTGAATGGAGAGCCTTTGTTCTGAGCGAGAAGGCACTCCAGCCAGGTGACAGGAGGAAGAGACGGCCTAGCATTGCGTAGACTTCCTTGTTTCCAGAAGCAAGAAATCCCACGTTTTATGGATTTTTTTTTTAACACATTGGGATTCAAGTAAAAGTTTTTTAAGAACACTATACAGTCCAAACACAAACGTGATTGTAGACTGGATTTGGCCCATGGAGGCCACTGTGTGACCTCTGCTCTGCATTCATCTATCGTGGCAGCTTCCCTGAGCATTTACACAAGCCTGTAGAGCTCACAAAGTGTAACGTGCACTAGAGCCCAGGGTGTAGGAAAGCTTCACACAGCTCCTCCAAAATTTTAAAAGTCTTTTAACATTGTGGGGCTCTAGTGAAAAGGGCTGGTAAGTTTGATGGGAGTCCAGCTCCCATCATTTTCTCACCTCTAAGATTCTGCATTTGAGAAATGAATGAAAAGTATCCACCTCACCAGGTCATGAGGATGAAATGAGACAATTTAGATAAAAACTCAACACTTGTTTTTCCTCCTCCTCATCTTATTTCCCTTTCCTCATCTTACTTTTCCCACTGTCACTACTGGTGGCCTAGCCTCCCTCTTTGCTCCCCTGTGTTCCAGGTTCCTGAGCCCCTTTAACATGATCCTCGGAGGAGCCGTGGTGGTGCTGGTGTTCACGGTGTTCGTGTGGGCAGCCCACAACAAAGACGTCCTGCGCCGCGTGAAGAAGCAGTACCCCGCTACGTTCGTCACGGCGGTCATGCTGGCCAGCTACTTCCTCATATCCATGTTCGGGGGAGTCATGGTCTTTGTGTTTGGCATCACTTTCCCTTTGTTGTGTAAGTGACCCGAGCCTTCTTTTCTTATTAAGAATAGAGGAGCCGTTGTTCAATGGGAATTACATCACCTGCTTCTCATGTGTGTTGCCATGTCTGCAACATTATCAGCGTCTTCTGGAACAGCAGATCAAGGCCGAGTAGTCCATCAATTTCACAAGTATGTACAGGGCACCTTCTGTGCCAGACACTCTGCTGGGAACACAACAGTGAATAAAATAAAGTCCCAGGTCCTACAGCAAGGAGGCTGCAGAGCCTGCACTAGACTTCACAGTTGTCCGATTATTAGAGTCTGTTCTCAATTTTAAGTGCCGTTCATCCTATCCTGACACAGGAATGAATGTATCTCACTTGGAAGTTAACTGTTTATACTCTCTGCTTACTCAGAAGATCATAATTAGTGTGAGAAGTTTCATAGGTTTATAGGAATAATTGGCTCAGAACATAGATACCAAGTACTCCAATTCTGGTGATGACCAGATACCTTCTAAATTTCACATGCATTGTTTCCTGAGGTCCCAAACACTGTAAGCCTAAAATAGAGACAATAACAAATTCCAGTCTCATCAGAAATCTGATTAAAATTTTAGTGTATTAAGTGAGGGGAGCATCCCTTTAGCTTTTAATACCATTTCATATGTGCAATTATTCCATTAATGAAATGGAATTGGGGTAATGTTAGATTCAGCCCAGAATATTTATGGATGAATCCCACACCTTACTGGACAAAATATTTGAGTCATCAAATTCAGACTTGAAGTATTTGTCAAGAGGATTCATATTTCAGGGATTCTGCATAGACAGAGCTTGTTGCTTCAGTATCTTTCAACATCAGGGCCTGAGATGGATCAGTATAACCTGAAATGAATCACAGGTAGAGAGTGAAGGGTCCTGATTTCTATTCCTAGATCTGTTCAGCCATGTGATTTGGACCAGGTATCCAAATATAGTTCACTTATCTATAAAATAAGGAACTTAGACAAAATCAGTTGATTCCCAAATTTGATGACTGTGAGAATCACCCAGGATGCTTTTTAAAAATATTATTTTCCCAGCCACAGCCCTTGGAGATCTTGGTTCTGTGGGTTAGAAGTGTTGCCCAAAGAACCTGTAGTTTTAGAAAGCTTCCCGAATGTTTCTAATGGCCAGTCTGGGTTGGGAGCCTCCAGAAAGAATGCATATCAGTGTTTCTCAAAATGACTGTCCGTGGTACCTATATCAGAATCATCCAGAGTGAATGCTGAAATTTTGCATTCTAGAGTCCTAGCTCAGACTTAAAAGTCTAAATTTGGGTAGTGGAGACCAGGAATTTGCTATTTAACCAGTGCTCCAGGAAATTTGTATGCACTTGGAAGTTTGAAAAGTGCTGGTATAGATCACCTGGGGGACCTGTTTAAATGTAGATTCCCAGGCCCACCCCTTTAAGGTTCTGATTCAGGAAGTCCAGCAGAGCAGCTAGGGAATCTGTTTCTTAATAAGCAAACTTGGGCAATTCTTAATGATGAAGCAAATTTGAGGAACACTATGGTGCATCAGATCTATAAAACCTTTAGTTTCTATCTATAAATCTATATCCAGCCCTTTGGAAAACTGCTTCTTAGAGGCACCTCTCAGGTGGACTCTGCCTGCATGCCTCCTGTAGGGAACAAGGTAGAGTAATCCCTGAGCTGAACATGAGTTCCTCTCTGGAAGACTTTGTGTAAGGCGATTTTTATGTAAATTGGAAAGACACTGATTGGCTTTGAATTCTGGGGCATTTCAGTAACAGCTGAAAGGTAATGATAGCAATGTAGGAACTGAAGAGCATGGGTACCACATTATGGACCTTTCTACTGAATACAATGTTTTCCTTCAGCCACAAAGAAAACTCTATGACTTGACAAAGAGCTTTATATAAAGTGCAAGGATCCATTTGGGAACTTGGATCAATTAGAGAACCAGATTGGAACGGAGCTAACTGAAACAGATGACTAGAAGTGTGAAGACAGGAGTATAACGTTGATATGGAGAAGATAACTGTTGCTTTGGTACTAACCATGTTTCACTTCTCTGCAGTGATGTTTGTCCATGCGTCGCTGAGACTTCGGAACCTCAAGAACAAAGTGGAGAATAAAATGGAGGTAATGGGTTTGAAGAAGACACCAATGGGCATTGTCCTGGATGCCCTAGAACAGCAGGAAGAAAACATCAGCAAATTTACCGACTATATCAGTAAAGTGAAGGAATAAATAGAGCTGATCTAGGGACAGGGCTACAGCAGAAATCAAGTTGCAGCTTGCCCTTGTTCAGACCTTTTTGTTCAACTTTCCATTTGTGTTTCTGAAACAGGAGGTGCAAGTAACATCCAACTATCTATGGCAGCATGCACTTAGGCCAACTGTTAACATCTCTAATGTTATAGAGAGAAGTCCTCTGAAACTGAAAGAGACCACCTCCTTTTATGTCTGAAGCTCCAAGTGTGTTTATGAAAATTGATAGGAAATGGATCACAATTACTTCTTTAGGGAAATAAAAGAATAAAAATTATAGATGGTGCAACAATACTGATCTTGTAGGGAAAAAAAGGAACTATAAAGTATCAAGGCAATATGGGTAGTGGAAAGTTTGAAAAAGTAGATTATGTCATGAATTAGCCTGTTTTAATCCCCTCCCAGCCTCCTCCTCCAAATATATTCCCTAGGGTTATAATATGTACAACTTAGTTTCGTTTTTATTATTTTTCTTTTTGAGGTGATCTCTATCACTTTGCGCCTGTTTGATGTGCAGTGCAAACTGGACAAACCCCTTCTGTATACTTTGTTTACAAATATAAAGATAGCTGTTTAGGAGAATATTTTGGCAAGTAATTTTCCAAGTTTTTGAAATGCTAGTGATGTGTTTTCACTAGCAGATGTTTGTTGCAAACTAAGTGTCTCCTTTAAGGAGGTCATAGCCATGTAATCTGTATTATTCTTGGCAGTCTTGTTAAAAAAATAAAACAAAACAAAACTTGACTTCTGTTTATATCGCACATTTCTGTTGTTACAATGATGAGAAAGCGTCCAAGATAATGTTTCCCATATTTTGACTGTTTTTAGTTTTTAACTGGAGCATTTGGAGAGAAGGAAATGAATGTGTGTTTTGTAAATTCCTTAGAGGCCCAAAGAGACGATAATAGCTGTCCTCTGGGAATCTGAAAAGCACCTGTAGATGACCAAGCAAAAAGACTATTAAACACGTCAGTGAAAATGGGAGTTAATCAGCGGCTTCTGCAGTGCATAGACATTTAGATAGCAACTGCTACAGTCATGTTTTTATAGATAGACATTAGAATTAAGACAATATGAGTTTATATATTCTGTTACATTCTCCCTTTTATTTCTCATGTGTTTAGAAACATTATGCAAAACGTTTGCTTGCCAACTGATTTCATAGATGAATAGAAAACATTTAGGTTTCCCTAACACTGAATTATGAAGACAACTGAAGCAGTACTTACTGAAGAGACTCTGTACGTCCTAGAATCACAAAGCAACAGCAAATGCTGCTGATTTTTCTTGTATTTTCTCAGCTGACCTTGCAGCCTTGATCTCTAGCACGGCGGTGTCACCATGACTTTACAGACATTGTCTGGAATTTGTACCCTTACCCAAATATGAAGAATAAAATTTATCAAAGGTACTTTTGTGAGACTATATTTAATGCACACCTCTGTTAAATATCTGAGAAACTTGGTGGCAACCCTTTAAACCACAGGGATGTACTATACAGCAAAATACAGCTTGTGTTTCAAATACAGTAGTGCCCCCTTGCCGGTGGTTTTGCTTTCCACTGTTTCAGTTACCTGTAGTGGACCGCAGTCTGGCAGCAGAGGATCCTCCTCCTGATACATCCGCCTCATCAGGTCAATAGCAGGCTAACACTAAGTCCCAGGGCCTGTGTCGCTCACCTCACTTCACCTCCTCACACAGGCATTTTATCAGCTCATGACATCACAAGAAGGGTGAGTGCAGTACCGTAAGATATTTTGAGAGAGACCACATTCATATAACTTTATTACGGTATATTATCATTTTTCTATTTTATTATTGTTAATTTCTTCCTGTGCCTAATTTATAAAATTAAACAATCATAGGCATGTATGTCTAGGAAAAAACATAGTATATACAAGGTTCAGTACTATCCACAGTTTGAGGCACCCACTGGGGGTCTTAGAATATATCCTGTGTAGATAAAGGGTGGGGGGGTCCTACTATACTATTTAACACAACTTTAATACTTTATTAATTTCCAGCCAGCATAAAACTGAATTCCAATGGGACCCTTTTTAAAAATATGAATTGGGTTTATACACATATTAGCTCCTATTTTCTACATGGTGAATTTTGCAGATTAAATGCAATAAATTTGGAGAAAATGACAACTTGAATAAAAATATATTCTTATAATTACTAATGGTTGGGGGTCAATTCTGGAAGGAGCATAATAGAAGAATGTAGCATGTAAATGCTGTAAACAATTTACACTTTAAAAACAAGTTAAAATCTTCAAGTGAGATTTTTAAGGTTGGAGTGGGTAGACAGAAAAGCTAATGAATAGTATACTTGTATCTCTTGACAAAACCTGTGTACTAAGGCAGTCAGCTATGAATTGGATCATCTTTTCATTTTGCAAATTTTTGAAATTCTTGTGGCTGTACAATACTGTGAAACACTGTGGTTGTACAAGCAAATGTGTAGAGCTTTCCAAGTTCTCAACTACTAATACCCATTAAGCTTTTAAACATGTTTATGGCATTTTATCCTAGCAGAATTTAGCTTTGTAGCTAAATTCTGTAGAATATGCTGGATACCTAAGACTTTAATTTACTACAGCCCTTTCATAACTATCCTGCTTTGTATGCAAGAATGTTTTAGAGAAATACTAAGTAGGAAAAAACAAAACTTGGCCATTTGCTATTCTAACATTAATCACTTGATTGAAAACTGGAAGTATTTAAATTTGAATACCATTGTACACACCAGCTAATCTTGTAAAAATAGAAAAACCGTATTTCTTCCCAATGGCTTGTTCTTCCAAGTAATGCATTAGGCTGTCACTGTTAGGTCCTTTCTCCTAACCTGTTTTGTTTGTTATGTACCACTTGTGATTCTGTAAGAGGAGAAAGTAGGCAGATTCCCATTATTTGCTCAGGTAAAGAGAGAAAAGGCACCCAAGTATGATTTCCTGATTTCTAGGGTTCATGCCTTTTGTACACAGTATTTCAGATCCTATGCACATAGTAACTAAGTCAGATCATCAAGGGCTCTAGGAACCTAAGAGGAGGAAAGCCCACTGGGGGTTGGTGTTTTCTGGAAGGTTTTTGTGGAGAACTGGGACTTGACCTGGGCTTTGAAGTGTGGTAGGACTTTCAAACAGAGAGCAGGAGGGAAGTCTTGGGGATGTTCTATACAAGGGTCAATGAGAGCAAAGGCCCAGGGTAGGGTGTTTATGAGGAAGCTGTCTCTAAAGCATCTGTGGTAAGTAAGACTGGATCACTAAATTGGGAACAGGCAATAGGGCCTTGAATGAAAGGAAAAGGAATTTAAGTTTGATCCTACAGCAAGTTTCCTTTATAAGACTTGAGATTAAAGTTCAAATTAGATTTACAGACTAAGCTTAAAAAACAACAACAAAACAATAAACAGGTAGGTAAAGCCAAAAGCTTCTCTTATTTATAAATTTTTTTACAAATCTAGCACATTGTCACCCATTGTCCCTATAGGTGTGGAAACAGGAAAGTTTATATATATATATATATATATATATATATATATATATACATGCAGTGTTTGTGTTTCCTGTTACTTTTCTGGAAACTCTTTGTGTTTTCTCTACATCCTGAGGCTTAGAGTTCTGCGCTCCTAGGTACCCCTTACAGAAGTAGGCAGTCCAGGGGAATGGCCAAGAGAGAAAGCCAGGCAGGGTTGGAAACTGTAAATCTCAATGGATTATCCAGAGAAATGCTGATGAACAATTCTTGAAAACATCAGAAGAAACTGGAACTCTCTTCACCCTTCATATTTCCATATAGCCAAACATGATTTGTTCCCTTTAAGATATAAGTGTGATGAATCACAACAGAGGAGATGGAAAGAGAAAAAATGGGAATCTAATAGTAACACCACTACAGTATTTATTATTTACCAGGAGAGAGCAACAGCAAACATTTACGAAAAAACCTTTTTCTTAATTTCAGCTGTTGGAAACATGACTGAATTTCACTTGCATTAGTCAAACTGATTGGAAGTAGAAAATGTTGCCCCTGAATATTATTTCATCTCCTTCCCCTTTCCTTTTTAGCCCTTATTTTGTCATGGGCCAAGCATTCTGCCTGTCACAAAGCACCCCGATCATAGACTGGCTTTGTTCCCAGTTCCACCTCCTGGATCCAGAAGTGTGCTGCTGAAATAATCTCTGAGCTCCAACCCAAGAGTCACTGTTCAGAGCCTTGTTCTTCTGGGTTACGCTGCTGCCTCTTACGCCAGTTCTTTTGGTACCTGCACCTGTGATTTAAGCATTTAAAGAAAAGGGAAAGAATTAATCCAAGAGCTTTACAGTGAAATGACATTTACGGGCCTCTAAGGATGCAGAATGGATCAGGAATTTTGGCCAGAGAGCCCCCCAAATCATGCTGAAACAACCATCACCACCACAGCCACCATTCATTGGGCATTTCCTGGTGACAGGCACTGGGCTGAAGGGTACCACAAGGACAAAAGGGAAGGTGCTGGAGTCGGCCTGGTTCAAATCCTGCTCCTGGCAATTACCAGTTGTGTGTGCGCTGTTGGGCATTAACTTCCTCAGCTGCAAAATGACAGTAACAGTATCTAATTCACAAAGCTAGCTTAAGGATTAATGTTAAGTTAGTAATCAACATTAACATTTACTTCAAAAACATTTTCTCATTTCATCCTACAGCAGCCTGGTAGAGACGGAACAGGCTCAGAAAGGATAGTGATTTCCTACACAGCTAGGCGACAGCAGAGCAGGATTTGAACCCAGATCTGCTTGAGTTCGGTATCCATGCCTTAACCACCAAAAAAATACCACCACATGAATATGAAATACATCTTCTTTTAAAAACTGTTCTTTCCTCTTTGAAGCACACTTCTAATTCAGAGACCCCCACCCCTATCCCAGGGCAGAAGAATCACAAAAGAGCAGCAGGAGTCTGAGAGCAAATCGACTCTTAGCTTTGCTTCATAGGAACCATTTAAAGATAACGCAGGTTCCTAAAGGGTTTAAAGCGGCGTTTCATCTTGGGAGGGTGACTCATCCATCACGGATGTATCTTCCAGAGGATGCTGA
This sequence comes from Manis pentadactyla, assembly GCF_030020395.1. NCBI lineage: Eukaryota > Metazoa > Chordata > Mammalia > Pholidota > Manidae > Manis > Manis pentadactyla. Next base: position 220,539,420 of record NC_080019.1, on the reverse strand, counting down.
AGAAATCTAGAGAACACTTGGCATTGGTAGAATTAGGAGGAAGAATGTTTCTACTATTGCCCATTTCCACTGGCCAACATGCCCATTCTGGCCATCTACCTACCACGGCCCTTCTCGCATCCAGGTCTCTGCCTGTGACCTTTGGCTGGAAAGATTTCCTAACACCCTGCCCACCACAGAGGACCTCTGATAGGCTGCCCAGCCTTCAAACCAAGGGGTCCTTCACGTGCTTCTGACCCTCTCCCTCCCTAGTGCCAGACTATCAGGAGGGGAGGGGTGTGAGCTCACTTTTAGGAGCACTCACCCATAGAGAACACCAACAGTGAAGAACACCAATGAGCAAAAAATACAATGCCAACTGTATTCAAACACAGCTGACTCTTGAACAACGTGGGTTTGAACTGCAGGGGTTCAGATTTTTTTGCACATTTTTTTTTTCAATAAATACACTGGGAAATTTTTTGGATATGTGCAACAGTTTGAAACAACTTTTTCTTTCTTTAGCTTACTTTCTTGTAAGAATACAGTATATAATACATATTACAAAACATGCTATAACTCGACTGCTTATGTTATCAGTAAGGCTTCCCAGTCAACAGGATGCTATCAGTTATGGTTTGGGGGGGGCAAACATAATATGCAGATTTTTGATGGCACTGGGCATCTGTGCTTGTAATGCCCACGTTTGTTCAACAGTAAACTGTAACTGCAAAACTGCAATACATAATTAAAGCAATGTGTTGTGTATATTGTTGAATGGAAAAAAAGCACTTTATATAAATATTATCCCCAATGTATGTTTATATGCAAGGAAAGGTTCCAAATTAATAAAAAAATTTTTAAAAAGTAAACTGTGGCACTGACCCCAGATAGTAAACCCAGAGACATATGGACATACTTAAAATAGATCAAGCTGGTAAGTTGGAGCACTGGGAAAAGTGGAATAAGCGACTAAATAATCACTGATTAGCTATTTGGAAAAGAAACAGAGCAGTCTTCCTTCCTATTGAATCTCTAAAATTTAACCCTTTAACTAATCTCTAATATGGAATATTTTTTTTAAAGCAAAAACTATAGAAGCAGCAATAAATGACAGATGAACATTTTAAAAAATCTTCAAAAGGGGCTATTTCTAGGAAGAACACAAAAGACAAAAGACAAAAACCTTAAAGGAAAAGAATAGCTAGATGGGATGTTGTAAAAATACAAAACTTTCAAACAGGGGAGAATCAACTTGCAGTACTGTTAGGAGGCCCTATTTGTTCTTCAGTTGTTGGTTAAAAACAGTTTTGTTTAAAAACTGTGGATGTTTAGCATTACAACATGCACATACATACACACACTCCCAGACACTGGGGGCAGGTGGGCAGGATGGGAAGACCCATTTCACCAGGAGTTGTTACACTCGGCCCCCTCGAGTTGAGCTCCTGATCTGGGTCAACACCTCAGTGGGTGTCCAGGATGGAGATGAGGGAGACCTGCCTAGAGGAGCTCGGAACTGACCAGGAGACCTGCTAGAAGGGAGCAGAATGTGGGAGATGCTGTAAGACAGGCACAGATGAAGGGTGATGGAGGTGCAACAGAAAAATATTCATGACTGATGTTTTGTTTGGTTTCTTTTTTGTGGGTAAAAAGTGCTATTTCAGCCAAGGTAGTTTGAGCAGAGGGTGGTATGAAGCCAGGAAAGGAAGGCCCTTCAGGAAAAATATCAGATGTGGTTCGCAGTGGATATCACAGAGTTATGATTGTCAAAGTGTGATGTCAAAAAAAGCCGCATCAGAATCATGAAGGAATTGGTCAGAGATGCAAGTTCTCAGATCCCATCCAAGACCTTCTGAACCAGAAACTCCAGAGATGGGCTTCGTAATCTGTATTTCGCCTCCCAGTTGACTTCGATGCAGGCTAAAATTTGAGAATCACCATCATTTAGTTTAGAATAATTGAATCAAAAACTCTTTTCTCCAATAGGTTTAGGGAAATGCTGCTCCTGGTCTGTATAATTCTGACCAACGCATGCTCTTTTCTTTGATATGAGTGTGAATGTTACACTGCTTTCTCCCATGGAGACTCTGTAAGGAGCATAACATCACCAAAGCTATGATCTAGGTTTGGCTTTGGCTCTCCTATAGATTCTCCTGTTCCTTTTTTGGAGGCAAGAAAAGGGAGCAGAAAAAAAAAAAAGAAAAGTATGTGTGTGGGTGGGGATGGCAAGATTGAAGGAGCTTGAAGACAACTCCAGGGCTACAGACCTCAATGTGTGAGAGAACGGAGAGGCGATGGAAAATCGGGAACCAGAAACAACAAGGAGGCCTAAAAAGGAGGAGCTTGACTGAATGAAGATGCTAAGGAAACCCCGGGAGATCTAAGGGAAAGGCAGACATGTAAGGTTATGTGAGAACTGAAACAAAGGTAGAGAAGGTAAAAGATGGTAACACGGGAAAGAGAAACTTTTTGTAATTTATCCCTTTGCAGGATAGAAACCAGAGAAACAAGTTAAAGAGAAAGATAACCTCATAAAACAAGGCAAAGAAGAAATGGCTAGATAGGAAGACTCAGGAGTCTCTAATCCTACATTTTGCGATTGTAACAAGTGCTAATGTGTCATGCAGTCTTTTGGCTAACTACATCGCTTATGACATTATTATACTGGTCTTTCCAAAGGAGAAATTTAGCCCTGGCTAAATTTAGCCCTTCAGGCGACTGGCTGCAAGCAGCTCAGATACACATATGTGAGCCCAAAACCAAACTGAATGGATGGTAAAAGAGTTATATTGCTTTACTGGCACTGAAGCTTGCGTGTGATTCAAATGCAGATGGCGAAAGTGAATTAAATAGTTGTTGCAGATGGGATTTTATCTCAGTAAAAAGTATAAATACTCATTTAGAGGGGTGGCAGTGAGCAGACCACAAAACTTTTAAAGATGAAAGAAAATCATACATGTGTCAAGAAGAGATAAGCCTGCACAAGTCTTTGTTTTGGATGGGCATCACACTGACTCAGTTATTAACTTATAGGGAAATGAATTAGTGATAAGTCAATAAATAAATTCAGTTTGTTAGACAAGACAAACACTTTAAAAAACATAGCTAAACCAACAATAGCAGCAAACACCAAAAAATTCTACAGGAGTCTAAGCAATGTAAATGAGTGAAACAGACCAGGCAGTAGGCAGTAGGCATGGTGGGGACTGAGAAAACCTGGGGAGTCTATTACCTGTATCAAGGCAGAAGCCAATACACAGATTCAGCTGAATGTGTGTCACACAAATACAAGCCCAGTGTGGCCAGATCTGTTTCAACTGGTACCAGATGTCTGGATGTTTTATGTGATATTTAAAATTTTGTATGTTAATACTTAAGCCAAACAAAATAGGCCTGCAGAACTGGCATATAGCACACCAGTTTTCAACACCAGGCCCACAGAACACATTTCTCACACTGAATTAAATGGGAAGATCTTAGAGGAGGTAGTATTTGAGCCAACCGAGTATATAGATTTTCCTTTATTCTCTGCTAGCAACTTCATTTCAGGCATGGGACGGAGAAAGAACAAGCATTAAAATGAAAAAAATACAATTTAAAAATATAAACTGACTGCTTAATGGAATATACTCTAGAAAATTGAAAAATACTATTTCTAAGTCCACAAGAGGAAAATAACTCATCTTTTCTCCTTTTTAAGTTATTTTAGAATAGGTAATTTCTAAGTATGTTTTTGGATATTCAGTGCTCTACTTAGGAGAATCAGAAAACACAAGATTTCAAAATTGTGTTTTAATTGTAGCCTCATACTTGAAAATCCAGGGCTTTAGAGGGTATCTCTGTCTTTCAAGAGCAGGGGAATCCTCAAAGCCTTTCGCTTCTCCTTTCTGAAGTGAGCATTGCTGTAGCTCATTTGGCTGACCCAGAATTCCCCTTCCTACTGGGATTCTGTGATAGCATCACTGATGGCGTTTACAATTATTTCATTGAGCTAAGATGCACATTTTTGGGATTTGTTCACCACCCTGAAACCAGAAAGCACCTTGCGGGCAGCAGTGTTTCACAGAGCTGGCTGCAGGTTCGGGCAGCAACGCTCCCCTAGCCTTCCACACTGCCAGCACTTCCCAGGAGCACCACGCCCCGTGGGGGCGCACACGTGCAACTGTACTGCCACTTACAGTATCTTTGTAAGAATGATAAGGCATGTGTGACAAGATGTGGTGGGCAGTTAGAATTCTTTGCACTAATTTTGAACTTCTGCAAGTCTAAAATGATTTCAAACTGAAAAGAGTAAAGAAGTCTTTTTGAAGTTTACCCTATGATGAGGCCTCAGAGAAGAAATTTACTGTGTATATAGCAAGGCACAAAAACAGCAGTGGGGAGCAAACCCACGGTAGTGAATTTTTGTCAGTGGGGTGATGCGTATGCACATGTGTCTTGCAGAGCATTTTATAGGACCACGCAGGTGAAGTTGTGGAACAGTTTGGACCTGATATACATGCAAAAAGATGCTTATTGCAGGCCAAGCCACAACTGAAAGCAGGGGAATTTGCCAATCTCTCGGAATAGATAAAAGACATTTCAAAGTAGAGGCTGAGAGCAAGACTGTCATTCAAAAATCATTTCAGTGTTTACTTTGCAGCATGTGTCTTTCTTAGTGGGCATTAAAAACAAAACACAACTTAAAATTGATAACATTTTAGAACTGATTGAACATGGAAAATGTAGTACTTAGTAGGGTGTTCATTTTTGTAATTATAACTGGGAATTTATTTTAATGTCTTTTGCTCTAGGACTGGATTCAAAGCTGCAGTGTTCCCAGTTGACTAAAAGGCAGTACCTTGACCTTGAAAATTATAAAACCAACACTGTGAGTTCCCTGAGGTCAAGACTGTACCTATCTTATTTACTGCTCTATCCCTGACCCCTGGTGCCTGACCCATGATCCATGGTACCTAACACATGGAAGCATTACATAAATAGTTGTTGTCTTAATGAGTAAGAGGATGAATAGAATGAAACAGACTCCAGGAAAAGAGATTTGCTCAGTAGAACATGCCCTCAGAAGTCAGGAGGTTGGATCACATGATCACTTGAACTTCATTCTCTTTTACTCTAAACGCACATGGCCACCTTTAATGTAGATTTTAGAAAGAATTCTTTTTATTCTTTTTTAGATTTCTGTTATTTACTGACTGTATGGCCATCAAGGTAGCTTGGATATGCTTTACTGATGACTGGTAACAGAAGGGAAAGAGCTAAATTTCTCTCAAAACAACACCCTGCTCCATCCACTCCCTACAGAGGCCCAGCAGCCTGGAAAATAGCAGGTGCAGAAGGTTGTGACCAAGGGCAGGCAAAGACCTCTTGCCAGACTTTATGTGACCTCTGGTCATATTACTTTGGCTGCTGTCCCGGAAAAATAGAAGAATGAAAATTATAAATACTGCATTACTAGGAGATGAGACTGAGGGACGTACATATGTTTAAAACATCTTGAAAAAATTGTGAATGCCTATGATGAAATAATGACTATTTTGTCAACATTATCTCTTGGCTAAATTATACTCTAGATTCAAAAATAATACAGTTAATTATCAATTACCTGTGGTCTTTGGACACAGACTTCTCAGCCTCCATAAATGCTATCACGGTATGACAAAAAAATAATTTCTGCAATTTAACATGCAAGGAACAAACATTTTCATGTATCAGCAGCAGTAATTGTTAATCACAGCAAATTTTACAACTGAAATAACAGTAAAATATTTTTAAACTATGATTTCATGGCAATGCTAACATGAAGTTTACCATTTGTCTGACCCCTTAAAAAATGAAGAGTACTAATGAAATTACAGGTAGACTCCCTCATTTACTAAAACAAAAACTTTTAAAAAGTGTTTTGGAAGCACTCAGTTATCTAAAATCAACTGGTCTAACTAAATTAGGCTTCATTCTTACTTATTCCTACTGCATGCTCCTCAGGATTGTTAGCTCTGTGTGGCTGGGGTGAATAAAAACATGACCCTGGACTCAGAATTGCATTTCAATGTCAGTTCTATGGCTTCCTAGCTGTATCTTCTTATAAAATCAGAAGAAAAATAATACCTACCTTATAGATTGTTCAGATGATGGGCTAATTCATATAATGAGCCTGGCCTGTAATAAGGGCTCAATAAATGTTAGCTGTTAATATCACTGTTACAGAAGTTATGTAGATGCGTGTGCTTGGGGATAACTGGTAATTCAGATCTACTGGTAATGCAGATAGGCTTCCTCCAGTTACCCCCCATTAGCGAGAATCTCCTTGTATTCAGAGGAACAGGGCACAGGGTTGAGATACATTGATACATTACTGCGGGGCTTGTTTGCCACTGCTCTTTTACTTACAGGTTTAAGATAGGCGACGTTGCTGTGACGGATATCATTCAAGAGCTGATCTCTGGGGGAGATTTCCACCAAGGGCGGCGGCCTATTTCTCGGTACCGGTTTGAGTGTTCTGATCACATCTTTGAGGTTGGTTTTCTCTGGTGCTTCTCTGGCTTCCGGCATCCGAGATTTGCGCTGGATCCTCTTCAGCTTCACCACCCGGAAAGAGTCAGGGTCTGTCCTGTACTGTGGAGGCTGTGATGGCTTCTTCATCGTCTCATTCCGTTGACTGAAGGGGCCCGCTTGGGGGTTGGGAGGCGGAGGAGGAGGCTGGAGGAACTCTTGCATTCTGGAACCGGGCATTGGTCCACCCAACATCTCCCACATCCCAGGCGGCAGCCCCAACCCATTCTCCAACATGGCTATTAGCCTTCTCTGCTCCTTGAGTTGCTGCTGTTTTTGTTCTTCTTGTCTTTTCTGTCTTTGTTTATCCTGATTCCTGGTGAGCAGATTGGTTACCACCATTCTAGGACCTGGAAGCTCAAAATGGTAGCCCATCTTCAGGAGAGTGTTATTTGCCTTCAAGAGCCTGGATATTTCCATTTCAGCCTGGTGGCCCAACATGTGTCTTTGATTGTGAAACCGAAGTTCAGTTAGTGTCTCATTAAACTGGAGACACCTCATGATGGCCACAATTCCTTTACCTGTGATGAAATTGGACTCAATGTTGAGAGTGGTAATACTCCTATTTTCACGCAACATGTTTGCCAGGGCAAACGCTATAGTCTCATCTGCACCCACGTTGGCTAAACTGAAGGTTTTGATGTGTTTGTTTTTCTTCATCGCATTGACAAAGTCTAGTAACATTTCCTTGGGGATGTTTTCAATGTTGTTCAGGTTGAGTTCCTTCATGTCAGGATCATTTTGTCTAACTCGCCTCAAGCTCCCATCTAGGTCCGTCTGGTTTCCTGATGGCCTTGCACTTACCTTCAAAAAACTGGTATCTAGAGCTAACTTCTTAGGATCTAATTTTGATATTTTTTTCTCACTTTTTTCTTGGGTCTCTGGTATGTCTTTCTGCCCTTCAAATGCTTTCTTAGTTACTGGTTGGCAGTTGCTCTCACCATTTCTGATTTGCTCCTTTACTTCACTGTCCTCGGCTCTTTTTGTTTTTTCATTACTCTCTTCACTATCATCTTCATCACTGTCATCTTCATCTTCCCCATCTTCATCTTCATCATTATCATCATCATCATCTTCTTCTTCATCATCATCATCATCTGTTTCTTGGGCATCAGGGCTGCCCTTTGATTCTCTTTTATTTGCAGTGATTTCATTATTGAGCTTTTCTTTTAAATACTGGGGCACATTTTTACTACCTTTGTCTATTTCTTCATGCTGCTCTTCAGTGTCTTCCTAAAAGAGAGGTTTATGAGGGTTAGATTATATAGCAGTGGGGAATATGAAGTACAGCAATAGCTTCTGGAGATAGAAGGATTTATTATTGGGGAGAAAAAAGGAAGCAAGAATTCTCTTAGGAAGAGTGGTAACAGTTAAGATAACTGTGGAGGGGAGCTTTTGGGGGACTTCACTTTTTACATTATATAATTTTAGAGTGTTAAAAAAAAGCTCAAAGTACACATATTAGTTTTGTGAGCAAATGCAATCAAAATAAAGATTAATTTTTATAGGCATATACATACACATTTTTTGGCTATATTTACCTCACTGCATGTCATTAAAATGAAACAGAGTTAATTTTGTTTCCAGATTCTGTATTGATTTTTAAAATGGGGCTCAAAGCAGACTCACAGACTCCAAGAAGGGACTAGTGGTTACCAAAGGGGAAGGGTTAGGGAGGGTGGGTGGGGAGGGAGGGAAAAGGGGATTAAGGGGCACTATAATCTGCAACAATATAGGTAGGTCATGGGGAAGGCAGTACAGCATGGAGAAGACAAGTAATGACTATAGCATCTTACTACGCTGTTAGACAGTGACTGCAATGTGGGGGTGGAGGTGAGGACTTGATAATATGGGTGAATGCTGAAACCACAATGTTGTTCATGTAAAACCTTCATAAGATTGTATATTAATGATACTTTAATTTAAAAAAATGGGGGTCAATTCCAGAAGCAGTTAAAAAATTATTTGTTTTGAAAACCTTATAGAGTTATCTATCAATACATTGGATTTTTTTTTTGTATATAGTTGAATAGGCATCTTTGTACTCAGGAACTCTGGATTACACGATAATTCCTTATTGTCCTAAACGAAATTTACATTCCTAAAATGCTTGCTAATCTGGTATAAGGTGTACAGCAAGTTTCCCTGAAAACTTAACATATTGTGGGGAAAATGAGAGCAGTTTGATATTTTGGAATATATCAAAAACCTTGACTTTGATTTATCTCCTCAGCTTTGTGACAACTGCCCCAGCTACTCTAAGGAAAGCCTCAATACTTTGCCTCCTTTTGGAGGAAAGTGTCTAGGAGGCAGAAGCAGCTACAAAAGGGGAGAGGATTACGCAGACTTTAGAAACAGCTGTTTACTCTGGGAAGGAAAACGCAGTCAGTTTATTAGATTCTTGCCCATCAATTAGAATGCTTTCCTACACAACATGTGTACCTGACAGGTGTCACTTTGCAAACTAATGTAGCAGTCTGAGACACAGATTCCCCTGGGCAAATGCTTCATCGATTTCTCGTAACATTTTACACACTGGAACGGGCACCACAGTCATGGTAAGCACCTAAAGCCTTCACCGTTGCTTCTCTCATCTGTCCCAGCAGGGGGAGCCAACCATCACGCTGTTTAAATGATACCAAGGTAGAAATAATTTTAAAAGTATCCAATTTTCTTTCTCAGAAATTGGCATTCATATAGAATTGGCTTTTATTTCAGTCGTAAAGTGTTTGAAAATTGCACCTTAAACTCCATCCTGGTCAAGCCAGCAACTTATTTCCTTGAGTTCAGTACATGTGTAAACATACTTTCCTGCTCATGAAACCGTTTATAGCTCTTCTTAGGTGCAGCCAGTGTGACAGTAATGTGACAAGATGTACTTCTATCAGCAGGCAAAACTAAAGGACACTTCACTTGGAGTGGGGAATCTCCTCTCTGCTAAGTCATTTTTAAGTGGAATGTTTAAAAAAATTATGCTAATACACAATAAGTTCACAGATTCAGGCACAACACCAGTTTTCATATAAAAATATATTTAAGAAAGAACTATCTTTAGAACAGCTTGGTTACTACCAATTTCTAAATTTATCACTGATACCCAATACACTGTGGTAATACTGGATATTTCGATTGTTTGACTTGGTTTACTTGCAGGGTGAGTGGCTAGACTTCAGGGGGACTGTGATACCATAACAATTTATGTGAAGCATTGCATACATATGCGTGCTAATGTACCCTAGAAGGGGAGGGTACAGAGCTTTTATCAGCTTCTTAAGGGGGCCTGTGAGCCAAAAAAACCCACAAAAAACAAATGAGGAGTTAAGGACAAATCCTCTGGGTTGTAAAGTTAATTCATTATGTATCATTATGAATTCATTATGAATTCTGGTTTTAAGTTAATTCATTATGTAGGGAAGAATGCAGACTTTCCTACACAGCAAATCCCACAGCAATTTTTCTTTTAAAAGAGATATTTAAAAGAAATTTCTACTTTTCTCTCCCAACTATACCATGAAAGTACTTCAGAAACTTCCAGCCTGGCATAGGATTAAACATCAAGACTTAATCTCTAAGTGTCAACAAAACAAAAATACCATGATTTAATCTCTCAGACAAAATAAGTGTCCTGAGAAATGACGGCTACAACAGGGACACCTGCCAGCCATGCAGCCATTTCTCTGTTGTACACGAATCCCTGGTTACCTCAGATGGCGCAAAGGTGACAGGAACACGTTCATCTTCCAGCATGCGTCTGGATGCCTTCTGCCAATACATATAATCAATAAGAGATTTATGGTCAAAGTCTCCTGTTGGTGGCTTGATGGTCTGATCCTTCTGAATCATTCCCACGGGAAGCCTGGGGTCAGGGGCCATGACTTCCACTTCTGAGTGTAGTTTTCTCAGTTCTTCAGGGGATAAATTGGCTAAGATTTCATCTTCATCAATGTCCCCATCAAAGAGCTCCTGATCTGAATTCTTGCTGTGTTCAGACATGATTCTTTTCTATATTTTTCTATCGTAAAAGAAAAGGAGAAATAATCAAAGCTGATTAGAGAAACTCTCAAGAAAGTCCTGCAGGTAACGGGCGTCCCGGGTTCAACACTGCCTTGAGAGAATTTTCCCCCAGAACCCAGTGGTGCTCACTGAGCGGCTGGAAGTGACTGCAGCAAAGCTCATGCTGGATCTATATTAAGCAAGGCTTGACTGGACAGGGTCAGTTTATGGGGCGACTATGCTGCTCCCTTTTTGGCAACTTGAGTCAGCTGTGCAAATCCATCTGACATTTCAGTACAGCTGCTTAGGTTCCCCAGTGAGTAACATGTCTGCAGAAATTAAACGAGCTCTCTTCCTGTATACTCTTCCATTGTCATAGACAAATTCATGCAGCCATACACACCACAATACTACAGCGGAGACCCCTTCTTTTTTTTATTTAAGTGAATAAATCAACTTACAATATTTTGGAAGGAAAACCCAACCACCAACTTGAGTTCTAGTGAAAAATTCATTGAAGATGGAAATCAAGCTCTCGGGGCTTACCTCTTCACTGCGATGTGACTCTGGAAGCAAATAAACCCACACACAGCAGAGCCGTAGTCTGGCTTTGTTATTCATCCACTGAGTAAGCTGAACCTTTCCCAGCTGTCCTTATTTGCATCTAGATCCTGTGATCTACCAGGTGGGGACAACCAGCACTTGTATTTCCACTATGAGTGAGGAGTTAAATATTTTAAATAATTTGTTCTTCTCATTAAGTATCGATTAAGCCAGGATAAATTAAAATAATCTAAATTGAAATGTAAAGATCCCCAAACCATTAAAGTACTGGAAGAAACCGTGAAAGCATTTTTTCATACCTTCAGGAGGCAATATGACAATATTTATCCAGATGACAAGTGTGCATTTCCTCTGACCCAGCAATTCCACTTTTAGGAATGTATCCTACAGACACAGTCCCATGTGGGGGAAGTGACAGGTGCACAGGATTATTCAGCACAGCAAAGTCTAACAAACCTGTGTCTTATACACTGGTCTTTATGTGATAAAGAGTAAAAAATAAAATTCATATTTAAACAAATTTTATTAATGTAACAGACCCTTAGGAAGGTACACAAGAAACCAATAATCTTGAATACTTTCAGATAGAGGGATTATCTGTGAGACAGGGCAAGGAAAAAGAGTTAATTACTGTCTGTACTTTTATATAATTGCCAAAATCTAAACTTTATGGATCTAATGCTTATTCAAAAACATATACTAATTGTATAAATTTAGGATAATGCAGGCAAGCATAAAGAAAATAAAAACTTCCCCTTATCACTAAGAGCTACCACTATTAACATTTGGTTTAACATTCTAGTCCTTTTCTATCAGGCATATGAACTCAATAATATTTTGTCATTTTTTTTCTTACAAAATTAATATTTTTTTCTAGGCTATTGTGTATTCTGGTACTACAAAATTTTTAATAGTTCCCTGTTAATATTCTTTATATTGATGTACTATAATTTATGTAACCAATCCCCAATTGCTGGATATTTGGACTGTTACCAATTCTAACAAACACAAGCAGTTCTTCAGTAAACATTCCTGTAAGGCAGATACTTGTACATGCATGAAGTTATTTCCTTAGGATAAACTGAATACATTTCAAGAAATGAAATTTCTGGGTCAAAGAATATGAAGAAATTAAAGGTTTTTCATTTGAATGGCTACGTTAACTCCTCAATATTATTACAAACTATCCCCAATACAAATATAGACTAAGTTATTTATAAATTATATACATGTTACTTCAATTATTATATGCCTAATTTATATGTATTACATTTATAATGTATAAATATATATGTAATATATACCATGTCAGACAATATTCTTAGATCTATTGTATTTGTAATATTTATAATTTTTTGCATGTTTTTTCTTCCTACCCCAGTGGCTTATACTGAACACCCCAAGGCCAAAGGGCTTTTCATATATATGGCTAGATGATTCCCCAGAAAGGTATCAGCAATTGACTTGAATGATCTTTTATGAAGTAAAGAACACAGGTACATAGTGGCAACTTACTGTTGGCCTCTCACCTGTCAGACCTTCCTCTCATCCCTGTAAAAGGGAAGTAAGTGCTTGGCCTTAGTGGGCAGGGAGGTAAAACATTTTGCAGACAACTGACTTGCAGATGACTGATATCTGCACACCATCATTTCATAGATCTAGTTTTGCAGAACAGTGGTGTAAAGGGACTTGACCAGACCTTTGTGTTCAAGGAGGTTCAGGAAATGTTACATTCTGCATGTGCCATATAAATTTGTAAAGCACATGAGTTTTAGAGACTCAGAAATCATACATGCAAGAGACCCATGTTTTTAGTCCAATATTCCTCAACCTTATTAAGTCAGGCTTCTTTTTCCTTTCACAAATCACTTATTAATATTCTGTGCAATTAACTTTTCAAAATTCATACTCTGGAAAATACTGATCTAAATATCAAAGAGGAAGAGTTGGTATCAGTCTGTTGGATGCACATCCCACCTCCACTCCTTGGCAGGGATGGGACATAGCCACTCAGCACAGCTTCCTCACCACATAAAGGGACCTGAGAACAGTATTTACCATACGCAATTACTCAGAGAACTCAATGGGGCTATGTGTGTGTGTGTATATATATATATAAATCAAGTAGGATGGTGCAGGGTAGAGTGAGCCCTCACGAAATGTTAAATATGACTAGTCTCATATTTCATGGATAACCACAGAAATATTTAAGGAAAAACAAAGGCAACTGTAACGTACCACATTTTATAAGCCACTTCCATGATCAAATTGATCGTTACTAGCAATAAACAAAAAGGCTTTAAAAATTTTCATTGCGTTTATGGAAAAAAACTCAGAGGCTTTTCAATGGATCGTGTATAAAGAAAATAGAAATGTAGTAAGAACCTCTCGCAAGAAAATGATCCCAATAGTTGCTGGGGTTAGCTTTCAGATTCAAATTCTATTCTGGTGACCAAATTTTTTTTTTGATGTTCCAGTAGATTTAGGACTTTCTGTAAGTGGCGCTCCTTAGCTAACTTCCATCTTGCTGAACGAGCTTAGGAATTGAGCTGCTCCCACTGCGCATTTTACCCATATGCTGACACGGAGGGTTTGGCTAGTGTAATCGGTCCCGTTTGACACACACGACTTACTTGCGCTTTCTCTTAAAGATGTTCTGCTGCCACCTCAGCAGCTTCTCACATCAGGTGCCAGCTATGGTACCAAGAGGAAGTAGCTAGAGAGAGGGTAGCTGCTTGAATCTCATAAGCAGACAGGGCGGCACAGATCAGAATCTCTGGTGGAGGTTATCAAGCACCTGGATGCCCTGGGATGCACCCAGAAGCTACTGAATCAGAGTTCTTAGGTTTGGGTCCAGCAATCTGTACACTTTGAAAGCTCCCCACCACACCCTCATTGCAGTCACTGTCCATCAGCGTAGTAAGATGCTATAGAGTCATTAGTTGTCTTCTCCATGCTGTACTGCCTTCCCCGCGACCTACCTACATTGTGACTTGTAAGCCATTCATCTTACCTATCAGGCTCAGAGAGCATCTGATGAGGTGCAGGACACCCTACCCCAAAATGGCACCTTGGCATACTGAATACCTAAGCTGAAGGAACTTGAGGAAGGGCAAGTGCAGGAAGGACCCTCTGACCTCCTCCAGGAGCAGTCGTAAGCCCCTCATGTGAGAGGTGCCCACCCTATGCCAGAGGAAAAGAACATCCTTACCTTTGAAGACAGAGGGACTTTGAGAGGAACGGGAAGGACAGGCCTTCCTAAGCTTCCCCTATTTGCTATTTTCTCATTCCCTTTTGTCCTGTCATGTTTTTCCATGACTTTCACTCCTCATGAGACTTAGCATAAAAACACTCATGGTTAATGTTTCTTGAGGTCTTCATTTCCTTATGAAGGCTCCTGTCCCATGTAAAACTTCCATTAACTAAATTTGTATGCTTTTCTTTTGTTGATTTGTCTTTCATCATTCCACTACACAGGGTCCCAGCTGGAGAACCTAGCAGAGTAGTAGGAAAAGGACTTTGTTCCTCCTCTACCCTGGCCGTGTCACCCTTTGTACCTCAGTTACTTTATCTGTAAAAGTGAGATAATAAATGTATCTACTTTATAGGATTTTTGAAAATCTAAATGATATAATCCATGGTAAAAGCTTATTACACATTAGCTATTTATCACACTCCTCACAGATAAATTGTGTGATCCATTTCTGCCTAGAAACTGCCTGATACCCAACAAATATTGTTCAAGATTGTTTCAATTTTATTTTTTCCCAAATAGCACACTAAATAATGGGAAAGAACTGTGTAAAGCTTGATACATTTATGAAAAGTCCTGATGGTAAGAGGGAGCATTTCTTTCTTGCAGCCACTGATCTTCCATCCCCCATTCATTCAGGATGGGGAAGACTAAAGATAAGTCATTTCGGTCTGCAGCCCCAAGCACTACAAATGGGCACAATTTCTATAAATGGTTCCCAAATGTTACTAAATAAATCAGCTCTCTCCTGTTTTTGGCATGCTACTCTCTTAGGCAATTCCATTTGGATGCCAAGAGTCTGCTCCCTGGTTGCAAACTGCCTGGAGATTTTGTGAGCAAGCAAGCAATGCCTGGCTCTCTCCTCCAATTTCCCTGACCCGTGGCTCCACCGCCTCAGGGTGGACTATTAAGTTTACAGGGCAAGTGCTTCTCTAGAGACAAAATACCCAGCATTGCTTTGCCCAGACCCCAGAGCAGAATGAATTACAAGAGGTTATTTACTATTTTGTCTTGTTTTAAAAGTCATTTCAAAATTGATTTCATTTTGGTTTCATTTGAAAGGTAAATTAATATTATATACTTCTCAAGGGTGTGAGGATGTTACTCCACTACGACTACACTGCTACTACATTAAACATTACGGATACTGAGGTTACTGCTGTTATCACCACTCCCACCATGGCCACTACCATCACCGCTCCTGCGGCTACTATTGATACTATTACTGAGACAGTCTGCCGCCACCACTAAGGTAGTAATTCTACAGCAGCCACATGCTAATATTTTTTGAGCACTTAACTTCACTAAGCCTGTGAAAAGTGCTTTATATATGCTATATCGATTTCTCCATACAACAATCTTGAAAGATGGATACTTTTATTTACCTTCTTTAACAGATATTAAAACTTCAGCATAGGTGTTTGAGCTAAAGACTGATTGTCTACAAAGTCGGGGTTCTTGGGGTTCTCTATTACTTCCTACCAATCCAGCAGAAACAACATCTCACAGACTTAAAAGATTGGAATCGCACAGCACAGAAAAAAATTACTCTGCTTGTTGGTGCCAGTTTTTAAAAAATGGCGAAAATTGGCAGATTGCAAGTGTTATGATCATCAATGGCAGTGCGAACATCATCAGACACATATTGACTCTGTTAAGACATTGCAAGGATTCTTGGATCAATTCAGTCTGGAAAATGCTGGGTTAAAGGATGCTAGAGAAATTTCTTAACCAAAAAGTTTTGAACATGCCAAAGAGAATTGTGAATTTCTAAATTAAGAAAATTGTCTTTTCTGAACTAATAACCACAGAACTTTTTACCATAGGACATATTATAAGACTCATGTTCCTCAGAACACATTTTGTGAATGGTGACCAAAGGAAGCCAAAGAAAATAGAGAAAACAATATATATATTATGTGTTTACCTAGAGGAAAAGACTAGAAGGAAATAATCTAAAATGGTATAATTCCAAGTGGAAGGATTACCAATGATTTTGATTTTATTTTATTTTATTGTTTGATCCAGCATTTTTGTATTTCCAGGAAAACAAATAAATGCTGCTGATATTTCCAAACACAGAAAACCACCTCAGAGAATCTTTAAGTCAATTTTAGAATAACTGCCTTAACTTCTTCCTGACATTGGGCTATGAGCATCCTCCTAAACAAGTGAAAAATAAATGCAGGACTGATTAAATTTGCAGGAAAAAAACCTTCAATCTTTAAATTGCCAGCATCTTTCAAAATAACCCATTCATATTTTTCTACAGCACTTGTAGATACAGCAGGCAGTGTCAAAACTTTCTTCTTGGATACCTCATGGATATGCCATTTCTCACCTACTTTGACAAAAGTCTACATTTTAGATGGCAGAGATATTAAAAAACTTAAAAATTGGCAACAAGCCTAAGATTTCTCCAGGGTTGTCTGCAACACATTTACCATAAAAATATTTCTTCAATCAAGCGGTGAAATTACACTTGGTTAAAAGCAAGGATGATTGCACAATAATGTAAATGTACTTAATGCCACTGAACTATACACTTAAAAAGGGTTCATCTGGTAAATTTTATGTTATGTATATTTTAGCACAATAACAGAAAGCAAAGGTAATGAAATATATTTAGATAACATCTGTTATTTTGAAAGATCCTCACAACTTTAGATATTTAAAGTATGTTCATAGCATTGTTTATCATTTTTACAATGCTGGAAACAACTTAAATGCCCAACCATAGGGAACTGATCAAATAAACCATATCCTATTCCTACCACCTAATACCACAAAACCTGCTTTGGAAATGGAAGTGGAGCTGAATTATTTTGGGATGGTATCTACAATTTATTCAGTGAAAAAGACATGGCATATTTTGTTAAAAATTTAAGAACATATAAAATCCATATATTTTGTAAACAGTCACAGAAATAAGTCTGACAGAATCTATATCAATATGAAACAGTGATCCTTGTTTTCTTCTTTATATGTTTCCAAGTTATTTTGAGTATTTTGCAAGTATATATATGTAATTTTATAATCAGAAAAACCTTACACCATATTTTCAGTGTGTGCTAATATGTAGGTAATACCCTTGTGGGGATCATTTTACATCATTAAAATGTAAAACAGTCTGTACTGGCATTGCATTTTGGAGGGGCTAGGATGCTTCTCTGTTTTACTATCTTTAAGTGAAAACTTAAGAGAGACACTTGAGAGAAAATAGTAAGTAAATGGATCAGTGAGTCAAATTATGTGGGGAAAAAGTCTTTTTTTCCAGTATTTTGAAGTTTTGTCCACTGCAGATTAATTTATAGTTTGATAGACTTAAATAATTGTATTTAAGATGTTCAGGAAAAGAAAGTATAACTTCTGTTTAAAAATAATTGGGGTTATTAAACAGGAAAATATTTTTTAAATAAATCAAATCTTGGAAATAAACAATATAGTTATGGAAAGAAACCATGCAGTGAATGGGATAAACTAGCTGGACGTTAGAGTGCAGCTGTGAACTGGAACACAGAACTGAGATGCTCAGAATGCGGTGGGGAGAAAAAGGATGTGAAAGCAACTGAAGTTCGGAGAATGGATCTAAGGTGCTCACATTGGTTTAATAGAAATTTCAGAATAACTGAATGGAGTGATGAAGAAGCAATATTTGAAGAGAAATTATTGCTAGCTCCTCAAAAGTGAAAGTATTTTCTGAATACTGAGCCATGTAAGTTTTAAAACATTTAAAATCATCTGCAATTTGAAAACATCTGCACCTTGTCATATTTAGACAGCTTATGGTAAAACTGCAGAACTTCAAAGAAACTACCAGAGAGGAAAGACATTACCTACAGAATAACAAAAAAAAAATCAGAGCAACAGTTGACATCTTACCCACATTAGCAAATGCAAAAAGTCACTAGAATAATACAAAATATGCAAGGGCAAGAGAAGCAATAGATTCAGGATGGTGACACTTTTTGGACAGAGAGAGACAAAAGAGGAAGGACCCTCAATTCTAGGATTTCAACTCTAACTACAGTCTGACTCCTTCAAAAAACATTTGTAGCACTGTTGGTGAGAATGTAAAATGGTGCAGCCACTGTGGGAAACCTCATAGTAGTCACTCCAAACATTAAAAATAGAACTACCAAATGATCCAGAAATCCCACTTCTGGGATTTCAATTCCAAAGAATTGAAAGGAAGGTCTCAAGAATTTCTTTTTTGCCCATCGATGTTTGTGGCAACATTATTCACAACAGCCAAGAGGTAGAAGCAACCCAAAGGTCTACCAATGGGTGAGTGGAGAAGCAAAATGCGGTACATATGCACCCAACGGAATATTTTTTGCCCTTAGAAAAGGAGGAAATCCCATCACATGCTACAACATGGATGAAACTTGAGGACATCATGTCTCAATAAACCAGTCACAAAAAGACAAATACTATACAGTCTGCTTATATGACGTCCCTAATGTAGTCAGAGAGGCAGAAAGTAGAATGGTGGCTGCCAGGGGCTGAGGGGACAGGGAAATGAGGAGTTATTTTGTGGATAGATTTCCAATTTTACAAACTGAGAAAGTTCTGGAGATCCACTGCACAACAATGTCAGTAAACTTAGCACTACTGAATCATACACTTTCAAATGGTTAAGATGATACATTTTATATGTTTTTACTACAATTTGAAAAACACTTGAGAAAATATTGAATACAAAAATACTGGAAGCAAATAATTAAATGATAAAGATGTGCCCACTAGCACTTGTCATATAAGATTGTATTCATTTTTTCTGAATTTTTTCTTAAAAAGGCACTTTTTATTAAAAAGCTAATGGTTTGTTTATTAAGTCCACAAACAGAAGAATGGGTAAACAAATCATGGTATAGGCATACAAGGAAACTGCACAACAATAAGAATGAATTACTGATACACACAGCCATATGACTGAATTCCAAGAACATCAGGTTGAGTGAAAGAAGCTAGACACAAAGGACCACATGCTTTAAGATTCCATTTGTATGAAGATCAAGAAGAGGGGAAGTAAAACCATGGAGACGGAAATCAAAGGAGCAGTTGTTTATGGAGGGTGGGGGCTGACAGGTAAGTTGGCACTGGGGTCCTTTCTGAGGTGACAGCTATTATCTTGGAGTGTTGGTTACCCAGGTGGATACGTTTGTCACAACTCATCTGTTTGTACACCCAAGATCTAGGCATTTCACTCAATGCATAATTTCACCTCAATATGTGCATAAAATTGTAAACAAAAGGTAAAGCTAGAAAAAAAAAAAAAAAGGTTATTCCCACGTGGGAAAAAGAACCAAAACACTGGTGGCATCAAATGTCTGAGGATATGAGGTGAAGGGCACTTCAGCTGACTGAAATGCGAGGAGAAATCTAGGTATCACAACTCTGTCACTCAAGAAGCATTCAGGACACTGGAGAAAAGGCAAAAGCTTCTGAAACTTTAGAAGCATAACCTGAAACCAGGTTCAGTGTCTCAAGAATTTTATCAAATCTTACAGGGGCACAAACAAGCCTCTTTGGTGCCTTTCCAAAGAAAGGGCTAAAAAATAGGATCAGTGGAAATAAGTGAATTCATTTTTTTCTCTTTCAAATACCTTGACTTTAATTACATGAATCATATGTGTTTGTTACAGAAAAACTTGAAACTACAGACAAGTAGAAAGAAAAGAGTTGAAATCTCCTGTTGACAGATAACCACTCTTAACAGGTAGGTGTTTTTTTTTGTGGTTGTTTTGTTTAATGCTGTAACTTTTTACTTTAAGATTGTTCCTTTTGTTTTTGGTGTGAGGTTCTGTGAGTCTCACTTTGCAGAGACCTCTAGCTGTCCTTACCAGGGAGGATCTGACAGTTATGTCACGTAACTGATCATATTTGCCCCCGACTCATGGGGTGATTTTTAAATGCTCTCCTCAGTGTCTCTTTTTTCTAAAGCTGGTCTATTGCTATCAAAGAGAAATTAAGTTTGTCTTTCAAATGTTACCATTTATTATTCGGAATTTGTTCTGTGATTTCAAGGTAGTGGCATTTCTCCATGAAATGCTTTCTTCCTACAAATATAATACATTAGCTATACTTGTGTATGAAATATGACTACAAATGACTGTAAAACATATTTTTAAAAGTTAATCCACTTGAGTTTACAAATCTAAATGAGTAAGGACTGTTTCTGTTCTGTAGTATTTTTGGTAGGTTGTGTAGTTATCCAAATGGTTGTGCCATTCAACAAAGCGTTTTTGCAGTATCTCTCTGAGAGCTGCCTTTAGCCTATGGTGGATTCTACTAAATATTCTCCATTAGAATACAAGCAATGTAAGATCAGAGTCGGTGTCTGTCTCATTTGTTATCCCCAGGGCCTGGAAGAGATAAAGAGGGCTCAAAACTGATGTGTTGAATGATAATAAACTGCATGGTAATAAATTTTCATTTATTGAAGGTCAATTGGTTGCTGAAATAATTTATGGTCTCCCAACATGATTATTCCTCTCCATCCCTTCCTCCCTCCCCACTCTCCTCCGTTCTTCCAGTGTGGCTGGCGGTTAATGAGTGAGGGTGAGTGAGAGGAAGCCGACCTGGGGAGTCAGGCAGAGGTCAGATAATGTGTAGATGGTAAGTGGTTCATATGTTATTCTAAATGCAACTGGAAGCCACTCTAAGGGATATGCAAAGTGTCTTAGCAAGATTCCTCTGACTGCAGTGAGGATAGATTTCAGTGGGGAAGAAGTAGAAAGACGGACACATTTAGGAAGCTACTGCAGCCACCCAAAAAAGAGAAGATGGCAGCACAAGCTAGAGAGACCCTAATGTCAATGCTGAAAAGTGGGCTGTTTTGCAATATATTTTGGTGGTAGAACAGACAGGGTTCCAGGAATCTAGTTAGCAGGAACTAAGGGAAGTGGTGTCTTCTACATACTTTATGGAGACAAATTAATCCCTACCATGTAAGTCTTCACATTTGTCAGTTTAAGAATCAAATTCCTCAAATTCCAGAGATGGGCATCTGATTGTCTCAGCTGGGTTCCTTGGGAAGGGTGGGCACCTTGCCTGGATGATCCATACCTCTCCTATCCAGTGAGGAATGGATGGTGCCCCAGGAATTACTGGGGTGCTGTTATCAGGAGCAGAAGGAATGGTTGCTGGGTCAGCAAAAATACAAGATATCCCCTGCATGTGTGCTCAGTTAATAACCACATGATTGTTTGTAGAAAAAATATCATAGCATATTGTTGTACACATTAATACCAGGTAATTAAGAAAGCATTAGTGCAACACACAAGTAATACAGCAGTGTAAAAAGATTAAGATATTAATCTCTAATTGTGTCTCCCATACCTAAGCCGCCAACAGAATCAAGTTCAAATT
The DNA here is from genome assembly GCF_030020395.1 of Manis pentadactyla. Lineage (NCBI taxonomy): Eukaryota > Metazoa > Chordata > Mammalia > Pholidota > Manidae > Manis > Manis pentadactyla. Next base: position 220,517,702 of record NC_080019.1, on the reverse strand, counting down.
GACAAAATTTTATACGATGAGTCTTAAATTTTTGAGTCCCTTCTACTACATCTTTAATTCTACTGGGATTTTCAGAACTCAGGTGAAAGCTCCAGGGTTAGCGATAAAACCATGTTTTCTTTAGAGCAACCCAGGAGTTCCTTTCTCCATTCATTCTTTCTGATCACTGTTCATACAGTCTGTATAATACACTACACTTCGTATTATGCCAGGTAATATCACAGTACTTATCAAAAATAATTTGATAAATTTATGAGGTCAATAGGAAAACAAAGAAACTCATGTGTCCTCTTCTCTGCCCGGACATTTGGTGCCAGGCCTTTGCATCAGAGTCTCTGCTATGCAACGGAGCTCACACAAGGGGATTTCGCCTTCCACTCCATCAGGACAAAGATGTCATCACCTTACAATTGTATGCAGCCTGGAGAGCGACCAGAGTGTCAGCTTGCACACGGGGCTGTTGAAGATTGTGTGACAACTTTTGAAACACTTGAACCGAAAATAACCAATCGTAGTCCGAAACAGCCAACCACACCATAGCTGGTCCTCAAGCTGCAACTGGGGGTCACAATCAATTCATCTTGTGAAGCTCTTGTTATTCCAGATAAAACTGTAGAATTATACAAAAAAGAACCAAAAAAAACCTGTAGAATTAGAGGAAAGAAAAAGGCATAGATGATCGGAAAGGAGTCAGAGCCATTGTTTCTCCAGTTTCCAAGGCACAGTCAGTATACAGATTTATTCCAGAGCTGCTCAGTTTCACTGGCTCATACTATATTTCTCAGTAAACCATTTTTTTGGGCCACAAACACCTCTTAGCAACGCAGTTCTTCTTATCTTCAGAATTTCCTACTTGAAAACACATATTTTTTCCAGGGATTCAGAAATGTAACCCGTCCAGAAAGGAGCAACGACCACACAACTATTAGGAGAATCACAACTGGAGACTGATCTGCGGTCACCCCACGGCCACCATTTGTTTTTAGTCACAGTGAGGCTGTCTCCCTAATCCTGTGGCCAATGTCATTCCTTACATACTTCACATACTTATCAGGTTCTATTTTTAAATTAATGAAAGTGTCAAATGCTAAATCTTTCAAAACAAATTTCACCTTATTCGCTTCAATTTTTCCCTCTGATAATATCTCAGCAAATTTATTTAACCATCGCTCACTGTCCTTATTTGCCAGACATTCTCTGACTTTGTTCAGCAAATGTTTCCATGTAACACAAACTAGCAGTACTTAAAAAAATACTTGTAGGTATGATAGAGGCTTCTAAAACTGAAAGAAATATTTATCTGCCTCTGTCCAACTGCAATCCACTGAAATGCAATCTGGGGATTACAGAGGGTCAGATGGTGCCTTTACAATAACAACCACCTAGTAACTAGAGGAATAAAAGTTCAAGCCTCTGGGAAATGGGCAAGGCCATGGAGACAGTATTTCAATTTTGAACAGTTAACATATGCACTAATTTTGGGGGAGAAATTATTCTGCTGTCATGGCATGTATGTCATGCCATGTATAATTTTTTATATGTCATGGCATGTGTAATTTCTATTAACATGATCATCTGCCCCTTTTTTCAAAATGTATGCCTCAAGAGTGAAGAGAAATAACATTCCAAAAGTGAATGGAAAAATAAAAATAAGGTTATCACCAGCTTATATGCACCTAAAGTAAATTTCCTTCTTGCATTCATCATAATAGATTTTTCCATATTTCTTGGTACCAGAATGAATTTTAATAGTTTAAACACCTCTTGAGAGCTCATATGTGTGTGTATGTTCATTAATCAGTTATTTAAATTAAAATATAATTTTAATTAGTGCAAAATTAGTTCTTATACATAAAGGAATTTGCCCATTTCTTCTAGGTTGTCCAATTCATTGGCATATAATTTTTCATAGAATTCTCTAATAATTCTTTGCATTTCTGTCATATCCGTTTCGACTACTCCTTTTTCATTTCTGATTTTATCTGTGCACTCTTTTTTTCTTGGTAAGTCTGGATAGCAGTTTGTCTATTTTGTTTATCTTATCGAAGAACCAGTTCTTGGTTTTGTTGATTTTTTTCTATTGTTTTATTCTTCTCTATTTTATTTATTTCTCTTTTGATCTTTATTATGTCACTCCTTCTACTAACTTTGGGTTTCATTTGTTCTTTTTCTAGTTTCTTTAATTGTGAGTTTAGGCTGTTTATTTGGAATTGTTCTTGTTTCTTAAGGTAGGCCTGTTTTGCTATGTACTTCCCTCTTAGAACTGCTTTTGTGGCAACCCACAAATTTTGAACTGTTATATTTTTGTTTTCATTTGTCTCCATGTGTTGCTTGATTTGTTTTGATTTGATCATTGATCCATTGATTACCTAGAATTATGTTGTTTAGAAGCCTCCATGTGTTTGTGGGCTTTTTGTTTTCTCTGTGTAATTTATTTCTCTTTCATATCATTGAGATCTGAGAAGTTGCTTGATACAATTTCAATCTTTTTTAATTTATTGAGGGTCTTTTTGTGGCCTAATATGTTATCTATTCTGGAGAATGTTCCATTTATATTTGAGAAAAATGTGTATCCTCCAAGAATAGTGATTTTCTACTTGGGGGTGGATTTTACTCCCTGAAGGGAAACTTGGCAATGTTTAGAGACATTTTTAGTTATCACAACTGGGGAGGGAGTGCTACTGGCATCAAGAGGCTAGAAGCTAAAGATGAGGCTGAATATCCTACAATGCACAATACAGTCTGTACAACATAAGTTTCTGGTCCAAACGGTCAATAGTGTAGAGGTAGAGAAACCCTGTCCTAGAGGGAATGATGAGTTAGAGAAGTGTAGAAGAGTCTCCCTAGTACATGACACCCCCAAATACAAAGATGGAGCTTGGACAAAGACTCCTGTGAGATGTCCCTCAAAATCCATGTTTCAGAGAACTAATTACATGCTATTGAAGGACTTGTATATTTAACTTTTCCTTTAACACAGGAGTAAGAGTGAAGATTATGCCAGGAGATGTTCTATAGCCAGAGAGACCCAGGCCCTACAAAGGGACTTGAGAATTTTACGGATATTAGAACAGTTATTAGCACTATTATGGAACTATTTGTTTAAAACAAATTGTACTATGTACTGAAAGAATTTAACATTGCTTAACTCTTTACTAAAGCAAAGCATAAGTACAAGTTAATATACTAAAGATGTTATTTATAAAACCAGAGATTCTCTTTAGGTTTTTATGGATCACCTGCATTATCACTGTCCTCTATATCAGGAATGAATCTAGAAGATTAAATAACAATTTGATCTTCCCAGATTGGCTTTTTTTTCCCCCAAGAACATCCTGTGTCAAAGAAGGATTGTTGGTTAGTGTTGATTCATAGATCAACCTATTTAAATTGAAATATATATCCCTTTTCACAGATTATCTTCAAAGAAGGTATAGTAGTTACTTTGTTAATATTGCTAATGGGTGACAGAGCAGAGAGCTAGATTTGGGCCATTGTTGTACTTGTTAAAAATATATTATTGATCAGAATCTAGAGACTCTGAATTTGGAATGATTTTCTTTCTCTCTAGGGTTTTATCTGATCGCCTCGCTAGTCTTATGGCATGGTAACTTTGATACTGCCCCAACACAGACACTTAAAGATGTCTAAATCCCTTGAGATTCTTGGTAGATCTCCAGCCCAACCTTCTTGCTCTGTTGAGACCGTGCCAGACCTACAGTATACAGCCAGCAGTTTTTGATGCATAGATTGGACCTTCATTACTAGTATAGCATTATTTATGCATTAAATCTACACATTATCACTTGATTATTGAGGGGCTTGTGTTAGTTAGAATCAGAATTTTAAACTTGTAAGACATAAATTCCACAAGCCTTTTCCAAATGGGACTCTAGCCAAAGGGTATTGGTTACTTAAGTAACCAAAGGGAACAATTACAGAGAGGGCTCATTTCTAAAGTGGTCCAATGGCATTAATCCCAGGGAGGAATGATATGTATAGAGCATCTACTCTGTGCATTTCCTATCACTTCTCACAGCAGCAAATCAGCTTCATCATTCCCATCTGAGGGATGAGGAAAATGACCTTGGGCATGTAACCTAATAAAACATCACTTTATCTGTAAACTGGGAATGCTAGTACCTACCTCATGGGTGTGTTGTGAAAATTATATGGGATAACACATGCACAACTTAACTGTATGACAAGAGCATAGCTACTGTTAAGCCTTATCATTATTATTTCTACTAATAAGACCACAGAGTGAGAAAGCAACCCCCAAACCTTTGTTTTTTCCACTATTTCACATGACCGCCAAATAACAGGAGTCACAATTTTTTCAGTTATTTACATATAACCTTAGGGATGACTCAAATGGACCATACACATTGCCCTTTTTCTATCTCCAAATTTTAACTTACTTTTAAATTTCCAGAACTGTTCCAGAGGCTCCCAAAATGTGAGAAGTTAAAAAACAAAGACCAAGCAACCTGTGCACGCTGTTTCCTAGCTTTAAGGAATCCTTTATCCGTTCCTTCAGATTTTAAGAAAATCATGATTAAGAAATTCAGTCTACTATGCTTGGATTACAGCAAGATGAAAGATCCATTACGGTAAGAATGGTTCTGTAGCTGCACTTTCTTAACAGTAACCCACTAACTGGCTGGTGCCCTGCAATATAATACCACAAACTGCTCACTACTGTCTCTGCTCTCGGATGGCCACTACCCAATACTGCCTGTACTTGATGATGATGATTATTATGAAAGCAATACCTGTCCTTTTAAAAAATTAACAAGATAATAGCAATCTTGAATACACATACACACAGAGTCAGAGGTCACTTCCTTTAGGAAGCCTTCCTTAACTCCACCCTGCACCCAGCTGGGTTGATTGTCACAACCAATTCCCAAGGTGTGCCCCATCATATCACTTTGCACTCCATTCCAATTACCTATAAACTTGATTTACGCCCTAATTAGACTTCAATCTTCTAGCGAATGGAACCCAGGTCTGAGACTGTGGTATTTCCATTGCCGAGAATATTATAGGTAGCAATTTAATAAATTAATAATTTGTAAATAATTCATTTAATAAATGAAGAGCATGTGAAAAACCAAGGAAGTAAGAATGAATATATAGTGTGCTTGTACACACTTGCAGGGTAGCACTGGAGAGAATGAGAGAAGGGGAGGGTACTGAATGGAGTGGACAGTGGTCACTGGAAAAGTTATTAAGCAGGTAAGTGTTCAGATCTTAACTATTCAGATCTTGTGACATGGACAGTAGAAAACCATTTTTCTATTTTTTTTATTCCAGTAAAATAGGTATTACATAAAATTTGCCATTAACTCAGTGGCACTAACTGCATTCACAACATAGTGCAATGATCACCACTATTTACAAAACTTTTCATCACCCCAGAGACTCCGTAACTATTAAGCAATAACCCTATTCTTCTCCTCTCCCCAGCCCTTGATAACCTCTAATCTATTTTCTGTCTCTATGTAGTTGCTATTTTCTAGACAATTCATATTAAGTGGAATCCTACAGTATTTGTCTTTTTGTCTGGCTTATTTCACTTAGCTAATGTTTTCAAGGTTCATCCACATTGTAGCATGAGAACATTATAGGTAGCAATTTAATAAATTATCATTATTATTTCTACTACTAAGACCACAGTGTGCACATTTTTAAGCAGAGTGGACTAGAGAACAGTATCTTGTAAAGAGCAGTATCAAAAAGAGCATATTGGTGAGATGGTGGATTTGATTATTCTTGTGTAGAGCCTTTAATACTTTCCAGTGGCTAGAAACCTAAACATTTCACAAATATGTCATCAAATTTTGATCAATACATAGGACTTATATTTGTTAAGACTAAGGGCACATATAGTTTCCAGTAAAACCTGTCAGACAGTGACACCTATTGTAGTGACATGGACAAAAGTAGCATACAACTGCTGGGAGAAAGGAGAGGGGTGGTGAAGGTCAAGTTGGAAGGCAAGCGAAGGGTGTGGTGACTGGATGTCTTTAGAGGCCAGCATCATTATGCTGCAGCAGTGATCGTGCAGTCATTATTGCTGACTTGTTTACTATCTTGTAGAGACTTAATACTTTCTAGTGCTGCTAAAAATGCTAAAATTGCAGTGTGTGGTATGTATACAAAAGATATGAGAACTAACATACCTACAATTGTAACACTTTCACATTTACTTTGTGAAAAGTCAACTCTACATGCCAGAGATAGAGAGAGAGAGAGAGAAAAGGGAAGAGAGAAAATGAAAGAAAAAATAACGTTACATTGTGCAAGGGATTCTGATTGCCATTTCAACCAATGAGTTTATGCTCCAAAGTGGATACGACTGAGAAATATGCATCTATTTTCTCAGTTTCCATGTGTGACCTTCTTGTGCAAGAATGTGAGTTTAGGGTTTAAAAATAAGCATTTTCTTTTTTTTAAATTGAAGTACAGTTGGTATACAATATTATATTAGTTTCAAGTACACAACACATTGGTTCAACAGTTACCCATATTATTACTCACTCCCACTAGTGTGGTAATATGTCAAAATAGGAAGATGTTACAGAATCACTGACTATATTCTCCATGCTATACTGCTATCCTTGTGACCAACTTATATTATGATTGAGAATTTTTATGGCCCTTTATGCCCCTTCCTCTCCCTCACCACCCATCCCAACCCTCCCACTGAAACCACCCATCTCTTCTCAGAAAGTCTATTCCTGTTTTGTTCATTCTGTTTTGCTTTGTTTTTATATTCCACAAATAAGTGAAATCATATGGTATTTGTCTTTCTCTGCCTGGTTTATTTCACTGAGCATAATACCCTCTAGATCCAGGCATGTTGTTGCAAATGGCAGGATTTCTTCTTTTTTTAATGGCTGAATAATTTTCCATTGTGTGTATGTACCACATCTTCTTTATCCATTCATCTGTTGATGGACATTTAGATTGCTTCCATATCTTGGCCTTTGCAAAATTGCAGCTATAAACATAGGGGTGTATATATCTTTTTGAATTAGGGATTTTGTTTTCTTCAGGTAAAATTCTAGAAGTGGAATTACTCAGTTGAATGGTATTTCTATTTTTAGTTTTTTGAGGAACCTTCACACTGCTTTAAAAATAAGTATTTTTAATGCAAGCTCTGATATTATTTTTTTATGAACTAGGATAAGTAACCCCAAAATTTGTATGGAGCCACAAAAAGCCTTGGATAGCCCAAGCAATTCTGAGCAAGAAAAACAAGGCTTGGTTTATCATACTCCTGATTTCAAGCTTTACTACAATGCTACAGTAATCAAAATAGTATGGTACTGACACAAGGAGAGACATATAGATCAATGGAATAGAATCAAGAGCCCAGAAATAAACCCATGCCTATATGATCAATTAATGGTGACAAAGGAAGCAAGAATATACAATGAGGACAAGGCAGTCTTTTCAGTAAATGGTGTTGGGAAAACTGAACACTTACATGCATGAATGAGACTGGACCACTGTCTTATACCATACACAAAAACAAATTCAAAATGGGTTAGAGACCTAAATATAATCTGAAACCATAAAACTCCTGGAAGAAAATAAAGGCAGTAAACTCCTGAACATCAGCATTCATAATTTTTTTCTAGATATATTTCCCCAGGAAAGGGAAACAAAAGCAAAACTAACAAGTGGGATTATTTCAAACTAAAAAGCAAACTGTCATCAAAACAGAAAGGTAACATACTCTGTGGGAGCTATATCATTTGCAAATGATATATCTGATAATGGGCTAATATCCAAAATTAATTAAAGAACTCATGCAACACATCAAAAAAAATATGATTAAAAAATGGGCAGAAGATCAGAATAGACATTTATCTAAAATAGACATCAGATGGCCAACAGACACATGAAAAGATGTTCAAAATCACTAATCACCAGGAAAATGCAAATCAAAACCACAATGAGATATTGTTACCGGGAGATGCCGTTTTTCCTAGGATTGTGTTCTTGGAGGTGACAAGAAATGAAGCCAGCAGAGAGGAGTACAGAGCAACCAGCACAGATTTTCATGAGAAGTGAAAAGGAAAGAGAAAGAATCCCTCTAATCAGGAGGGGCTCCAAGGGAGGAAGCTGTTAGAGATGCAGTATCCAGGATTTATAAGCACAAACATGGAGTTAACCACACAAATGGCTGGGAGTTGTTGCTAGGGCCTGATGCTATGGCCGAGCTAAGATCAAAGGGAAGAGAAACTCCCCTTTTTCTCAGGCTGATTTTCCCAGATGTCTCCCAAGAAGAGAACTTGACCCTAGTTCTCTTCTTCCTGCACCTTACCAGGACCTTGAGTTCTATCTGCCTGTGTCTGACTAACACCTGCCTCAGTGCCCCCTCAGAAGAGGTCAGCCTAACTGCCCTTAGGGAGAAGGGCGAAGACCACTCAAGCTACTTCCTGCTGACAACAGGCGACGGCTGGGGAATGGCAGTCTGGGTTCACTCTCTGAGTGGCCTATCTAGTGGCCCGCAATAAAAGTCGTGAGGGACTGTCATAGGGGGTTCCCATGTGCATCACCACCCGGAGCTTGACTGATTCTATGTGAAAGGAAACAAATTTACTTAGAAGACTAAGTAAACATGGTCTGAATAGTAGGGCTAGGAATAGCATCATCAGAGGTCCAGGAAAGGGGAGTGGGAAGGATGCTCAGTTCCAAAAGTGGGACTAAACTCCCCATGATTCTAAGAACTGCTGATGATGTGAGGGCTCCATCAGTTAGTTTTTTTGCTGCCTGGCAGGGAAACAGGTCATAGAGATGTCTTAGCAGTGGCTGAGGTGGACAGGAGCACATGAAAGGAGGGTGCATCTAGGTTGTGGGGTTGCTGATGTGCATCTTTATCAGCGTGAGGGGTGGGTTGAAATCTTTGTCCAAGCAACCTCTGGAGTCGGATTTTCTGTTCTGGAGGGAACAAACTTAACATGGAGATTAAGAACGCATGGCAGAATATGAGGACTAGGGACAGTAAGACTCCATCTGAAATGGTGGGAGGAAAGTGGAAACATTTGGAGAGTCATAGCCAGGTAGTTTGAGGAAACCAGAATTCAGAATTCAGTCTGTTTTACATTGACTAGTATTAGAGTCTAATATCAATAAGGCTGCACTATTGAAACATACTTCTTTTCTCTCTAAAATCATCCTCATTTTATTAGAGCTAACCATATTAAGACTAATTTGTAAAGTAAGCTTAGCTTCAAAACACTTAGCTTGATTATTTACATAAGTGCAGCAAGAACAGCAATTGATCACATAGGCTCTTTTAAATGTGCTTTGCTGGAACTTTTTGTAAGAAATTTCAGATTAAACTTTTAAAGGCTTCTTGAAGTCAGAAAAGCCAAGCCAGACTTGCCATCAGGTCTTGCCTACAGTACCTGTAGATTCAGGGGAATTCCTCTCTTCTCGAGGTTCCCTCAAGATATTCTGAGGTTGTTGCAGCTGCAAGGAAGTGACCTTCCTTACTCATCTGGTAGGGCTTCTGGGAACCCTGTAAGCGAGGTACCAGGCCAATTTTTACAAGGGGCTTTATTGGCGCTATAAAGTCAACCTTAGTTTCTTAAAGCTGTCTGGTAATATCTGAATCTATGCATGTGTCTCTCAAATATGACATTCCAGTTAAAGCCTTGGTAATACAACTAGTGTCTTTAATTGGTCTGGTCACAGGGAGAACAGATTCTTATTGAACTTATACAAATAAAAATATTGCCACAAAATATAAAAATACTGAGAGTTTCTAAATTCTGCAAGTATCAGGTAAAGAGTAAGATAAATGTTTCAGTTCTGCTTATAAAGTGTAATTATTTACTGATCTGTTGTAAGTCAGCTTAAGAGGAAAAAGGTTAAAACTTTTTTTAAGATCAGCAACATTTGAAACAAAAAGTCATAAAAACTAAAATCATCTTCAGTTTACTCAATCTTATTTAATTAGTTCTTGCTCTGCTTCAAGTTAAGTTAGTTCTTCACTAGTTCCAGAGTAAGACACTAACTATAAATGACAAGACCTGGAGTGGCAATGGTTAGAGATCTGATGAGAATTCACCATGACACGACTGACAAGGAAATCTGGTTATTACTGTAACACATAACAGTTTAATGATCTAAAGTTCAGCATCATTCACTTGACAAAGCTTCCCAAGTAATTACATGTCAAAGAAGTAAGCTGAATTAGCTGAATTATTTCTCCCTTATGAGGAGAAAAATCCTCTGACATGTTCCAGGGGCCCTCTGGAAAATCTCAAGAATTAACTAGAGGTAAAAGTACCATTTTGAATTTGATTTTGGGAACTTGTCAAAAGAAAGTTTTTTTAAGGCTCTTGTCTAAATAGGATTACAGGTCACTACAAAACAATATTTATCCATTTCACCAAAGTGACAAAAGATTTTAAAGGCAGATACGGAGGTTACATACTTGTTAGCAAATTTAGCTCTTAGCTCTTTTAATAGTAAGATTTTATTTTCTTAAATACTCAAACACCTTATTGAGACATTAAGCATGAGAAACCATTCCGATAAAACAATTAGAAAAACCCTTCACAATCTCTCTTTTTAAGGGCAGACCAGTAGTTCAAGAAAACTTTGTCCTTTTAACAAACAAAGCGAAATTCTAATCTTCTGGTGTTGATATTATACCTCATTTACTTTCTTCCACAAGCCTTTTACAACTTTCTTCTTACATTCAGACTTTTTCCTCTTGAAATCACCAGCTTTACTTTAGAACAAAATTATCTTCTCTTCTCTTTATACCAGTTAGAATAGCTAATACCAGTAAAAAATAACAAGTAGTGAGGATGTGCAAAAAGGCAATATTACATTTCTGGTGGGAATGTAAATTGGTGCAGCCACTATGGAAAGCAGTATGGAGGTTTCTCAAAAAACTAAAAATAGCAATACCATAGACCCAGTAATTCCACTTCTGGGAATTTACTCAAAGATAACAAAATCACTAATGTAAAAAGATATATGTACTCTTATGTTTACTGCAGCATTATTTAAATAGCTAAAATATGGAAGCAACCTAAATGTCCATTGATACATGAATGGACAGAAAAAAAGTGGTATGTATATACAATGAAATATTATTCAGCCATAGGAAGGAATGAAATCTTGCCATTTGCAACATGGATGGACTTAGAGGTAATTCTGCCAAGTGAAATGAGTCAGAGAAAGGCAAATATCACGATTCCACTTATATAAGGAAATGAAAAAACAGAACAAATGAACAAGCAAAACTGAAATAAACTCATAAACACAGAGAACAGACTGGAGGTTGCCACAGGGAAAGGGGATGGCAGGATGGGTGAAATAAGTGAAGGAGAAAAAAATAGAATGTTTGATATCTCTGGGCAATGGTTACATAAGTGTATACATGTGACAAAATTCATCACACACACACACACAGTACTTTTCATACAATGTGGTCATGAAAGAGAAGCGACTACTTCATCTGGGCCCCAAATAAAGAAATATCAATGTGTTCCAAAGTCAGCTGTGTTGGAATTAGTGATACTGTGTATCACATTTTAATGTGGGGCACACCTCTAATACATCTTCTGGCATATTTTTGACCAGAAACAATTTTCACCTAATGGTCTGACTTTAGAACCTAACCCCTCCTCCAGTTCTAGATTCGCCTTCATTACAGGATATGGTGGAAAAGCATTAGCATCCTGCAAGGTTTCCTGGAGATAGTTTGCAGTGCTATTGAGATTTTGGGGTGACAAGCAGCAGAAGCTACTAGAGCTAGCTCAAGCTTAAGGAAAGATTAAGCATTGGTTCTGGGTATTTTATAAAACATTTGTGCATGCAGGTCTGAAGAGGCAAAGGTCACAGTGCGTGCCTTTCAAGAAGACAGCAGACTTTCTTCTAAGCGTGTCTCAGGCTGTAATGTGTACCTTATTAAAAATGTGCCCTTACTTAGTAGGTCTGGACTGGAGCCTAAGATTGTGTATTGTGTATCTAGCTCCCAGGTGATATGGATGCTGTGGGTTCTCTGACACCATCTGAGTAGAAAAATTCAAAATGCTATTTTGACACCATTCAGTTTCTGAGGCTTTCACTTCCCAATTTCAAATTTCTAAGAGGGGATGTAATTATCCTAGCTTGTGTCAGGCATATACCCCTGGATCCATCAGCCACACCTAATGGGGCCAGGTCATGAAATAGCACAATTCACTAGCATGTAAGTATTTACTCTGGCTTGTCACTGTGCTATGCATTTTATTCGTATTGTCTCCTTCAATCTGCACAATCAAATCTTTGGAAGTCAGAGGAGAAAACAAGGGCTTGGAAAAGCCAGTGACTCTTCCAAGCTCACAGGGCTAGCAGGAGTTGGAGCTGGGCTTTGAACTCACTCTGCCCAACTCTAGAGGCCCTGTGCTCCACCAACCTTAAGATATTGCAGAGTGGGTGGGGTTCCTTGTGACTGGAGCAGGGGCGGTGGTGGGGAGAAAGGGGGGGTAGTTTTCAGAGGAAAAAGAATCCCTGTCACCTGGGCAGTTGTGCCCTAGACTATTTACTCTATCAGCACTGTGTAATCTTTGTGGATCAATATAAAGGGCGGACCAGTTAAGTTACTTGAGTTCAACGGTGTCTTAAAAAAATAGTACCTTTTCCCACTGAAGTTCAGAAAAAGGACATAGATGTCATACAAGAGACTGTAACAGGGTAAAAGAAAACCTGGCGTTTCATAATATATTTGTCTCCGCTGCTGCCTTAATCTTTGGGTCAAACATCTTCTGCTCGGCCCTGAAGTTAGGCTTGCTCATCATCAAAAGGAATTTTGCTCACAGCTGACATGGCTGTAAACAGCCCCTTAAGGAAAGCTTGCCACCGCCCCCACCTCTCACAATGAGATAAGGACATGTGTACAAAAACAAGACTGCCCTGTCAAAGATTTATAGGAACACTGCGACCAGATCTACGTCCATGAGAGTCTGTTAACCAAGGACAAGGAGTTTCACAGCTTCCCTCAAGCCCATGCGGACGCCCGGGGGTCCGAGCCCCCCGTGGCTTCTGCCCTCAGCCCGGCCTGCCCGCCTTCCCTGGAGCAAAAGAACCTGGGGTGGGGCTTCAGGACGCTTCCCGCCGCACCTCGGCGCCGGCTTTCCGAATAAAGATGCTTTCTGTCCCAACGCCTGGTCTCTGACTCACCGGCCCCTCGTGCAGCGAGCGGCAGGAGCTTGGACTTGACACCGAAGTGCAGCTGTGTGTGTGGCGGGCACACTGAGGTCAGAAGGGCCGGTTTCCACGCCGGCTCCTCCTAGTGAAGTGTGGTGCACAGGCAAGAGCCACAGGCGCCCCCGAGAAGGCGGACACAGGTTCTCGGACGCTTGCCCAGCCCACCTGAATTAAAACCTGCCTGTTAACAAGGCTCCCGGGACGCAGAGCCCGGGGTACCCGACGTACCTGGGCCGCCTCAGCAGACCAGGGCAGCCACCAGGCTCACGCAGGTTCCTGCTCAGAGAACCTACTGGAACGGTTTGTCCCCAGGCTGGGAGCACACTGAGAGCCTGCTTCCTATAGGCTGACGGGCGGGCGGCCGGAGAAAGGAGGATGGGGATTGGCTGGCAGGAGGAGGGGTGGGGCAGGCAGCTCAGGGATCCTCCCGCCCAGCCTCCCGTATTAGTAGGCATGAGGAGCTGGTGGGTGGGAGGATCAATGACTGGATTCCCCCTCAGCTATTCTGCACCAGTATGTTTCTTTTAAACCTTCCGAGATGGATATAACATACCCAGGGTTGGCTCCGGTCCCTCTGTGGCAACATGAGCAGTAGGGATTGCATGTGCTTTCTTCCCAGCCACTGAAATACTGATTTCAGGCACAAAATGAAGAGAGGTGAGACTGGGCTCTCTCAGTCTGTAATGTGCCTAAGCGTCAGGCGAGCACCTTGCACAAATGCGGATGGATTCAGAAGGTCTGTCCTGAGCGATACTCTGTTTTCAACATCTTGATCTGGTTGAGGTATCTTTTACTTCAGTGTCATTTTTCAAGGTAACTTTGAATGAGAACTTACCTCCTCTAACCCTTCTCTCAAGAATCTCTGCTGAGTAGAGATTTTAAAAAACAGCTAGAGCTGGTTAGTCTATAATGTTATCTTCTTAGAACCTCAAAAACACATCCTTGGTGTTTGGGTGATTTTTCTTTTTCTTTTGGTATGTGTTACAGATTGAACTATGCTTCTTCAAAAAGATGGAGTCCTAAACAACAAATGTTGGCGAGGTTGTGGAGAAAGGGGAACCCTCCTACAATGCTGGTGGGAATGTAAATTAGTTCAACCATTGTGGAAAGCAGTATGGAGGTTCCTCAAAAAAGTCAAAATAGAAATATCATTTGACCCAGAAATTCCACTCCTAGGAATTTACCCTAAGAATGCAGGAGCCCAGTTTGAAAAAGGCATATGCAACCCTATGTTTATCGCAGCACTATTTACAGTAGCCAAGAAATGGAAGCAACTTAAGTGTCCACCAGTAGATGAATAGATAAAGAAGTTGTGGCACATATATACAATGGAATATTACTCAGCCATAAGAAGAAAACAAACCCTACCATTTCCAACAACATGGATGGAGCTAGAGGGTATTATGCTCAGTGAAATAAGCCAGGTGGAGAAAGACAAGTACCAAATGATTTCCCTCATCTGTGGAGCATAAGAACAAAGCAAAAACTGAAGGAACAAAACAGCAGCAGACTCACAGAACCCAAGAATGGATGGACAGTTACCAAAGGGAAAGGGACTGGGGAGGATGGGTGGGGAGGGAGGGATAAGGGGAAAAAGGGGCATTACGATTAGTACACATAATGTAGGGGGAGGGGCATGGGGGAGGCAGTATAGCACAGGGAAGACAAGTAGTGATTCTATAACATCTTACTACGCTGATGGACAGTGACTGTAATGTGTGGGGACTTGATAATGGGGGAATCTAGTAACCACAATGTTGCTTGTGTAATTGTATATTAATAATACCAAAAAAAAAAGAATATAAAGCTTGTTTTGATACCCCCCAAAAAAAAGATGGAGTCCTAACTGCCAATATCTCAAAATATAACCTTATTTGGAAATTGAGTCTTAATAGGTGTAATCAAGTTTAGGGGAGTCCTAGAGTAATATAACTAGATGTCCTTATAAAAGGGGATATTTGGACAGAGGGATATGCACACAGAGAGAACGATGCCACATGAAGATGGAAGGAGCCCAGGGTGATGCTTCTGGAAGCCAAAGAATGCCAAAAGTTGCTAGCAAACCTCCAGAAGTCGTGTTTCTGTTGTTTAAGTCACACAGTTTGTGGTTCTTTGTTATGGCAGCCCTAGCAGATGAATACAGTGTGTATATACTGTGCAATTTCACAAGCACTTATTGGATAAGAAATTGTTTGTAGATTCTAATGGAGCATATATAAATAAAACATGGTCCCTGATTTCTAAGAGCTCACAGACTAGTGGGGGAGGAGGGTGAATGTGCCCATACCCTGGGCATATACCAGTAATTTGGAAATGGGTGGATTGTGTGAAGTATTAGGTAGTGCTCTGGGAAGGATCTATTTATGTGGGAGGGATCTGGGAAATTTTCAGTGGTTAAGTACAATGTGAATTAGAAATTGAAATCGTTGTTCAAATCATTGAATTGCCTAAAAATCCATTGCCATGATTTAATGATTCATATAATTAAGAACCAAGTTCCTCAAGTAGTAAAATTCAAGAGCCTTGGAATATTTTCCCCATCTCCATCTGCATGCAGCAATGTTATTAGAACAAATAATTGCTGACAATATATTCAATTTACTGAGCTCCAAGGAGCTGAAATTTGCTAATGTTTCAGGGCCACATGGGCAACATTATTTTTAAAGAACAAATTTTTGATGTTCTCAATCATTTTCATTGTACTGTGAATGGAAGCAAATCACTGGGGTTCAGAATATTGTTCTGCCAAGGAAATAATTTATGTTGCCTTTAGATGGAGATCTCAAAATAACAAATACCATTTGCAGAACATGCCATACAGAACACGGGAAGCATTTTCTTTATTCCAACTCAAGCTTATAATTTCTTTTCTCAGAGCATCTCAGTAAAGGCCAAAAAAAGGGCTTTAGTAAAGCCAGTTGAAGCTCAGACTGTCCATTTGCCATTAGGCCTAAGGTGCTAAGCCAGTGTCTTCCCTCCCTCCCTCCTTCCTTCCTTCCCTTTTCTTTCTTCTTTCCTTTCCTTCCTTCCTCCCTCCCTACTTCCCTTTCCCCCTTGTTACTCCATCAAAGCCATTGTCCCTGAACTGTGCTCACAGAAATGGCAGATTAATCCAGTAGATCTATTCCATTTTGAAATTGTGAGCTCTATGTATTAAAATGTCTGGTCACCTTGGTGATGGGGCAGGAGGAGGACTGTCAGCTAAAATACAGGACATGCATGGGACATACACATACAAAAATTATTTGCGTTTATCTCAACATCAAATTTAACTGTGCATTCTTTACTTTTATTTGCTCAATCTGGCAACTTTAAACACAGCACAAGTGAATTTACACTCTTGGGTAGATAAACTTCAGTCTGCATCACTTTGTGAATGGTAAGCATGAATGAGACAGAGAGGACAAGACAGGAGCTTTAGAATCTTTCTAATCTTGGGTAGATTTACAGCTTTGTGCTTGATTATGTGGCCCCAGGCAGTGCCTCTGAGCAGTTCCTCTGGGCTTCCTTTCTCTCATCTGTAAAATGGGTGTACAATGCCTCCTCTGATGGTTAGGATTGTTAGCACAGTGTAGTGCTGAGCCACACTGGAGCTTGAGGCAAAAGGAATAATCAATAATACTGATCCTTTCTGTACTAAAATGTTGGTATTTTGTTATTCATGGATTTTTTTTTGGCTAAAGTTTTGAATTTTTAAAAAGTCTGCATTAAAATATTGTTTATCTTGTCAACTGGGTTTTCTGCGCCTCCTTACATTTTGCATCTGGATATGCACCTCACTCGCTCCACCCTAATCTTGGCCCTGGCACCCAATAAATATGAAATATTAATATTTGCCACTTTAATTTCATTATTTAACTGTAAAAATAATGTTAAATATTATTAGCAATTCTCTTATATTCCACTTCCTTGCAATGTCACATTAGGAACAATAAGGACAATAAACATTTATGAGGGCTTACTGTGTTCTGTCTAACTTCCTTAAGTACATAGTTTTATAGAATCCTTACAATTCCATAAGATTGTTAACAACTATTATTTCTAGTTTATGGAAAAGTAATATTTTAAGAAACCTAAACAATTTCCCCAATAAGACACAACTAATAAGTGAAAGTGCCAGGCATTCGAAATTGAATTTCTTTTCTGCAGGGTTAACTGAAGTTTGTACACATAATATTTGAACTGAGTATCGGGAGTGGCCTGTCACAAACCTTCTGGCTGCAATAACCAAAGTGGGCCCCTAGGTGTCCTCATTGATCAATTTTGTAAGAGCTGGAATTGAAGGCCAGAAACACTACATTTTAACAAAGGTTTTCTCAGGAGTGCTCTCCCAGAGGAGCTTCCATACTTCCGCATCTGTTTTCAGACCAAACTGGGTCTGACCTAGAAGGTTTCTGGTCTGAAGAAAGGCTCTGGATTGAATAGGACCAACCCCTCCATGGATGGGGAGAGTGACACCCATCTCCCTAACACATCATCTCCTAGAGCTTCTCAGTGATCTATTACTGTCTTACCTGTGCCCGGGACAGAGGCCTGGCAAGGTGGGTTGCGAGGAGTCCTTTATTATGGGACACGCTCTGTACTTAATACTTTTGTTTGGAGCCCCTTACTGATTTTTTTCAGGATGCCCTAAATGTCCTGCATTCCAGCTTTTCCCCCAGCAATAACAAAAATCTGATGGTTAAAGCTGTTTTTCAATTTTAGCTCAGCACCCTATATTTTCATTTGCTGAATGTGGCCACCCAACTGGCTGGCTTGTTTGCGTTTTTAGAGACATGAAAAGGCAGGTACCAGTTTTTGAGCCAGCAGTAAGGCCTTGTTTAGCAAGGGAGAGCCGCAGGGGGCAGGTTTATCGCCCAGTTTAAGGAGGTGCTCCATCTCCGGCTTCTGCAAGTGCACCGGGCCTTAGGGGAGAGCTCTGGCTGAAAGGTCAGCAAAACACCTTAATTGCATTGACTCCTCAGGTTAGATTTTGGTGCATCTTTTATCCATGCTGGACTCGAGTAGCACAGATTCATACTTCACAGAATTTCTTTTATGTATTTGTGAATTACAATCCAGGCTGGGTACCTTCTAGGTATGTATCTTGGGCAAAGCACTTAACCTCCCAAAGCTTTTGTTTGTTTTAATAATTGTAAACTTGCTTTTAGGATTAAATAAGCAGAAAAATAGTCTAAGTGCCAGGCACGACAGTGCCTGAGACATAACCAGCCCTTGACAATGGCGGGGTATTTCAATAATGTTGTCATTTTAGTGGCTAAACTAAGGCAAATGCAAATCTTCTGAATTTCAACTCTCTAGATCTCATTTAACACTTAACGTCACTTACCATCTTCTTTTCAGGACATAATTTATCTTAATGAAGAACCTGCAAAGGACTAGCGGTTGTGCCTCACTGTTTATGTGTTCATGTGCATTATCTTGTTTAACTCACAAACACCTTTGTGCAATGTGTACTAGAGGGGAAACTGAGGCCCAGGGAGGTTAGAAAACTTACCTTAGTTCATACAACCACAGCAAGTGGTGAGGCTGGGATTGATTCCATGCCCGGCAGCCTGTCTCCAGCTCTGCCTGACTTCAAAGCCCACACGCTTAACCACTGCTGTATGAAGGTGGTGTCTGCCCAGACATTAGCTTCCATAAAGGCTTCTTGCATGGTAATTGAAGGGCTGCTGGAAATGCCCTTGCCCATCTCGGGCTGCCACTATCCCTGATGAGATCTTTCTCACTCTGGCTTCCCAATCTTTGATCTCTTTACAGAGCCAATTTCTTCTGAAAATGGGAGGAGAGGACAACATAAAGAATGGTTTTCTGGGAAAGGGTATGTGTTTGTGTTGGGAGCAGAGGCTGCCCTGCTAGTTCAATTCACTACAGGAGGAGCCAGCCTGTGTAGTGGGTTCCTCAAATGCCTTTGCTCTTTTTGTCCACCCTTTTTGCAAAGGTAATTCCCGCCTAGTTGGCTACTAACTGGCTCTTCATTAGGAATATCTTCAAGCAACACCCTGATCACAAGTGTCTGAACTGCATGTTATGAAAACCCACAAACTGTAGGTGCCCTGCCTTGTCCTTTTCTGTCCTTATTTGCACCTTGCTGATCTGAGCCTCCCCTTCTTCCTCCCTAGGCCGACTCTTGTTTGTTCCTGCCCTGCCCTTCTCATTTTCTCTGGTTTCCATTTAAGAGAGGTGTTTGGTGAGCAACTGCTTTTTATTGTCAGTTAATAAAGAGCATGAGATATGGAGTCAGACAAAGGTAGGTTTGAGATTTAGCTTTACAACTTTTTTACTTCAAGATCATGTAACTGATCCCATGGCAGTATTTCTGAGCCTCTCTCTCTATCCTTTTCTGGTATAAGACCACCTTTGTCATACTTGTATGGGAAAAACTGAAGTAATGTTTGATAGCTCTTAGCCCACTGTTGAAACTACAGTGAGAATTTTCTTATTACCTGTTATTTCTTTAATCCTGGCATGATCTGTCCTCCTATTCTTCTAGTTTCTAAAACTGGCCAAGCTTCTTCAATTCTAGGGCCTTGGCCAAAGCCATAATGCCATTCTCCTAACCCAGGGAGAGCTTCTTTTCCTTTTTGTGTAACTGGATCTTCTTTTACCAGTCCTGAAGCATCACCCACCCCAAAGGGCCCCCTTGTGTCCCACTGACCTAACGTCTTATCCACATCTCCTTTCTTCTCTCAGCACTCTTGGCTTTCATAGGACTAATGATCATTTTCAGTTATTCAAATTATTCCCTTCTGTTTCTCACTCATTGGACTGTTGGCTTCAGGAAACCATTCTATCCTCATTGCCTAGGACTGACACGCACAGAGTGGGCATCCTAATATTTGTTGGATAGATGGTTTTTCAAATCCCATACAATCTTGCCCCCACCCTCAGAAAACAATTGTCTCCCTCACTTCCCCTCATCTTCTAAAATTGAGGAATCTCTGCTTTAAACACTGGAAGGCAGCACCAACAGAGGCTGATCCAACACCTTTTCTTAGGTAAGCCACCCAAGGTTTCTCAGGGGTGCCTGTGGGAAGTTTGGCTACTAGAACAGCAATTTGTTGTGTGGGATCATCCCATACCTTGCAGTATATTTAATGTCCCTGGTTCCTAAATGCCAGTGATACTTCCAAATCACTGGGAGAGCTAAAACACAGCAACACCTTTCCAAATGCCCCACAGGGGGTGGCATGGCCCCACCTGAAAACCACAGCCCTTTTAGACCTTGGGCACTTCCATGAGTGTAACAAGCATTCAAAAAGAGAGAATTCTCTAAAACTCAGAAGTTAGGTCAACTCTCTTCCCCTTCCTGGTCCAAGCACACCATTCCTGTCAAGGCTGCTGATACTCAAAAGCAAAAGGAGATGGAGAAAATGTGTTGTGCTTATGTTAAGAATCAGGTTAAGTACTGCCTAAATTAATCTTGGTGCTTATTTCCTATGTTCTTTTGCAGAGGAGATAGACTTCTTCAATGAATCATCAAAAGTAGAAGAGGTTGAAA
This sequence comes from Manis pentadactyla, assembly GCF_030020395.1. NCBI lineage: Eukaryota > Metazoa > Chordata > Mammalia > Pholidota > Manidae > Manis > Manis pentadactyla. The sequence continues at coordinate 220,496,971 of NC_080019.1, read as the reverse complement.
GTGCTAGAAGGATTTTCTGGCATCAGGCTCAGATTGTAACATGAGATTAATCTCAGATTCACTCTTTCCAAAGAGACTCAAGAGGGAAGCCCACAAGCACATATATATGAGCTGCAATTTTGAGAAGACTCCTCAGAAATGTGGTAGAAGAGCATATAAGCTGCCTATTGTTATAGTGTCCTGAGCAATCAGAAGTAAGGGAGGATCAATAGATATTTTCAGTGCTATGGATCAATGTTTAGTTCGTCATGGCTATCTGTGATTGTAACAAATATATTCCCTGGCTTGAGACATTTTATTGACTGGAAAACAATTTAAAAATGTACTAGGTCCACTGAAGAGCTCACAAGCAGTCAGTAATGCAGCCTGCTGGGCAGCCACCTAAGCCTAAGTAGTAACCTAGATAAGCGTTATCTTGACTCGGTTTCTGACGGAGTAGCCTCTTTACCTTTCCACCACTGGTAACGAAAGAAAATTAGGTCCATATCTTGAAGAAGTAATGCACAAGGACAGCTGAGCTTAGCATATATTCACTCAATTTTCATTAATATGTAATTTAAAAAATCCTCTCAGCTACCCTTAGTGTAGAGAAATCGCTCATGGAACAAGGTGGTAGTAGTTTAGGCTTTAGAGTTTGACAAGTCGCAATCTATCTCCTGCTTTTCTCCTAACAGCTGCGTGACTTTTGACAAACTACTTGACCTTTCTAATCCTCAGGTTCTGGAAAGTGGAGATAACAGCACCATATACTTCACTGAGCTTCGTGGGGATTAAAAGAGCAAATACATACAAAGCACTCTAGCACACCCTGAACTAGGATTCGCCAACTGCCAACTCGTTTCTGCAGCAAGACGTATGTCCCCTTTTTCTGTTCTGGGGTGGCGCAAGAAGCAGGGTGGAGAAGAGGTAGAGCAGTAAAAAAGACCTTTGGGAATCCAGAGGAGGAGACAGGGATGCAGTGAGAAACACAACTGATAAGGGGCCTGACAAACTTTGAGCCGAAATGTGAGTTAAGTTTTATATCACCTTCTGGGCTCAAGATGTTTCTGTCTGGTAACGGACGACATCTCCACGCCCTGTGAGTTACCAGGGACACCAGATGATTCGCCTTATTAGCAAGCATGGATGTAGCACCTCCTCTGATATAAATAACTCCAGGTCAGTGCCACTCGGAGGATAGTCTAGAAACTGTCGCTGCTGCTTGGAACCAGGTCGGTACAGAAACTGAGTCAGTGTCCAGAAACACTGATTGCAATTTGACAGAGTAGTTTTATCTCTGAAGAATGTAACAAATCTGCTTGTTACTTGGCTTATCTAGTAAATCACTTTTTAAAATTAACTGTTTTTTCTCTTAGTAATTCCCCTTTATTTTGCTTTATAAAAATATAGGCCCACATTGGTTGAAAATTTTAAAAACAGGTCTTTCACCACTGATAGTTGAGAAGTACTACTTTAGAAAAGGATCCAAGCTTTTCTGCTGTACTGAGGAAAGTCATCATTCCCGGTCTAAAACTCTTAAAGACCATCATTTGAGCAAACTCTTCAGTCTGAACTTTTGCTCCTAAGGACAGGCCAAACTAACAGCTTAAAACTTTCTGGAATCTTTAGTGCTTTTAACACTAAGCTTTTATGAGTACAAGAAAAATTTTTAAGAATTTTCTCAAATATAAAAAAATAAAATAAACATCAAGGAAGGTGAGGCAATTTTAAAAATTCACCTTGTAAAAACATAAATCTTTATGAGGTAGATCATATGTATATTGATACAGAGTGAGGCCCAGGATGTGTTAGGTGAAAAAACAATTTGTAAAACTGTCCTTGTAATACAATGCTGCATTAAAAAAAAAACTGCTATATGCATAGAAAAAAAATCCGAACCAATATAAAATAAACAAACATTTGTTATATCTGGTAATGCTATCCTTATAGGGCATGATTATGCTTTTAATGTTATATATTTGCTTCATGTTTTAGTTTAAAATTTTTATTGTGAACATATGATATCTTGTAATAAAAAACATATCAATGTGAATGTTGAAAATTTTACCTCTGCTGCTTCTTGGTTATTAATAAACATACCAATAGTGTGGTTGAGATGTTTTTCAAAGATAGGGGGAAATCATACAGGAGGCTTGCTCTGCTTCCATTTCTATACCTTCTTTTCCCATTTGGGAGCCAAGTTCTGTATGTTCTTTCAAGGTGCACTTGCAATTCTGAGCACTTCTATAACAGGAAAAGATTGTTTCCATGTAAGATCTTTGCACAGAAATATTAAGGTCTTGCTACATTTCACTTCTCATTTCCCTCTCCCCATTGTATAGGATAAAAAGATGTCAGATGAAGTATTTTCTTGAATTTAAAAGACCTGTTTGCCAGTCTGCAAAACCAGGATGAATTACTGTTAAAAATAAACAACATTCACAAGATTAGGAAGCCTAAAAATTCACATCTGTCATCCTCAGTGAGGCAATAAGCTACTGTATTTCATCAATTCGAAGACAACTTCATTGTAAGACACAACTTTATTTTATGGATCACTAAGAAAGAAAAAACACTGCCAATTCCACTAGAACATGCCACCATCAATCAAAAGATGCACCCTGAATTTCAGAGATGTAAATATGAAAAAATGTGCATCTTGGCATCAATAAAATACAATACTGTAACTAAAAATCTGTGATCTTGTCCAATGTGATTATGTGGTACAGCCCTTTAAAAAGCTCTTATGAACCCTGAATGTAAATGGAAGAATACGTAAACATTTTCAGTAGCACACCTTTAGTTTATTGACCTATGTAAAAAAATAATAGGTCTTAAAAAGTCAGAATAGTAAAAGAATATGCAAAAGGGTATTTCTGTTTCTAGGAGGCTATACAAATATGCAAAAAGGAATAAGTTATTTTTTTTGCATGTCTTTTTTTTGTTCAATTTTTTCCCCAGCTTCATTTTTAATGATACAAATGACTAAGGACCAGTTAACAAATCATCTTTATGTATATATTACATGCTTTGGAATATAGATAGAAAAATGTTCCAAAAAAGTTCAGAAACTTCTCTATTCACAATATGAACAAGAAACTTGTAAAAAAAGAGGACAGGGAGCACCTTTTATGGAATTTTGAAGCAGAATAAAGATGACAAAAAAGATCATCTGGAATATGGAAATATTCATTAAAAAAAACACACCCTATAATAACCATAGCTAATTAGTTCTTCCAAGGAAAGTATGAGGTAGTTTTAGCCTCATAATTAAATCTACTGCAACCTGGAATTTTTTTTAATGACTAATCTTGTTGTGTCACTTAGTGACTTAGACCTACCTGTGGAATCCAGACAATATGCTTAATTTTCTGATGCTCACCATTTTAAGGCACAAAATTCATCTAAAATGATATGGTTTTTGTTTTCTTTTGTTTTGGGTTCTTTCTGTATCACCTTTAAATAGTTTTTCAAATTTTTGATTCTAAAAACTTTCCACATCATGTCTGCCATTTCATAACAGCCAAGTTGGAGAGTTACCAGCCTGAATAAATGCTCATCATACTATTGGTGTAGAAAGAAAAAAAGAGCAATGATATTGTACCTTAGAAAATTCTCCAAGCAGGGTTTGTCAGTTATTCAGGGGACTGCTTCATTTTCCCCAGTCTGCTACCATAAAGTTATATTACAGGATGCTACAGCAGTAAGTCTTTCTAGAACCCATATTATGGTGCTTATGAAAACCATCACTCTTTAAAATATCCTAAGAACATTTACACTCATTCAGAACTTCATCAAAATCCAGCTTCTCTTCAAGTAATTTTCCAATACTGTCTAAATTGTTTATGTCCGTGTAGAAATAACATGTTATTCTTTGCCAGCTCACCCATTCAAACATTCTGATGGTGAGCAATGGCTAAGGAGCGCCCTCATTTCCCTTCTCACATCATTCTGAATTGTGCTCTGTAATTTCCTGTCCTTCTTTCCTGTTGGAGACCTGAATGCACTTTTCACAGTTTTGAGATTTGCCTTCTCTTAACAACTTTCATTCTCTTAAAAAGTGCTTGCTATTGATAAAGGCTGAGTCCTCCCTTGATAATGGTTCAACATGTGGTCCGACTTTGTGCCATTAGGGTAGCGCCTGGAGCTGAAAGGCAAGTTGTCCGTTCGGGGCTTCTTCTAGGGCTTAGTCATTTCTGGGGGCCACAGAGGATTCTCTTCACTCTTGGATGGCTTTGGGTTTCTGAAGCCAAACAGCCTTCTGGGAAGACGAGCACATTCTGCAAGGCACACTAGTGTGAGAGTGCAGTGCTTGGCCAAGAGATCCGACTGCAGTTCAGACTAATGTTCCAGGCTTAGAATCTTCATGCCAGAAGAGCCTCTGCTCACTAGTCTCCAGGCTGTCTTCCAACGGGTTTCCATCTGGACTGTCCGCTGGAATGGTGTCTGTGTATTGTCTATTAAAGAAAACCAGAAAAGTTATTATTTGTGGTCATTTTTGTTGCCGGTTATCAAAGATGACTACACTCAAAGAAGTTAATAGAAAGCGCTGTTAGGAAAATTATCCCAAACTTGGAAATAAGGCAAAGGATGACTGGGTGTTCTTTAAATGTCACACTGGAGTATTGCCTAATGGGTCCATGCAAGGGGTGTTTAATTCTCCAGAGAGATGTACTTTTGTCTGACTTACACTTACCACTGATTTGGACCCAGATTGTGTAAATTACATGTTAACTTGTAGGGTTTTTTTCTGGAAGAAATACAGGTAATTTCTGCCTAGTAAAAAAGATTATGGTTACAGTTTTATGGCTCTGTAGGACATTCACTGGTGTTGTACCTAATTTAGTAATCTTATTTTAGTATTTTCTCTTTCAGTGCATTGAGTTCTGTCTCTTGAATTCTCCTGGAATCAGCTTTACTATTCTGTTAGTTTTCTCACCAGTGAGTTAAATAAATCTTTGATACAAGCCCATTTTCTCTTGGTTTGAGAGTCATGTGTCTAACTTTTTAAAGAATATTTTTGACAGTCTCATTAAATATTCTTCAAACTAAGGGAATGTATTAGCTGCTTTCCTCAGGGAAAGGGAGTGGGAGACAGGGGTACCTTGGGACATATCATACATCCTTTGAATGTATGGGTCAAGTGTAAATTGGAAACAACATCACATATAAAAATCATAGGCATATTTGGATGGTATACGCAAATGATGGCGACCTAGTCTACGAACCATTCCAGCAAGCTAAATCTCATTCTTGTACTAGCAGGTTAGAATGGGTTAGAGAGTTAGTAGATTTCTTTTTACTTTAAATTTCAATGTCTTTTAGTAAAAGTGATTTAAAAGTTTTGGGAGAAGAGCTTTGGGAATAAATACTGTGTGAAACCAGGTATTTAGTGTTTTCATCTGATATAAAAACAAAGTCAGATTCCCATAACGTCACACATCAGTCAGAGCAAGCCAAACTCCTGCTACGCAAGCAGCAACACACAAGACTGGAGGGACTATACTTACTACAGCTGGCTACACTTAGCAAAAGAGAATTTAAAACTGATCTCATTTCTGGAGACACAACCATTCTCCGGGACAGAAGCCCTTGTCTCTGCCTAGTAATGGGGAGAGTCAGATAAGGAAGAGGATGGGAAATGAAAAACAGGAGGTGAAAGAAAAAAGTTATTTGAAAGCACAACTTGTAGCACAGAGCCAAGAATTTCACTCTGTTATACACAAGGTAGCACAAGTGACTTTAACCTTTCTACTTTTGGAGAGTTTACGCTGCTGACAATTATACCACATCCTTCTAGGAAAAAAATTTTTCATTGGTAAAAATCTGTAGTTCTCTATAGTATTAAGACCTGGACACTCTCAGGGAAAGGATGTCTAAATAACATGTTCTTCATTTATTTGAAAAAAATACAGATTCATTGCTAAGCATTTCAGACCTTTAATTTGGGCAGATCTAAAGTTTTGTATCTTTGTCTTGAAACCCAATTTTTCTCTCATTTTAAAAATTATGTTTTTGTTTAAAAACCCCTCAATTTTAGAGCAAATTTCTAAATTTTTACAGATGATTGTTACTTATTTGCCTTGTTAAATGCCAAGTGAAACTGATCGGGATGTATCATAATAAAAATAAATCCTAAGTGGAAAAAAGGATGGAAATACCCTCTCTCCTAACTCTGTGGCTGGTAGGGCAAACTGGCAATCTTTCTGGAAAGCAAGAGCTTAAAAAAATGTATTTTCAATTTAATCCATCAATTCTGCTTATTAGAATGTATCTTAATGAAATAATTTGGAATTCAGACAAATGTTTTACACAAAGATGTTAAGAGCAACATTACTTACCATATAAAAAGAAAATCTAAAAATCATTCAAATTTAAAATATGGCTAACTTGTAAAATAAAATAATGTATATTTTTTGAATGGAATATCATTTTGGTTACATAAAGTAAGGTTTAAAGGTTTTTTTAAAAAATATGGGAACATATTTATGTTGTGATACAAAGTAAAAAACCAGAATGCAGAATTTCATATACAATGAATGATGTGAAACTATATATATACAATATCATTAAGACCATGTTAACAGTGATACAGAAAAATGTTAATAGTTGCTATATCTAGATGGTAGAATACTTTCCTATTTATTCTCCTTTTATTATTTACCTTACTTTCCACAATGAGCTCATATTATGTGAGCGTGCATGCACACACAATAGGGGTATTTATATAGTTCCTAATTTCCTGTAAATTATGCCTCTTCTGACATCAGTCTCCCTATCAAGCCATCTTGGGCTGGCTGAAATAGATGGACATGCTTGATAAAAACAGATTTTCTCTAAAAATGTTTACTGCTTCCTGAGTCCAATAAAAGTTAAGGAGGGTAGAAATGTTGTATACACTGAATGTTTTATACCATTTCTAACACAGTCAACAAAAAGGAAAGTAAAAGCATACAACCATGAAAACTATTTGCAAATGTATTATACAAACTGACTAGAACCAAACTGAAAAAGTTCAGCTCAGTTTTGGGCCAGAGTCATTTTAGTTCTTGTTTGTAACTCATTTGCAAGCATTATTTACAGCAGTCCAGGCTGTCTAACTTCCTCTGAGGTATAGTTCCATTAAAATTCTATTTTGAGCAACCCTTTGTTGAGTTGAGACAACTGACCTAATATTTCAAGCCAAGAATAACTCCCACTGAATATGGAGAAGAGAACTAAAGCTTTTGGGGTTGAGTATCTCCAATTTGCTTATAACACCGAGTGCTTTAATAGGAAACTAACCTCCTGTATTTACCAACAGAGACACTTTATAAGTTTTAGTTTGTGTAAGTCTCCTACGCCTGAAGCAATCTGACTTAGAGAAAGCAAAATTTAATTCTCTTAAAATCAAAATAAAATCAAACCAGAAAGTGCACTACTTTTTGGCTCCATGGGTGTGATTTATAATCTTTGAGAAAGTAATAGGGGGAAATGACCTCTTCAAACAATTCCTCCAGTGTATACAAAGAACTGAAAAATTATATAATTCAGATGTTTCCATCTTATTAAAAAATCACATTTTAACAAGTTGTTCTTATATATAAAGTGGTCTCTAAATGTTTACAAAGAACTATTATTACAGACAAGTAAGACAACGGGCTGTGTCTGTTGCTTCTTAACAAACATGAGGTCAGATTCAAAACAGCAGCAAATGTTCGAAATAAAGCCCACTGACTGTCTATAAGGAATCCTGGAATGAACAGTCTTTCCTGCAATAGAGATATTTTTCCTGCAGGTTTCCAGAAAATTATTAAATGGATATATCAATGTCTTGTCTGAGAGTTTTGGCTCCAGGCAAGTTCCCTATGGATTCGGTGAGACCAAGAAATGATAAGGAATGTTCTTGGGGTAAAAGGTTTATACCTGGCTTTACTCTCAAGGCAGTAGGTCGAGCACTAGAATCACGTCTGTATCCGGCAGTCTGCAGATCTGTAATCCACCTCTGTCTCTACCTCCGCCCAGAGCCCTGGGCAGAGCTCTTCATATAGTGACTCAGTCAATAATAGCTTATTGCCTATGGGTTTGGAAGCATTAGTCTAGCAGTAGGCCAATTACATCACCAAGTAGTTTAGGGTCAGGTGAGGATCCTGGCCATCAGACTTCCATTTTCCCCACAATCAATAATATAGTTTCTAGTACAATAAAAAAAAAAAAAAAACACCCTTCAGAATTTAATGTACAGGACTCTAGGAACAGGGTCATATTTGAATAGGCTACAATGGGAATCAACAAACTTTTTCTTAAAGGCCCAGATATTTTTGGCTTTGTTGACCATTCGGTCTGTGTCACAAATAATTCACTTTGCCCTCACAGTGCAAAAGCAGCCTTAGACAACATGTAAATGGCTGAGCATGGCTATTTTCCAATAGAACTTCATTTACACAAACAGGTGGCTGATGGTTTTGGCCCACAGGCTATAGTCTGCCAATCCTTCAGCTAGATTACTTAGTGTTCATAAAATAAAACAGGATTCCTGAATTCTTTGGCCAGGAACAGGCTACTAGAATTTTCAAGCACTGCTTTCTCACCTGCCTGGAGAAGGCAAAGGATTATAGATGTTGCCATAGCAGCTGGTGTAAGAAGCATGTGCCAGGGTCTCGTACTCAGATAACCCAACAGCTATCTGGGTCCTCCAGTTTCCGGAAGCAGTTGTGGAAGACACTAGAAATAAAAATGGAAAGAAGACACAAGATTAGTGGGAATATTCAAAATGAAAATTGTTTAGATCATTTAGATGTACATTATAACCAGCTGTGTGCAGAGTGGAGCTTAAGAGCCAATGTTTGGAATCAATAGCACTCTTATTCCAATTTGGTCACCAGCCTTGTGACCCTGGATTAAGAGCTTATCTCCTTAAAGCCTTAGTTTCTTCATCTGTAAAGTGGGGATAATAATATAAATATATTCTGTATAGGGATGATATCAGGTTTAAATAAGGGAATCTCTGAGGGCACTTAACACCATGTCTTCTACAGAAAAAGTACTCAATAAAAGATAACTATTAATATTATTAGTAATGGGAATAAAGTTAATTGAAAGACATGCTATAAAGAATAACCCAACTGAGAAGCCAGAAAAACAGTTCTCATCTACTGAGACCATCTTTCCATTCGGGCCTTGGTGGCTGGATACATAGGCTTCAGTTGTAAAGCTAAGGGGATGGTGTGCGTTTCTTGGAAGCCTTTGGAGGAAAGGCCTTCCATAAATTGACTTGTTGAGACTTGACTGTTTCTCAGCTAAAGGTAACATCAGCCAACAGCAGGGTCAAGGCATTTTTTCAAATCTTAAAAAACAAGTGTGTGTGTGTGTGGAGGGGGAGGGGGTCGACCAGTACAGGAGGGATTTCAGGAAGAAAAGATTTATCTCTACTTAGGGACTGAACTGGAATAAGGCAAGGGCATAATTTGGGAACAAAGCCCAGTGAATGCCTCATTGCTGGGCATTTGTTGTCCTCTCTTTAAAACCAGTCCTGCTCCATGCCCTGGATGCACAAGGCAATGAGGATGCCATGCTGGTTGTCCAAGATTGAGCACTGCTCACCGACCCTTCCGGCTCTCCTCCACTTCCTGTTCCTGGCAGCCAACCTCCTGCTCTTCTCTCTCACACGCACAAAGCACTGTGACCAGCACGGGACAAGCACATTTCAAAACACATCCGTGGCCCTGAATGCCATGAGGTTTTGACTCCAAGATGTAATACTCTCACTTCGACCTTCCAAGAACATGTCGCACCTCCAAGTCAGGGGCTGTGAGGCTTGGAGGTTAAGATGTCAGTGGGGATCAATTTTGACTCCTCACTGACTAGCTGTGGGGCTAGGGCAAGGTCGTGTAAACTCTCTAATCCTGAAGACTAGGATAATAATAACATAACAACAGCATTCCCCATATAGAACCGTTGCATACATTACATGGGTAGTGTGGATAAAGTGCTTAGCATGCCACATGGCACAGGGTAAACTGTCAATCAATGGTGTCTGCTGTTACTAATAAAACTGAGTCACTGAGAGAGACTTTGGGTGGCTGGAAGGGACTACAAAAACCCCTATTTTGGCAAATAATCGGAAAGTCGTCTCTCCATGAGAATGACACGTGCCTGTTGTAATACATTTTTATAGCTATAAAATGTAACCCAAAATGAGGAAAACCCCAAAAGGAAATTCTAGGAGCACTGATTCCATCCCCCTAATTCCTTAAAATGTGATGCCTTTTGGTCTGTGGGGCCACATCTGCCAGGATCAGCAAGGCTCCTACTGGCTCTGAGCCAGGAGGATTGTAACTCCATCCGCTCCTTTTTTGCCACAGACACTGAGCCAACTACCAGCAAGCCTGAGGCTTCTGAGTTACAGCTGCTCCCCCCAGCTTGTTCAAAGAGGCGTCATTGCCCAGCCCCGACCCTGGCTCCTGGTCACATGTGCCTCAGCTCTCCCCCTTTGGTTCTTCCTTTGCAGCTCTCTCCCAGCTTGTTTTCTTCAAGTTTCAATGCCCCAAACTTTAGGGGGGAAGAAAGGCATTCTCTAGATCAGGGCCATGAATAACAAGACATAATTACAGGAGTGTTTTCTTCTGTTAGATGTCACAGGAAAGCCCTAGCGGAAGTCCAAAGTCCTGCCCAAATAGAAGAGAACTTGAACCCAAACAGAAATCTCCATGGAAATGTCTCTTGTCAACAAGTCTGTGAGACTTTGAAAGGCACAGTTTTCACGGACCAGGAGACAATGATTCATGAATCGCTGGGTTGTCTCACTAAGGTAGCACACTGAAGAGATGGGGTAAGACTCATCACCTCAGGTTTTCGCATGGCTTTAAGAATTCATTCAGTGAGGAGCTTTGAAATTGCTTAATTTTCATTCATTGCTCTGGCTGCGAACTAGACTGAGCTCACCAAGGCCAAGAACTGGTTCAACCTGGCTCCTCAGCATCTTAGGCATGTCTGCTTGTTGGTGAGTACATCAAACCAAAGGCAGACACTCCTTTCCCCCCCATTTCTCTACTTAAAGCACCACTGGGGATACGCAGTATATCCTCCTTGAATTTTAGAAGACAGGGATTGAAATCAATGCATGAGGGGGACATCTCTAATCAAAAATATATTTGAAAATCCCTCAAATCAACCAAAAGGTGGAGTATATATGATTACTCAGTTGAGTCAAGACATGCAAAGTACTCAGAAGACTGCCAGGAATGGTGCTTAATAAATGCAAACTTCTATCAAAATTCTTAGAAGCCTTAGGCAAGGTGTGTGAGCATTCAAAACATGTTGCCTTGAGACGGTCAACTTGCTGGTGGTAAACAAGGAAGGATGTATAATTCTAATGTTTTCTTCTTTCCTGAAGGATTTCCTCTATTCTTTTAACATAGCAAACCTCAATGACCTGAACGCTTTTAAAAGATGTGGCCATCAACTTAGAAAAGATAAAACATGTGAAAGTCTCTAACACAGGGTAGCATATACCGTAACTGCTCAGTAACTGTTTGAATCTACGACTTGCTTCACCAGACTCCTATGAGCTGCATTCTTTAGACAGGACTGTTTCGGAGAGGACCTTGTTTAACTTGGCAATTCTGATTGTAGCTCCACCAGATGGCTACCACTCTCATGGTCTTGGGTATTGGGCTCATGGTCCTTGAGGGGAGTGGTCTGGGGAGGAAGACATGAGCTAAATTAAATTTGGGTGTCAAGTGCCTCTGCAGTTTTCTTACCTGAAGAGTAGGAAGATGCCCGGCTGCTTGGAGAACAGGGTACCTGAAGGCCGGCAACCCCCAGGCATCTCTGTGACCCCCTGTCCGAGTCAAAGCTAGACTGTGGGCTGTGCCCCTGATCCTTTTGCCCAGAGGCCCGCTGGTACCAGCCACGCAGGTGCTCTGCAACTAAGGCCTTGTGGATGTTTTTGGTGATATGCTCCGACTTGGCAGCAGTCTTCCTGGGCAGTCGGAGAGTTGCATATGGGTTATGGGGCACCCGGTCGACCTCGTCTTCATGAAAGGACCTGCTGTAGTCCCTTTGGCGGTCGTATCCATAGTGGGCCGAGGACCTGTAGGAAGGATTGACACTGTACTGTCCTTCAGTGTCATTCTCATAGACGTAGCCGCCACTGTAATAAAGATCACACTCTGCATATGGTGTGTACCCGGCAATATAGTAACTGGAAGAAGGCTGGTCCTGACTCTTTGTGTGGACACCATTCCTCACGCTGTCCTTTTGTGCTAGATTAGGCATGCTTCCTGAATTTGAAGTTGAGACGTTCTGTTTCTTGGACCTTCTCCGACCCCTGGTACGAGTGTCCAGAGTCTGGGTGCCGTAATAGGCGCCGGCAACTGGCGTCACACAGCAATACTCTGTGCTTGACTGGCTGGTGTAGGAAGACCCATCATCCAGGATTTCTGTGCTGCTGCTTCTTTGGGATTTGGAGAGGGAGAAAAATGGCTTATCATTGTCCATCTCGGAGAGCAGGTGAGGCTGGGACTCGAGGCTTCCACTCCGCTGGCGGCAGTGCTGAGATGAAGATTCAGGTCTGAAAGTGGACAGAGGCAAACTTGTAAAGGAGAAGGAAGGAGAGGAGGACCGAAACTGGGAGAAAGAACACCACGTGAAAGGATTCGAGAGCTCCTGAACTGCAACAGGACTATTACGTTTTCCAAAGCTGACCGCATAAGGGAATCCATTTGCTCACCCGTAAGTTCATTACCATGGTCAAAATGAGAAAAGATCCAAGCTCTGGCAATTGTGCAACCCACATTCTTTCTTGAGGATAAGGAAGATAAAGCAGTGGTGCACAGCCTGCGTGAAAGCCTAGAAAAAAAACCCACACATCTTTGGAGGGTTCTCATCTGACAGGCCAGGAGGATGCGGAGACTAGGGTGGAGGCGGCACTGCCTCAGGGAGCAGAGCCTGGGCTCTGACCTCAGAGATATCTGCGTTGAGACATGCTCGGCCACTTCCCTGCTGCGTAAGCCCAGGCGAGATAGCTAATTTTCTGAATCTCACTTCCTCCTCTCGAAAATGAGGACAAAAACTATCTAAAATCTTTAATTAGGCTTGTTGTGCAAACTAAATAATACAGGGCATATAAAATAGCAAAGCGTTCAGTAAACACTTCAAAATGTTACTGTCATTATCTTTATCCTCACCATTAAACAACAAATGGTGGGCAAAATGAAGGTATAAACATTCACTATCTATCAGAACAAAGTACATTTTCAAGTACATCTTCTTTGCCAACATATCTGAACTGTTAAGTTAGCAGCAAATGTAGACCCATTAAATAGAGCCCTGCCAGGGAAGTCCCTGACAATGATTAAAAAATGCAACAAAGTAAAATAAAACCTTAAAGCAAAAAGCAACAGAGCCAAAGCAATCGGTATGCAGCGCGCTTACTCCAGGTGGCTGCTGCTGTAGGCATTGCGGGTGAGGACCGGTGTGCTGGGCATGCTTCGTCTTCCCTGGGGCCGCCTCTCCAGGGTTTTGTAAGGGCTGCTATGTGTCGAAAGCATTTCTCTGTGATGGCAGAAAGAAAAATTCAGGAAATGATGAATGGCCCCACATCTCTGGCAAACTTGTCATAAGGTGTTTGGAAATTTACTGGAAGCTGAAGGAAAGGGAGCATAGGGAGAAAAGTGGGTAGGGCATCTTTGCAGTTCAGTGCGCTGGGATGTTGCAGATGGGTTTTGGGGAAAAATAAGTGGTCTGCTCTCTAGTCATAAGTATGAAGGGGGAGGTGAAGACTTAAAATATTATTGCTTTTGATTTCCCATCCAACTATTTAAATATAAAAACCATTCTCAGTGCATGTGTCATACCATAATAGGTTGTAGGATGGATTTCACCAGTAAGCCTTCATTTGCAGCCCCCTAGACTAGAAGGCAACATCCTTAAATCACTCTCCCTACTTCTCACCACGGTGAGAATACAGTGTAAATTTGATTTTTTAATTACAAAAAGAGTTTGATTACATTTTTTACTTATTATAAAAGCTCATAAAGTTCACTGCAGAAAAGTTCAAGTATACAGATATAAAAGAAAAAATCTAAATGTCCATGGGATACCTCAGGTATAGCCAGGCAACACTAAATATTTTCAGACTTTTTACCAAGCATATATACTTATAAGCATTTGTACGTTTTAACAACAAAAAATGAGATCTTAATTTTCAAAACCCATGTTAAAAAAAACTCTTGTTGTATCTAATGTTTCATGTTGCTTAATATTCATCTCCACTGTACTTTAATGACTGCATAGCATCCCATTGTAAGGATTTACCACAATTTATTTAAACAATCCCACTAGTTGAGCATTTGGGTTTTTTCAATTTGTCACTAGTATAAACAGTGTGATGAACATCCTGTAGTTAATCTAATAGGAAAAATTCCTGTAAATGAATTTACTGGGTCAAAGAACAAACCCATCTTAAGATACTGGGGATGTACACATGACAGTTTTTAAGATAAAGGTTCCCAGTTATAATTCTCTTTGTTGAAATAGCTTTGTTTTCTCTAATATAATAAATACACTTGTCCAGTGCTATCCAGTGGGACCTTCTTCAGTGATGGAAATGTACTGTATCTGTGCTGCCCAATATTATAGCTATTAGCCACACGTTCCTGTAAGCGCTTGAAATGTGGCTAGTATGACTGAGGAAATGAATTTTTTATTTTACTTATTTTTAATGAAATTGGGTAGCACAGCCATAGACACTTCAATCTTTACTGTTCAGGACAACAGTTTTGAAATGCGAATCCACAAACTGGGGCTGACACATGATAAAATTTTTCACTGTCCTTTGACAAATTATAACTATAACAAAAGCTGGCTTTATTTTTGTAAGTGGAAAATTATTTAATCTCAATAATCTTCCTTTATTTTAAGACTAATTTCCATCTTCACTGAGATGCAGCAATATAACATTTTGGCTAAAGTCACTTCATAGGCTTTGGAGTTAGGCTAGCTAGGTTCAAATCCTGATTCTGACATTTACTAGGTGACAAACCCAAAAAGTTATATTCATGCTTTCTGGTCCTCGCTGTACTTATTGGTAAATGGTGATGATAGTAGTAATACTATCACGATTTGTTGTGAGGATTAAATACATATTTAATACATATTAAATGTTAATACATATTAAAACACTTTGAACAGTGTGCTACTGCCCTGATAATATTTACCAGAGACATTTGAGAAAAAAGTTGTATTCTATTTTAAAGATTAAGAATGAGTGGAAGTTCCTTTTTATTTGAAGGATCAGAAGTCAGTCCTGTCATTTAGAGGGACAGAGTGGCATTTAATGACAGTTGCCTGAAGGCATGGGTTATAAAACGAAACTGGGGACACTATACCCAAATCCAGACGATAAATAATGTCCCTATGACTTAAGAGACGTCAAATGGACTTAAAATATAAGAAATAGCCAAATGCTCATAAAAAGACCTCTTGAAAACACTTCTTGTCAACAGCAAATAACTGGGTTAGTTTCTATGCTTTGGTTTTATAAAATAACCCACTTTATCTGGAAGGATAAACAGCATTAACACAAAAAAGTATTGACCATTTTGGAGAAAAGATCTCCGAGCTGCAAGGTATTTGTCTCACTGACGATGTCTTCTCACCTGGACTGCCTGGTGTCCACAAACTGTTCATTGATAGAGGACTTTCTGCAATGGATTCGCTCAATACCGAGAGACTTAGGAGGGGGAATTCTTGGAGAATGAGGTACTGAACTTGATCGCTGCCCAGCAAGAGTGAAGGCGTCGTTAGCTATGGTAAGTAAATGAATGAATGAATAAATAAGTAGGTAAGTAAATACTTTGTTGATACCCCCAAAAAGAAATTGGAAGATCTCGTGAGCAAAGTGTTCTTCCAAAGATGTTGCTTTTAGAAGTGTGTAGCTTTCAGGGGATTTATTTTTTATATTTTATACACTAGAAAAAAGACATTATTGAATACTCTTACAGAGAATGATGCAATTTTTGCCAATTCACTAAGTGTCACTCTGAAAAAGGAAATCAGGTGAAATGGGTGATACTATAGCTTTTCTAGAATCATATTAAAGAAAAACCCCAGTGTGTATAGGGCCAAAAGGAAGCTGGCCTGTAAAGCTGGCGTGGAGCATTTCTGTACAACTTTAAAGTTCTTAGGCCTCTTTGGTGACCAAAGGCTCCTGCTATAATTGAAAGTGATCAAACTGATTTATGCCGAATCATTAGAGGCTGGTTATGTCTTCCACTGATTTCTGCATTTTCAAAGAGGAACGGTAAGTATGACCAAACCTTAGCTCAAAAGAAGAAATCTGAAAAGGTAGAATTTCATGTACCATAAAACTTGGGGGAAGAGAAAGCAGTGGGGGTTAGCAGCTTCTCAGAATTCTTTAAATCATAGCAAATAGATAGCCGCTCCTCTGCTTAAGCAAGAGGGATTACAAGGAAATACTCCATCACTTGATATGAAATCCATTCCATTTGAAATGCTTTGAATAAACACAGGCCAGCACAACAGGTATGGCCTACCATTATGAAAATGACACAATGACCCTGTAACCCAACCTCGAAAATTTATTTCTTCCTAAGGAAAAAAAACTCCCAGTTATCCAGACTACAGTGATAATCAAAGTCTGCACTATAATTTCCTGGTTTGATATTGGACTCCTAATATATTCAGATGTCACCACCAGGAAAAGCTGGGTGAAGGCATCTTTGTTTCATTTATGCAATTCCCAATTCCCTGTGAGTTTATTATTACTACAGAATAAAAAGTTGAGAAAAAAATCCTATTGAACCTTACAAGTCCTCATTGAGAGATGACTTATTCCTGTAATGCTATTTTAATTGCCTGAAGTCATGTGATTTGTACTGTATTTAATGTTGAATTAACCCCTTCAGAAGTTAATTGTAATCCCCTTTTCCAGACCATTCTGCATAAATACAAGTTAGTTGGTTGTACTTTCCCCTAAAGAATAAATTGAAGAAGGAGAGCTACTTACGTTCATCATAGGTGGCAGTGTCAGACAAGGAGCTGCTCTCTGATGGGATTATGTCTTCTGTGAATAAAAACAAAACTGCCTTTAGGAAAACTGTGCATTTACACACATATACTGACTTTTCTCAGTGAAGTGCATCTTATATTATTTAGGTACATGTAACTAATTATGGTGTATGAAGAATAATTAACTATTATAAATGGAAGGATTCACTGAAGATAAAAACATCTAACGTACTGCCCAAATATCACATACACTGCACTATTTCTTAAAATGCAGCAGACTGTAAGGGAGTTTCGGTTTTCAACTAATTCTCAGTTTAGCTTCTACATGTGATGGAAACTTACACCCAGAAAACTGGAAAGAAAAGCCATGCCATTCATGTTATAAATGCTATGTTATGTTACATGTTATGTAATGCACACACGAACTCTCATTTGAACATGTACTATTACTATAATTTATCTTTTGACTCCTCCTTGAAGAAAAGGAACTTTTCATAAATGGTGGACACTTTGTGGTCAACCAACTTTTCAATTAGAACAGGGTTTCTCAGTGGTGGCACCCCTGGCATTCTGGACTGGGTAATTCTTTGTTGGGAGGAGCTATCCTTTGCACTGTAGAATTTTACCCTCCACCACTGGCTATCAGCAGTATCCTTATGCTCAGTTTTGACAACCAAAAATGTCTGCAGACACTGCCCAATGTTCCCTGGGTTGAGAACCAGTACCCCTGGTTGAGAACCACTCAATTAGACATCCCTGGGTTCAAATCTTGGTTTTGTCAGTTACTGGTTGTAAGACCTTGGGAAAATTACTTAATCTCTCTGAACATCATTTGACTCAACTCTAAAATGGCAATAAATATCATATATATCATATAATGCTGAAGAGAGCATTAAATAATGGATGTAAAGCCCTTACCCCAGCCCTTGGTACAGGATAAATGCTCCATCAATGTTAGCTATACTACTACTTTGGATACTTAAGATACTGTTTTGGTGAAAGAACTCTGGTGGTTGGAAAAGCCCATATTGTCCTGAGTCTTACTGGTGCCCATCAAATGTTAAAAAATGTAGTTTGCAAGAAGAGACATCTCACTTGTGTTTATCTGCTTTGGCAAATCTTTCCATATTTACTGCCAACTACAGGCAAACAGGACACCTCCATGTCAGCTTCAAACCCATCCATCATGAAGGGAATTTCTCCCATCCAATCTCAAACACTAATCTCTATCAGAGCCAGGCAGACTGTCTCCTAACTGGATACACAGTAGAGCTTGAAGGCCAGGTGCCAGTATAGTCAGCTGTCAGGCACACTTATAAAAAATAAAATCTACCCAATTTATGTGCAACCATTGACACCATCTGCTACCCAAATGTTAGTCACTGTAAAGCAGGACGCTTGAGTCTTGCATTTTGGGTATGAATGGGCCACAACAAATGGTATGAAAGCTAAGTGCCCTGCTAATCACTCATCTCTGTATGCTCAGAATGGAACGAATGCTAAGGCCGAAAGGATTTCGCATTCAGAGCCAAAGTCTCCACTGTAGTTGATTAACACTTGCATGTTAATGTCTGTGCATTCACTTTCCAAAAGCCATTATCTCTGCTTTACAGCTCTTATACCTAAACCCCAAGTATACTTAAAACCTAGTTACTATATTTCATTAAATCTAAGGTGTATAATTATTTTATATCCTGGTTGAAAAAAAGGTACTGCCAATCATAACAGTAACATACCATCTAGTATAAGAATTATCCCAATTTCACACATTTAAAGGTGAAAAAAAAATAGTCTTGGAATCACAGAAATATAATCATATTTCAATCAATGATCAAGGCTGAAAACAGTGCTAATTAAATATCCAAGGCCATTTAGACTTGAATTCTATATAATAAGTGAGATTGTTTTGTTTATTTCTTTTCTGAAGATGAAAGTCTTAGATACATAATGTTGAGAATTTGGAAAATACAGAAGAGTATTAAGATGAAAATTAAGTTACATGAAATTCCCCAACTAGTAGTATTTTGAAACATTTCCCAACCAGTCTTTGTGTCTATATTTGCACAATGTCAGGACCATGTTGTGGTTACAATTTTGTACCCTGCCTTTCTGCATTTCATGTTATATCATGAACATTTGCCCATATCAAACCAATATCACCGTGAAAGTTCTTTTATCCTGAAAATTAATGCAGTGCAATAGTGGTATTAACAATAGTGAGAATGTCACCGAACACCAAGTTTCATATTTTGTAAGGCTGAAATTCCAAGCCACTTTTATTAAGAAAGTTACTTTAAATTCCATTCTTTCTTTTATCTCTCACCAAATGAACTGGTTTGGAAATGCTATGTATCATCAGGCACTGATTATTTGAGTCAAAAAACCTTACTTATTACTAACCTGGTAAAATAACTGTTGCTTTCTGGCTGGGTTTCTTTCCACATCTGATTCGGTATTCATTTATTGCATTTTCAATCTCCTGGAGTTTTTTCACAGCATCTGTGTAATCTTGCTTTCGTTTTTTCTTCACTGTTTTACAAAGGTCTGTCTCACTGGCAAGCTTCTTGGCAGCTTCAACCAGCTTTTGCTGTATTAGGAAGTTGCTCTCCAGTTCTTGCAAAGTAGGGTCCTGCATTTATACAATAGCAACTCTCACATGCACTGAATAAGTAAAACTTCTTGTGAATTCTCAAATCAGATACTCTTTGAGAAAAAAATCTTCCTTAGTTTTACTACATAAGTATCCTCAAGCATTTTTCTAGATGACATGACCTCCTTCCTCCATTTACATAAACTTCTCATTAGTCCAACTCTCTTTTTCAAAGAAAGGGATGGCTTTTCATTCATTCAGTTGGTTGGGTGAAGATCATATTTTTCAAGAAGGGATTCTTAACCCAAGATTCATAGACACAGAATGTTACATTCACATAGATAGCCTTAGAGACAGATTAATTTGGGTTTAATTTCCCTATGTGGTGGTTCCAGGTTGCATAACCCTGGGCACCCTGCATGATTTTCTAATACTTCAGTTTTCTTTTTATGTTTGTGCAATGGCATTACTATGTACAGTATAGAAAGTATGGTGGAGATTAAATGAGGTAATGTATGTACGTTGCTTAGCTTGCAGCTGGATATACAGTGAACACGCAGGAAACAGCAAATCTCACTCTATTATTGATGCTACATTTTCTAAACCCAAGATGGGAAAATTTCTACAAGAAACATGAGCAGGATCATACTGTTTGATGACATGCAAATGAGAAAGTACACTCTATATTGGCTAATAATGTTTCAACATTATTATACCTGACTGCTGTACATGTCTTATTTCATTGAATACTCCTTACCTCCCTCAAAAGGATGAACAATTGCTACTGCAT
The DNA here is from genome assembly GCF_030020395.1 of Manis pentadactyla. Taxonomy (NCBI): domain Eukaryota; kingdom Metazoa; phylum Chordata; class Mammalia; order Pholidota; family Manidae; genus Manis; species Manis pentadactyla. Next base: position 220,476,599 of record NC_080019.1, on the reverse strand, counting down.
TTTATAGATGAGGAAATGGAGACCGGAGAAATGAGGATTCAGAGAGGGTAAACTATCTGCCAAAGCCTACTAAACATTAAGTGGAAGTGTCCGGTGTTGGAGTTCTTAATTCTTATAATAATGTTTGTGATTCTATAAACATTGGGGGGTTCATTTAATGCTCTGTATGTTTGGGGGAGTACGGTAGTGAGAAATAACTCCATTTTAATTGGACTGTGCATGAAAGAACTTCATTTGCTCTACATTATTGCTTTCAACTAGTAAGATAAAAATATACAGCAGTGACTCCAAAACCAAAAGAACAAGTCAACCACATTCAGCTGACAGCTCTTCTGTCTCATCGCTAATACAAATGCTCAGACATGTGCTCATACCTCTTCACTGGGCAGCAAGTGGTCATCTAATTTGAACGTGGTACCTACACGCCTTCTGACCTGAGGAGGTTTCTCACCTACGTTCAGAGGATACTCCTTTGGCATTTTGCCGGTGAGCTCCTGTAAAACAGGACAGAATGAGGGGGGTTGCCAACACTGGCTGGAGTGCCAAACACAGTTTGAAGAGCCCCAAGAGCAGAAGACACTCACGGCCTCCCGCAAACAGATCTTCTTAAGCTCCTCCACTTTCTTCAGGAGTTTTTCTTGCAACAGCTTCTCCTTCTTCTTGAGTTCAAGGATTTTTTCTCTCTTTTGCTCCTCACTAACTTCTGAGTCTTGAGAACCTGTGTGGATGGGGCGGGGGCAGGAAAGTTTATGCAAGGCATGTTTCCTTCCTTTTTAAAGGACAAACGATTTTAAAGCCAAACCTACTATTAAATAATAGTTTATTTCTTTTTTCCTTGTTTCTGTACATAATAAAAGGAAACTGGAGAACATTTTCTCATGCTTCTGGGCATCAAACACAGCCTGGTAATAATGTACGCCTTTTGCATTTTGGTTCACTCATTTTAGAAGCAATGATAACTTGCTTTCAGATACACCCAAGAACAATCTCATTTTCCTGAGCAGGAGACAAGGTAAGATGTTCCTTCAGATAGTCATTTAGAATGTTCTTTCAGAAAACAAGCGAGGCAAGGAATGTTCTGTGCTTCAGATTCACATGTTGATAATGGGGTTTAGATGGGAAAATTCACTTTTACATATACTTAGTCATGAGAGGTTCCAGAATTTCCATAAAGGAAGGGCTTTGGGCAGCAATCACATGATAGTGGGGGTGGGAGGGGGAGTGTCAAAGCTTATAGTCACTATACATTAAATGGAGAATCAGACAATTGTCTTTATCAAAAACTAAATATGGTGGGAAAAAGAAACTAATGGAATATATGGGCAGAAAATGTCCTTTCAAGCTTCCTTGAGTCTTTGAGTACCTTTGCATCTAGTGTTTATACATCCTGACTATAATTTAACTTTCTTCAGACTCTTAAAAAAATTACTTTCAAAATTTTACAAAAACTGCTGCATACTGTAGGCTTTGATACACTTATTTATTCCCAATATTACGGGTTAAAAGATGCAGTTAAAGGTGGTTTGTGACAAAAAAAAAGTGAAATAAAACAAAGATTGCTTGCACTTTTAAAAATCTCGGAATGTTACCTGAGGAGATCAAACTGCCATTGCTTGCCATGATAAACTGACTCTTTGCCTCCAGCGTCACCAGTTTGGAGACCCTTGCTGTTCCTGTCTCCGTCAAATCCATCGCAATATCATCTAAACTCCTGGCTGAAGGAATTTTTGCCTAAGAGGTATAAACATTGAAATGGAATTCACTCAATTAAATCAATTTCAGATTAATAAGACAATTAAGTTACTATAGAATTACACATGTTAACACAGAGGACAGTTTAGAATTTTTACAAACTAAAGTGACACTCTTCAGAAAAAAAATACAAGGCTTGAGCTTTGTAGCTACAATGTTTTAGTAACTATGTACAGTTCTCTCTCATGGCACAGCACAATTATTAACTTTAAAATGTCAGTAGTGTACACAAATATGCCAAGAAGTTAGCAAATCTTACAACTTTTAGATCCGGTTATATATTGTTCATCTTTTAAATGTGAGAAAAATGAAAACGGTAGTAAAGTTTAAAAAAACCCTCAAAGGACAAAAACACATGTGTTTGCATCTTTGCTGAGAAAACTTATCTTCTAAACAGAAAGCAAACAAGGGGTGTGAGTTTATCCCACAGAAACACTTCTAGTTACTTACTTTGCTTTGCTTCCGGTCCAAGTAAAACTGATGCTGACTAATTGCCATTACCCAGATGGACTTGATGAGAGAGGAGTTTGCATACCACGTCTGCACAAAGAGGCCACTTTGCCCAAAGGTTCTTCTTGACACTGAAATCCTAGAAGATTAAGGAAAGCACTCACATTATTCACCTCTGGCCCAGCACAACACCAATGTACCTTGTGAGTAATGCCGGAAAAAAAGCCTCTTCTTAACAGCTTTTCTGCTGCGACACTCTTATGCTGAAAGGGGCCATGTTCTGACTTTCCCCTTTTATGAAAAAACCAATCACATGGGATAATACCTTTCTGTAAAGCAAGCATATTAAAAAAACACATATACACAGACTCCAAAGCAGAAAAGAATTTGTCAAATTAGAGGCTGTCCTAAAAACATTTAGTTAAAAACTGTAAGATGTGCAAACATCACAAGATCTTGGAAATAAATGTTGTAATATTTTACAGACAAAGCAACCAAGACCTGGGGGATCAGTGACTTCCTCAAGGTAAAAAACACATCTCAGTACCATATGACCTGCAATTCCGTTTCCGGTAATTTACCCAAATAAACCAAATCACTAATCCAAAAAGATTATGCACTACTATGTTCAGTGCAGCATTATTTACAGAAGCCAAAATATGTAAACAACATAAAGTCCACTGATAGATGAATGGGTAAAAGAGATATACATGTATATAATGGAATATTGCTCGGCCATAAAAAAGAATGAAATATTGCCACTTGCGACAACATGGGTGGACTTAAAGGGTACTATGCTAAGTGAAATAAGCCAGAGAAAGAGAAATGCCATATAATTTCACACATATGTGTAATCTAAAAAACAAAACAAACAAAACTGAAACATACCCATAAACAGAGAACAGATTGGTGGTTGCTGTAGGGGAGAGGGTGGCGGGACAGGCTATATAGGAGAAGGGGGAGAAAAAATTAGGGAAGGAAAAAAAAGAGCATCTCAAATCTAGGCAGACTTGACCAGCTTTGACATTATCAGAGGATGAACATAATGATATTGTCTGCAAATTGCAAGTTCAAAATTAGTCCAGAGTACTGCTTGTGAACTAGAAGAGGAGAGTGCGTTAGAGGAGAGGGCAGGAGAGAGAGGGCTGGGGTCAGGCAGACGCACACAATGTGCAGGGAAAGAGGAGGGTACCAAAGTTCTTTGTAAGAATTTGGCTTATCTCTCAGGTCATCTTTTTATCACATCTGTTTCCCTATCTCTCTGACCTCCAAGCACCCATAAATGGATATGAAAAACAACCACTGAGGACTGATAGAGAATCCCTCTGAAGAGCTTTGACAGCCTAAAATCCTGACTTAATTCATGTTGATAACTTGGTAACTGTTGTTCAGAGTGACCAAGAATATCCCATTTAAATGTGAGCAGAGGTCCTGAATAGACATTACTTTAAAGGAGCCGTACAAGTGGCCGATGAGCGCATGAAAAGATGCTCAGCTCTCATTAGTCATGAGGGAACTGCAAATCAAAACCAGAGTGAGGGATCTCTGCACCCCACCAGGATGGCCATAACACATACACACACACACACACACACACACACACACACACACACACACACACACATGACTGAAAATAACAAGCGCTAGGGAGGATGTAGGAGAGATGGAACCATATATATTGCTGGTGGGAATGCAAAATGGTGTAGCCACTTTGGAAGACAGTCTGCCAGTTCTTCAAAAGGGTAAAGAAAGAGCTACCACATGACCAAGAAATTCCACTCCTGGGTATATACCCTAGGGAAACGAAAATACGTCCACACAAAGACTTGCACATGAATGTTCACAGCAGCATTATTAATACAGTCACTGACCATACAGAACAAAGCAGTGATTCTCACCTCCGTGGATCATGAACTTCAACAGCAAATTTTTTCTCACGGAAATACAAGTTCTCCAGCTGTTTCCACTGGAATAACTAAGAAATGAAGAAAACACAGCTTTAATTAACGTTAATTTTTACTAAACCTATGAATCAGCTTAAAAATCAAATATTCAAGAAGGTACACTAAGATTTCAGCACAAATACATGATTCAGTCTTTTTATAACTACAACCTGAAACCATTTTATTCTTTCTTATGACAGTAATCTTCACCTCACCGATAAATCTTCTCTGAAAATAAAACCAATCAATTGTGGGGAACATGCATGCTGTTTTTCCTCTGACTCAATTAAAAAAAAAAGTTAGCAAGGAAATCCTTGTAGATTCCGGTAAGCACATGCCTTCTGATAAAAAATGTTGACTTCATATTTTTTAATCTTCAAATGGAAAGATTTCAGAGGGATGTTTCAGGAAGACCACAGATTAAATTTCCAAAGAATGCAAAGTGAAAGTAAAACAGAACCCTGAGCAAGGGTGATTCTCTGTGCTTCCAGTTTTCACTCCCCCAAGAGGTCCCCGAAATGTGACAGTCACTAGGCATGAGGAATTGGAGTGGGGGTGGGCTAGGGTGAAAGGTGGAGCTGCCCTTTCAGTGCCTGAGCAGAGCCTCCAGATTTTGTAAAGAGAACCCACTTCTGTATTTCCACTGCTGACCTTCTATTGCTGCACTCAGTGTTGTTTGCTATATGACTGGGAGAAAAAGAATGTATTAGCCATGTGCATTTGAAAACCAAATAATTTGTAAAAAACAGCTCATTCACAGAACTGAGTGTGCCCAGCGCATTTCTAGGGCTCATTCCCAACATTCTATGTTAGACCTTGTACTAGTCCGAGCCTCAGCTTGCCCTCTCAACTTGGACTTCATAACCGAATTCCTCTTCTGTCCCAGTATTGTTGATTAGGGAAATAACTCACAGCAATTTCATTCCATTATTAGACTTTGGCTGGATTTTCAAGTTGTGTTCCCAAAATCTTGAAAGAGCATTTAAATTGTTTAAATAGTAACTTCTTTGCAATGCATTACTAGTAAAACCATTTCCTGAAGCACAGGAACCAGGATTTTTCCCAAACACGTAAACCTCATGTAAAGGAAGAGCATGAGCTCAAGGTCCCTAGGGACATGCAGCAGGAAGACAAAAGCATTCAAACTGGACCCCCAAACCCCTACAGAGTGAAATAAACCAGCCCACACTAAGAACACAGCCCTCCGTGGACCAAACATGCAGTCATCTGTCACCACAACAATCACCCAGGTAGATGGAATTATTAGCAAAAGCTTAAAGCTACATACCGACTTCCTAAAATGTCTGTAGACTTGAGGCTTTCGTTTCTTTTAATCCAGAGATTCCAAAAATGGGACAGAAATTTGAGAGAAACCCCCAAGGTTCGTTTGACCTCTCGCTTCCTAGTTGTCAGCTCTGATGAGTTCTGAACTGAGTTTCACAAGACACTTAGGTGTAACTCAATTTCACAAACGGTGCCTCCCATGGCTGACATGCTACTGACATCAGCAATGCCACTGAGTGACACCTCCCCAGTTCCACTCCTTCCTCTGATCAGGAAAAGGAGAGCAATGTTCTCACCATCAGATTTTCTCACGAGAGACGCATATCTTTTAAATGGGGTACAACATGGATTCAAACGATACTTCCTGGGAAGTAAGTTGCTTTGAATCCCGGCACAAATTTCACCGGAGGCTGTTGGAGGGAGACATTTCTATGAGGGTTTACTCACCCTGGACATGAACAGGTTCTACAGGAAGATCCACAATGCAGCTCAGCTGTGTTTCCCTTTGCGTCCATTCCCACACACATAAAACCCAGGGCTGGACTTGAAACATGATCCCTGAAAGTCACCACCTCCCCCTCTTATCACTTACAAATGTGAAATCCTAGTGCTTTGCCTCTATTCAGCATGTTCCTGCAATGAGAACAACCGTACTCCCTGCAGGCAAAAACCCTACTCAAAAGGTGAAAGAAAGGTTTAAACTTATTTAAAGAATTTGAAATAATTAGATGGCACCTGGGTTTGCAAAGAAGTCAGAGGAACAAGGCTGACTTTCAAAGTCTGAAAGGAATAGCCATTTCCCCACCTGAAGTCTTTATGCAAAATGTGATTTCATATATATGCCTGTAATGGTACAAAAATGAATTCGAATGACAGAAAATTTTATTCATGACAGTGGTTGCCACTCGGGTGGGGCAGAACGTGTGAGTGGTATGGTGCAGAAAACTTCAACATTACCAGTGATATTTTATTTACTTTACTAATAAAAATAAAGTGAAGTAAATTCAGCAAAATATTAGTTGTTGAATATTAATCATCAGTTTAAGTGGTTATGCAGGTGTTGTTATATTCTTGGTACTCCTGTATTTTTTAAATTTTGCAAAATTGGATTCAAAGAAGTTTATATAAATTGAACATAGATTGGTCTGCTTTATACAAGAGTGTGATTTCCACCTGCTAACCATGGGGAGGCTTCTATTTTAGACATTTATTACCACTGTGATTCCTATCGATGTTTGACGTTGCTCAGAGATACTTCTAATTGTGGTGGCACTTGATCTAACTTGAAACAAGCTAGTTTTTCCTTTGAAATTTCTAAAAACATTTTTCTGTTCTGCTTTTAAGTGATTTTGGAGTTCTTGATCTCAGAGAGCCAGGACGAAGCTCTGAAGTGGCAAAGGAGATGAGGTGAAGTGAATTCATTTACTAAAAGAGTCCTCACAAAACATGCCAGGACAGTGTGTGGCACATGGCGGGCAACTGACCAATCTTATTCCCTTCCTTTAAGTGTCTTCCTTTAAGAATAAATAAAAGGCCCTCCTCTGGTCAAAACCAGGCGGATATTTCAGACCAATAGAAGGAGAAGGGGAAATTGGTCAAAGAAATATGCACCAGGCTGACCTGCCTGGCTGGGGACCTTACATTAGATAAATGGCCTGTCATATCATAAGGAATAATACTCTATCATCTGAACGATGAAAAAGGGTTGCAAACAACCATTTAAGGAAAGAGTTCAAAGGCATGTAGAAGGAACCAAAGTATGCTTCATAGTTCCTATTATTTAGAGAACACTGAGGCCCCACACAGAGTAGAAGCAATATAGGGTATGATGTCTTATAGGCAAGACTTTTTAATATATTACATATGCACAGGCGTGTATACACACATATCTAATTTTCATATTTAAACAGTAAAAAATATTTTGACCAAGCCAAAATCCCCACTCTTGGAGATTTGGGGTGGGGGGGAAGGGAAGGAAAAAAGAGGAGGAGCTTTATTTGCCTTGCAACAGAGTTAAGAATATGAAGCTAGACTGTTTTTTAAAGGGATCATTAAGTAAGCATAATAACAATTGTTAATTATATTTATTGTTGTTTCTGTGGCACTCACTAGCAACGATGAGTTTGAAATCGTATTGGTTTTAGAATCTATAGTATTAGTGACAAAAGGAAATACTTCTGTGGCGAAAATAAAACTATAAATCAGAGCTTGGAGATTCCTTTATATGCTATTCACTCATCTGGAATGATCAGCTGTGCCCTTTAGCATCAGGAGAAGGAAGCAGATAGCAACACGTGAAATAATAGCTGGGGTTAACTTTGAGGTTGCAAAATAAATAAATAAATAAGTAGATATATAAAATAGAAAAAATAAAAGAGGAGCAATAAAAACAATGATAGTAACAAAGAGATAATCAAAGAACCACATAAGAGAACATATTCTAAGGTCACACTAATCATTCTGTCTCAAGAAAATAGTCAAAAACTTAAAACTGATGCAGAAAACCAAAGCAGATCAAATTGTATTTTGAAAGTGAACTTGTGTAAAATACTCTAATCAGAATAAATTCCCTTTATCCTTATATGTAGAGGGAGTTGATGGCTTTAGAATAATTTGCTACGCATTATTATGCTTCATTTAATGAAATGCGCAGGTTTAACATTTAAGCCTTTTTGTTGAAATCTATAATCAATATTTAGTTAGCTCCTAGGCACTACTATAGACTGAAAGAAATAGAAGAAATTGCCTCTTCCCTGTCCCCATCCCACAATTACAATGGTTCCTAAGTATCTTAGGCTACTGTCAAACTTTAGAAAAAGAGCATAAGGAGAAGCAGAAGGACTTTGAGGAAACTGGATATCACACATATTAGATGCTCTTGGAGTCATTTATTCATCCCTCTTCAATAAACACATATATCCTGTCCACCCTGTATGCTTAAGTTCCTCTTCTTGTTGGTGAATAAGACTCCTCCTTCGGGGGCTTACATGGACCAATTGGACCAAGTCAGACTGCCTTGGTTGGCCTTCTGTTCCACCACTTGTTTTATTGGCAAGTTGCTTAACTTTCCTGAGACTCAGTTTCCTCAACTGTAAAACGGGACCCACAATGCCTGCTTCACAGAGTTGCTGTAAGGGTTCACTGAGATTATGTTTATGAGGCACTTAGCCCAGTGCCTGACTCAGAATTGACATCCAGTAAGTGATAAAGCAAACTGTATTTGTTATGAAAGACTCTCAGTCCAATTCCTTAATTTTATCATGTCTTTGTGAGGATGGAAGACAGCTACTTAATAGCAGAAATAGAATTAGAAACGACTGTCTGGATCCCATATCTGTCTCTCCACTGATGAGAAACAGCCAAGTGATTCTGTTGACACATCTGTGTCCCTCAGGTTTCCAATTCTGAGTTTCAGCTTCTGTAAAAACTGCTGTATTTCTGTTGATTTCATGGGTGGTTTCCTGATACACCCTCTGGGTAGGAAATCTGTGCACTGTTCCTGTATCAGGAGGTCACAGGGAGGAGGGGTGGATGAGGGAAGGGCACGCCCACTGAGAGACGCAGGGCGGCGCCAGGCGGTGAGCTCCCTCCTGCCTGGGGTACCCAGACACGGAGCATACCCCAATATACACCTGCCGCCAGCAAGGGGGACTTCCTGGGTGAACCCGAGGGAAGCCCTGGACAGAAAGGATCAGACTGCCTCTTGGAATCTTGACAAATTGAAAGAAGTCACCCAAAGATTTAAGACTAAGCAAGGATAGGAAGGATGCCATCAGAAGCTTTTTTTTTTAGTAGCACTTATAACACAGGTTAATCATTTAGCTGAGAATTCACCTGGGAATGACTAAATTTGGGATAGTCACAGCCATAGTGTATGAATGTACATCAAACAATGACTCACCCAGGTGATCCCTTGCTATAACATGAAGCAAAACAAAATCAGCATATGATTGATTTTTCCTTTTTCATTTAAGCTACACAGTGAATATACTGTAAGTACCCATGATACAGCTAGTGGACCTCTTTTGCCTTCTGGAGCACCACAAGAATAGAATTCTGCAGGATTATGGGCTTTTAGAAAGCCACACTGACCTGCTTTCTATCCAGCCATTCTTCTATCCATCAAATGCTTATGTGACTAAGAATGAGCCTTACAACAGCCCTATAGAGAGGTACTACTTCTTTGCAAAAGAGAAAACTGAGGCTCAGAGAGGTTTAAGTAAATTGGCTGTGGTCACAAAGCTAAGTAGGAGCCTATCTGAAATTCACACTCAGGACACAACCAGGCACCAGAACAACCCCAGAGCCTAACCACAGCCCACCACCCTGCCTTTCTCACCTGGACATTTGTTAGGGTAACAAAAAAGAGAAAGAAAGAAAGAAAAAAAGGAACAATCGCCAGTTCTACCTCACAGGGGAAAAAGCAGCAGTTAGGGCAGCCATTTGCAGGAAAGGACTCCACGTCCCTCAAATTTTATTCAAACTAGCAGTTTTCAACCAAAGAGGACTCTGCCTCACTCCCTGCTCTCACCCATACCCCCAGGACATCGGGCGAGGTCTGAAGACATTTTGCGTATCACACTGGAGGGTGAGGGCAACTAGCCTCCGGAGGTCAGAGGTCAGGTATGCTGCTGAACTTCATACCCTGCTCAGGACAGAATTCATCTGGCCCGAAATGTCTGCAGCTCAGATAATGAGAAACCTTGAGTCAGAGGATAATTTTTGGTCACTATGCTTTGCTAGGTGGAGTGCATTGATGAAAAAAAGATGAGTTATTTGCTCTAAGATAATGAATTTTTGGAGTTCTATTTTTCTCAACTAGGTAATGCCTTTAGGAACAAACAGTTGTTCAGATTGTTTTCTATAGGCGAACACTGCCTACTGGGGGGATTTAAAACAACTGATTAGACTAGAAGAGGCCATGATGAACTCAAAGTTCATAACATACCCAAATGGTAACACACTCAAGTAGTGATCATCAGTTTCAGATGTTATGTCACAACCTTCCACACCTAAAACATCAGTGTCTTAAAAACAAGGAGTAAAACTTTCTGAGTATATCAGGAAAAGCTCTAGGTATCAGGAAATGCATGATATAAACACCTGGCAGTCTAAGAGTATGCCATCTCACCTCAATTTCCTTTGTGGTCGAATCTTTAACCTTCTCAGGCTACCCTAATGACTTCCTGGTAATGCTGGCATTGGAGGGCTCACTACTTGTATTTGGTACAACCAGGGCTGACCTGCTGCTTGGAGGCATCTGCATGGCTCTTCTGGATGTTTTTAACTGGCATCCCTTCTTATGGTTTGGGACCTAGTCTGGTCATTAAATATTTTTAATACAATCCCTACCTTTGAAGATAATTCTATCTTGCCAGATGGACTGTTAGGTCCCTGATGAGAGGGACCTGGCTTTTTCCTTAAAGGAGATAAAGAATATGAAACACTAGTTCAGGGTCTTTGCAAACAGAATGGGCTCGATATACTTTTTTTTTGGAAAAAATGTGAAATAGGGTACATTACATTCTTGTTAGAAATTTGTTCTTAAAGGATAAATGAATTAAAATCAAACCAATCTTTAGTCATAAGTACAGTCTGAAAAAATCTTTACTGTTTCTGCTCCTTCATAGACCAAGTTTTTACAATGCTTTATGAACTAATTAGTTTCCTCTGCATTTGTAATAGTCAACCCCATTAAAGAGTTATTTTTCAGTTTTCTATATGGGCCAACAATTCAGCCATTTAACAGATGCCTAGATACATGAAGTTATAGATTAAATAAAGGAATCTAATGGTTTTGCCTGTCCAGAGGTCATTTCCTCTTCTTCGAACATCATCTTTGGTCTCTAGAGGGAACACTCTTGGACTCTAAGCTCTCTAGCTACAGTGGTCTCCTTTGTCCTTTTCTAACGTGCCCACCTCCTTCCCCTCAGCACACTGACTCTGACTAGAACACACCAACCGATTCTTCATGAGCCTGACTCCTTCCCGTTCTTCAGGTCTCAGCTTAAACGTCACCTTTCTCCGACAGGCCTTCCTTGAACACACTGAATGTCCCCCACCCATCCCATTATTATCCCTCCAGCTCCTTTGTTTCCATCAGAGACAATTCAAAGTTTGTACTTCTATTTCTATTTCTTTGCTTACTTGTTTCTCACTAAGCATCCCCTAAAAGACTTCAAAGGAAACAAACACAGTATGACAGAAACCACTGATTATCCTCAGCATCTATTTTTCCTTCTCTTTAGTGACAGAACACCTTGAGTTACGGCTCTGCCTGTGGCCACCTACCTAGAGACTACACGTCCCAGACTCCCTTGCAATCACTTGATGATTTTATCAATCAGGAAGCTGTTTGCCTTGGATTCTTTCTGTTTGCTTGCTGGTTGTGAAATGGGCATGGAGACTCACCAATGCCCAGCCAATTCTCTGAGAGTTCCCCGTCTTAGAAGAGCTGCTTAAAATTCTAATTGTGATTAACTAAACGAAGGGAAGAGAAGTTCCTATGCTGTCTGGTAAACTTTCTGTAAATCAGAGGATAGTGTGAAGGGAAAAACATCTACCCAGTGAAATAATTCACTAACTCATGGGATCCTCCCAATGATCTGTGAGGCAGACAGAGTAGACACAATTATTTGAATTTGACAGCTGAGAAAATAAAAGGTTGAGTGGCAGCTCTAGGTCAGCCAACCTGTAAGCAGGAGCGGAGAACTGGTTCTTGTTTCAAATCCATGCCATAGGATTTGGGTTCTCCTCCCACTGACTCTGGAGAAGGTTTCAACAATCAGATTGATTATTGGTGTGGCTGGAGCTTAATCACACACTTTACAAACAGGACAGACCAGTCTTGGGTTGATATTTTTAATTCAACTTTTTCCTTCCACACCATACTTTATTTTGTATTGACGTAGAAAGTTCAACTGGACAACACATATTCTCTTCTACAGATTAACTTCATCTGGAATTTAAGCTGGGTTAAAAGTAGCATCCTAACTGAGGTCCACGGTAGTGGTGGAAAAGCAAGGGGTTTAGTGGTGATCAAGGTGGCTGTGCTCTGAGAAATAAGTAAGCCACAGTTTAAATGAAATGACCCTGGACTCAGAAACAAAGACTTTTGTGCTTGTTACTTAATTCCTCTGGCTCTAGGCATTTGGGAATTCCAATAGTAAAAAACAAAAGGGAAAAAAAAAAAGGAAAGAGAGGGGAGGGGAGGAGAGGGAAAGGAAGGAAGGAAAAGAAAAATCAGTTAATTGAAGGCTAAGAACCTTTTCCTTACCCTGAAATGCCCTGGGGTAACAATGTATATCGCAAGACTTTCTTAGCATGTTACAATGCTCTTGAAAGAGTCTAATCTTGAAAGACGGTTTATCCCACAAAAGTTTATTTACCTATGTCATCTTGGCTAGTATGCCATTTTATTTCTCCCATCTTTGACAGGTTCTGGTTTTCCCAGGTGAAATAACTTGCCAGAGGGGTATAAACCAGTCATGACATACACTAATACTTTACTCAGCACCGACCTACTGTCTACTTCTTTGTGAAGAACAGACATTTTTCCTTGAAACACCATTGAATGAATAATGAAAACATCGAAGAACAGCACTTTGCATGTTGTTGTTTTTTTTTTAAGTAAAGCTTCATCTTTTTAAGTTCAAATGTTCTACAATTTGTAATCAAGTTGAGTTCTGGTATGTCTTCACATTCCATAAGAGCTTGTAATAACACATTTCATGCACAAAGGGAGGATTAAAAAGAAAAAAACTGCTTATAATCTGAATTTTTAATACCCCAAATTCTTGTGGTTTGTAACTCAGAATTTTAAAATGTCCTCTCAATTTGCATCGTGCCTGAGGGTTAATGAACTGGGCAGGGCATAGTGCTTACCAGTCTCTGAAAACATAAAACTTGAGTGTGGACTCTGAGATGAAATACTTGGGGTATGGGTCCTTCTGTACCAAAGGTGATCTAAGAATATTTTTCTTACCTTCTGTATTGTTTCTTTCCATTACTACCAATAAATAAACTACCAGTTATTGAGTGATGACTGGGTACCAGGCCCAGTGTTAAATGTAATCTCATTTAATTCTCACAACCATTCTACACAGTTGGTGCTATTCCCAACTGTGCAGATGAGGAAACTGGGTTTAAAAAGAGATTAAACAACATGAACGTGTCCAAGGTCACAGAGCCAACAGACCTCAGAGACAGGCTTTGGGTTGCTTCCCAAACTCTTGCTCGGCACCACTAGTCTACACAGATTAAAAACAACTTGATCCATGACTGGCACAGGCCTGACAGCCCAAATACATGAAGAGCACCTGCTGGGTGTTCTGCGAGGTAAAACAACAGTCCCCAGCATTGATAGGCTGTAAGTGATAGACGTTATGTTGAGAGGACAGAGGGTCTCAGTCTGTGGATCTTGGACCAATCCTTTCCAAAAACATCCTTTTGGCATCAGCCTTTCTTATTATTGGCAAATCTTCCTTCTGACCTATTTTTAAGCCACATAGTTCCAACCCAGCAGGCCTGTGGCTCAAGAGGCTGAGCCTTTGTTTCAGTTTGCCACTTTGACCTTCATTCCTGCCCGCCCATTGGCAACCTGCTGTGTGCACAGGTCCAAGCACACAGCTGAAGCACGATCCTCCTTTCATAAGACAGTGCTCATGGCCCTTTAAATTTACGCATTCTTTCATTTCATAAGGCCAGGACAGGGACTTACAGACTTCTTTCCTCCAGTGAAATCCTTAAGTTATTTGGACATGGGAAAATAAAGATATGGAAGCAAAATTATTGTCAGATTTTAACAGAAAAGGAAGGAGGAAGTAAACAATGATACAGAATGAACATCTGCTAAAATAAGAAGGAAGAGAAGACAAGACAGCGATTACACAAGATGTCCTGTTTATGATCCTTTTTTAACAGAAGAGCACATCTTAAAAACGAAATAGGAAAACTCTGCAAATGGAAAAAAGGAAGTGGCTTCTGACCCTTGTCTAGATTCTGGAATGAACAAGCAAGCCTGATTATGATCAGTGTCAATCTACCAATTTCTATGAAACTGTGACTGTAAAGAAAGGCCTGTGAGTCATCAGCAATCGAGAGGAAATTAACTGCAATATTTACTGTGCAGATTCTTATTTACCATTATTTTTGGAGAAAGTCTGGCTGTCTTTAGTGGATGTATTTTTTGTGCTGTGGGATTCTCAGTTTTCTCAAGCTACATTAGTTAAGAATTTATTTAGGAGTTGATTTAAGTTTTATTTACATGCAAGATTCTGAAAAACCAGCAAGACTCCTGAATGTTATTTCTTAAAGTAAAACTCAGGGAAGAAATAAATTACCAAAAAATGTTAATACAGGTAAGGTCTACCTTAAGAAAACATGATAGGCAATAATTTGACCTTATTAAATAGATAAAGTAGGGGTTGGGATTCAATAGCACCCCCAATTTCTTGGCTGGGATTCATTAAGCACTCCCACCCACCCAAAGTTAACAGCCCTGATGCCCACCAAAAGGGAATGGTTAAATGAATTATGTATTTGTACATAATGAAATAGTAGGCAGCTTTAAGAAGAATGAAAAGAGAAATATGACACGATATGGAATAGTGTGCACGGTAAGATTTCTTTCTCTCTATAAAAGCTTAGTAAGTACACTGACAAAGTCTAAATGAACCAGCATCTTCCTCTTGACAGTGGTTATCATGAGGGGGATGGGGATAGCAACTGAAATGTTTCTGTACTGTTTGCTTCTTTTGGTTTGTTTTTACACTGGATATTTAAAATTAAATACAGAGCTATAAATAAAAAATGACATTGAAAATAATTTAAAAAGAGTGTATGCCCATCATTTCTAGCATTATTTATTAGAAATTTGGTCTTAGAAACAAATTTTCAAGTAT
This sequence comes from Manis pentadactyla, assembly GCF_030020395.1. Taxonomy (NCBI): domain Eukaryota; kingdom Metazoa; phylum Chordata; class Mammalia; order Pholidota; family Manidae; genus Manis; species Manis pentadactyla. The sequence continues at coordinate 220,461,268 of NC_080019.1, read as the reverse complement.
AAACAATATTACTTATATTCCTCTTGAAAACTAAGTATGTCTTATTTCAATTGATTTTGGTCACAGGGCTTATAAAGACAAAATTCTAATCGTATGATTACATACATCCTGTCTTACTGTCTCTCACACAGATGGACATCAGTATTAAATGATGCTTTGTTATTTTTATTAATGATTTCCAATAAGAAGCCTCAATTGCCCAACTAGTCTGGTCCAGGAGAGCTGGATCAGCATTGGAAAGGGGCTGTGGTTTATCTTGGGCCACGCTTTTGTGTTGTCTGCGTCAGTTTCACAACTATAAAATAGGGAGAAAAGAGGAGCATGATGTATTTTAGCTCGGACAAAGACTATAAGAGTTAATTGACATGGAAAGGATAGTCATAAAATGAAAAGCACCATGGTATGATTATAAGGGCTGCTTTATGAAGAATATGGCTGTTTTTCTAATACATAATAATGCAAGAGACAGACAGAAGCGATACAAGTTTTTACAGCTGCGATGCTGGGGTGTGATAATACGGATAAACCAGGCCGTGGTCTGTTATTATGGGCCATTGTTTCCCTGCTGTGACTCCCAGGGATGGCAGCAAGCACAAGAGTGGCAGCAAAACCAACCAGGGCAGTCCTTAAAATCCTGAGTAGGCCAGGACAGGGGGATGGTTATCTATATGGACTCGTAAACTCCTATATAGGCAAAAGTGTATTGTATGCTTGTGCTTGGGTCAAGAAAAACAGTTTCATAATCAAATTTCAAATGAAAATAATGTAACTTATGAGCTCTGGAAAAGCCAAACCTCGTAGGCTGCGGCTTTTTAAAATGTGAAACAAAGATAAGCAAAAATAGCAGCAGTAGTAAAAAGAATACTTATAACTATATTACTGAGAGGAAAACAGCACCAAAAAATTTTGGCTTTACATTTCATTCATTTATGGATCCAATGTAAATAAGTATATGTATACATGCGTGTATATATAATTTATAAATCAAATGGCATCATCTTGTTAATACTAACTTAAAATATAAGCCTAATTATATGTATTTTAAAGTATGTTATTATAACATCTTTTTAGTTAAATCTTTGTGCATAACTTTATTTCCTTAGAATAAATGATCAGATGTGAAATTGCCATGTAAATGATACATAAATGAGTTATAAAAAATATTTTACACTTAACCTGACTCTTCTCTGAACCCACAGCTTTACTAATCAAAGTTCCTTCTTGTCCAAGACTGTTTGGTGCCCCTGAAAGTGATGTTGCAAGTTCCACAATAGCTCAAGGTTCTTGTTAAGGGTCTGAAATGATTTGCACTTACCTTCCGAGGTTTCACTTTATCTTGTAAATCATACTGGCCGATTCCTTTATAGCTGATTCCAAGCCACCAAGGAAGTCCTTGTTTATCCTGGAAGATGGAAAAACATGAGACCCAAGATCTAATTGTTAAGTGTTCTACAGGTGAAGTAATATTTACAATTTCATCTTTTAGCAAGTTATCAGCAAATCAAAATAAAGCTATCTTGTAAACAAAACACTATTTAAAATCCTAACTTATTATTAAAATGCCTCCAAATAAGTCAAAACTGACCAATATTATTAATAGCATCAAAAAGAATTAAGTATCGCCGTTTGATTAAACAATTGCAGAAAAGAAATAAAATCTAAGTAATTTAACCTAAGAATTAATCCAGACTAACAAAGCCAGTTAACCATTAACAAAATAAAGACAGAAAGAAATGAGAAAAAGCTCTTTGTTCTCTTGATTAGCAACCAGCTATATAAGCCACAAAAATTTCCAAAGAATTACAACAAGAAAAGTGTTTCCAAAAAAACACTTTTGGAGAAACTGTGTGATGAAGTGACAGGATGTCTGAATGATCATTATGAGGTACATATGAGGAGGGGAAGAATGTTTTTTTTCCCCATAAATTTATCTTCTTGGTTTTAGGTTTGCCAAAGCAATGGCTATATTGACTTAGGGAAGGAAAATTTTAGGTTCAAACATATACCCAAACGCAAACAAATTAAGAATCAGTAGAAGTACAGTTGAATTGGTACATATTTTTAGTACAGGGTATCCTCATGATGCCAGTGTTTATTATCCAATTTGAATTGCAAACATTGTTGTCATAAATTGAAAAAGTTACTTAACTGATCAATTATAAATTATTCCCCCTTTAAATAAGACTCCCTTCTTAACACTGCTTTATCCCTTATCATCTCAAAATACTTCTTAGTCAATCTTACAAATATCTGAAAATAGTGTGCAAATACAAAACATACTGATGGAATATATCGGTACTGCAAGTCATGCAAAAACTTGATTTTATGAAGCTCTTGAAATGACACTGGAGATGATCATACAAAGGCACTATCAAATGAATCCCTGTTCGCATTAGACAGGTGAACAATTAGAAGAGAGAAAAATCACCAAGAATAGTTACAGGAATAAGTGTGCCAAAGAGAAGGATCTGAACATCTCAGGACTAACAAAGGCTCTGGGAAAACACGTGAATGTAGAAAGTATATTGGGAAAAATAATGTGTCTTATAATGTGCTATAAATTACAAGATATAATCAAGTTTTTATTTTCTTAAGAAAATCCTATTTTAAATGCTGAAATGTCTAAAGACAATTTACATATATATGCATATTGATTTATGTTATTTAGAACATTAGTGTTGCTCATTATCTCTCACAAAATAACACGGTCTTATGGAAAAGATTTCTCACGTAAAAGAATTTACCTTTACTGCATAATAATGGACTCCATAAGTTGGTAGAGCTTCTACTATTTTCATATACCTATGAAAAAAATGAATATATATTATAATCTCTTATTAAATTAGTTGGAGGATCCTTTTGTGAAAAGTGATGTAAAGAAACATAATTTGTATCTACTTTTTCTATTAGAAACATGACTAATGTCTTTAACTAAAGTTGAAATAGAATAATTCTAGGGAGTAATATATTTTACCTTATCTAAATGTTAGGAGGTTGCTAACAAAACTTCAATTTCCAAAAGCTATGGGAGATGGTATTTTTCTGCATATTAAGATTTCTATGGCTTAGAAATGTATCCTGTATGATAAAACCAAATTATAAGTATTTTTTAGTCTAAGCACCTAATGATGCAAGCAATGAGAATCAACTGTTGGGTCATACTCATAATAAGTAATAAAGTTACTCTATATATTAATAGTAGTAAAACTTAGAAATACATACTTAATTATTAAGCCAAAACTCTAAGAAATATACATCTAAAAAAGGTGAATTTTATTATATGTAAACCTGATTTTTAAATATGTGCCCCTCAAAATAAAAATTAGAGCCATGATGCTTCCATTTGCTATTTTTAATTCAACAAGCATTTATTGTGTACCTCTAAGGATTTATGGAGTGAATTAAAATGTAAGACTTCCTCTCTGCCCACAGGAATTAAGGTTCCTGTTTAACATAAGTGAACTTCTTAATGACATTTTGAAGATCAATTGCTCTGGACTTCGTAATCAATATTTTGATAATTTAAAAAAGTAAATGGTCTACTGTAAATGAATATAAGAGTTTAGGTAAATGTGCCAAGGTCAGGCAGCAATTACTGTGTAGCCATAGCCAGGATTCTAACAAAATGAGTTGGATTCCATAGTCTTGAGCCTTAACTACCAAATTAGACAGACTCTTATTTGGAGCCACTAAAGATCATGCTCGAGGGAAGTGAAAGGACTCTGTATTTAAGCATGGATGCTTCATAATATGCTCATTAGCCTAACCTAAAATCCTTCAGGCAAATTATTACTCCCGCCCCCCACTTTTTTTCTCCTAGTTCAGAAAATAGAAACAGTAAGTTAAAATGTCAAGATTTAACTTCAGGACTGTTAATGTCTGATTTCTGCTTCAAAGATCGAAGAAGGTGTGCTATGATAAAAATGAGATTAGTGAATGAGGAGGGGTATGGGGGAAATCTATACACTGACCAGGGGAATAACAATTTCATTTCTCACATGCTCTGAATTACATTCAACAGGTTTTTAAAAAAAAATCCTATGGTCATAAAAGTTATTCTATAATTCTTATAGCAATAATACTACATTAGTTTTTATAATTTTACAACTTTAATATAGGTTGTGAACTGTTCTTAGTAAATGGATGATAATTTAATAAGTCTAAAATGTAGACTTATATCATGGCCTATTGAAATATATGCATGGTGTGTTCTTGGTAGCATGAAGAAATAGATTATCCAACATCAACACTGTGTTTCATGCAAAATAGAGTCACAAACAAGGCAACCAAGCAGCCTCAAGAGAGGTGCTATCTGGCTCACAGTGTATCAAAATCTCCTTAAAATCACTCTGCAATGTTTAAAATCGGGATTAAAAAATTGGAGTTTCCAGGTTTTCTTGGAAAATATCAGAAGATTTGGCAACATTTCCCTTGAATTCTGAAGCTGAGTAGTCTTGACTATGCAGGGCAAAAGCTCTCCAGTTTACCACAGTCCCCACCATTCCATATTGCCATATACTTGGCCTAAATTCCTCATTTTTGTTATCTGCCTGACAGTGGCAGTTATCTAAATTGATAACACTAATGTATGTAATGACCCAAGCCATTTTACAATTCATGATAAGATATTTCTAACTAGATGAGGACTATCTACACACAAACTACACAACAGAGTTCATTTCAGATGACATCTTCAAACAGAAGATATGAAATTATATCTAAGCAACAGGAAAGAAAGATACTTACTGAACCACAGCTTGACCCCGAGTCAGACCTTTAATTTTCAAATAATGCTCAATCACCCTGTCCTCACTGTAAAACAAGGAAATGAAAAGTCTGGTGATGCATGATAATATGCAGTACAGGCTCAATTTTAAGACTCTTAGGTGGCTTCTTGAGAAACATTAGAAGGAAGGCCTTTACCAACCTGTCTGGGAGATAGATGCTGGCTGGCTTTTGTTTCTATAGGACATGAATTCCTGAACATCAGACATTTGACTGCCTTGTCATGACTTTTTAATTTATATTTTGTATAATATACTTATATAACACATACTAATATTTTAAAAAAACGTATTAGAAAAGGAAATATTTGTCAAATGAAAAACTAATATCCTTTGCCAAAACTGAATGGAATACAAGAAGTACAAAACAATATTATTAAATGCTAGTTATAGAGCCTTGCTGGGGAAATTAAGAGGATTATAAAAGAGAGATCAGTAAGTATTAGGTATTAAAGACATTTTCCTTAAATTATTCAGAAAGATTTACAAAGAATTCAAACTGCTTCTGAGTCTGTGTTCAATCTAAAATACTCTATTGTCACCCCTTGGGAACACAATGCTTTAGGAGAAAAGGGGAAAACTTATTGAAAAGGAGAGAACTTGGCTGATGTCTATTAATATCACTCAGCTACTGTACCCTGTTTTAAGACCTGTAGCTCTTTTAGTCATATTTCAAGTATAACCGAGAAGAGTAAATGTTTTTATCTCTATTCAACCGGATATCAATGGTAAACAGTCTTTTTCTTTTTTAAAGAAACTACCACTTCACAGTGATTCATTTAGAAGGTTCCAAGCTCAAGATGCAATATAACCTCAGCACTTATTTCTACTATTTACCTGGGAAATGTACTCCAACTTTCATATTGAAGCTATTCATGTTAAGTATTTATTTTGTAACCAGTTTTTTTGTGGAAGGAAAACCATCTTCAGGGTTTGGAGTCTTAAATCAAGGAAAACATATTTTAAGGGAATGTAAGTAATTCAAAGGGGAAAAAAGTACTTTTCGGGGAAAAATGTCATATGGAAATGAATACTATGGATTCCTTAAAATACAAATAAGACAACTCAAAATACACAATGAGCAGGAAAACTCTGCTCATTCAGAAAACTTCTGGTTACTGAGAAAAGCTTTGCTTAAGGAATTTGCATTTGACAGCACTTAGATTGCACTCTGCTAGATGAAGGCCACATTACACAGTGGATGTGTACATCCTATATATGATGTTCACTGAAAAGCAGACTGTACAGACCCTTTATGCACTCAAATGAGAAGGCACACAGCCACTCTATAAATGACTACAGTGTTGGTATAATGATCTCCATCTAGCTTCGACGAGATCCTTTCACTGAAAGGATCAAGGTCTGCTAATGGTTACTCTGACACATGTGATGGGCAGGTTGAGATTGTCCTTACTTGTGTTTCTTTGAATTTCCTAAAAAAGCAAAGCATGTAGTTGTCAATGGAGGCGGTGATAATGGGGTCACCTGCTATCTTGTGTTGGCTTACCAATAAGCAAGGGACGGATGCTCCTGCAGAGTTCTTGTTGGAAAGGCTGGCAGTGATTTTAAATCTTTCCTGGCATTCTCATCACTAAAAAGAAGAGTAACAGAATAATGATAGTCATTGTTACCTGAAATATGACCCAAGAGAGTCACCGAATGAAATCTGAAAAATAAGTATCACACATCGGGCTCTACCAAAATGTCAGCACGAATAAGGCTGTGGGCTCTACCAGAGACAGCCCCCCGGCTGGCAACTCCCCAGGTCATCAGGCATTTTGAACTTATTAAAAAGATTTCAAAAAATTAAAATAACAGTGTTAAACTGCCACTATCCAATTCCTTACTCTCCTCATAAACTTGCAGCCATTTCATTATGTATTTCCTGTTATATATCTATTTTATTACATAATTATTATTATAATCTTGCATATTCTGTATTCTGTTTTCACACAGCATTCTTCAAAGTTTTTTATACACTTTCTCCATGTTCCTACAGAATCCTCATAATTAACCTTTAGTGGCTACACAATATTCACCATTTTGGAATACTGGTTATCATAAAACCATTCACAGAGTATCACCAATTTTCATAATAGATATCACTGCAATAAAAAGGTTTATGTAGACCTTTCTATTACTCATCTGTTATTTCCTTACCATCCTCTGAAATAAAATGGACCAAGTTGGCCACCTGTGGAAATCACTTGACCAGAAGATGACACAAAAACACATTTCTAATGAAACCCAAGGCACTCCTCAAGGTGCAACAATTGAACTAAAATGTACTGATGTGGGGTCAGCTATTATCTAACTATAAAATGGCAAAGTTCTGGTTTTCAAAAGAGAAGGGTGTGGTCTTCATGGAACTTAACAGAAGGGAGAACAGGCCATATGACACAGTCACAATCAGTCCTGCACTGAAAGAGAAAATACTCTCACTGCCTCAAGTTCATAAGGAGGTAGTCTATGAGGAAACAGACCTGACTCTCCAGGCGTCATGAGAGCCGAGGATAAGGACATGAAAGGGCTACTCAAAATCCTGATCGAACCGGTGTTCACTGAACAGCATGTCGGTAACTCCTCTCCTTCTACTTCCCACCTCGTCGTATCTTTACCACCAGCTACTCCTTGTTGAGAGGTTACCAAGAGCCAAGCACTAGGCAGAACACTTTTGGGGCATTATTTACCTCAGTTAAGTCTCATCACAACTCTTCCCATACAGTAGATGCTATTATTATTCATTTTACAGGTAAGAGTGAGGTTTAGAGAGGCTAAGCGGCTTGCTCAAGGGCTTACAGCTACTGTGTGAAGGAGCCAGAGGGCAAGCCCAGTCTGCTTGGCTTTAAAGGCCAAGACCATAAACACTGTATTCTATTACCGGGCTCCAGACAACCTCCCAGAGCAGTGTCCTAGAAAGCCAGCACGAGCCCTCTCATCTCTGGGAAGACACAGCTCCCCTTCATCCTCATCCCTCGTTACAAATGAAGACACTGAACCAAAATCCATCATGCACGCACTTTTACATTTAGCTTCCCTGGGGGTGTCCCACTGTAAATCATTGGATTGAAAGAGATGAGCCCCCATTTGGAGGACAAAATGTTGAGCCAAAATGCATCTCCTCTCCAAACATTCATTCAATACTCAACAGATCGGTTGTTACAGGTCAAACTGGGGAACCAAGCATGGCCTGCAGACAGGGTTAGTTTGGCCCACACTGTACTGTGCTGTGCTAGAAATTACGCACTCTTGCCACTTGACTGAGTTTAGTGTAAGTGGTTCTCTTTCGATGCCTACAGGAAGTGTTCTGGTTCTGTCCTCAAGCTGCCTTACCTAGCCACAGGGCGATCAAGGGAACCCACTGAGCAAACTACATGAATGACTGACTTTCAGTAAGAACACAGACTTAGAAGTGGTGTCACTGAGCCTGGAGACACTGTGATTCAACCCTGTCAACATTACATTTCAGAACCTGGATTATGGCCCTTCCTAAAGGTGAAAGATCCGGCTTTACAAATCACACAGGAAATAAAAAGTCACTTGGCTCATGAGGATAAACCTCTCTATTCATTTGAAATCTTGAGGTGTATGGCCTAACCACACTGACAATCTTGGGAAACTGGTTTGGGCTCCCTGAAAACCAAAATATACCACAATCCAATTTATTCATATTAAAGGTCACCTGTCAACTCTCAGTAATGATATTTATTTTTCTTAATAATTTCTTTTATGCTCTGTCCTTTAAATCCCATTTCCTTTTCAAACAAGTTTGCTTGTGTGTTTTTTTTGAAAGACAAATATATGTATATGTTCTAAAATGACAGACTAAGGACACCATTTTTTGTTATTAATCATACTACTGACCACTATGTGTGTTATCTTCTGGGTCCATGCGAATTATATGCTGTGTTCCAAGAACTCAGCCTAACAGTCACCTGCTTCTTTGGATTATAGTTAATTTTGTGGCAATCAAGACCACACTAGAATAGAAGCTATTTATCATAAATTCATTAATTTATTTAGCAAATATGTATTAAGTGTATACTGTATACCTAATATGTACAAGCAAGTGTCATATAATGGGGTTGCTTTTAACTTATGCAACACAGTCAGCCAAAAGACATAGGAGGGGAAATTTTATCTATCATTCTATTCAATAAGCTCATGGTTGAGAATAAATGAAAAACAGAAGGCTTGAAGCTGCTGCCCTTTAAGATGGTTTTAGTTCTTGTGTTCCCAAAGCACCAGCATCTCACAACACAGATTTTTAAATATTGTCTCAAACAAAAAACAAAAAATAGAAGCTAAAACATGGTGCAGGCCACATAAAATATGTCAGCAGACCATCACCATCACCTTGCAATTTCTGACATAAATTATTAATAAAGAATGGGTAGGGAGATGCCTTTGCAGCTTCTCCATGTCGTTTCTAGTTTTAGAAAATTTATTAACAGTACAAATTGTCAGTAGTGCATGAATAAAAGAGACACATAAGTCGTTTTGGCAAATGTGGAATCTAGACCATCCCAAATGATTACATTCTCAGGAAATAATGCAGCCTTATTTCTTTGCATTAAAAAAGGTTTCTATTCTTCCTCCAAATCTGGTCATTTGTGCTATTGTAAAATATACTTTCCTTATGAATACATAAGATCAGTTTCCTATAAGAACGTACTTAATAACTTTTTTTTTTAACAAGCATCTCCGATGCTGAGATGAACAAGCAGTGGACTTAGTTGTAACACTAGAAGAGATGCACCAGAAGGATCTGAAGGAGCTGAGATAGGCAGCCTGGCAGAAAAATGGGTTAGACCTTCCAACAAACAGTGCACAGAAGTAGAAATCCAAATGGCCAATAGACAGAAGCAATTGTTCAGCTTCATGAGTACTCAGAGAAATGAAAATTAAACCCTCAGTGAACTACCATTAACACCCCAGACTGCCAAACTTGTAAAACTCTGACAACACCTAGTTTGCATGAATATGCAGGGCCACAGGAACTCCCATATTTTGCTAGTGGGAATATCAATTGGTGTGCATGCCCCGTGACCCAGTGATCATTTCCTAGTCCTATCCCTTGAGAAACATACATAAGAGAATACGGTTTACAGCAGCATTGTTCACACTAAAACAAATATAGGAAACACCAATTATTCTGTAAGAGTAGAAATGATACAACTGTAGGGTATTCATATGATAGGATACCATACAGCAAAGAAAATACACCATGTCTTCACACAATATGATGAATTTCACAAACACTTAGCAGAGAAGCAAGACCCAAAATAATATATATATATCCCAATTCTACATGCATGAAGTTCCAAAACAAGGAAAATGAAACTAGAGAGAATCATATACAGGTGACAAAAGTGTGAGGCAAAGCAATAAGATATGTGCTGTAGAGTCAGAGCATCTCTGAGGAAAGAGGATTTTGGCGTCTCTCACACACACACATACACACAATACAACGGCGTGAGTGGGATCCTGGCAACATTCCTCACCATGCATGCAGGTTTTATGCATTCTTCTATGTGATATAATTCACATCAAAAACTAAACCCAATATAGCTAGTGGGTAGAAATGTCAGTGCTGAAGAGCAAGTCCATTGCCTTTCAGAGGGGAAGAGCATCAGTGCAACGTGAGAAGTTAGAAATTACCAACTAAAAATGAAACCACCGGGGGGTTAGAAACACTAGCACAGTGTTCTAAAGTTAATCCCAATCATTTTCAGAGTTTAAGATCAAGCAGGATTTCACATTTGAGTGGACTGACAGTTAACTGAGTGCTTATTTGTTCAACCTCCAAAGAGCCCCTGGGTTGGGGAATTTGCTGGGCAGTCTGAGGCCTTGTGGATCCACTGAGCTTGCAGGGGAAGCCAGGTCTGGCTTTCGCACAGAAGACTGTGTCTGGCTGGCCAGCAGGCAGGGCAGGGCAGGAAGCTTGCTTTTAGGAATCAAGATCAACTTCATAATCTAGAGGAAGGGCCTGAAAGCAGCCGTATGGTGAGCACGGCCTGGATGGAGATGTCTCTGCTTTCCCCCAGCAGTAAATGCACTCACCCTGCCTGGACATTCCTGACCTGAGGGGCAATGGAAGTGTTATTTTAAAGATGCACTTGACCAGAACTGCTAACAGGGATTGGTTCTCCAGGTCCTAGCCAGACAGAATGCCCATAAATCTTCTACAAGACTTGCTACTTCTCACTAACTAAGCCAGAAATTGCTTTTCATCATTTCAGCAGGCATTCAGACGTCACAATGAAGAACATGCTTGCATTTGACCTGATTATCTCTGCAACCCTTCCTTTAGGCATTCCAGATTCCTATTCTGACAGCTTAACTGAACGAAGAACCCTGTTACCCACCATTTAGCCACTGCGACTATTTTTCAGGCCATGATTCCTTTTGGCTTTCTCAGAGCCCCCTTTCATGGACTCTTGTTTTTCTTTACTGACTTCAAAAGCCCCATAGGAATGTGCCAAACTCACTCATTTTTGGAGATGGCCACATAGTTGGTGAAAGTGAGGCCCCCTTTGTGGGTGCGGGAGCACTTGTGTGGGAACAGCCACCCCAGCAAGTGTGTGCACCTGTTGGTGTCTAACTGGGAACTTGCTCACAGTGACAACCGGCCACCTGCCATTCTGTGGTCGGAGTGCAAGAGAGTCTAGGAGATCAGCAAACTGTGGATGCCGGTCTTCCCAGGGCACAGGAATCATTGAGTTCCCTTGAAGTTTGCAGCTGTCTGTGCTTAGTGTGGGGACATCCTAGGTTTCCAGCACAGTTTGAAAAAAAAAAGCCCAAGTTCCAAACTTCCTGTTTGTTTTCTATGCTGAAGCTCTTCCTTACTGAAATCCAGAACCAAGGTGCCTAAAAAGCACATAGAGAATATAGTGCTCCAAAGGAAATGTCTGCAGAAATTTCACCATATTCAGATATAAACTAGGCTATTTAAAAAGTAATGGGTCTGGAGTCTTTTCATTTGCATGTCAGCATAATTCAAAATCCGGATTTCACACAAATGTATGTGCCGATGTGAAAAAGCTGTAGTTAACTGCTGTTGAATACTCAAGGTAAAGTCTATCATGTAGCCTAACTATCATCAGAAATTAGAAAAGGGGTGTGTCAAGGGGCCTCTGAGGGCTTGGGCAAGTCATAGCCGAGAGTGCTATTTTAATACTGGGTTCCATGCAAACTAAAGATTTACTGTCATTAGGAATTGTTCTAATTAGAAACATTTGCTAGTCTTCTGGCTTAACTTGTACCAACCGTGATGCTAAGCCACTTCCTTATCTACTTGCTAGAAATCTGTGGTGTCCCATCAAAGTTTTGCATTCTACTGAAGTAATGGGATGTGGTAATGATCATAACAGTCAGAAAAAGAGCATTTAATGTCTGCTAAATGGCATAACATTGCCAAGTCAGCTACTTAGCATTGAAGCTGGATCCAGTATTTAAGGATGACAGTTTGCTTACATTTGTCAATATTAAAAAGAATTTTGGTTAATGTGTATAAACAATAGTTTCCTCCACTAATCTACTTGCATTGATCCAACACTTGGTAATTGGCAGTTTAAGGTATATTGTCAGTTTACTTAGATCAGTTTTTCACTGGCTAAACTACCCTCAAGTCACTCTTTTTAAATAAAAAAAAAATCAGATTTCTCCCAGTTACCTGGAAACTTGGCTTTCAATGATGAATCAAGTTTATTATCTCCTTGACTTCAAAAGGAGGGAGTTCTAACAGTGAATTTCTCTCTACTAATTCCTAGGTAAAGGCATATTAAAGGTGACAAGTGTAAGAAAACAGAGTAGTTAGCACATTCCCCCGGCAGACCTGCGGCATCAGTATTATCTGAGAACTTGTTAGAAATGTAAATTCTCGGCAGCACCAGACCTGCAGAGTCAGAGGGCTGAAGGTGGGACCCAGCAATATTTTAATCAAATGGCTTGAGAACAATGGCAATAGGATAATGGAATAAATGCATCATATAGCACGGGGGAATTTTTAAGAAAGAGTTAGGAATCAACCATTTAAAATAGGAAAGAAGGTTAAGGATGCTGAGCACAGCCCAGGAGGTTAGTTTCCAGAGACTCCAGGAGGCTGACACAGCAGGGATGCCAAGAACACTGTCTCCCCACAGATGCTTTGAACAACAGCTCTCACTCCCTGGGCGTTACTAGGTGGCAAAGACTGAGCTAAACACTCGGACTGCATCCCCATTTCACAGATGTGAAAACTGAGATTTAAGAGAGATTAAACTCACACAGCAAGGAAGTAGCAGATGTGACACCAAACCTCTGCTTTGACCACAAACCCTAACTCCTCCAGGATTCCAAAAAGTGAGAACAGAAAATGGGGAAGGAGTAGGTGGGGAGTGAAGAGAGGCTTCTGTTGGCTTGACCTGGGGCTTCGAAATTGATCATTATGGTGTCCACTGAATGATTCTATTAAAATGCTGGTTTCTTGGGTGAGGACAGACAGTGGCTTTTTAAAACTAGATTAAACTGGATTGGCCAAAGACTAGATTAAGCTGCATGAGAGATGTGAACACAGATAATCACTCAGTGTTATTACTCAGTCTTCTTGAACCAAAAACCGAAACAGTCTGTCATGCGCCCTTAGTAGCAAAGATACCAAATTCAGTTAAAAATTTTAATTTTATTTAAAATCTACAAAATCAGACTCTAGTCATTTCCAGCAGCATTTTAGACCTGGGTATCCAAACTCACTTGATACTCACTTTAGGTACTAAGCCCCACAGCCTATCAAGAGCTTCTAAACCACATTAGTTATTCCTGACACCCAAGTTTTCATAGTGACCCCCAAAATTCATAGTAAGATCTCTACCCCTGACAAGTTTCTGCTACATGATATAAAGCCTGGGAGAGATGGAGAAAATAGGAAACTAGCCATCACTTTCATTTCTACTCAATCACACATAGAGGCAGAAAGCTGGGGCTCAAATCCACTCAGTGTGTAATGCCATTACCAATAGGGCAAATAATTAGAAGACTGCCAACAGACTGAGGTAATTTCCCAAAACAAAGTGCCGTTCACACTCTGCACCCCTCCAGGCAAACCCCAGCCAGCCGATGAACCCCTGAGTTCCCAGATGGGGGACCAAGGCCTACCCCACGCGTGAAGACTCACCAGATGCCCTGCACCGTGGGGTGCTAGGTCCTGAGGACCAGCTGGTTGACTGGTTTTCTGGGACTCCAGGTCGGAGCAGCAGAAGGGGAAGAGGGAGAGGAGGCAGTGGTGAGGGAACAGGAAAGATGGGGTGGAGGGTGGGGGAGAGGGCCGGAAAAGCTGGCTACTTGGGCCAGACCTCTTTCCCTCCCCTCCCAAGTCACAAGAGTCTTTCCATTCTTGGAATTTCCTCACCACCCCTTGTAAACATTTCTTGATCACACCTCAAGTCGAATCAGGTTGTAGTCACTTACAAAGTGGAAAGTGAGAATGGAGAGGATTCTCCTACTGAATGGAGGGATGCCCCCCACAGCTGCTGGGAAAGGGGGCCCCTCCCTCATCCTGAAAAAAATAAGCTTTATCACCAGTTCTGGTGTGAGCAGGCATCCCCACAGGTCTCTGCTGCGCCTCAGCTCCCTCAGAGACATAAGGCACGTCTCAGGAGCCCGCTGAGTGGCAGACAAGCACTCAGCATTTTGCTTATGGAAGCTCATTTAACCCTCACAATGAATTTAGACATAGGTGCAAATTCTAATTTACAGATAAGGAAACAGATTTAGAGAGGCTACGAAGCTGCGCACCTGTTCCAGCAGAGCAAGCACATGGCAGGCAGGATTTGGATACAGAGCTTCCATATACTTAGAAACAAACCAACAGACCAAGCAGCCAGCTGCTGGCCCTAGACTTGTGATGTGCATGATAAGGTCTGGACTTAGACCTGGATTCAGTCCCAGGTCTCCATGGTGGTTGGAGTGTGGGCTTTATTAAGTAAACAAAACTTTGTGAACCTTAGTTTCCTTGTTATAAAAATAGGGATAGTGAACTGACTTACAAGGCTCTTGGGAAGATGACAACAGACTGGCATGAAAGCACCTCCTATGCTTAATAAATGTGTTCTTTCCTTTCTGATCATAGCATGTGAAGCTAAAGATTTTACCACTTTCTCCCACCGCAGTCAGACCAGGCGGGGGTTGGATTATTCCCACAGTGAAGAATTCCCAATGGGTGATCTAGATTAGAGTTGCCAGATTAAATATTAAGGACATACTTAAAGAAAACATTATTCGTTATCTGAAATTCAACTTTAAGTGGACATTCTATATTTTTATTTGCTAAATCTGGCAAGCCTAAAGGTTGGTAATAAGCCACGCAGGACAAGAACTTTGGAAGCAACTTTCCAACACCCAAAATGTAAGCAGTTTCATGACTGGTTGACAGATTCCACAGTAACTGGTAAAGTTCAGTCTTGAAACTTGCTCTTTCAACAACACAGCCAAACCATGGAATTTTTGTCAGATTTTCCTTACCTCAGAACTCTACTCAAAGGCAAGATATCTGCTTGTGTTCTAGGTGGGAATAGTGTCCTTTCAGCTAGAATTCCTTTGCCATTACATTTTTTCTGTGGCCTACTTTATAACAAAGGACAAATTACTTCACTCATCCACATGCTTGATAGGGATCAACTGTCAAAAACTATTTTTTCTTACATCTAAAGAATTTCTAATAAGAATGAAAAGGTGAGGAGAGATGTTTCTAAATATCAGCCAGCTTGCTGAGATTCCAGAAGTGACCACTTTGAATCTTCAGCTTTCAGAAGAAACACAACCCGTAAGAATGATTTAGGATGAGAAGCAGGTTAACATGAAAAATCTGTATATAGTTAAAATAAAAATATTCTATAAATTCTTAGAGGCAGAAAGTAGAAGGGTGGGTGCCAGGCACAGGGGGAGGGAGGGGATGGGGATCGTTGGGTGGGCACAGAGTTTCCATTTTGTAAGATGAATCCATCTGCTCTGGAGCTGGATTGCACAACCATGTGAACACTCTCAACACTGCTGAACTAGACACTCAGAAATGGTTACAATGGTAAATTTTATGGCATGTATATTTTACCACAGTTAAACAAAATTCTCTCTCATACAAATTTGGAGTTAGAAAAAAGGGCACGTGGAAGAAAAGCAATCAATGCAGACAGGGGTTTCTTACAAAAGAATGTAAAGTTGAAGAAATTTGTTTCTTTCCTGGGAAATTTCCTACTAGACAAGTGAAAATTATTTGTGGTCAACTTGAGGTCCCAAAGCATTATCCCTTCTTCCTGCACATGTGACTCAGTGTGTCCTCCCTGATCACACAAAAACTGGATTAATCACATCAGCTATTTGAACACAGATAATAGGACTGACTAGGTGTTACGTTGCCACTCGTTGTTGCTTGAACCAAACCAAAAGGCGCTGAATTGTGTGTCAGTGAAGGAATGTGCGAGTCATCCCTCAAAATGCCATTCCTTAGCTCAGGTAGACTCTGGACGGTTTGTACTCTGAGGAGTGTAAGTTCAGGTCCCCCCATTCTATTCATTCTGAGTGCCCAACAGGCAGATGTCTTAGCCAGTCGCTCACTATCAGAAAGCCCAACCAGGCTGATTCTCATGTTGGTGCCAAGGAGCAGTGACGGGGTGATGGCCCCATTCACTCCTGGAGAGGGAAATTAAGAACCCAGATAGCTCAGAGAGTTATTGCCTGCACAGGATGGATCCTCACTGTGGTGTCAGTAGCTGTTTAAAGATACAAGGTAGAACTTAGGGTTTCTTCTTTTTGTTTACTGACTTCAAGCTTTAAAATGCAAAGTGTTTTAAAATGCATACTACTTTAAGCTGTGAAATGCAAAGCCCTCAATATCCAGGAGATCAAACAGAATTCCTCCATCCTGTTTTAGTTTTCTATAAAGAGATGAAACCTTTTCCCTCACATGGTCATTGTAAAGTCCAAATGAGGTAACAGTCTGAAAATGGGCTCTGTGAATTGCTAAGAATTATCAAAAAAACAAAAGTACATTTTTTTCTATTCAAACACAGGCACAATGTTTTTTTTTCCCTAAAAGCTAAAGAGCAAAAGAGCTTAACTGTTTAGAATACGTACACCACGCAAGGCATTGACCTGCTCCCGTGACATGGGTTACGTCACATCATCCGTGCACCCATCCTTCTCCACAGGTAAGATCACCACCCCATATCACAGACGGGAATACTGAGACTTTAAAGAGGTGAGAGCCTTACAGGGATCCTCGGGGCTGAGCTACGGGGCTGATAAGGCATTGCTGCCAGAAACAAGCTGTGCACTGTCATCTGGCAGGTGGGTCCAGGAGTTCCCCAAGGTCTCCCCGCATGTGCATTATCAGCCTGGTTGGGGAGATACTGTTAAACATTTTTTTGGATTCATTTTTGAGGAATTATCAAGTGGAAAAGCAGAGTGGAAATTAAAAGGAAGGGGGTTCAAATCCAAGTTCCACCTATGGTGGAACAGATATGAGACCTTGGCTGCCAGGTCTCAGTCTCCACATCTGTAGTACAAGGATCTCAACAGCTACAACTTGATGACAAAATGATAACACAGTGAGTAAGAGTACCTGGCACCTAGCAAAGAATCATAAAAGCAGCGTGCATAAAGGCGGTGCAAGAGCATGAGCTCTGCCACCAGCTGCCTGGGATTGAATCCCAGCTCCACATCTTGCCAGCTGTGTAACGTGGCCAAGTTACTCAACTTCTCAGGGCCTTGGTTTCCTCATCAGCAAAATAAGGATAATATTTACTACCTAGCTCATAGAGTTAATACAAGGATTAAGGGACTGGATATTTAGGACGCATTTAGAAATGAGTATTCCATGTGCCAGGCACTCCCCCAACCCCTTCACATGCATTTTCTTTCTTGATTTTTCACAGCAGCCCATCGAGGAAGAGGTTATGTTACCCATATGTTACCCCATGCCTCAAACCTGGGAGAGCATGCATACTGGAATTAGAAAGGGCAGAGAGATTCCCAGACATATACATCAAAAAGCAGGTTTGTAGAATTCTGTGTGGTTCCACCTTTCTCCATGGAATACCTGTTTAGACACCTACCAGAGGACCTTCTCTTTTAATAACCCATTTAACACCAAGGCAATCTGCAAGGCCCAGTGGAGAATGAAAATGCAGACCCCTTGTACTACAAATCATTAAGAATTGCAAGGTAATGACAGAAGAGCATCAAACCAAGCATGCTTGGGGGCTCCTGAGCAGGGTTCCCTGTGACTGCACAGGTCACACACCCATGAAGCATGCCCTGCCATTAGGTTTTTGCCTCGTAGGTTTCCACTGCCTTAATTGCTTCTTTCTGCCTGCCTGGCCTCTGTGCCCAGAGCTGAATGAGCCTGTTCAGAGAGGCACCCAGGCCTCTGTAGCCAGCAGGTCCTGCCCAGGGCCCCCCCAAGGCTGTGGGGAATCCGAGGCCAGCTGCTTCAGGCTGGCAGGGACAGGCCTGATATGCCTTGGGCTGGGAAGTTTCCGTTAGGCAAAGTGGGTGGTAGTCCACGAATCTTACATTCACTTTGAAAGAGGACATGGTATGGGAGATCTTTAAATCACTGTGCTAAGCTCTGAGTTTTTAAAAATATAAAAGAACGTTTAAAAAAATTCTGACAAGTACACTATATTTTCACTGTCAATAAATGACAACACAGTGATGTGCAAAGAAGGAAAACTGTAAGTATTTCTAACGTGAGACAACTGTTAGTCATGGCAACAATCATAATAGCTTGATTTTTATCTGCCCCTGCCATAAACCAGGCAGTGTGCAAAACACTATAATACTGCACTGCATATCTGAAAGCTGCTGAGAGAGTAGATCTTACAAGTTCTCATCACAAGAAAAAAATTTGTAACTACGTATGGTGATGCATGTTATATGGACTTACTGTGGGGATCGTTTTACAAAATATACATATATCGAATCATTATGTCGTATACCTGAAACTAACACAATGTTATATACCAATAATACCCCAATATTTATGTTTTTTTAAAAAAGAACCATAATTATCCCTATTTATAGATGAATAAACTGAGGCTTAGGGATATGTTCGATGACTTAGCTAAGATGGCTTACCAGTGAGAGGAGGAACCTGGAACCAAATTTAGCTTTGCCTTAACTTCAGAATCTATATGATTCCAGTTTCTAAGATGGTGGAAAGGTCTGTGTGTGCAGGAAAGAAAATAATAGAACTTCTAATGATATATATTTGCTCCATTTCTTTGAATGAGAGAAGTTACTCTCATTCCTTTTGATGCATTACTCTTTTGTGATCATTTTATAATGTATATGGCATTGGTGTAGTTTCTGCATGTATATAATTGTATAAATAAATAAGAAATATAATTTATGGAGAATGAATGGGGCCATGTGATCAAAAAGTTTAGAAGCCTCTGTACTATAGGGCAACTTATTGACCTGTATTTCTTTATATACATATTATGAGTTTGAATACATTGGTATATTTTTTTTAGAAAAACAGATAACATTTATATATTTATATATAATGCTAAATATGTAAAACTTATTTTTTTCTACTTTATATATTGCAATCATCTTTCCATGTCAATAAACATTCACCTATAACAATATTTTTTGCTGTAAGTACTAGTCTCCTGAAGAACTAATTTTGACAGATAAGATCTGATGATTTACAAAAAGGATCTGACAGCTATCCCTGCACTTCCATGCCTCACTCCACCCCTGCCCCAATTAATGGCGGAATATAATTAAGTACCTGGAAGCCAGGGATTCTTGTTAAAAAATGTATCTCTCTTTCCAAAAGAATTGAAATCAGGGCCTCAAAAAGATAATTTGCAACTCTGTGTTCATAGCAACATCATTCAGAAGATCCAGAAGGTGGAAGGAACCCCCAAGTGTCCACCCATGGATGGATGGATAAATAAAATGTGGCATATGTACAATGTACTATTCAGCTTTAAAATATAGGAAACTGCCACATATTGCAGCATGGATGAACCATGACATTATGCAAAATGAAATAAGCCAGGCACAAAAGACAATATTGTGTGCTTTCACTTACATAAGGTACGTAGAGTAGACAAATTCAGAGACAGAGTAGAAAGGTGTTAGCAGGGGGAGGAATGGAGACATGTTAGTGTTTACTGGGGACAGAGTTTCAGTTCTGCAAGATGGAAAGTTTTGGAGTTGGAAGGTGGTGACAATTTGCACAGCAACGTGAATGTACATAATACCACTCAACTGTGTGTGCTTAAAAACGAGTAAGGTGGTAAAAACAGCAGCAGCAAAAACCTGCATCACCGGAGAGTAAATGGGATTTAGTGGGAAGTGGAAGCAAACCCTAAGTCTCTATTCCGTACCAGGCACCCTGCAGGAGCTTTATGTCATTCATCCTCTCAACAAAGTAGGTGGTTTGCAACACCACCAGCAGATGAGGAAGGCTCGTTTCAAACTCAAGCCTGCCTGTCTGAACCCAGAGCCCAGGCCTTTCCCAGTGTCTCCTATGAAGGATGCAGTGTGACTGTGGTTCAGCAATAAGAGGAAGTCAGTCTGCCTCCATTACAGCTCTTGCTGGTCCAGTGCCTCGCACACTGAGGCAGTTAATCCACAAAAATGAATGGAGTGGAACGATGAAGGAAAGGAGAGGTATTCCAAGGGGCCTGGTGATCCAGTGCTCATTTCCTGCCTCCTCACTCCTAAGCTATCTCAAGTGACTAAAATTAGACTCAGGCCACTCCTCTGATAACACCACTTAGGGTAGAGCCCACTGCCTGCTGTCCCTCAGTGGCTTCTATCGGGGACATCAAGGACCCAGTAGGCCTCCTTACACAGGTATAGGTTAAAATAGCAAGTGTGAGATAATCAAGGAGACCTGGAGACCATAGATCAGTTCTTGTCTACCTGAATTGTCACGGCTATGTCGTTCCTTAGTTCAACAGCTGTACAACGAGGGTTCAAGTGCATGATATTGGACAGCTCGGATATTCAATGCTTAGAGCAGGTGGAAAAATGCCCACAGTAAGGGGTGGATATTCTTTCCAAACTCAAGGCTCTTCAGAAAAACCAAGTTCAGAACTTGATGAATGTTTACCCTGCCTAAGAGTTAATGGAATTAAAACCAAGGAGAAGAATGAATCTAACAGGGCATAAGAAGAACAGACTTCCCCAAACTGCTTATCTTTTAAAGGCAATTTAATACTGAGCTTTCAGCAAATATATAAACCCACACTTTACAAAGTGGAGTCCACAGAACACTAGTTGGGCAAGATGCTCACACATCACTAACAAGTGTGGGAAACACTGTTTATGTGTCTGCTGGGAGATTTGCCATGTCCAGGAGCAGACTGGAAACTTATTTTAAAAAAGCTTGAACTTTGTTTAACTTTTAACCAGGTATTTCCCAGACTTATTTGTCCATGGTTCCCTATTTTTAATTACTTTGTTTATTTAACATAACAACTCTTAACATGTGGCCAACCCATTGGGAAATGTTAAACCATAATATGGTAATATAAATATAATGTCTCACAAAGTTTCTTAATCTCCCTTTTAATGTGAAGATAATATACCAACCTCATTGGGTAAAAATGAGGATTAATAAGTTGATGTTTGTAAACTACATAAAACAGCCAAGCACAAGTATTTATGAATTATTAAAAATAAATTAATTAATGCACTGAACTGATATACAGAAGAACTTGTCTATATCTTTAAGTCAAACCCTAAAACACAGTCATTTCACAGGGACAGAGAAAAGCTGCTCTCAACAGTTTTTTCACAAAAGCATTTTGCTTATTCATTAAAACCCTGGCCTGAAATAAGACAGAGACATTCCTTTTCTGTCAAGTCAGCCTTCTTTATTCTGCCAGCAAGAAAACTAATGATTCTTACAAGTTTGTATTGAAATACAAAAGAGGAGACTCCTGACAGTGGTAAAGAGGAGAAATTAGCATGGAGTCCTAATTCTGCCACTGCCTAGCTGTGGGACAGATGGCAAGCCACTTACTCCAAAGCTCAGTTTCCCTGTCTGCAAAACGGGGATGCTAATAGTGCCTATTGTCACAGGGTTGGTGTGAATGTTAAACATAATAACAATGCCACCTCATCTTACTACCCTGATGGACAGTGACTACAATGGGGTGTGTTGGGGGGGACTTGATAATATGGGTGAATGTAGTAACCGCAATGTTTTTCATGTGAAACCTTAATAAGAGTGTACATCAATGATACCTTAATAAAAAAAATAACAATGCCACCTAATTAAAAAGAAACTGAGTTCCAGAGATGTTAGTTAACCCAGTTATACACCAAGCAGTTAAATTCCAGAGCTCCTGTCTTGACTACTGCTTCTGCATTGATGTGAGTAAGTACTCACCATAGCACTTAGCCCAATGGGAACTGCTATTTTTTTTACTTTAACTGACTTTAAAGGCCCCGGAAATGGAATGATATTTTAGAGCTTTCTTGCTCTAGAGGTGTAAGAACTAGGAGGAGAAGTTGTTTAAAGTCTTTGATTCCCACCCCCACCCTTTCATTAACTACTCCGGGAGCATACAGAGAAGTTCCTTTCCCATGGGAAATAGCTGCATTTTGTAGCACAGCTGTAAGTTTGAATTATCACAACCCATTTGAAGCTGGGGGACAATATACTGTGATTGTGACCCAACACTGAATTGTAAACTGTAGTCACTCACTTTTTCTTGTAAGCAGAGGTGCCCTAATCCTAGTTACTTGGTAACTTCCACCTTTCGGGATCTTTAAAAAAAAAAAGAAAGGAAAAAAAAAAACTGCTTTGCTTTTTACAAACTCATTTGTGGCTGGCTCCGTGATAAAGCTTTGCCTCCTTGCCGTGTCAGCATTCAGCGTTCGGGAATTCTCTGCATTTGTGTTACCCGAGTAGCTTGTTATCTTTGCAGCTGAAGGGCTGACTTGGAAATTCAGACTGTCAACTATTTAAAGAAAATAGAAATCCCCACTCCACTATTTTAATTAACTTTCAGAGAGCCAGGCTTCCTACTGGTTATGATAACTTAAAATATTCTTAAGGAAACAGGGCAGGAAGCAAAATAGACAGGGGTGGATTGTTATTTTTAAAGGCATTCCAGGAAGAAGAGATTGAGCAAAGTCATGAGGGCAAAATAGTATAGGCTATGAGGAGAGAAGAAAAGAGAGCATGAACAGTAGCATATGGGAGATTAAAATGTATAATGCAGATTGAGTAGAGCCTTGAATTGAGTAGAACCCAGGTTGGGTTTTGGAGGGTGTCTATGCAATGAGAAACTAAGAGATTTGTACAAGTCAACAACAATGATCAAATGTAAGTCATAGGAAGAGATGGGGGGTATGTGCAGGTGGTGGTGTGCGGTGGAATAACAACAGATCTGCAAACTGGCTATGGGACATAGTCTCTTAGAGTCTAAATTTTCCGTCCATTAATTTGTTAAATGATGATGATAACAATTGTGGTGGAAAGTGAATGAAATCAGGCAAGGGCTTGATTATGTAGAAAGCAGACAGTATATACATAACATTCTTTTCTGGTCAGGTTGACTGGAGGAGAATGAGGGCTGAGAAAGTAAGCATTCTGATACAGAGAAGTAAAGAAGGAAGTTTTGATGGAGAAAAAGGGTGGGAAGGGAAAGGGGAAATCCTTAGAAATGATTCAATTTGAGAAAGAGGGAGATACTCACAAGGAGTGGGTGGACCCCAGCTGCCTGAAGAATTACAGGCTTAATCATTGTTTTAGTTGAGAAAGCCACAGTGTCCTAGGCTGGGAAGGTAATCAAGGATATATTTATGGTCCATGTTTAAACCTCTGTGAGTAAACTCAGTGAAGTTTTAAAAGCCAAAAGCTGCAGCCACCAATATGTAACCAACAGAAAAGTGGAATTTGGAATTGCCGCTGAGACAGCCCTTCAAAGAAATGCAAATTCTGAGGAAGGAAGATCCCAGCCTGCGTATTTGTGCATCCTCGGTTTGTAGACTGACACATTTAGGCATTCAGTAGATGCCATTGGATAAATCAAAGAGTTTTCTATAATTTTCATTCAGTGATATCAAGAATGTGTAAATTCCACTTCAGCACTTTCCCTCCTTTAAGGAATTTCACTTTGCTTGTTCCTACCTGAGAAATGTCACTTAAGAAAATAATCACAGGTAACCACAATCCCAATGACACAAAGATGTTTATCACAGCATTAGTTATATTAGCAAAGAAGAGGCAACAATTCATGTTTGAAACAACAGGGGAGTGGTAAATCAGTCCATTGATTTGATGGAATATCAAAGTGGTGATGACAGGAACTGTTGTAAGCACTTTGTAAATATTAATTCACTTAATCCTCATAATCCAATTCAAAGACTTGGCTGGGTATGTATACTATTAATGTCAGTCCCATTTTATAGATGAGGAAACTGAGGCTTGGAGAGTTTGAATAACTTGTTCAAGATAATACAGGTAAATAACTGGCAGACCTGGGACTTCAGTGAGGCTGGTTCTAGCATCTCTGCTCTAAGCACTATACAACATTGCCTCATGATATTTTATGTTGCCTGATTTTCTTAAATTATTTTTACAACAAATTTTTAGAGGGAAAATATATCCTCTCCATTCAGGGGAGGGGGAGGTCAGATAGGGAGGGGGTGGTTAGGAATCAACCAAAATTCTGCTTCATTCTAAATCCAATGACAAAAATTCCCTTTTTAAAATTCCTTCTTTTACCTTCAGCAGCAATAACTAATGCTTGCCAAACAATTTAGAATTTAGAAGGTCCTTCCACATCATTCTTCGCTTCAAAACCACCCTGCAAAGTCACTATTTCATTAAACCCAATTTAAAGATGAGGAAACCGAGGCCCAGAAAAGACAAATGGCTCACTCATGGTCCTAGTTTCTGGATTCTCAGCCCCATGTTCTGTCTACTACTCAGCATGCTTTAGACAATTTCAAAACAGTTTTTTTCCACTTCTTCAGCCTAGCAATCACTCAGGAAACCACCAAGAACAAGCTGAAGTTAGGAGAACGACAGGTTCGAGGTTGGCCAAACTAACTTACAATCTTGGAGCCTTAGGGCCAAAAGGTCTGGGCAACCAAAGGGACTGTCCCTTTGAAACCTCTGCTATAGGCAAGTGATCTTGCCTAAGGAAGCTTTGTAGAATCAATCTTTCTCTTCTATTCTTTCCCCTAAAATGTTACTCTATCTTTTAAAGACCCACGTTAGTCCTAAAAGTCTCTTCAGAGGTTGCCAAGAGACAGAATAAAATGAAGATCTTGATGAGGGCACTAAGGATGCTACAGTAATTGATACCACTAGTCAAAGTGTATAGAGAGCTTGCTACAGGCCAGATACTGCCCTGGCAATGTTGACATACATTTAATCTCACAACAGCCCTATGGGGTAGGTGCCATGTTCCTGATGAGGAAATGAGGCCCAGAGGGTGTCCATCACAGGTCTGACAGGGAGAAAGTGGGGGAGGAAGGGTTAGCAGTCCGCAGACTGCAGAGTTAGCTTTTGGCCTTGAAGCCCTCATCTATAAATCAACGTCAGACTCACCCCCCCTGCATGATGGCATTCTTTGCATATCTGATCTTCCTAGGAAATATGGCTCCTCTAGCAAAGACAACTGTGGGGAATACAGCAGCTCTTAAGGTTAATGGTCTAGAAACTATCCTCCTCTTATCCCCTGATATTTTCTTTTAATTTAAAAAAGTGGGGTTTGTTTATTTGCATGATTCCTTCAAAGCATATTTCCTGACCTAAAAAAATTTTTAAACCCAGTAATATAGCACAAAACGAACTTAATAAGAGAGCATGCTGAGTGGATGATGGTGTGTTAAGTGGACTCATCAGTCATCCTACCAGACTGAATGGGCGGATGAGGAGAGTGTTTAAGAGACTCTGAAGGGAAGTATTACTCCGTGACTGCAAGTTTTTCAAGTTTGGAGGGCATTATTTGGTTATCAGTCCTTTAAGAAGCACACTATTGAAAGACTTGGCTGGGAATGAGTCCTAGGTGATCTGTAAATAATCTAGGGACATTTACAGAGTGGAACATTAACATGGTGAAGGGGAGGCTTTCAATGGGTCACTGGCCTGTGAGCTGTTTCTAATTGGAGGCTCTGACTCCACCTTTAACTGTGTCTACTTCTCCAACTACAACTATTGCATTAAAAGGACCAAATGGAGCAGGTAGAGGGTGAATTCAAATATAAACACTGACGATGTGGCCACTTAGGCGGTTAGAAGCAGTAAGCGTCCCCGTGGCAACAATACAACTGTTAGGGCAAGTGCATGAAGGGTGAGGCCCCTTCAGGGCAGCTGCAGAAAGAAAGCCCCTATTAATCCCTTAACTAAACAGCTGATGGATTTAATCTTTCTGTGCATAGGCTGTAACTCTGCAAACACAGGATTACTATATAGTTTAAAAAATCAGAACAGGCTACCGAACCTTTACGGATTTCGTCAACTTGCTAACAGAGGACAGAAAATAGAACTTTAGTGGGCTTTAGTCTATAATTCACTGTCACTCTAGCTTGAAAAATTGTAAGAAAGCTTCATTCCCGGATTCAATCACAAAAAGAATAGGTCTCTATTTGAAGAGGGACCAGGTCTCAGTCTCCTGTCTTGGCATCTAGTTTCTTTTGATTTTGCATTCATTGCTATTTAAAATAACAGCACAAAAAGATTCAGCCAGGGTTATTTTGCATAGTAGTATAAGAAAAGGAACCATTACCTGGTATAATCCCCTTTGGATTCCTAAAAATAAAAAAAACAAAGGAAAATGAGATCAGTATGTATTCATGTTAAAGAAGCTAAATAAATTTCATTGTTGGTCATTTTCCCCTCTTAAAGTGCCTGAGTTTTGTTTTTGAAGGATGTCCACAAGGAACACTTTCCCTAGGGCCACAGAGAAGAATGCGGCATTGATAAGACGACGTTAGTATCCGTGAAATATTTCTTACTCTTAACAGAAGAGAAAACTGTATCTGAAAAAGCACAGATGATTATACGCCCTTTTACTTTTCTAAGATCATATGATAAACACTTGTCTTTTTGGGTGGCACACTTTTTAGTCTGGATGCAGACCTTTAAACCATGACACAGGTAAGTCAACACATGCTATTTATTTTCTTTTAATAAATCAGCATGGAATATACACGGTGTTTCAGCTACTAGTGCCTTTAAGAATTAAAGGGCTCTTTAACTCACCCTCAAGAAAATACATACAAAAGTTACTAAATTTGAATGAAAATTACAGCTGTTGTAACAACTGGTGCCTCCCAAATTCAAGTAACCCAGAGTTCTTTTCCAGGAGGATGGTCTAACCCCAGAGCAGTCTAAACTTCATTTTCCTTGACGAGATGCAATATCACCTACAGCTCACACAAACTTCACTAAGAAAAGAAACGGTGGCTCGCATTTTGCTCTAGCAGAGAACCAGCTGGCTTAAAAACCCAGCCACTGGCCCACACAAAAGTTTCAGGGCTGCAGGCAGTTCACAAAAACCAACAAACAGACAGGAGTGAGTAAGAGGCAACTGGTGGATTCTTACCTGTAAAACAAGCGCTGCTAACTTGAAGATGGTTTCACTGTCTACTTCAATTTGCCCCTGTTGGTGAAAATGAAAACATCACTGAACACAAGCGGCCTTAGGTAGCAGGTTGCAGCAAATGGCCGTGGAGTTGGGGAAGCTGTCACAGCTTGGCACCTCCAGTTTACGAGCAAATGCAGATCATACCATTGTAGGGAAAAGGGAGGGGGTGTTCGGAGAGACGCATCCAGGGTTAAGGGGAAGCTACACTGTGTGTGTGTGTGTGTGTGTGTGTGTGTGTGTGTGTGTGTGTTTAATTAGCTGTGGGGAATTTTGTTTAGAGAGCAGTATTCTGGAAGAAACATGAATGACTTTGAGGCTGAAAATTCAGACAATTTCTAAATGAATAATTCTTATTTCTGCAAATTCATTTTTAAACTCTGCAGATTTTCTTGAATTAGTTTGTTTAGGGTTTCCTGAAATAATTTTTTTTCTCTGTGTCACAGCATGGCTATTTTCTTATATGCACAATGCAAATAGTGTTAAAAATGTAAATTCACTTTGTGTCAATGACACATCATTGAATTAAAATCTATTCCGTTAGAGATAAAACGTGAAGCCTTAGGAATCTGTGACAGCAAATGCTCAGAAGACTAAAATTCTGCTCCTTTGTACTGAAGTTTGATGAACTCTAATGATCCATTTTCCACTATTTTATTATTTTTTCATCCTTCAAGATTCCAAAGAAAAATAGGAGTTCTGGGCCTTGGAAAACAGGAATGTTTTTTCAGTAACCAGGTAGGAATGTATAAGGTGTGTGGACAGGAGTATTGTCTCTGTAAATAACACTCAAATGTTCCTTCATTTATTCTGTGAAATGTGGTGATATATGTTAATATCATTACTGCATCATCTAATATGTTACAACAATACGTCAGTGAGTGGTATGGAGGGATATTTATTAAAAAAATTTTTTTGAGGTGTGTTAGCTTCTAAGCATTGACACATGCTAAAATAAATCCATATTATCCTCTCCTTGCCTAAATCCAGTGTAACTAGGAAATCAAAGTGCACAGTGCATAAGAACACAGGACTCATGAGCCTGGCACCTGCCCTTCAACCTTTCTTTCTTCTTGCTACCTGTTGAATTTGGGCTGGAGAGTTTTTCTCATACCAACTGCATCAATGGTGAGTAATTACAAAGTTTTAAAGTAAATGCACACTGGAGAGCTTTACAGAAGCAGTTAGCTCAGTGAAGATTTCTGAAAGGATTATGCTTTTCTCTCAGGTTTCCAAGTGATTTGACTGGGGTTCTCAAAAAAAAAAAAAAAAAGAAAACTAATAATAATAATTCTTTTAAAAGCCATAAAATAAACCAAAAATCCAGTGATAACTATCTGTGTTTCCCTTACGTTACAAAATGAAAACAAATTTTCATCTTACAATATCTGTTTCCCTTCTGAAACCTGAGGCAGGGGATCTGCTTCAAAGCTTTATTCTTAAAAACTGACAGGCCCAGAGCCTTGGAATTCAAAGCTCGCCTATAATCTCTAGAAACAGATTATAAAATCAAAGAGAAGCCAGGTTGATTGTACGAATCAATTGCCTTCTGTCTTTCAGGCAAGAGGCAGTAGTTTTCTAATCTGGTGAAAGACGGTGGAACAGTTAATCCAACAGGTGAGGTGGGTGTTGATCAAGATTAAATTTTAGAAGGTTAAATTCCTTATGTTCAAAGAAGAAATTCCTGCAGAGAGAGGGGGTGGGGAAGGAGGGGGAGGGGGCTCAAAAGCATCTCTGAGGAAATGCTTTTAAGTCTGGAAATTAGGCCCAGACTTAAAGTCAAATTTGTCTTAAAATCTTAGAGAACACAAAAAGTGGAGTATTTAGGATATTAAAATAACAAAAGCTGAATAAAATATGTGGATAATTATTGCCAAATCCCCTGACACCCTGTGACCCCTTTTCCCTCATCAGAACCTTAGGTGAGTCATCTGAACAATATTTTAAACACCAAACCTTGCAATTTAGTAAATAGAAGCTCAGCAGATAAATAGTCCTCAACACATACTCTTAAGGATGCTGCCAATAATTGTCGATTGTAGAATGGTCATTAAATATTAAAAATGCTGAACTGAGGAGCTGAAGCGTGCACAGTACCAGGCTCAGCCAGCTCCAGAAGAGTGGGCAGACAAACACGCAACTCACATGTGGACTTTTACCTATACAAGTGGCCCCAGCACAATTCTGGTGGAGAAGGGTGATGGTGAGGTGAAGAGGTGGGGCCTCTCAAAATCTTGTTCCAGGCAGAGAAGAGAATGCATGGTTTGGCAAAGCCCCACATTCTTTTACGTACTTCGGCCCCACCTTGCTTCCCTGCTACCCACCACTCCAGAAATCCAGGGCACCATATTCTGAGTTCTCATACTGTTTGCCAAAGTTACTTGACTCATGCACGGAGTTCACCAAACAATGGATCAACCAAGAGTAATAATACTACTTGCCTGGTTCTCAGCAATTTCACGTGGTGGTATTTAATTAAGACTTAGAGAGAATTCAAGATTTTCATGCCTGAAGTGTAAAAGTTCTTTAAAAACTGCAGCCTGGCCTAAGATGTAAGATTTCTTTCACTTACAGCCATGGCAACAGAGGTAACCTTATAGGTACTGGGCAAGCTAACACTTGAGAGAGGGATCTCCTCAAACAGAGAGGTAACGGGATCCTTCAGTGGGTTTCCATGACTGTCCAGGATAAACAAAGAGAAGCAGAGAAGTGACTCAAATGATGTGGCTGAATGCACAAAGGTAATATGAAACAGTATCAAGTGCCGGTGCTACGCCCCCACGGCTAATTTATCTGGCTGTGGCTTCAGTCCCTAGGTCATCACTAGGCTCAGGCTCCACTTTGGACGTCTTATTTTTGTCCTTGGTTTGTTGGCTCAGTGGACCAAGATATCACACTAAAGAGGTGAGCTCTAGTTTGGATTTGCAAGTAGAACAGAACAAAAGAAAGTTTTAGAACTTGAAAGGGAGTTTAGTGAAAATATGACTTCTGTTATTTTAATGTGATGACACTAAGGATTAGGGACACGGACTGTACTACTCAATCCCACAGCAGAAAGTGACTCTGTCCAGTGCTCTTCCCACTCTTTCACATACTAGTTAATTTTCTGTGACTCCAGTGTAAATCTGTCTCAAGGAATCTTCCAAAGGCATGTTTTTGGTAAAAACTGGAATCAGATAAGAGTAAAAAAATGACTCCGAATGCCACTTCCACCGTTGGTGGGGTGGTATGTCACCATAAAACATACACATTCCCAGTAGAATAGGAAAATTATTGCTGAAAAGCCATCCTGCTTTTCTGTATTGATGGCACTCTATGGAAACTTATCCTGCACTATAGCTATGGACATTAATAACTTGGTCACAAACACTGAGAATTTAGAGCTAAAGTTGAGAAACTATTTCGAGAGAGCTCAGTTTATTTCCAAGTCTACCTTTACTATCTACTTTAGAGTTAAGTCTACAAAAAAATAAATGCAGAAGGGATGCAAGGTTCCATTTGCAATGATCACAGTACTAACTGATTTAGGCAATAATCTTCAACAAATAAAATCCTTCGGGTAGAAGACTGATGAGAAACAGGAAAGGATATTAACATAATCACAAAGTATCTCACTGTAGGAAAAAATTATTTACAAAGGGAAAAATGGTAACTCTTCAAGGAAGAAACCTGACAGATACCATCTTAACCAAGAGACGAGTATCACCAATAACTAGACAGACCAGTATCACATGCCCCCTGATGGTGTGCCTGGAAAAGCACATCACTTCACCTACACACATTGCCATGCTAGTAAATGTAAATGCAGGGGAGAGGTGCCATGAGCCTTTACTTGTTGCATTTGCTGATTTCCATGGTGCAAATACTCCCACTATCGTTGATTTTAAGCCACCGATATGACACTACTAAACACAAAGTTGGGAAGAGATGTGAGAATCAGCTGTCATAGATGGGACAAGGTGCCTCAAGTACACCAATGGGTAGTATTCTTGCCAAAAATCCATCACTAGAGCTAATCATGAGGAACTATGAGAGAAACCCAAACTGAAGGATATTCAATAAAGCATGTGGCTCATACTCTTGAAAAATGTCCAAGGGATGAATGCCAAAGAAAGGCTGAAGAATTGTCCCAAAGCAAAGGAGACTAAAGAATCAGTAACAACTAAATGCAGTGTGCTATCCTGTATCAACAGTAAAACTTGTTCTGAGGGGTAATACTGGGACAACTGGACTACGTTAGTCAATAAAATAGCTTTAGTGTTAAATGTTCTGAATGTGATTAACATAATATAATTACGTAAGAGATGTCCTTGATCTTAGGAAACATGCAGGGAAGAATTTGAGGGTATACAGTGCAACTTACTGTCAAATGGTTCAGAAAAAAATTAGTCATGTCAGGGGGAAGGAGAGAGGGAGCCAGTGTGGCAAAATGTTAACAACTGGTGAATTGGGTTTAATAGACATACCGGCATTTCTTTGTGCTACACTTACGGCTCTCTCTAAGTTTGAAATTATTTCAAAATGCGAAAATAAAAAAACACTGACACCCAAGAGCATACTTTCTCTTTGCTTAATAAACTGCTATTTAAGACTGTTAAAAAAAAAAAAAAAACATTGACACCTTTTCCCGGAGTGCTGGATATCTATTTGTCTTGCCTACCTAGGACCCCTCCCCTTTTTCAAGGCAGAATATCTCATTCTTAGGGAGAACTGTTTCTTCCCCTACTGGCACTTGTGGAAATACAATCATCATTCTGTGGCAAGTGATGGAAGCTGGTTCAAAGACCTTCCCGAGGATTTTCCAGGTGAGAACTAAAGGGAGAAAGAGCTCTCTCTCTCTCTCTCTCTCTCTCTCTCTCTCTCAGGACAAAGTTGGGAAGATGTGAACTACATAGAATCAATGCCACAGATGAAGAGAAAGGAGCTTTTTGACATTGGTAGTCAATTGTATCTACTGCTGAGCTGGGCCGACTTCAAAGACTGGTTAAAACTTAAAAACTGGTAAGAATGATGACTTGGTTGCTGCTTGGAGCTCTCTTTGGTTGACAAGTAAGCCAGCAAACAAGTGTGTAAAGAACAGATGTGGTAAGGACATGCATGGGTGAGTGATGCAGCTCCCAGGAGCCTCTCTAATTCCTTCTGTGCACACATCTACAGGCAGGGAGGCCTCTTACGGATCTAAAAGTCCAGAGCTATAGGCTCACTGTTTTTTACACAATTAGTTTTGTGGAGAGGCCACATCAACACCTAAGACCTGCCTACTGTCTTACAGGGCAATTCTTGCTAGGCACAGAAACATCCTTCCCTGAGGATTCCTATAATCTAGGGGTCATCATGCCCCCAAAGACCGGCCATGATTACCCCACCTGCACCCTTTCCTCTCCACGTACAAATTAACCGATACTTTCTGCTTTTTGTCCAAGCTCTCTATGAGAGGTAAACGTTTATGGTCTCAAGAATGTATTTCCTGTTTGTTCTTCTAGATCAGGTTTGCAATCTCAGCACAACTGAAGTTTTAGTTAGAGAATTCTAACTAGAATTGTGGGGGCTGTCCTGTGCACTGTACGGTGTCACACAGCATGCCTGGTCTTTACTCACCAGATTCCAGTAGCATTGCCTCCCTAGTCGGGACCAAAAATGTCCTCAAACATTTCCAAATGTCCCCTGGGGCGGGGGATTGTGGGGGACAAAGTCACCCTGTTGAGAACTACCACTAGATTCTTAGTTCTATTCTTGCATTAAGTTAGAAACATCAGAAACCTACAGAATTGAACCATAAGGTTTGGCCCAGGTAAAATGTCCTTTTTATAATGGGTTTTGACATTACTCCACTGGCTTGTATTGAGAAACAGTATAAAAAACAACCTCAGAAACTCATTAGTTTAATAACTCAAGGTGTGTTGTTGAGGACATAGTTAATTACATCATGTAATATCCCCTTAATATCAAAGGCCCCATGGGACAACCTTCTGAGCTTTAGGTCCAGTAGGGACTGTGTTCCTTTATGCAGCTGGGGATGGGTTTTTACCTTAATGGTCACTGTGAGTTATACAAGTAATCATAACTCCCTATGGCTTTAGCTCTTACGAGAAACTGAATTTCAAATCTGTGGGTTATATGCTTTATACCAGCCATGCTAAATGTTTCATACTACCGTAATCTTGGTAGCCGCTAATTATTTCTACTTTTATTTTCTCATATATAACTCTTGATTTCATGAGTTTAGTAAATATTTTAGTGGTTTTCTTTTTTTGATTGAGATATACAGCAAAGAGCACAGCTTGATGAATTTTGATGTTTATACACTCACATAACTATCATTCAGATCAAGATGTTAACATTCTCACTAAATTTTTCATCTTAGGGAAATACATGTATTTTTAAAAGCCACAGCCAATTGATAAAATTATTTCTGCTAATTAGAGAAGTATAACACTGCAAAATTGTTTCAATTTGCATTTCTTTGATTAGTGACCAATTTGAGTACTTCCCTTGCAGTCACATATTATTTGCGATTGCCTATATGTGAAATGAACTTTTGTCCACTTCCCTATTTGAGAACTTATGTTTTATATGAGCTACCACTGTTAACCCTTTGGCAAATCTATTGAGTAAAAACTGTGTCCTTCTATTTGTTTTCCTTGGACGTGCTCTCTTTCTCCTAGCCTGTGAAGTCAGATTGGATGTAGGCCTAGCTCCCCCACGGAAAGAATCTGTGGGCCCTAAGCAGGTTACTTTTTCTGAAACTCAATTCCACATCTGCAAAATAGGGAATGATAATATTGAATTCACCGAATTGTTCAGAGCACTAAAGTACAAATATAAAGCATTTATCATAAAGTCTAGCTCCAAAGACTCTCTCAATATTATTCTCTCTGCACTAATGTTTACCATGTTGCTTCTTACTTTTTTAACATATTATTATATCTACGGTAATCTACTTTGTTCTGGGACACTGTTCAATTTTTGTGTAGTTCCACAACATTTATTCATTGTTCCATTACAATGAATCTCAATATCTGATTAGATAAATGCTTTATGTTTCCATAATAGTCTTAACATTCTCCTTCATTAAATTTTTAAAGACATTTTAACATAATCTTGTCAAGTTTTAAAAAAGATATAATTATTTGACTTCTTTTCTCAACCATAGTATGTATGACTGTTGAAATTGCTTTATCATGATCATAAAGTTTTATGATATACCATAAAGATCACACACATCCAGTGTTAGGGTTAATACACAGTATTTTATATTTTCCAGTGTAAATGGCCACTTTTTCTTTTATTATATATTTGGTTGTCATTATAGAGGATTATTATTTTTAGTGTATTTAACTTGTATTCAATTTCTTCACCAAAGCCCATCTGCCAGTAAGTTTTAACTAATTTGTTTCCATTTTCTAGACACACAGTGAAATTGTCTCCAGATATTTTGGCAGTCCTTTGCAATGTACACAGTATACCAAACTGCATTGCATGAAGTAGGCATTTTACTGAACACATCAAAACTACACTCTTCTCATCCACTGCTGGTGCACTCTAAGCTAGTTTTGGACCAACTTTTTGGCACTGTCTATTAAAGCTCAACACATGTATGCACTATGGCCCAGCAACTAGGCTCCTGGGTATATTTTAACAGACATGTTTACATATGTAAATAATCAAATACTACAAGCTGTCCAAATGCCCACCAGTGGGTAAATGAACTGTGGTATACACATACTAAGGATTGTTATTTATCAGGGAAAATGAACAAGCTGGCCTAAACTACATACAACAGTATGCATGAATCTCAAAAACACAATATGAGCAAAATATGACAGACATTAAAAAGCACGTATATTGTCAGGATTAAAAGTTACAGTAGTGGGAGGATTAATGACTGGAAGAGAACATGCCAGGGGCTTCTTAGGTGATATTCTGTTTTCCTTGATACTGATGCTAATTACACAGATGTGCTCAATTTGTGGAAGTTCACTGAGCTGCACACTTACATTATATGCACTTTTCTACATGTATGTTATACTTCAACATAAAGCTAAGAAACAAACAGGACTCCTGATCTTCCCTGAAGCCTTTGTCATCTTACTGAAGGGCAATTCCATCTTTAGTTGCTTAGGTCTAAGACCTTCATGGCACCATTAGGAACAGAGCTGGGCAGTGAGTAACTTGTACAACTGCACTTGGTGACCATGTTTGCACCTTCTAATGCATTATACACCTGATTTATTTTCTTTATTGTCTTTTTTTTCCTGTCCACCATCAGCTCTGCCTAATATTAGGCAACATCCTTAAGGGCGTAGGTATTTATCTATTTGGGCCCTAGCTATATCCTCAGGATCTAGACACTACCTGGCACATAGTGGGTGCTCAGTAATATTTGTAGAATATCAACTAAAAGCATAGTGAAATAAAAAGTTGATAGCTGTATTTACATTTTTTAAAAAGGGAATGCTTCTTGTGTTTCTTGATTCACTAAACAGATTTCCCTTGATCTCAACTCAGTATAAGGAATCCTAGCTTTTCAACCAGGAGAATATAGCCCAGGCTTCACCAGCTATGGGAACTGTAAGTACAGTACTGAGGTGGCATGGACTAGATAGGCAAACTTAAGATACTGAACACACACTGGTGTTAGATGTCAAAAAGCCTTCCACTTTTCTGGGTTCATTATCTAAGAACATTAAAGGAAAATAAGAATGCCTGTCTCACATACTACATGGAGTTTTGAGGACAAAAAGAAAACAAGATCTAAAGATGCTTTTCAAAAAGGAAAAAGCATTACAAGAATAACAAACAAGTACAGGTGATTTTTGTGGGTGTGGATCATAGTTTCAAAGACATAAGCATTATGACCAAAGTATCTGGGCAGACTGCTTCTCAGAAACTTGATCACAGTGAAGACAGAAGCAAAGAAAGAAAGTCTGTGGCATGTGAATTGGTGGGAGAATAATACAAATGACCACATGGGTATGGAGACGAGAAGGGAGGGAACACTAAGCAGACTGTACTTGCCTGAGGATTGGCCCAGGAATGGTTTGTACAATGCATTTTATTTTTAGGTGGGCAAGTGGCATATACTTTTTTTCTTGGGATGAAATTCCAACTACTGTAAACAGAAACCAGACCTTAGTTTCTAGATATCACTCTCCATTGAAAGAAAAAATGGCTGATTCCCAGGCCATGGCAGTGGAAATGTGTCGAGCATCAAAATGAATGACAGGATGGATTATGATGCATTGAACAGAAAGGAATGCATGAGTCTGTGCTGATATTGCAAAATATTATTAAAAGCTGAGGATGGAGGAGTGGAAAAGCTATTCTTTACAGATGAATGCTGACTGAGAAATGTTGAAGATGACTGACAGAATTAGAGAATCACCATTTACAGTCACCTTAGTACTAATGGACTTGGGCAAGATCCACAATGGAGGCCAAGACCATTAGATCGAAGACTGTTGGAAACAGAATGGTCAAGCAGCCTCGAAGTGTCAACCCCTAGACAAGTTACAAAGAGGAACAGGAATCTGGAAGATCCCAACTTACCCAAAAACAAGGTATACTGACATTGCAAGCCTCCCTCTGAGATACACTGAGAACTACATTGTTCATGTAGTACTCCTGCCACAAGCAAATTATATTAGGCTAGTGGCTCTCAAATGTTGGTGTGCAGCAAAATTACTTGGAGAGCTCATAAAGAATACAAAGGCCCAGACTCACTGAAATGGGATAGGATGAAACAAGACAGCGTGTGGCTCTCTGTATTTTCACGAAGTTCTCAGATGATTCTGAGACACATTTAACATCATACATGTAAGAACCCATGAATTAAGACAAATCCTAATTTTCCCAAATCAATAGACATTTTGCAAGAAAACTGACCTACACTCTGCAAAGATACCAGTGTAAAAAAAGCCAAAGAAAGACCAGACACCTCTTTCCAATTATGGAGACTCTAGAGGCAAGGCAACTAAATGCAATGTGTGATCCTGGATTGTACCCTGGATCAGAAAGGAAAAAACCACAAATGCTATAAAGATTATTGAGACAATTAAAAAAATTTGAATGGTAACTAGATAGTAGATACACACAATTTGTGAAACGTGGTATTAATCTCATAAAACTCTAAACTCCATATGGACAGAGATTTGTTTGCCAATGTACATACCCAGCCCCTGGATAGTACACATTCAGTAAATTTCTAAATGAATTAATCTGTACTTAAAATTTAAAAAAATAAACCTTCATATGGCAATGTTTTTCCAGATCATGCTGCAAAAAATACCATCAGGAATATGAATCTTCTTACTCCCAATTCTTACTTTTATTTTCCCCCTATTCTGACTCCTTGAGGCTCTGCTTTATTCTTTGTTAAGCCCAGAAAGAATGAGATTGTCACATGGCCCAATATCAGACAGACTGGCTCCAGCATTCTGCCAATATCTGAATCCTTTTTATAAACTCTTGCACCAACATAGTTTCAAAGCAAGGGAGTGAATGTTTATGCGACTGCCCTGAAAATTAGAGGTGTGGTGATCTACAGCCAAAATGTTCAACGATGCAAGAAAGGCACAAAGCCTAAATTAGGTCAGGCTCTGCTAATAAGCGTGGAGGTTCCAAGGCACCCACATCTGATAAATAGGAGGGGAGACAACTGGGGAACAGATGAATAACCATTATTAAACAAACACTTAGAACCAAGTTCTTCACTTCTGTACTTACCCTTAAGCATTATATGATTACATACACAGTGGACTTTAATTACAGCATTTTAATTGTTTAAATGCACCCTGGCATCAATATATGATTATAATATGAATTTAAGCCAAACTCAGAAAAGTTCTGATGGAAAACTAGTCACATGTTTTAAAAAGTTCAAGGTGTTTGCAAGATATTCAAGGATGAGTAGAGGGAGAAAAGATGAATCAGAGGAAAGTTATGGTCATAATATTTACAATTAAGTCTTTGAATAAAGAAGCCCTGTAAATTAGTATTCTGTCTGGATTTTTCTTTTCTTTTCTTTTGCTTGAGTAAATGTGAGTGATACTTTGACTTCCAGGACTACTGTGTATCCATGTGATTGGGTCTCTCATTTATTTATTTATCCAATAAGGCATGCCACATTTAAATGATTTCCACCAACATTCTTCTTTCATCCCATCGTTGTGATTATTTATGCACAAGTAATTTTATAAATGAGAATATCTTATAAGAGTGCTCTTGGGAATTTTGAAATAATATAGCCAATAACAAAAACAAGAAACATTTAAGTGCTTCTTATCTGTTCCAAGAGGTTGAGACATACTAATTCTTTGAGTCCTCAGGACAGCCTGTGAGGAGGTGGGGTCATCACCTCACTTCATAGGCGAGGAGACTGAAGCTGAGGAAGAGAGAGTGGATCGCTGCTTAAGGCCCCGGCCTGAGTGGGGCAGAGCCCAGATTCAAAGCTAGATGGCTGGGGCTCCCGCTCTTGCCCTTGCCATGCATGGAGCCATATTTTGGGTGGTTTCACTGTGAAAGTGAACAAACAATTGGCTGGGGTTCAACACCCATGAAATACCTACTGACTCTAGGTGAGAAGTAAATTGTGCTCTCATTTACGTTCTTAATAGATTTATAATTGTTACTATTTGCGGCCAGTTCAACAGGTTTCACTGACATGGATATCTCAGTCTATTTCCTAATGAATCTATATTGCAAAATATTAATATTAGGCCTACTTAATTATGAAATGGAAGCCTTCTATTCCACTTCTTCTGTTTAAAATACATAAAGCCCCTCAAACTTCCTCTTTAGACCTCTTAAGAACGTATAACACCACAGGAAGGCAAATGACATCTGCTTCTAGTTTGGGTTAAAAAACTAGGTGACAGAAACATGATAGATGGACATCCATGATATAAGTGGATGGACAAAGATGGTTGGTGTGGATAAATATTTTTGGATTTCTTTGCCAGATACCTTTTGAAATACAAGACTTATACTTTCAAAGATGTCAACCGTAGCATTTTCAAAAGCAGGAAATAAACAAAAAAATTTGATTTCTAAAAGTAAATTGAGAA
This sequence comes from Manis pentadactyla, assembly GCF_030020395.1. Taxonomy (NCBI): domain Eukaryota; kingdom Metazoa; phylum Chordata; class Mammalia; order Pholidota; family Manidae; genus Manis; species Manis pentadactyla. The sequence goes on along the minus strand of NC_080019.1, from coordinate 220,421,812 downwards.
AATGTCTTACAGAGTCTTTTGATCCATCCCCAGTATTTAAGATAATGTATTGTCAGCTGAATGGACCACATACCTCCTCCTCCCTCGGTCCAAGCATTTACCATACTATTTTTGACTTTTTCTGAGTCACAATTCAGCTGTATGATAAATTATAAGAATACTTAAAGCTCATTTCTGAGATGATGATATACCAAAAGATGATGGTATATCAGTACTGGATTTAAATGTTTTAAGATAATTTGTGTTCAGTGCACCATTATAAAACATAGCTCTTCTACAGTGTAGCATAGAGAAGGCAAATAGTGACTCTGTGGCATCTTACTACACTGATGGGCACTGGCTGCAATGGGGTAAGGGGGGGAATTGATAATATGGGTGAATGTAGTAACCACATTGTTTTTCATGTGAAACCCTCATAAGAGTGTATATCAATAATACCTTAATAAAAACAAAACAAAACAAAACAAAAACACAGGTCTTCTAATTGGATGTTTAGTAGCTTTCCAATGTAATCAACCTGTATTTGAATGTCTTACATGTGCTGGAGATACATCATGGAACAACTAATTCAGTCTTTGCAGATACAGCCTGGCTAGTGCCCACTGAAGGGCATTTTTTTGGTATCTCTCTATGACCATGCCCTTTTACTTCTGTGGGCTTCAGTTTTCTCATCTAAGGACCAAACAAAACACCTTCCTCATTACCATGTTGGGGAGGTGGAAAAGTCAAACAACATAGCATGTATGGAAAGCCCTCGAGGATTAAAATTGGCATGTATAATAAGCTATTATTACAAAAACTTTGATTCCCACAAATGCACAAAGCAGCATATCTGAATGCTCATGGTTTAAGACACATAATTTAAATGGTAGGCAAACAGAGGGAGAACCACATGAAACAAAGAAAGGTGAAATATTTATTATAAAACCCTCGACAGCCCTTTAAAATATGGTATTAGATTTCTTTGTTCTTTGTGGACCAGCTAGTCTTCAAGCCGATTCTGATGTTTAGCTTAGTGACCTCACTTGGTAAATATTGACGGTTGGTTATTATGAGAAGGCACGCTCACCTCTCTGTAGACATAACTTGGAGCCTGCAAAATTCAATTTCTGTTACTGATCCTTTAAATCATTTTGCCATCTCAAAATGAGCTTGAGGATTAAAATATACACACATATTTATGCACATACACACACAGTCATATAGGCAAACACTGTCCAATCCCAAATGCTAGAACTCTAAGTTAACAGATACACCAAATAGATTTTAGCTCTTGGTAACTACTCAGATTGCTGGATGTTGACTGCATGCAATAAATCCTGGACAGAAACCATGAATATGAAGCCTAAGTAATGGATTGGTTACCAGAATATACTTCTGTTAGGAATATGTTCTGTTAGGTTAAACCGAGCTAAGACTTATTCCTCTCTCTTAAGAAATTATGATTAGGAATAGTAACAGGAATACATACTTTAAAAAAGTCTCTTTGCCATTAACAGGCAGCTGGAGCAGTACTAAAGTACTAAAATACCTTTCTAGGTTTTAGGAGAATGTTTCCCTCTCAAAGAAAAGTCACATTTAACTTTTTTACAGTCTCATTATGAACTTGGAGGATGATTCATTTCTCTAATTTGTCTTCCATCCCTGCTTTCTTGTTGCTTCTACAATAACTGGCTCTAGAAGGAAAAAGGAAAGTCAATGATATTCCGAGTAGTTTGGCTAAATGGCTGGGGTGGGAGAATATACTGGCAGACTTGGTTAAAAGGAGGTTTTAGGATTAACTTTACTGCCTCTGCATATACTCAATGTCCTCATGTCCTAGAGGCAATCAAAACTTGATGACTTACTTCCTTGGAATTCCAAGAAAAGATGTTTGAATTTAAGAGCAAAGAAGTGTGTCACTCTATTGCTGTAGCTTATTTTACAGTGATTCTTCTAAATGCCTCCAAAAGGCACTTATAGCGAATATAGCAACCAAGGTTACAGTACATACGCTGAGACTCATGTGCTTTAAAATCCGATCATGCGATGCCAAAATCGTACTCCAATAGGTTCAGTATATTAAATTTCAAGGTTGCAAGTGCAATATCAACTCTGGAAAATTCAATTTAGGAGCAGTAGCTAAAATTTAGGTAGTGAAAACAAAATAAGATTGAAAGCTGGAAAAATAGAATTTTATGGTTGTTACTCAGAAATGGTTTTCAATTTGGCTTGATCTTTTCACAAGTGCATTTTGCAAAATTTGATCCATTTAGTTGCTAGTCTAAACCACATTTCTTTTGCTTGGTTGACAAATATTTACTGAGGGCCTGTAGTATATGCCAGGTTCTGTGCCAGCAGTTGGGACATTACACCTCAGAGCTGACCCTGATACCAAGGAGTCAGTTCACTTGCAGGGGGGCAGATACGCAAACAACCAATTCAACACAATGGAAAGAGAGTTAGGAGACACATGTAAAAGATATTTGGAGGCTGGGAGAACCTAATTCCCTGTAGGAAATGGTGGTGGTGGTACACAAGGGAAGGGAACAACTGTTTAAGGGGCAGGAACCCTGGAGCTGATTTCTGAAGGATGAGTGGAAATGTGCCAGAAAGAAATGTAAAGTGAGACAAAGGCATTCAGCAGACAAACACGAACATAAAAAAAGAGAAAGACATTTGGCAGAGATAAGTCTATATAAAAAAGGCACAGAAAGTTGAGAAAGGCTGGCCGGCATCATCAGGGAACAAACTATTCAGTATGACCACAGGGTGAGTATGGGAAGAGGGTGGAGTGCTAAGCCAGGGCTCCCATGTCCTCCGAAGGGGTGACATGTAATAGTAGTATGTGATATGTTAATAGCAAAAGTATTATTTAGCAAAACAGTGTGCCAGACACTGTTCTATACACCTTGTATATATTAACTCATACACGGAAGCAGGAACTATTATTGTCCCCACTTTAACAGTTGATAAAACCGAGGCTGAAAAATATAAGTACCGTGCCCAGGTTTGAGCCAAGATCAGGCTTTTGAATTCAGGCTGCCTGGTTTCAGAGTCTAGCCTCTCACCACTGCATTACACAGCCTCCCCAGGTAGGAGGGCAAGCTCAGGTGCTAAGCAGACCCTAAGTCTTGTTGACTTCACGTTCTAAAGTGCCTCATCTCTGCTGCCCATTTGTTCATTCTTCGATCATTCCCTCTTGCACTTCCTCATCCATTTAATCTTTTGTCTGACACCTAAGTCCTAGAGATAGAACATAAAGAAAACCTGGTCCCTATTCTCAATGTGGGAGTTTATGAAATAAAAATGTGAATTTTTAAAGCATCCTGACTCTCCTTCCCCATGCTGCATATTTATTATTAAAACATAGGAACATATGGAATATAGGAAGAAGACTGGACCATATGGGGTCAAAGCAGCCAAAACATATAAAAAGTTAAAAGTCTAACACAATGTAAGATGTATGCATCTCAACCAAGAAAAATACAGTAAAGAATAAAGTTAAAAACAAGCATACTGTATTTACTGTTCTGTAAATATGTACATTGTAGTTTGGACATGTTTCCATCTCAGTCTACAAGGGCTATTCTATTCCTTTTAATGGCTGCACAGTATCCTATCACATGAATGATTTATAATTTATTTAATCCCCGTTGAAGTGTATTTAGGCAGTTTCCAATTTTCTACTATTAGAAATAATAATCTAAGATAATTTTTTTATGTTTTATGTTTATATGTTCATATTTCAGTAACATCTTCGGATGTTGGATGGGCTAATTCCACAAGTTAATGGATATACTCTTAATTTAATGGGCAGGGCCAAATTGCCCTCTGAAGCCACATAGGCTGTTAAGAGACTTTTGGTGCCTCCAGATTCACACAGTTAAATGCAAATAGCATTAAGATTCTAAGGACGTTGTGCAATATGCTCTATGCAATATAACTCTAAGCGTGGTGAGACCGTATTTAGGGATGATGGGCTGAGACTCTTCCCAAGTCCACCAACGAAAAGTCACACCTAATAAGCTCTCAGTTAAGCAATGGGGTAAGAGGAAGGACAAAAATAACACGACTGGATAGTCTTGCAACAACTCTGTTTTTTAAAAAGATTATTGATGTTTGGCTCACCTGTACTTCCACATTTACTCAAGGTACTAAAAGATGAGCATTTATTAGAAAAGAAAAAGGAGCAAGGTGAAATCTGCAAGGCATTCCTGAGCCACTTTCTCCTCCATTTTGATATGGTATCTACTCCTGTTAAGCACAGAGCAGAAGAGGTCCTACCTGGCTTAATACCAGGTCAAAGTTTGTTGACTAACTCCAAAGGTGTTTCATTTAGAGAATCAAAAGAGACCCAGGTTTTATCCTGTGGCCAGATCTAACATAGAGTAATATATAAGAGGCTTACAGTTGTCTTTTTTTGCTTTATTATTTAATAGCATAGTATGTATGTAGAACAGCATTTTCACACATGTGTTCAGCAGTCTATTAATAAGTATTGCTTGAAAGAAAAATTTCATATGCAAGGAAGTTTGGAAAATATCAGGTTAAACAAAATCACATATTTGTGTATTGAAGGACTTCTTGAAGCCTTTAACATGTCAAGGCATGTTGTGAACTTCCAAGAAAGTGGCCTAGTATTCAAAATTTATTAAACTGTTCTTTGTAAGAAAATAGCTTATGATCGTGAGATAGATTCCTGAGTTGTAAATTTAAAGTACAATATATATGTGTGTGTGATTACAACACCCTAATTCTGTTTATGAGATTTCTCATATCTCAGACTTGGGAAAATGTCTCAAACTGCATTCTCTGTTGTTTTAGGAAGAATTAACAAATAGCATCAAAGAATTCTGGGTATGCTCAGCTCTCTCTAAGGTTCCTGGCATCTTTCAGAGAAACAATTTTGGGTTTTTTTTTGTGGTTTGGTGAATTTTTTCTTTCACTGGGAGTATAGTTGATATACAATATTGGTTTCAGGTATACAACATAATGATTGGACAATTATACACATTACTTTCAGAAATACTACGTTCTAGAAAGTGTTGTCAGACATATCACCTTTAAGATAAGCACAACACACACTACATCTACACATGAATGTACAAATGGAAAAAATCCTTGAGATTTAGCACAGGCCATGGGCAGGTACTAGTGCTGACTATTGTACTGGTAACGCAGCACGCATCAGAAATTCTTACCCTTAATAGAAATGCAATAAATTTTTATTCAATGAATGAATGAATGAATGAAACAAATACTATGATTTTTGGACTCAGGCTGCCTAGTGATTACTGCACTACTAATGAACTGTTTAACCATGGCCAAATTATTTAACTTATTTATGTTTCCATTTCCTCATTTGGTCAAGTAATTGTAACTAACAGTATTGGTTTTTTTGCGGACTAAATGAGTTAATTACATGAAAAAAATCAGTGCCTGCTGCTTGGTGAGCTTTCAGGGAAGTCGAGTTGCCTGCCACCCTCCTCCTGCTCCCCACCCCTAAGCATGGTCCCTACCACACAGTACCTCTTAAACTCCACTCGCTTTTTAACGTTTTCTGCCTTTGCATTATTATAATTTTATACTCACCAAAAAAGACAAGGTGACCAGTACTATTTTAATTTTGCAAGCATGTCTTCAAATCACTGATATGAAAAAAGGGGTAGTGGTAACGAATGTTGAGTGATTACTAAAGTCACATATAAGGTCAAGAAGGCCTCCAAAAAATGACAACTGGAGCCAAACCTACAGTCTGTTCCAGGCCTTTAGGCCTCGGCTAGCAGGCCACAGGGTGTCCCAGGTGGGCCATCCCCCACGCACTGCGTGCTTCCGGGCTCCCCGGCGTCAGTTCCGGCCTTTCCACATCATCACCACCTGGCACCGTGGTTGTTCTGCGAAGGCACGGTGTGCCCCTTTGCATTCTCACCAAGGAAGCCAAACGGGTTCAAGAGCCCTCACTTGAATGACAACTTGGAGAACAGTGCTCTCCTGGGGAACTCTTGATATATATGGATAGTTTCTAAATTTCTGGTAGGTTCTATTCCAACATGAATGCTTATGCATTTTTGAAATGTCATTTTTTTGTCCTCCAGTCCAGTCTGTGGCCCCTAATGTCTGGAGGCACCTATTAACCACCATGAGCTAAGCAGCACCATGTACAACAATGTTCCGAGTAAGAGAGCTTATTCTTAGGATTAACTTATACTTAATACTCAGCATGTCACAGATAGGTCTCCCCCATGGGGAGGAGGGAGAGACAAACCTCATCCACTGAGAGGCAGTACTTCCGGTGAAACTCATGGATGCTGGCGTCATACTGCCTGGGATGAATCTTGGCTCTTCCACTTACTACCTATGTGACCTTGTGGACATTACTTAACCTGTGTACCTCTGTATTCTCATCTGTAAAATGGGGGACAATAATAGAACTTAGCTAATAGGTGAGAGAATTAAACGAATGAATACATACAGTAAGTGCCAGGCAAATTTTATATATTTGATACTCATTAGTTGATATGACCCGACTGATCATAATAACAGCCCCTGAGTTCTAAGTTACTGAGGACATGTTTATTTCCCTGGAGCAATTACTAAAAGGAAGATAGGACAAACCAGAGGTGCTTTTAATGGCCAGGGTCTCCTGCTGGTATAATTTGCCAATATGACACTTTTCCCACCTACTAGCTCTGTGGCATTAAGCAAACTGCTTAGCCTCTCTGTACAGCAGTTTTTTAATTTGTGAAAGGGGATCATAGGTTTCCTGCCTCGTTGTTACAGTGAGGACCAAAGGTAACTTAATGTGTACCACTTAGCATCGTACGAGCACACAATAAATACACAGAAAAGACTTCGGACAATTCTTTCCTTCCCATTAGTCTCAGAGCTGGAAATGGATTTCACACCTTCCTTTGCTCTCTGCTCTTAAGGTGAAATGCCTTTTTCTTTTTTAACTTCCAGTAAAGAGGGGGAGGAGAAATGAGAAATGAAAGGGCCTTTGTATCTGGACCTTGATTCATAATTCTCAAAGTGAGGTGTAGCCCGTTTGTAAACATTTGCATGGTTAACTCACAGAAAACCCAGTGGTTCTTCAGCTGAAGTGTTCAGGGCACTCAACTGAGAATCTTGTTGAAAAGGCTGATTTCCAGCACCCTCCTCAATTATGATTCTGTGGTCTGGAGAGGGGCACAGAGGTAAGAGCTTACTCGTTAAAAATGGACTTTTGTTGCAAATCTGATAAAAGCAGTTACAGCCACACAGTGAGAAATGTGCCCCAATCACACCCATCATTCTGAGATGGGAAACGGGGCTCAGCAAGGCGGAGTGCTGTCCCTAAGACCACACAGCCGGCACGCTTCAGAGGCAGCCCTAGCGCTGAGACCCTTCCTCAGAATTACACTTCCTTCTCAAGATCAAAACACAGAATGATTTTTAATGTATTTTCTCATATTGCAAATTACAGCAGGTCATGGCAGATGGAATATCAATTCACCTTATCACTTGGATTACTTATAAGGACAGGCATACATTAAGCCAGGTTTTGTTATAGCTACTGCTAAGGTAGACTTTCTTTCAGAGAAAAATTTCATTTTCACTGATGTTTAAATTGGGATTTAAGAAAACAGAGGAAAAATCAAGAAATCCTCCGAGCATTTCCAATTATAGGCAGCCTCAAACAGTACTGGCTGGTAGCAGGGACCCAATAAATTATGCTGAATAAATACTCCTATATGTACTTAGCTCTAGCCATGGTTGAACTTGGCCTATAGACCAATGGCTTCATAACTGAAGCCAACCAGAGCTAGTTTTCTGTAAGACTATTATTGACCTTTATTCAAATCTACAGTGACTAGAGAAAAAAATCTAATGGGCTTGTGACTTAAAGAAATACATTTGACTGTACATTAAATTTTATTTTTACAGAATCATTTTCGCTCATTCTTGGTGAAAATTGTAGAGTTACTATAGCATCGCTAAGTGTTATTCAATAATACCTGAAAAATGAATTTTTGAGCATTTTAGATGTTTAATTTCTCAGTAAATTTAGATACATTTCATACTCAATACTGGTCAAATTATATATCAGATAAGCTGTTTTTGTTTATCTGTTGACTTCTGGGAAACAAGGATTGATCATCAACAACACCTATTCATTTTCTGACTTAGTCAACAATCCATTGAATGCCCAATTTGTACCACACTGTGTACATAGCGTTTTGTTTTGGAGTAAACAAAAGTGAAAATCTCTTCAGACTATCCAGGATACCCAAATTCTGAAACGAGGCACAGTATTTCTTTAACACAAAGCCACCCAATGGCTTATTCACTATGCAGTATGAGCAATGACATTTACAAAACTACTGGGAATCACCCAGTGTGTCAGATGACACACCCATATGGCTGAAGTTTCTTAATATAAATCCACATTTGCACAGCTACACAGAGCTTCAGCAACTGTATGAAACCTTATGTCAAGTCATATTTCTTACTAACCCAGCATGCAAAAGGATACTGTGGCTTTGTCAGTATTTGCAAATAAGAGCTCTTTCTTCCTGCCTAGATGTTTCTGTCCTTTGTGGAAGGAAAGAACTGGCAGTAGGGGAAAGCCGTCTGGCAGGGAGGAAGTAGTGTGTGTAGCGGCTGATAAGAGGTGCTGAACACATGACTGGTGGGAAGAATGTCCCCTGTACAGTACGGAAGGGAACCCCATTTAATCTCAGATCTAGCACTGAGCCCCGAATTCACAGCAGCTACCACCATCAGTGACTGACTTCCACCAATTAATTAATAATCCACCTATGTGTGTTCTATGGCTGAGACTATGTACTCATAAAACTTATTTACTCCTGTGGCCATGATTAGATCATAATCCTTATGTGGAATGTTCTTAAATTATCACATATTTTAAGAAATTACTTGAAAGATGCTTTACCAAACAGCTGATTCTCTTATCATTTACTGAATCCTGTAACATCTCTTAGAATTATTTAGTATTAGCTATCTGCATGTTACATAAATAGAAAATATTCAACTCCGAATTCCTACAACTGAATTTAAAAAATTACTCTAATAAAAGTCACAGGTTATAGTATTTTACAATTTTTTTTTCTGTAAAAGTTCTAAATTCAACACTTCTATTTAGAAAGGAGCTTCCAGGAACTGACATTCATAAGGTGGGAGTAGATTTTAAAAGAATTCTGCTTTTCAGTACTTTCTCAAGAAATAATGAATTTAGTATACAAAGCTGTGAGAAATACCACCAGCTAAAATTTGCATCCTATCTTTCCTTGCGTAAGCTACAGAGAAAACAAGCAATCAAGAGGACTATATCCCTGGACCACAGCCAGTCAAGCAGTGAGAAATATCACAAGGGGTAATTGTATTTCTCCACAAAGGAGAGAATGACCAACTGTGGTTTATGAAATGTTTTCCTGACTCAGTAAATGCTGCATTTGCTATAGAGATGTCTGTCTACTTTTCAGTCAACCCTCGGAGTTCTTAAGGAAGCCCACGTCTCAACAAAGAGAGGTTATACTAAGGCCTTCAGTGCTGGAGACATTTAACTTTTCCCATAGAATTAGCCAAAACTACTTTGAATACTTTTGCTTCTGGCCATGATAGAGTAACAGGGACAGGATATACCTGAATATATCCTGATATACCCACCTGAAAAAAAAACAAGATAAAATAAAACAGACAATAAGTATGAAATAACAGTTTTCAAAGCACTGAGCATCGGGTAAAAAGGTCAGGGAACCCTGAACCATACAAACCTTGTGATTGTCCCTACTTATTGCCATGAGAAGGTTTACAGGCTGCGAAAGGAAAAGACAGATGGAGTTGGTGGACTCTCTGAGTTCAGGAGATGGAGCTGTGAGACTGGAGAGACCAAAATGATTGAATTTGCAAGACAGAGTCCAGAGGAATGAGCTCTGCACAGAGAGAACCCTGAACATATGCAGGAAGTCTTTTTTGAGTATTTAGCAGGTACTGGTCACTGTAAGCATGGAAGGAGACTGCCCATGGTTGAGGAAAGAGCTATCTGAAAGGATGAAAGGGAAGAGTACCTTGTCCTCATACAGGGCTGGAAACTGCCTGTTCCCACCAGCCAGACTGAAAAACTCATAAGTAATGGGGCACTGAGTACTTAGGAAGATCTTGCCTCAGTAATGGGGAATAATGAACTTTAGACTGAGCACGGCTCTGGGCCACAGTATCAAAGCAAGACCTGAAAAACATCAAACTGCATCCAAGTAAACTGAACTACATTACAAAGCAAATGTCAAGAATATTTGCAGGAATAAAAAATATGCAGCACCCAAAAAGAAATTAAACAATGTCCAGCATCCAATCAAATATGATCAGACATGCAAATATGGAGAAAAACATGACCCATAATAAGGTGAAAAATCAGATAGTCAAAAACCACCCAGAAATGACACACAGAACAGACAGATGTTCAAGAAAGCAGATAAGGACATTAAAAGAGTATTATAACTATATCTAATATGTTCAAAAAGTTAAGTAGTTAAATGCAAGATATAAAAATGATCAAATTAAACTTTTAAAGATAAAAACTCCAAATATTGGATGAGAAAAACAGCAAACTAGATTGCCAAAAAAAAAGATGAAAGCAATTGAAGACAGCAATAGAAACTATCCAAAATAAAACACAGAAGAAATAATTAAATAAGATGAAAAGAGCATCACTGAGCTGTGGGATAACTTCGGGTGGTCTGGTACGTGTGTAACTGGAGTTTGCAAAGGACGCATGGGTGGGAACAGAAAAAAGTATTTGAAGAAAATATGCCTGAGAGATTTCTAAGTTCGATGAAAACTGTAAAAGCACAAGTCCAAGATGTTCAATAAGCACCAATCACAAGAAACATGAAGAAAGTTATACCAAAACACTTCATAATCAAAAGCAATGATGAAGAGAAAATCTTAAAAGCAGCCAGAGATAATCAAATGTTTACACAAAAAACTGTAACAATATTGTACCTATCTATAACATACCTAAAAGTAAAATGAAGGATACCAGTAGCATAATGGCTGAGACAAGAGACATAGAAATATGCTATTTAAGTAGTGACTTTATAGCATCTTTCTATGCTGATGGACAGTGACTGCAATGGGAGGGGGGACTTGATAATATGGGTGAATATTGTAACCACAGTGCTGCTCATGTGAAACCTTTATAAGATTGTATATGAATGATACCTTAATAAAAATAAAAAAGAAATGTACTATTGTAAAGTTCTATACTACACATGAAATGGTATAATATCACTTGAAGGCAGATATGGTAAGTTAAAGATGTATAGTATAAACCCTGAAGCAACTGGAGAAATAACCAAAGAGTTATCGCTAATAATCCAACAAAGGAAATAAAACGGAATCATAAAATAACTCAATATATCCAAAAGAAGGCAGTGAAAAGGAACAAAGACTAGGTGGGACAAATAGGAAACAAATACCAAGATAGGATAGACTTAAACTTAACCATATCAATAATCACATTAAATGTAATGGTGCACACAACCAATTAAAACACAGAGATTCCCAAAATGGAAAAAAAAACCAAGATGCAACTATAGGTTGTCTATAAGAAATGCATTTTAAGTATACAGACACAAAGAGTTTAAAATTAAAAGGATGGAAAAAGATTCATGCTAAGCCTAGTCATAAGAAACTTGGAATGGTTATATTAATATCAAACAAAGCAGACTTCAGAAAAAAAATATTACCAGGATAAAGTGGATCATTTTATAATGGTAAGAGGACATTGCAATTCTAAATGTTTATGCCCTAATAACAACTTTGAAAGATGAAACAAAGACAGAACTGCAAAGAGAAATAGTAAAATCCACAATGATAGCTAAAGTTTCAGCACCCAGTCAATAAGTGATACTAGAAGTAGGTAATCAGTAAGATATAGTAAACTTGAACAATACTATCAACGAAGTTGACCTAATCAACATGTATAGAACATTCCACCCAATGACTGCAGAATATACATTCTTCCCAAGTGTACAGGGATCATTTACCAAGATGGAGCATATTTTGGGCCATAAATTAACCATAAGTTTAAAAGGATTTAATTCATACAAAGTGTGTTCTCTGACCACACTGGGATTAAATTAAAAATAAATAATAGAAAGATCTCTAAAAATTCCCAAATATTTAGAAACGAAACTCTACTCTTCTGAATAATAATGAACCAACGAAGATGTGCAAAAAGGGAATTTGAAAATATTTGAAGTAAATGAAAATGAAAACACAATATATCAGAATTTGTGGGATACTACAAAATCAGTACCTAGAGGGAAATTTTATAGTACTAAATGCCTGTATCAGAAAATAAAAATCTTTAATCAATGATCTTAGCTTCTATCTTAAGACACTAGAGTAAGAAGAGCAAACTAAACCCAAAGGAACATGAAGAAAGGAAAAATTAAAGATAAAAGGTAAAGATAATAAAGATCATAGCAAAAAATCCATGGAATTGAAAAAAGAAAAGCAACAAAGAAAATGATTGAAACAAAAAGCCAGTTCCCTGAGAACCTTAGTAATGATAAGCTTCTAGCCAGACTAATTGAGAAAAAAAGGAAGAAAACACCAATTACTAATATCAGGATCAAAAGAGGGAATATCACTCAGACTGCAACATGTTAGAAGGATAATAAGAAAATATTATGGGCACTGTCTCCATAAATTTGGCAACTAATAAAAAGGCATGTAGATTGGAGAAGAAGAAGTAAAACTACCTTTTTTGGCAGATAATGGTCATCTATAACAAAAACTTGATGGAATCTATAAAAAACCTACCAGAAATAAGTGAGTTTATCAAGGATTCAAGATCAATACAGAAAAAATCAATTGTATTTCTATATACTAGTAATGAACATTCAGAAATTGAAATAAAAGATACTATGTAAAATTGTATCAGATGTTATGAAAGACTTAGAGACATATAAAATGCCCACTGAAAACAAGACACTGTTGAGAGAAATTAACGATGGTCTAAATAAAGGGAGACATTGGCCTGCTCATGAGTCCCACGACTCAGTATTGCTAAGCTGCCAATTCTTCCCACATTGGTGTACAAATTCAGTGCAATCCTAAGCAAAGTTTTGGCAGAGTTTTTTTTTCTTTTTCTGTAGAAATCGACAAGTTGATACTAAAATTCATATGGAAATGCAGAAACTTGGAATAAAGAAAGCAACTTCGAAAAAGGACATAGTTGGGAGTTTGTTCTGATTTCAAGGCACATTATAAGCTGTGGTAATCAAAACAGTATGTTTCTGGCATAAAGGTTCACAAATAGATCAATGGAACAGAACAGTGTCCAGAAATAACCCCACACATGTATAGACAATTGATTTTTGTAAAAGGCAATGCAGTGCAGAAATGGCAGTAATTTCAGCTGGAGTAAATACCCTATGCCAACATAAAGAACTTCAATCCATACTGTTAAAAAACAAAGTTCATCCAAGTAAATATGAAGATCTAATTGGCTTTATTAGGTGATTCATGAATCAGGCAGCATTCCCTCAAGCAAGTAGAGAGATGCTTCAAGTAATTGTATAAAACGGAAGGTTTCTGTAGACAGGAGGGTGGGGGGAGGGATTTAGTAGCAAAAGAAAAGAAGGGATTGTTTCAGGCAAGGTCACTTTCTCTTAGGAGGAAGACCAGAGGGTCTTATATAGATCACCTCACCCTCTTTTAGGGAAGATAGAGAGACTCAAGTGATAGATTATCTTTTCGATAATGCTGAACAGAAAATTCCTGACTGACTACATTTCTTGGGGAGGTCGAAACTAACTCAGTTTAGGTATTAAGCTCCAGTTTGGTGATTTGGTTTAGTGGAAGTGATACCACATTGGGCCTGTATCAATTTTTTTAACAATCCTTTGTGCCATATATAAAAATTAACTCAAAATGGATCATAGACCTAAGTGTAAAACCTAAAACTCTAAAACTTCTAAAGGAAATACAGGAGAAAATCTTTGTGACCTTGGGTTAGGCAAAGTTAATGAGATACACTATCAAAAAGCACAACCCATAAAAGAAAAGAAATTCATAAAATGGACTTCATCAAAATAAAAACCTTCTAGTCTTTGAAAGACATTATTAAGAGAATGAAAAGCAAGGCTGAGACTAGGAGAAAATATTTGCAATTCATATAACTGATTGTAATTTGGGATTTATACTAAGAAATAGTTATATTTGTTCTTCACCCAGTTTCTGGCACAGGTTCTAAAACCCTTGGAATTTCCTGTGATGAGAGCAACAAAGGCGTCCTTTTTTTATGTTAATGAGGTGACTTTTGGACCGCAGCTAAGATGGGGGGCTGGTTGCCAGGAGAGCCAACCACATGTTTAGAGGGTTGGAACTTTCAGTCCCCACCTTCCCTCCCTGGAATTGGAGAAACTAGGGGCTGGAGACTGAGTTCAATCACCATTGGTCAATGTTTAATTAATCATACCTATGTAATGAAGACTCCGTAAGAACCCAAAGGATGGGGTTTGGGAACTCCTGGGGTGGTGAACCATGGAGACTGGGAGAGAGCATGGAAGGTCCACACCCTTCCCCCATACCTTGCCCTATGCATCTTTTTCATCTGGCTGTTTCAGAGTTATATCCCTTTATAATAAACCAATGAACTGGTAAATAAAATTTTTCTCTGAATTGCATGAGCTGATCCAGCAAATTAATAGAACCTGAGGAGGAAGTCTTGGGCCCCTCCGATTATATCTGGTGGGTAAGAAGCACAGCTGATAACCTGGAGTTGAGTTGGTACCTGAAGGGGGGAGAGGAACAATCTTGTAAGGCTGAACTTTTAAATTGTAGAATCTGATGCTACCTCCTTGTAGATAGTGTCAGAACTGAGCTGAATTGCAGCACACCTAGATGGCATCTGAGAACTGCTTGCTATTGTGAGAAAACCTTCACACACTGGAATGGGTCCAAAACTCCCACTGATAAAGTACTTGTATCTTGAGCATATGTACTCTGAAAATTCAGTACTAAGAAAAGTAAAATCCCAAAGAACCTGGGCAAAAGATTCAAACATAAAGATGTATCATTGGTCATAAGCATATGAGAAATGCTCAATATTGTATGTCATCAAGGAAATACAAATTAAAACCATTATGTGATACCATCACTTAACCATCAGAATGGCTAAAATGAAAAGACTACCATGCCAAGTGTTGACAAGGATACCAAGGAACTAGAACTCTCAAAAACTATTTGTGGGAATATAAATGCACAAACCACTTTGGAGAACAGTTTGGTACTGCTTTAAACATACCCACCATCTGATCTAGCCATTCTCCTCCTAGGTATTTACTCAAGAAAAAAGAAAGCATATGTGCATACAATGCCTTTTGTACATGGATGTCCATAGCCATTTTATTTGGAATAGTTACCAAACTATACAATCCAAATGTATATCAACAAATGAACAGATAATTTTGCAATGTATATGTGTATCAAATCATCATGTCATACACCTTAAACCTACATAATGTTATATGTCAACTATATCCCAGTAAATCTGGCGAAAAAAATGGGAAGAAAACCCTCACAGGTGAATGGATAACAGATTAAGGTATAGCCATCACTGGAATACTACTCAGCAATAAAAAGAAATGAATTACTGATATATGCAACTACATGGATGAATTTCAAAATAACTATACTCACAGAAAAAGGTAAGAAGATTATTGACTATATGATTCCATTGATATAAAACTCTAGAAAATGTAAAGTAAACTACTGTGAGAAAAAGCAGCTCTGTGGTTCCTGGGTATATTTCCTATCTTGATTATGGTGATCATTTCACAGCTATTACGTATGTTAAAACATGTAAAATTATACAGGTTAAATAGGTAAGTCAATTGTATCTCAGTAAAGCTGTTTACAAAATCCTGACAATAACATTGCCATTGCTGATTCTGAAACCAAAAGCTATGATTGCTCAGTGGGCCACCCCTAATTTTTGGGGGGCCAAGGGAAGAGTACCAACGTAGCTGCAATAATCTCCTTGTCTTTTTAGGCCAGGTCCATCCTGGCTACCCCTCAGATTTAGGGTGATGTACGTGGGGAAAAGAGCTCCCACTGAATCTGGGAGTGTTATATAGGTAGATAGCCCGACATGAGCAGGGGAGGAGGAGGGCGACTTCAGCTGGTCTTTATGTTCAACTAGATGTTTGCTTATATTCTACAAATTCTGTGTAAGCTGTTCTTGAAGGATGCCCAGTGAGAATATAGATACCAGACTGGCCAAAACTGGCTAGTTTCAACATGGAGGAGAAACTGACCCAAACTTCACCCCCAAATCCTTAACACAGTAAAAATCATGCCCCTCTGTCATTAGCATCGTGAAAATCACATCTCCACATGCCATGACAGTTCAGTGGGGACCCAATATAGTCAAAAAGCCCTGTGCCCAATCTGAGGGTGGAGCAAGCCCCAGCTCCAGCAGGACTGCACCTGTTCCTTTTGCAACCTAATCTTATTTTTTAAAAAGCCTTCTTTTGTTCCCTCAGCACAACCTCCTCTGGATCTGCCTGCACCCCACGTACTGGGTGAGTAGTCTTGTCTCTTCCTGAACTATAAATCTCCAAGTAAACTCTTAATGCTTAACAGCTTTCCTGCATCCATTCCCAAATTCTTCCTCACAAGCAGACCAAGGCCCTGTCTCTGGTAACAGAAGCAGACCGTGGCACCTGAGATCTTGAAGACTGAGAACATATCCTGGCCACAGACCCCTGCCCTTGCCTAGCGTGTGGTTTGTGGAGGCGTTTAAAGCAATGCTAGTCTGCAAGGAGCCAAGATGAAAACTGAAAGTGTTTAAAAGTTTATGACCTAATGACATGACTGCAACATCTAAGCATGGGATCATTTTTCTAGCAAATCATATTCATTGAATTCTACAAAAGCAACGTGCCTTCCACAGATTGGGTACAAATGGGAAACAACAAAAAGATTGGCTCCTCGCCACAAATAACTGAGACACGGCTTTAAAGCGTGTGTCTCTGAGCAGAGGCCCCTAAATAATATTGATTATGAATTATGATAAGGGTAGGGAAGACTGCTGAAAATGACTTCTGGCCTTTTGTGAGCTTTTGATCACAATCCTATTGACCCATCTTTGTGTCTTTCTGGGTCACACCTTGTGGAATATTAGCTTCATTTAAAGGAGTGCTGACTGTGTGAGCATGAGTCCTCTGCAGATGGCTGTCTTCCCCACTCAGAATTTGAGAAGAGCTTATCCCTTTCTCTCTCTCGCTTTTTTTTGGTGGGATAGGAAATATCAACGGAAAAGATGATGAACATTTTTCTTTGTTGGAGCATGAAAAGACACACACCATTCCCCCCTGCAACTGCAGCCTGTTTGGTGTCACTCACCAAACATAACGAACTCAGCACCTTACCTTGTGTACGCAGGACTTTGCATTCAGGAAAAACAGCTCCACGGTGGTTTTATCCTTCAGAAATGATATGCTCTCAATGTAAAACCTGAAAAACAGTAGAGAAGTTTGTTTCTTCAGTTTTCTCTTTTTCTCAGCATGATTTCATTTCCTCATTCAGTTTCCCCAAAAGCAGCATTTTGAGGAATTAGGGGACGGTTGTGCTGTTTTTGGCCTTTAAGAGAAATCTGCAACGTTTGTATGTATGTACCTACATGTGCATATATACACATATATGCAGATACAATCTCTCAAAAGAAGGTGAGTTAAAAAGAAATCCCAACTGCAATGGGAGGCACACAGTGTTCTCCATTTTATGACACACATTCAGGAGCCATTAATACCTCAGACAGCTTCAAAACAAAGCCCAGGTGAGCTCTGGGCGTTTAGAGCAGAAGCCAGCTGAGTAAGCACTATGAAACTGAACCCTCAGGCCTGTTTGTGGCTCAGTGGTTTTCAGACTTGGGGTGGGTGTGAGGACCCGATGTTTGCCTCGCCCCCGTCCGCCAGGCGAGTTTCACTCACACCCTCCCTCATTTCCTCTCATCTTCCCGGCCCTGGGCTTTCCCTTGGCCAGAAGCCAAGCCCTCAGCAGCAGTTAATCTTGGTCTTTTCTCATGCAAATCATAGTATTCTGGGTCTCAGTCGCCTGTCCCTCTTCTCCGCCTTCGCTTGCTCCATCTGTGAGGCCACAAATTGCAGGTCCCTGTCCTAGGAGGGCTCTGAAACAGCCCCAGACAGCGAGAGGGCACCGGAGCCCTTCACAACTTTCTGTTTTCAAAATCCTGTAACGATGAAGCTGGCCGGGGACGGCCGGCACTGTGCAGTAGGTAGTGGCCAGCTGCCGCCCCGAAGTTTTTCTCAAGTGTTGGAGCCTTGCTTAATGAATAATGCATGAAGATGCATAATGTCCCAAGACAGCTCACAGTGCAGTTCCTGGAGAGAACTTGTTCTCAAACTGATGATAGTCAAGATAAACCATGGCTAAAGCAACAGGGTGACCCTGCCCTTAGCTCTGCAGTCAGGCTTTGGGCATTTGCCCTTTCTTCTCCCCCTGCCCTTTGGCAATGACAAAACACTTGATAAATGAAATAAAGAAAAAAAAGGAAAAACAAAACAAAACAAAACTGAAAAAGGCCAAGAAACACTTTATCACTGAGATGGTAAAATCATTTGAAAAGTTCCACCTTGAATGTTGAATCATCAAGGGAAATTTCACAAAGAGAATAAATCCTTTTTATTTTTACTTACAAGGCTTTATCTCACTTATAGGTGAGATTAATGAAGACTGATTTGCGTTAGGTTTGTGAGAATAGAAAGTTAAGTACCAAGGCAGGGAAGGAAATGAGGAGGTGTGGGGGAAATAGGTTTTGGAATTAGAAAGATCTAGAATATGGAATCCCACCTCCATCCTTATTAGCTGTGTGGCCTTGGGCAAGTTAGTCAGCTTCTTTTTTGTCTTTTCTAAAATGGGTGTCATGACTGCATTTATCTCATAGGGTTTTAGAAGGATTAAATGAAGTATGTGTAAAACATTCAGTAAATATTAGCAATTATTAATAAAAATCGACTTTCTGGAATGTAATGCTACATGGCCTGGGGGAAGTGACTTAAGCTTGTAGTCTAAGATCCCTTGTGTATAAAGTGGACATAATTATGCTCACCTTGGAGGGCAGTTACACATTTAAATGAGATAAATTATTTATAAAGTACTCAATACAGTGCCTGGCATAGGTAGGGGTTCTAGAATTTCTAACTATTGTGGCTCAGTAAATCCTGCATTATGTTAAAGGCTTAACACAATGTCCTTAAAAGGACATGATGGGGTTTGAGCTATACCTGAAAGCCAGGGAAAAAAATGGAGATTCTGTGGGGTATAAAGAAATCCAGGTGGGGAAAATACTGCAGGTAAACGGCATCTCTTTTGGGTGTTGGATAAACATTCGTTATTTGGCTTCCAACGAGACATAATTCATCATGATCCGCATAGTCTCCCATGCTAATTTAGTTTCTCTGACTCCGGCCACTGCTGAACACACCAAGGATGGTCCCGTGGCTCAAAGGCAGCCAGTGAGTAAGCCGGCCTGGGAAGACAGCTCACCCACGAGAGCTTACAAGGGATGAGCAATGGACAGACCGACCACACATGACCTCTCAGACCAGGAGATAGAGAGACCAGTCAAGAAGGAAACAGTTGAGGCCGAAAGAGGTACTAAGCCGCAGCCACGAGGCCGAGAAAGAAGAACAAGAATCAGTACCTGAAGCTGATGGAGCAGAAGCAGCCGTGAGTTGTTGGAATGGTGAGCACAAAGCAAGGAGGAGTCTGCATCCTGAAGGACCTTCCAGGTCAACCAGGCGGTGGTGGTTGTTCCCTGCTTTCTTTGCTCTTCCATGTATTTTTATCTCTGTCAACTAACATACCCTGAGGAGTAGCTCCTGTTTCCTGGGCTCTTACTTGCTGGCCAGACCACGTGCCTAGGGCTTACCATGTACTCTTTTACTGAATTCTCACAACGCTGGATGGGAGATACCTATCATTGCTCCCATTTCACAGATGCAGAAGCCGTTTCTGAGATCAGCCTGCGTGGCAGGGCGAGGTCTGGATTGGGGTCCCTTTGACTCTATAGACAAAGCTTTTAAACAGAACCTTCTCCCGGGCTGCCTCTTGCTCACTGAGCCAGCACTTTTGCGGGAAGCAGAGTCCTCAGTTATTATGTGCTGTTCAATCCCATTAAAAGATAGGCTGAGAAACAAGACTAGTGCAATAGTATCTGTGTCAACATATAAACAAGTACATTGTTCCCTATTGTTTAAAAAGCAGACTAGAACCAGTAGATTCTGCATTAACCATGAAACACCTTTTAAAAAGTTGCGGTAGTTTCAGAAGGGGAAGGCTTTCCAAAGAAAGTGATCTCCCTGCCCGGTAAGAGTCCCTCATCAGTTAAGTAGAACACAGGGTCTGTTTCCTATGCCAAAATTTGGTGATTCTTTTTTTCTTTTACTTTTAATTATGTCATTATATACTTCTAACAGAGAAGGCTAGTATTTTAAAAAGCATAATCTCAGTAACTTTTCACCACAACACAATAATTTCTTAATATTTCATAATTCTTTAATAGCTAAAATCCAGCCCTAATTCAAATTTTCCTGTTGTCTCTAGACTTTTATTTAAATTGTGTGCTTATGTAAAAAAATAAATAATGCTGCAATGGTCTACAGCAGGAGTCACACATGCAAACCTTAAGGGTTGCTGGCTGCACGTAGAACAGCAGAGCACTTTCCTCTGCTCACTCCAACTCTTCCTCCAACATGTGAGCATGTGACCCAAGCTAGACTAGTGAGATTCTTTCACCTTGTAATATAAATGTGATTACAATGACCCAAAGATCGAGGATACTTGAAGCCTATTTGTTCTGCCAGCTGTACCCTGATGAAATTATCCACTGGCTTCTGCTCCCTAGATGCCTATACAAGCCTAGATTCCTGTCTTTTCTAAGGTCTTGTTAGTTCAGTTTCCTTCAATTTCGTTAGTTAGCCACAACCAAAGACTCCAAATTAATGGGGGTTCTTATGTGCTGGGGACTATACAAAGGGTTGTACAGGCACCATTTCATTTAAACTTCATTACAGTCAGATGCCATAGGTGGCAAATTATGGCTCCACTTTACAGATGAGAAAACTGAGATACAGATATGTAGTCACCTTCCTGAAGCCATACACATAGAGTGGTGGAGCCATGAGTCAAAGGACTGTCACACTTCTTTGTTCATATTCCACATCAATGTCATGTAATGCTTTCTGACAAACACAATGAAATGTAACACATACACAATGACACGGGTCCAATAGACAGATGCAATTAACTCAGTTTCAGAATCAAGAGGGAGGATGCCAAACTGAAATCCATAGGACTCAGTGTCACAGGACAGTAAATGTCCCATTGGACAACTGAGCTGAGTCTTAAAGAATGCATGAGTTCACTATGTAATAAAGGTAAGATGGCATTCCAGGAAGTGGGCATATTACCCAGACCAATCCTCTGGCTAGTCTTTGAGAGCTTAAGAAACCATATGCAGTGAGCTGGGTGGCTTAGCACCAGATCAATGTGTGGCTTGTCCAACTCTGAACAGATATCTTTATTCTAGAAACTGGGTTTGCCTTGTTTCTGAAGCCTGAGCCCCTGACTTTACTCTTGTTCCAGTAAACAGGCCCTATCTCGTTTCCCACTACTTCCTGGCAACCTGCCCTGTTCCATCTACCTTTCTACTTAGGCATCCAATTACCTGCTCTCTGAATCCACGATCCCATCTCTCCCTCAAGGGGGCCACTGTAATGACTTCATATTTACGGAGTGTATGAAAAATGCGTATGGTCCTTTGGGAGAATGGCTCCCCAGGCACACATATCAACATGTACCATGAAGTGAAAACACAACCTAGGGGTTCTTAATGAAATGAAATGGTCTATCCCAGACTCTCATAAAATAAAAACCTTCTGTTTCAGCCCTTTCCGGCAAAAAGATACTGTTTCTTTTTTGCATGCTAACTGTGAGTGATTTCACTAAAGTTTTGTAGAGTTGAAGCCCATGATTCAATTTTCAGCCTCAAAACAAATCCAGGCTCTTGGATGAGGCATGTGTCTGAGACAAACGTCATATAGCTTAACATGTATAATTTCTTGCCAATTTGCTTAGAGAGGTTTTATCTTTACTTTTCATACTCCTTCCATTAGCAGTATTTTTCCGTTCTTGATGGGACAGGTGCCCACCTGACCACTCATCAGTGATAACAGAGCATCACACATCAGTGAGGTGACCAAGATGGCTTGGAGGGGCGGCAGGCTACCAGCCCATCAGCCGGACAGATGCATGTCAAAAAGCAGAGAACACTGGTTGTTTATGACAGGCTGTTCTTTAACAGTCACTTACATGCAGGTGGCCAGTGTTTTTACCTTGTGTCATTTATTCATCAGGTCATAAGTCAATGCCATGGAAGTGGGGAGATACAAGTTGGAACCCCAGCTCTAATACAGATCCATCTTAGGGACTTGGGCCAACTATTCGACCTCTCAGTGCCTCATTTTCCTCACTTGCCCCACATACCAGAGAAAAAAGAGATGTTATAAGTGTGCTCAACACAGTAGGGGCATGTAGTTCAGCTGTCAGTGAGTGGTGGTGATCATTACTGTATTGTTATTATTCCTCCGTGTTGGGGAGACTATAATAAAAGGCTTTCACTTAGTTGAGAACCTCTTTAAAACTTTAACTGTAAGATCAAGAATGGAATTTCCAGGTGTCTTTCCTATGCACTTTCTCTCAAGGAAGGCAAATGCTACAGAAGTTGTCCATTTCATGCAGAATGGGAAAATGCTGTAAAATGAATGTTCTTCTGACCAGTTCTGACTTTTTCTCCCCAAAAGAACATATTTTCTGTGTTTTCCAGGGCCTTTGATATGTCAAGGAATTGGGCAAGAATTGGTCAGTTACTTCTGCATTCACCGCAATGCCGAGTTTGTGATCAGCATCCAGCACGTACTAAATGAACATGCCTCATTCTACGTTTCATTCAGTCAATGTGGGTCATTTCAGGCTCTCACTAGAGTCGCCTGCCTAAGTAGATTTCTATCAGATCCTAAACCACATTTTGAGCAGGGAGATCTCTTTTTATTTCTTATAATGACCCTGCGATGGCACAGTCTCACTTTATAATGTATGCTGAGGACAGCAGTGTGATTTAAGTGTCCTCACTTTCTCCAAGCACATCCCTTTCTCTGAGCTATAATGCAGTGCTGTGGGAGTCCCTGTGCTCCCTCGCATCTCTGGGAGGGGTGCAGTCTTGGAGAATTCCCCAAGGGAAGCACCATCTATTTCTACAGTGTGGCTCCACTGCCAGGAAAACTCTTGCTTCTGAATTTCCAGGCATCACTAGGAGAACCAGAGAAGGCCCTCCAGGGAAGCCTGCAGAAACCTGCCCCACTGCTTCTCTCCCATAGTATGACTCTGAGTTCTTCAGGGAAGGGCTAGAGGCCCAGAGGGCGAGGGCCTAGCTGTGACCTGTCCAACAGGGAAGGGAGTCTTCTGCCTCGGGCAACCTAAGGTGCCAGGGTCACATGGTGAATTCCAAGTGCTTCTTGCTTCAAAACTGCCAAATAGCCTGTTCCTATCCTTCCTGAGGAAGGTAGTACACATGCTCTGAGAAGGGAGCAGGAAGGGGTGGGAGAGGTGAGTTGGGTAGAGAGGTGATGGGTGGGCCTGGTGAACCATGAGACCCAATGAGGTCCACCACCCAGGGCAAGAGTGACTGGGGTCACCCCAAGTCAGACAGTCCTAAACTGTCCCTTTTCAAAGGCAATATATCCCTTTATGGAAACTTTTACCCATTGAACATATGGTGGAGGCAGTCTCTGTTATTTATATCATAAAAACAGTTACCATTTATGGAGGGTCTACATTACATGTTAACATGTATAATCATTCACCATCCCCTGTACTACCACCAGCTCCAGTTCCATCTTACAGGTGAGGAAACAGGTCCAGAGATGGTGCCAAAGCCACATACCTAATAAATGGAAGAGCTGGCATTTGAACCTGAGAATGATGCTAAAGCATCTTGATGGGTGGCATTCATTTGGCAATGCTGAGGACAGTTTTTGATTGCCCCGACTTGGCCTCTAGTGGGCAGAGGCCAGGGATGCTGCAAACATGTTATGGCATGGCGTAGCTCCCTCTGATGAAGAAGGACTTGACCCCAAATGCCAATAGTGCTGCTCCTGAGAAAGTGTGCACTAAAGGTCAAGTGTTTAATTTCTGCACTTTCCAGTTTTTTGCATCCTTCATAACACTAATTATTTCCTTCTGCCCTTTACATGTCCCCCTGCGGACAGATTACAGAGAAGAGTGAGCAGATCCCCAAAAATGATGTCTGATAGCTCATCAGGGAGCACACTGAAAACTATGATCCTGTAAGAAGCAGGAATCAAGACTGAGCATGAGTTCAGAAAGATTCTGTGTTTTTCTGGAACTCTCATGAATTAAGATGTTGGATCTAAAAGATGAAGGCTGCTCACCTACTTCTTGAAAGTTCAAGAATGGGTTAGGTCACTGAGAAGGTCACAGTCGATATTAAGGGAATGGACAGTCTAATTCTTCATGTTCTGTGATATTGTGCATTCAGATGGGAAAGTGGTGAGTGAGCAAAAAGCTGTGGCTGACTCACACACACGTCACATTTGCTATGCCCTAGGACTCTGAGTGGCCACTCAGAGGTACCCCTGAGCATTGTCTGTGACACTTGGGGCTGAGAACATGCCGCAAGGGAAAAAAATAGACAAGCAAAAGAAATAAAAATCATTCCCATGATCACTTTACCCAGAGATTAACTACTGCTAGCATTTTAAAATTAATTCTATTCATATTTTACAGAAGTGCAATCATGTTGCACATGGTTTTCTGGTCTGCTTCTGTCCTCCAGAATATATTGGGTGAAACTTTCCATATCAATAAATCACTTCATCAGAGACTTTACTGGTCATGGTTATGTTGTATTCCATATATTTAGAATATCTTTTAAAAATCAGGTGGAAGGTTGGGGACCCATGGGTTATAGCCACGATGCTTCCTTGAGTTAAACTCTTTTTAAAGGCAGAATGTTCCAGAATGGACCAGGGGATGCTGAAACACTGGAAATTTTTTTAAAGGCTCTGTGTTTGCAGCAACTTTGACAAAAGAATGTCAGTTTCCCCCCATATTTCCTCCTAGAAGTCTCCATTAATGCGGCATGTTTTCAGCCACAAGTGTGAGAGACAGTGTTCAGGGTTACCTCTGAGTGGACGGTCCTAGGGCATAGCAAAGGTGACTTGGAAAGAGGTGGAAGAAAGGGGAGGAGGAGAGGGAAGATCAGAAAGAAAAAAAAGCAAGAGGTAGTCAGAAGAATGAGGGGCTAAAAGACTGAGCTCTATCGTCACTGGGGCTGGGTGGTACCAGCCCGAGCCGCCTCCGCTTGGCCTCCCCCGAACGAATGGGAGCTTTTCCAATGAGGTCACGCCAAGTCCTTGCTCTCTGATTTAAATGCATTCGTGCTCACTCACTATCAAGCTTTTCAAATGCTCACATCTGGGCTGAATTACCAGAGGCCTGTGTGTTTGAGGAAGATAATTTACAGCAGCAAATAAAAACCCCTGGCCTGGAGAAGTACCCCCACAACCTGGGGGAGTTTGGACCCAAATGGAAATAGAGAATTGGTTAAATGAATTATGATGCATCCATAAACTATGGGGCCTCTATACACACATGTGTCACACACATATTAAGCACATATTATTGAGATTTTATAACTGAAGAAAAGACAAAGGCTTTCTTCAGGCTCATAAAAGGAGAACTAAGCATCCTCTCCTTAAAAGTTTTTCATTCCTCCATGCAAAGGAAGCATGTATTTTTGAGCTGTTCCCAGTGTCCTGGGGGATAATAACCAAGAAAAAGTCTTCCCCCCAAATCTGCTGGATCCCAGTGTTTCTTTCACTCAGGACTCAGTGAGACAACACAGGTCAAATTTTAAGCTCAGGGCCTGCCACAGGCTTAATACTACATTTCAACAGAGATGAAACTCCTTGAGAGCAAAGCTATGGGTTTTTTTTTTTTCATAAACACTATAATTGGAAATTTATTTTTTCTTGTATTTGCATAATGCTTTGCAAAATCACTTTGTATCCCCTGATCTCTAATTCTCAAAACCAACTTACTCAAGACCATATTTACCTTCTCTAGTGCACCAGAATCTAGACCAGGAATGTGGGGGATTTGGAGGCTGGAGGGGGGTGGGCTGGTAGTTTGGAAGATTTCCTAGGATGATTCAGATACACACCCCTGTCCCTCTGAGGAGGCTCTGACATACAATGTACTCTTTCTGTAACCTCTTTTATTAAAATGATCCATTGTTCACCATGAGAATGCCGTTAACTTAATGGAACCAATCTTCATTGTTGGCATTTGAAAATTTCCATTTGCAATGAAAATAATAGTGATGCACACCCTTGTAATATGCTGCCATCACAGGGAATCCTTTCTCACTGTGCATTAATTACTCAACTACAGCACCTCAGTGTCCCTAAATTTCCAGAATCTCCTATAGTGCCCAAATATCCAAAGAGAATCAAATGCTATCACTGGTTCTGTTCTTCAGTGGCTAAAAGTGCAACCAACACAGGTGATCTAGAGTGTTGGTGGTGGTACCTAGTGGGACGTAAATACCACCTCAGTTCTGTTTTCTCAACAGAGGAAGCTAGAGACCCTCTGAGAGGCAGCTGACTTCACTGGGGCGTATGCAACCCATTTGTAAGACCTCTAAACAAAATTCCACTCAGTGACCTGGGTGAGTTCACTTAATTCTTTGGTGTGTGCCTTTGCATTATAATTTCTTTAATTAACTTGGAGTAACAACAAATACTTAATTGGAAGACTATTATGATCTCACTATACTGTTGGGAAAAAAAACTTAAGCGAATAATTAAAAACTTGATAAGGACTTAAAACATGCAAGTAGTTAAGTGAAAGTAATGCCAAGTGATTAAGGGACGCTCCTGAGATAACACTCTGAGTAAGAGCTGAAGCTCCTTAATGAGCAGCAGGCTATTCCGGCATCTCAGGAACCCGCCTGGGCAAGATAGGGCAGCCGTATGAACTACCGCACAGATGCGAAGACAGCGTTTTCTCGCCCTGGCATTCTGAGACCGAAGTAGACCAGATACTAGCTGTCAAAGAACTACTTCACACATCTGGTTACTAAATCAACGGTACTTGTTAAATGCTCCAAAGACATATGATTTTGTGGGGTAGTTATGCTAGAGAAACACTCCATGTGTGCACAGATGAATGTGCAAGGATGTTAATTACAGCCTCAATTTTAATATAAATGATTGGAAATGGCCTAAGTGCTTAATAGGAGACTGGAGAGCTAAGTTACAGAAATGCACAGAAATAAAGCAGGTTTTCATATACCCAAGAAAAGATCTCCAGATAAAAAAAACAAGTAAGCCACCAACAACTTATTGTCCCTTTTTTCTCTAAGGGCTGCAAAATGGTGGTTGAAGTGTGGAAGAAAGATGATGCAGATCAATTTTTACCTTCCACTCTATACTTTCAGGCAGTTTGAAATGTTAAGAGTTATAATTCTTTATAAATAAAAAATATTGATTTATGTTGGGTCGTTTTGCCTATATAATACAAGACTACAATTCCTCTATTCTCTGACCCTGGTTTAATTACTAATATGCATTTCTCACCCTTGCTTGCTGGATTGGGTTTGTCGTTTCCTCTATTTCCACAGACACAGACATTCACGTCACAGTCTTTCCAGGAAACTCCTATGTTTTTCTTTAGGATTTTTGTGCACTTTTCCATACCAGCTATGCTACTTGGGTCTTAAAAATATGATTGTATTGGAATGAAAGAAAGTCTAAAGCAGATTTTAGAGCAAGAAGCAAAAAAACAAATTGGGGTTATCAATAGTTTTTTTTTTTTTACTAAGTAAGGTGCAGCTACCATCAACAAATACCATCCATTCATATAAAATGATCCTTTAAAGAAAAGTGTGGAACTCAACCTGTTGCCAGGTAATCATTATACCCCCAGCACCCCCCACCCCCCACAAAAAAACAAGAAGCTTCTACTATCATATCATAAAACAAAGCATAGTTCAACATCCAAAAAAATAACATAAGCTCAGAATACAGGGACATTCTTTAGGTAGATCTAGCTTTATGAAAACATATTTAGATTTATGGAAATTCTACAACCTTAGCTTATTTGATCATATTTGGCTTCAGACCAGGAAAACAAAATTTATCAGGAAATTTATCATTAAATCCAGGGCAGGAGGGAGAGAGGCTGTGCATAGGAAGGAGCTTTCAGAAAAACTGGTAATGTTTTATTTTTTAGCGAGGTACAGGAACATGGTATTACCTTTTATAACATTTTAGTTATCTTACAGTGTGAATAATTAATGTGCAAAAGTATTTCCATCAAGGGCAGGCTTTCACTGATTTAGCTGAATGCACCCATTTCAGGAGGAAATAACTGAGTCCCATATGTATGGTTAAGTGACTTGCCCAAGCAGAGCTCAGAGAACAAGTCAAGGGCTCTTTGCATTATCCTCAGCTGCCTCTCTGCATGCAAGCTGAATTCAGCTTTCTGCACTGTTAAGATAATTCTTTCTATGAGTACTTGTTTGCATTTTTTCTTCTATTCAAAGTAAGGCATGAAATCATATAAAATTCACTTACTTCTAGTCTCTAGAAAACACTCATAGAAAAAAATGTAATAATGAATGCTTGGCATATTTCAAATTATAAAAATCCTATAAGTATGTTTAGTTGGAAACAGACTTATGTATTATAATATATTATCTATGTTTTTTTGAGCTTCAAATTGATCCAATGGGCTTTGAGGACTAAAAGAAGGTGATTCTATCCTTCATCTTCAAAGAAGACATTTCTTTTCACAGTATCTGTGGTAACTTGGTCCCCAGACTAAGACAGTAGAGAATCTCTTTCACATAATAATATTTTCATAAGTACATTCTTTTTTATTCTCTATCTCTGATCACCAGAAACCTTTTTGTTTTTCAAAGGAAGTAGGGATGCTGGATATGTCTATGTATACATACCTCACAGCAAAGTGCAAAATGGTTGGGCCTGGTTTCTTGGGCAAATCATGGTCAAGAACTCGGTGATCTAACTGTAGCCAGTTCTGCTGACCTCTGTGAGAGCAAAGTAAAGAAAAAGGATTAAATAGCAACTCAGAGGAAGGTTCAGTAATACACAGTATTGGCAAAGCAGTGGGAAACAGTTGCTCTCATACACTGATGGTAGGTGTATAACCTATTGCAACTGGTTATACAAATTAGGAATTTCTTTTATTAAATTAAATTAAAAATTTTTATTAAGGTACCATTGATAATCTTATATGGAAATCAATATGGAATCTTTTAAAGGTTTCACATAAGTAACATTGTGGTTACTACATTCCCTCCTATTATCAAGTCCCCCCCCACATACCCCATTACAGTCACTGTCCATCAGTGTAGTTAGATGCTATAGAGTTACTACTTGTCTTCTCTGTGCCTTGTCCATGCCCTCCCTACATTATGTGTGCTAATCATAATACCCCTCAATCTCCTTATCCTTCCCTTCCTGCCCACCCACCCCACCCTCTTTCTCTTGGGTAATCGCTTGTCCATTCTTGGGGTCTGTGAGTCTGCTGTTGTTTTGTTCTTTCAGTTTTTGCTTTGTTATTATATTCCACAAGTGACTGAAATCATTTGGTACTTGTCTTTCTCTGCTTGGCTTATTTCATTGTGCATAATACCCTCTAGTTCCATCTATGTTTTCTGATTGCCATGGCTAGGACCTCCAGGACTATGTTGTTGGAAATAGTAGGGTTTGTTTTCTTCTTATGGCTGAATAATATTCCATTGTATATATGTACCACATCTTCTTTATCCATTCATCTACTGATGGACACTTAGGTTGTTTCCATTTCTTGGCTATTGTAAATAGTGCTGCGATAAACATAGGGGTGCATATGTCTTTTTGGATCTGTGATCTTGTTTTCTTTGGGTAAATTCCTAGGAGTGGAATTCCTGGGTCAAATGGCATATCTATTTTTAGTTTTTGAGGAATCTCCATATTGCTTTCCACAATGGTTGAACTAATTTACATTCCAACCAACAGTGTAGGAGGGTTCCCCTTTCTCTGCATCCTCGCCAGCACTTGTTGCTTGTCCTTTGGATGGTGGCGATCCTTACTGGTATGAGGTGGTATCTCATTGTGGTTTTAATTTGCATTTCTCTGATGATTAGCGATATGGAGCATCTTTTCATTTGCCTGTCGGCCATCTGAATTTCTTCTTTGGAGAAATCTGTTCAGATCTTTTGCCCATTTTTTAATTGGGTTATTTACTTCTTGGACGTTAAGGCATGTGAGCTCTTTATATATTTTGGATGTTAACCCCTTATTGGATATGTCATTTAAGAATATATTCTCTGATATTGTAGGATGCCTTTTTGTTCTACTGATGGTGTCCTTTGCTCTGCAAAAGATTTTAGTTTGATGTAGTCCCATTTGTTCATTTTTGCTTTTGTTTCCCTTGCCCAGGGAGATATGTTTATGTAAAAGTTGCTCATGTTTATATTCAAGAGAGTTTTGTCTATGTTTTCTTCTAAGAGTTTTATGGTTTCATGACTTACATTCAGGTCTTTGCTCCACTTCGAGTTTACTTTTGTGTATGGACTTAGATGGTAATCTAGTTTCATTCTCTTACATGTAGCTGTCCAGTTTTGTCAACATCAGTTGTTGAAGAGGCTGTCATTTCTCCACTGTGTATCCATCGCTCCCATATCATATATTAATTGACCATATATGCTTGGGTTAATATCTGGACTCTCTAGCCTGTTCCATTGATCTATGGGTCTGTTCTTGTGCCAGTACCAAATTGTCTTAATTACTGTGGCTTTGTAGCAGAGCTTGAAGTTGGGGAGCATAATCTCCCCTGCTTTATTCTTCCTTCTCAGGATTGTTTTGGCTATTCAGGGTCTTCTGTGGTTCCATATGAATTTTTGAACTATTTGCTCTAGCTCGCTGAAGAATGCTGTCAGTATTTTGATAGGGATTGCTTTGAATCTGTAGATTGCTTTAGGCAGGATGGCCATTTTGACAATATTAATTCTTCCTACCCATGAACATGGCTTGTATTTCCATTTAATGGTGTCTTCTTTAATTTCTCTCATGAGTGTCTTATAGTTTTTAGGGTATAGGTCTTTCACTTCCTTGGTTAGGTTTATTCCTAGGTATTTTATTCTTTTTGATGCAATTGTGAATGGAATTGTTTTCCTGATTTCTCTTTCTGCTAGTTCATTGTTAGTGTATAGGAATGCAACAGATTTCTGTGTATGGTCGAGGGGCAGAAGATGGCGGCATGAGTAGAGCAGCAGAAATCTCCTCCCAAAACAACATATATCTATGAAAATATAACAAAGACAACTCTTCCTAGAATAGAGACCAGAGGACACAGGACAACAGCCAGACCACATCTGCACCTGAGAGAACCCAGCGCCTCGCGAAGGGGGTAAGATACAAGCCCCGGCCCTGCGGGAGCCGAGCGCCCCTCCCCCCAGCTCCCGGCGGGAGAAGAGCAGGCAGAGCGGGAGGGAGACGGAGCCCAGGGCTGCCGAACACCCAGCACCAGCCATCCGGGCCAGAGTGCAGGGCGCTCGATACTAGGAAAACAGGGCAGCAAGAACAGTGAGCGGGCACTGGAGGCCGGGTGCCGGAGGACATAAGAAAAGCGCGCGACCATTTTTTTTTTTTTCTTTTTTGCTGTTTTGTTTTGGCAAGTGCTTTTTGGAAGTCTTAAAGGGATAGGGACCCTATAATAGGGAAAGAGGGCAGCAAGACCGGTGAGCAGAGGCCCGAGGCTGGCACCGGAGAATAGAGAAAAACGAGCGACCACCTTTTTTTTTTTTAAATTAAAAAAAATTTTTTTTTTTTTTTTAATTTAAAAATTTTTTTCTTTTTTTTTTTTTGGTGGTCGTTGTTTTGCTTTGGCGGGTGCTTTTTGGAAGTCTTAAAGGGGCAGGGCGGGTCACTTAATCCAGAGGTAGGGAATCCGGGGATCTCTGGGCACCCTAACCCCTGGGCTGCAGGGAGCAGGGAGGCCCCTTACGGAGATAAATAGCCTCCCAGCCGCTACCCCACCAACGCGACTCCACCATTTTGGAGTAGCTGCCCGAGCCAGGCCACGCCCACAGCAACAGCGGAGATTAACTCCATAGCAGCCGGGCAGGAAGCAGAAACCCTGTTTGCACGCAGCTGCACAGCACAAGCCACTAGAGGTCGCTGTTCTCCCAGGAGAGGAGGGCCACAAACCAACAAGAAAGGAAGTCCTTCCAGCCGTCACTCGTCCCAGTTCTGCAGACTATTCCTATCACCATGAAAAGGCAAAGCTACAGGCAGACAAAGATCACAGAGACAACACCAGAGAAGGAGACAGACCTAACCAGTCTCCCTGAAAAAGAATTCAAAATAAGAATCATAAACATGCTGACAGAGATGCAGAGAAATATGCAAGAGAAATGGGATGAAGTCCGGAGGGAGATCACAGATGCCAGAAAGGAGATCGCAGAAATGAAACAAACTCTGGAAGGGTTTATAAGCAGAATGGATAGAATGCAAGAGGCCATTGATGGAATTGAAATCAGAGAACAGGAACGCATAGAAGCTGACATAGAGAGAGACAAAAGGATCTCCAGGAATGAAACAATATTAAGAGAACTGTGCGACCAATCCAAAAGGAACAATATCCATATTATAGGGGTCCCAGAAGAAGAAGAGAGAGGAAAAGAGATGGAAAGTATCTTAGAAGAAATAATTGCTGAAAACTTCCTCAAACTGGGGGAGGAAATAATCGAACAGACCACGGAAATACACAGAACCCCCAACAGAAAGGATCCAAGAAGGACAACACCACGACACATAATAATTAAAATGGCAAAGATCAAGGACAAGGAAAGAGTGTTAAAGGCAGCTAGAGAGAAAAAGGTCACCTATAAAGGAAAACCCATCAGGCTAACATCAGATTTCTCAACAGAAACCCTACAGGCCAGAAGAGAATGGCATGATATATTAAATGCAATGAAACAGAAGGGCCTTGAACCAAGGATACTGTATCCAGCACGAATATCATTCAAATATGACGGTGGGATTAAACAATTCCCAGACAAACAAAAGCTGAGGGAATTTGCTTTCCACAAACCACCTCTACAGAACATCTTACAGGGACTGCTCTAGATGGGAGCACTCCTAGAAAGAGCACAGCACAAAACACCCAACATATGAAGAATCGAGGAGGAGGAACAAGAAGGGAGAGAAGAAAAGAATCTCCAGACATTGTATATAACAGCTCAAGAAGCGAGCTAAGTTAGGCAGTAAGATACTAAAGAGGCTAACCTTGAACCTTTGGTAACCACGAATTTAAAGCCTGCAATGGCAATAAGTACATATCTTTCAATAGTCACCCTAAATGTTAATGGGTTGAATGCACCAATCAAAAGACACAGAGTAACAGAATGGATAAAAAAGCAAGACCCATCTATATGCTGCTTACAAGAAACTCACCTCAAACCCAAAGACATGTACAGACTAAAAGTCAAGGGATGGAAAAACATATTTCAAGCAAACAACAGTGAGAAGAAAGCAGGGGTTGCAGTACTAATATCAGACAAAATAGACTTCAAAACAAAGAAAGTAACAAGAGATAAAGAAGGACACTACATAATGATAAGGGGCTCAGTCAAACAAGAGGATATAACCATTCTAAATATATATGCACCCAACACAGGAGCACCAGCATATGTGAAACAAATACTAACAGAACTAAAGGGGGATATAGACTGCAATGCATTCATTCTAGGAGACTTCAACACACCACTCACCCCAAAGGATAGATCCACTGGGCAGAAAATAAGTAAGGACACGGAAGCACTGAACAACACAGTAGAGCAGATGGACCTAATAGACATCTATAGAACTCTACATCCAAAAGCAACAGGATATACATTCTTCTCAAGTGCACATGGAACATTCTCAAGAATAGACCACATACTAGGCCACAAAAAGAGCCTCAGAAAAT
This sequence comes from Manis pentadactyla, assembly GCF_030020395.1. Lineage (NCBI taxonomy): Eukaryota > Metazoa > Chordata > Mammalia > Pholidota > Manidae > Manis > Manis pentadactyla. The sequence continues at coordinate 220,387,672 of NC_080019.1, read as the reverse complement.
TCCAAAAGATTGAAATCCTACCAACCAACTTTTCAGACCACAAAGGCATAAAACTAGAAATAAACTGTACAAAGAAAGCAAAGAGGCTCACAAACACATGGAGGCTTAACAACACGCTCCTAAATAATCAATGGATCAATGACCAAATCAAAATGGAGATCCAGCAATATATGGAAACAAATGACAACAACAACACTAAGCCCCAACTTCTGTGGGACGCAGTAAAAGCAGTCTTAAGAGGAAAGTATATAGCAATCCAAGCATATTTAAAAAAGGAAGAGCAATCCCAAATGAATGGTCTAATGACACAATTATCGAAATTGGAAAAAGAAGAACAGATGAGGCCTAAGGTCAGCAGAAGGAGGGACATAATAAAGATCAGAGAAGAAATAAATAAAATTGAGAAGAATAAAACAATAGCAAAAATCAATGAAACCAAGAGCTGGTTCTTCGAGAAAATAAACAAAATAGATAAGCCTCTAGCCAGACTTATTAAGAAGAAAAGAGAGTCAACACAAATCAACAGTATCAGAAACGAGAAAGGAAAAATCACGACGGACCCCACAGAAATACAAAGAATTATTAGAGAATACTATGAAAACCTATATGCTAACAAGCTGGGAAACCTAGGAGAAATGGACAACTTCCTAGAAAAATACAATCTTCCAGATTTCTGTGTATTAATTTTATATCCTGCAACTTTGCTGAATTCAGATATTAGTTCTAGTAGTTTTGGAGTGGATTCTTTAGGGTTTTTTTATGTACAATATCATGTCATCTGCAAACGGTGACAGTTTGACTACCTCCCTACCAATCTGGATGCCTTTTATTTCTTTGTGTTCTCTGATTGCTGTGGCTAGGACCTCCAGTATTATGTTGAATAGAAGTGGGGAGAGTGAGCATCCTTGTCTTGTTCCTGGTCTTAGAGGAAAAATTTTTAGCTTTTCACTCTTAAGTATAATGTTGGCTGTGGATTTATTGTATATGTCCTTTATTATGTTGAGGTACTTGTCCTCTATATCCATTTTGTTGAGAGATTTTACAATGAATGGATGTTGAATTTTGTCAAATGCTTTTTCAGCATCTATGTAAGTGATCATGTCATTTTTGTCCTTTTTGTTGATGTAGTTGATGATGTTGATGGATTTTCGAATATTATATCATCCTTAAATCCCTGGAATAAATCCCACTTGATTATGATGTATGATCTTTTTGATGTATTTTTGAATTTGGTTTGCTAATATTTTGTTGAGTATTTTTACATTTATGTGCATCAGGGATATTGGTCTGTAATTTTCTCTTTTTTTTGGTGTCTTTGCCTGGTTTTGGTATTAGAGTGATGCTGGGTTCATAGAATGAGTTTGGAAGGATTCCCTCCTACTGTTTTGGAAAACTTTAAGGAGGATGGGTATTAGGCCTTCTCTAAATATCAGATAAAATCTGGTGGTGAAGCCACCTGGTCTGGGATTTTTGTTCTTGGGTAGTTTTTCACTTAATTTCATTGCTGGTAATTGGTCTGTTCAGATTTTCTGTTTCTTCCTGGGTCAGTTTTCGAAGGTTATGTTTTTTTAGAAAATTGTCCATTTCTTCTACATTATCCAATTTGTTAGCACATAATTTTTCATATTATTCTCTAGTAATTCTTTGTATTTCTGTGGTGTCTGTAGTGATTTTTCCTTTCTCATTTCTGATTCTGTTTATGTGTGTAGACTCTTTTTTTCTTGCTAAGTCTGGCTAGTGGTTTATCTATTTTGTTTATTTTCTCTAAGAACCAGCTCTTGGTTTCATTAATTCTTTTTATTGTTTTATTCTTCTCAATTTTATTTATTTCTTCTCTGATCTTTGTTATGTACCTCCTTCTACTTACTTTGGGCCTCATTTGTTCTTCTTTTTCTAGTTTCATTAATTGTGAATTTAGATTGTTAATTTGGGATTGCTTTTCTTTCTTGAGATAGGCCTGAATTGCTATATACTTTCCTCTTAGAACTACCTTTGCTCTGTCCCAAAGAAGTTGGGATGTTGAGCTGTTGCTTTCATTTGTCTCCATATATTGTTTGATCTGTTTTAATTTGGTCATTGAACCATTGATTATTTAGGAGCATGTTGTTAAGCCTCCATGTGTTTGTGGGCCTTTTTGTTTTCTTTGCACAATTTATTTCTAGTTTCATACCTTTGTGATCTGAGAAGTTGGTTGGTACAATTTCAATCTTTTTGAATTTACTGAGGCTCTTTTCATGGCCTAGTATGTGATCTACTCTGAAAAGGTTCCATGTGCACTTGAGAAGAATGTGTATCCTGCTGCTTTTGGGTGGAGTGTGTTCTGTAGATATCTGTTAGGTCCATCTGTTCTAATGTGTTGTTCAGTGCCTCTGTCTCCTTACTTATCTTCTGTCTGGTTGATCTGTCCTTTGGAGTGAGTCGTGTGTTGAAGTCTCCTAAAATGAAGCATTGCATTTCCCCCGACCCCTTTAATTTTGTTAGCATTTTTTGCACATATTTGGGTGCTCCTATGTTGGGTGCATAGATACTTATAATGGTTATGTCGTCTTGTTGGACTGTCCCTTTATTACTATATAATGTCCTTCTTTGTCTCTTGTTAGTTTCTTTGTTTTGAAGTCTATTTTATCTGATAGAAGTACTGCAACTCATGCTTTTTTCTCCCTATTGTTTGCATGAAATATCTTTTTCCATTCCTTCACATTTAGTCTGTATATGTCTTGGGTTTCAAGTTAGTCTTATGTAGGCAGCATATACATGGGTCTTGCTTTTTTCTCCATTCTGTTACTCTATGTCTTCTGATTGGTATATTCCATCCATTTACATTTAGGGTGATTATCAATAGATATGTACTTATGGCCATTGCAGGCTTTGGATTCATGGTTACCAAAGGTTCAAGAGCAGCTTCTTTACTATTTAACAGTCTAACTTAACTCAATTATTATGCTATTATAAGCACAATCTAAAGATCCTTTTTTCCTTCTTCTTCCTCCTCCACTCTTTACATATTAGGTGTCTAATTTAGTAGTCCCTGTGTTTCCCTTGACTGACTCATTGGGTGGCTGACTTAATTTTGCATTTGGTTAGTAATTAATTGGTCTACTTCCTTTACTGTGGTTTTATATTCTCTGGTGACTGCTACTTAGCCTTAGGAGCTCTTCCATCTCGAGTAGTCCCTTTAAAATACACTGTAAAGATGGTTTTTGGGAGGTAAATTCCCTCAACTTTTCCTTATCTGGAAATTGTTTAATTCCTTCTTTAAATTTAAGTGATCATCTTGCTGGGTAGAGTATTCTTGGTTCAGGCTCTTCTGTTTCATTGCATTAAATGTATCATGCCACTCCCTTCTGGCCTGTAAGGTTTCTGCTGAGAAGTCTGATGATAGCCTGATGGGTTATCCTTGTATGTGATCTTTTTTCTCTCTCTGGTTGCTTTCAATACTCTGTTCTTATCCTTTATCTTTGCCATTTTAATTATTATATATCTTGGTGTTGTCTTCCTTGGTCCCTTATGTTGAGAGATCTGTGCACTTCCATGGCCTGAGAGACTATTTCCTTCTGCAGATTGGGGATGTTTTCAGCAATTATTTCTCTAAAGACACTTTCTATCCCCTTTTCCCTCTCTTCTTCTTCTGGTACCCCTATAATGCAAATATTGTTCCGTTTGGGTTGGTCAGACAGTTCTCTTAGTATTATTTTATTCTTAGAGATCATTTTTTCTCTGCCTTAGCTTCTTTGTATTCCTGTTCTTTAATTTCTATTACATTTACCATCTCCTCTACCTCATTTAATCTGCTTTTAAATCCCTCCATTTTATGTTTCATTTCAACTACTGTATTTTTAAAGTATCTGTCTCTCTCTTGAATTCATCCCTTAGATCTTGAATATTTTTTGTAGCTCAATTACCATGTTTATACTTTTGAATTCTTTTTCAGAAAAATTGGTGATTTCAGTTTCACTGAGCCCTCTTTCTGGTGTTTGAGAGATTTTGGATTGAACAAAGTTCTTCTCCCTTTTCATAATCCCTTTTCTGTGAGATGTTCTCTTTTCCCAGATGTAGGCTGGCTGGTCCAATCTTATTTCTGGTCACTCTTTTAGGATTAGTTGTATTTGCTGTATTTTTATTTTATTTTTTGAGAGGGCATCTCTCATATTTATTGTTCAAATGGTTGTTAACAACAATAAAATTCTGTATAGGGGAGTCAATACACAATCATTAATCAACCCCAAGCCTAATTCTCAACAGTCTCCAATCTTCTGAAGCATAACGAATAAGTTCTTACATGGTGAACAGTGCAAGGGCAGTCATATCACAGAAACTTTCGGTTTTGATCACACATCATGAACTATAAACAATCAAGTCAGATATGATTATTCATTTGATTTTTATACTTGATTTATATGTGGATCCCACATTTCTCCCTTATTATTATTTTTTTAATAAAATGCTGAAGTGGTAGGTAGATGCAAGATAAAGGTAGAACACATAATTTAGTGCTGTAAGAGGGCAAATGTAGATGATCAGGTGTGTGCCTATAGACTAAGTATTAATCCAAGCTGGACAAGGGCAACAAAACATCCACGGATGCAGAAGATTTCTCGCAAAACAGGGGGAGTGAGGTTCTATGTTTCACCTCTGTTGATCCCCAATTTCTCATCTGATGGTCCCCCTGCGACTGTGCCTGTCTTAGGTTGTTCCTCCCTTGAGGAATCTTACCCGTCTCTGGCTAACCAGCCATCTTCCGGGGCCATACAGGGAGATGTAAAGTTGGTAAGTGAGAGAGAAGCCATATTGTTTGAAATGGTTAGCTTTTTACTTCTTTGCAGATTTATGCCCTGTGGCTTCTATGCCCAGCATTTGTCTTGAGGTATCTTTACCACTTGGGAGAATTATGATACTCGGTAATTTTTGATATGAGGCACAAATTCTATTTAAGGGTTGTAATTAGGAAGGAAGAAGAAAAGCTATAGAAATAGCAGATGGAAGAAAACATGGGAAGATTGATTATTTCTTTGACATATCTTCTTGTAGAGTAACATAAGCATGTATAGGTTTTACCATATTTGCTGTATTTTTGTATTATATGTGGTTTTGGGAGGAGATTTCTGACTCATTTCTCATGTCATCATTTTTCCCCCCGCCATTCCAATTAGGAATTTCTATCAAAATTATAAAAGTACCTTCCTGAACCAGAATTTCCATTTCCAGTACCTTATCATGATAAATTTGCACATGTGAAAAATGGACTACATATAAACTCACTCAGTGTAAGAGCTAAAAGACTGAAAACCACCTGAATGTCCAACAGAATGTTGTTTCAAATACTGTATTTAAACTTAGTGAGGAAATACTATGTAGCCATACAAAAGGCATTGAGTATCTTTATAAACTCATTTTGAGGAATTTTAAGATGATGTTAAATGGAAAAGCAAGATAGATAACAGTGTTCATAGTATGTTGTGATTTTAAAAATTAAAAAAAATATATAATATTTCTGAAAATATAGATAAGAACCTGATAACACTTGTTACCTAGTAGATAAAAAACTAGGGAAATTCAATTTATTAATATTTAAATTCTTATTAAATACAATATCTGAAATATTTTAGATAGTCAAGATGGAGAAGACTACTGGTTTAATGAAATCAGAGAGACACACATAATAATACTATAGCTTTTTTCAAAGTACAGGGTGAAATATTTTCTAGGTGCTGTTTCTTTATATATTTACTATAGATTTCCTAAAATTTAAGCATGTATTTGTTTGTTTACTCAAGAGCCTTACCAAATACATGGGCATAAACAGTTCTCCCTAAATTTTGATCTCTAAGGGATTGAAACGATTGATGACCATGGTTCAGAATTATTTACATGACTTTTCCAAGGTTGCACAACTAGTTGATCTGTTACAGACTGTAAATTCCAAGAGGGCCTAGAGTCCATTGTGTTTGCTTACATAAAATTTAAGACTATGCTGATAGTGGTAGGGTATTAAATTATAACAAAGCCTATAACAGACTGGAATATATTTTCCAATCTATGTTAGTCTTTGAGTATACAATTTAAAAAAATCAGAAAACTGTAAGCTATATTCATCATAAGTAGATATGGTAAGTCAGCATAAATAATAATAGTAATAACAATAGTTACTTTAATTGAGCGAGTTGGAATTTTTATATATTAATGTTATCCTTTATAAATGAAAGGATTATAAAGGAAGTGGCATAACTGGTATTTGAACCCTGGACTTTGAATATAGGAGTTTAAATACAGGAAACTGCAGGGTTGAATCAGCTTTTATAGTAACTCTTGACTTGATCGGTATCAATTACTAGTCTTAACACTATAAAAAATATGTCTCTGTTTTTGTAATTGTAGATGAGCCTTCTGACAAATGTTCCTAGCTTTCCTTGGAGGAATATTATTAAGATAAATAAGCTGGTATAAGTGACATAAGGGAAGGATTTTAGAACTACTGCTTTTGCATTAAAAAAAAATAGAAGGACAGGGGACAGGAAGTTAAGGGATTCTTACACTGTATTTCATCTAGTTTAGAATGGCACTGATTCAAAGACATAACAATTTCAGAGATGGCCAAATGTGTGCCTTAAAACACATAAAATATTGTATAGTGTCAGGTCTCATTAGCACACTCAAAACACTATTATATATGGATAAAACTACTTAGACATAGTTATTGAGGGATACAGAGCAAACTGCCACAACTGGAGCAGGGGGCTAATCAACTGTGATATTAAATGTTATTATAAAAGGATATTCATGTATATATAAAATACATGGAATTTTTATATATTAATGTTGGGATTAATCCTTTCAATTATAAAGGATAACATTAATATATAAAAATTCCAACATGATATAAGATAATTCTTTAAAAACGGTAAATTAGAAATCAGATTTTAAAACATATGTGTCCATAATCTCATCAACAGGATAAAATTAGAACCAAAAAGTGAATATGACTTGTAACTCTATCTCAGAGATACAAGGTAAACACATTATTTTATAGTCTTTGAGACTAAAATGAGATCAGAAATAACTTATTGATTATAACCTGATTTTCTCATTTGTCTATCAGCAAACATAATAGATCTAAACTATACCTCAAAAAGACAAGTTAGTCTATACTTTTATTTCCATTAAGCTGTACTGGTCAACCCCCACCCCTAACCATTTGTTTATTTATTTATTAAAAATTGAGGTACATACAACAAAATGAACAAATATCAGTATAGAGGCTGATGCATTTTGACATGTGTATACACTCATGCAACCCTCATGGGCTGGGCGATCCTAAAGCAAGTTTCCTTTCTGGCTAGAATTTTATCTGCCAAAAGGCCCATCATCTCAGGCCTAAGGGATGGGACAGGTATCAAATGTCACAATTGTGTTGTAAAACCTATATATTATTTATTCCGAAAAAAAAAGCTTATCTGCAAATCATTTCAAAACAAGCAAAGAAAAAAATATGGGTTGAAGGGATGGGAACCGTTCAGTGAACTGAAGGTCGGCTGAGTCAGGAGGCCCGTGACTGCCCTCTAGGGGTAAAAGACTCTCCCTGCACATAGACCACAGATGGTGTTAACAAGTGTAATCTCAGGCACTCCACCCTCCGTCTATTACCACCCTGAATTTGTACCATTGACTTTTACTGTGTAGCTGCCAGAGCCTATTTTCCATTTCTCTTCTTGGCTGCAGAGCAGGGAACGGGCAGCAGCTAGTTTCATTGACAAAACATCCTTCTCAGCTTTGCCTTAACTCTATTTAGAGAAGTTCACCGAAGGCAAATGGCTGATGTGGCATCTAGATGGAAAATTCGACGCAGACATCCTTTTGGGAGGGACCCGACTCAGTGGTTTTATGTGGGCGGGGAAAGGGGAGTGCTGCAAGAAAATACTTTCCAAAAATATTTACCAGACAAAGAAAAAGAACCAGGCTTGTGATCAACACATTCCAAGGAGACACCCTGAGATACAAGCAATTTTCCAGACCTGTTCCCCAGAAAGGTGGAGGCGGCCAATTCCCACTTCTCCCTCCCAGGAGCCCAGCTCATACTTCTTGTGAACATAAACACAGCACAGCCAGGAGACACCTTCTAAACTGGTCATAACTCAAAAATAGACTCTGCTGTCACTTGCAGGGGAGCACACTGAGGACATTTTGGAGCTAGGCTTCTTGGAAAGACTATAACTACCGGCCACTGTCGCCAAAGGAGACAACCTGAGGAGAGGCTTGAGTGAGATATTCTTCTCCCAACAGAGGATTTAGAAAGAAATTCCAGGGCTGATGAGGGGGAAGGTGCTTCACATCATTAAAGGGAGTTATTCATATTATTCCTTTTCTTTCTGAAAAGAAAGTCTTACAGTCTGAATGCCTGATTTGTGTACTGTCTGGTTATGCTAACCTGAGCTGAGAGCTTTCCCAGAAGCCAGCCATGCGGCCAGGACCCCTTTCCCAGCCCACCACAAATCTTAGAGCCTGGGGAACTTGTAACACCACAGTCATAAATCATGTCACTCCTCTGCTTGACATCCTTCGGTGGCCTAGGGGTGGCTCCCCAATCTGGGTGACTCACAGGGCTCACCTAGAACGCTGTCCCTCTTCTATCTTACTCCATGATCATGCCAGTCGTCTCGCCCCTGGGCGCATGCACCGTGTTCATTACCGTGCTCATGCACTGGCCCACAAAATGGGTCTTCGTTGGGATGTCACCTGCTCTTCCATCTACCTAAAGTCCATCTGCCCTGCCAGGTCCAATCGAGTTACCTTTCTGTGTGAATCCCACCCCACCCCTTCTGAACACTTACCTTTCTGCCCACACAAATGAAAGTAGCTCCCTCTTAGGGGGTAGTACATACCTTACCTGACTTAATAATATTTTATACTCATACCCTATCATATGGGCTTCTGTAGTACTTATTATGTGGGTGCTATTATTTATTCCCATCATACAGATGAGAACACTGGAGTGTCAGAGATGTTAAGCAACTGGCCTAAGACAACAAAGCTACCAAGATTCTTTGATATCCACCTCTGCCTCCCTCTCAACCCTTATCTTTCACCAATTTCCCCTTATTCTCTTTATACTAGCCACACTGGTTGTTTCTTTTCTTTCTCAAAATAAAATAAAATAAAAAACCCAAAGTCAAGCTCAGTCCCACCTCAGGGCTTTGGCATTGGCTTTTATCTGGAATGACTCCCCAGCCCCAGACTTTTGCAGAACTGGTTCTTGCTTTTGATTATATGTCACCACCTGGGGCTTTCCTTACCCATCCTAGCTGAAACTGCCCCCCAGCTTTCTTCATGGCCTTGCTCATGTTCTTCTAAGCACTTTTCATTTCTGGTATTTTCTCGTTTATCTATTTGTTTACTGGTTTGGCTAGACCATACCATTGCAATATAAGCTGGATCCCTGGGACCTGGAACAATGTGTGGTATTTAGTGGGCACTCAAGAAGTATTTGTTGAATGAATATTCATATTTTAGCCTCTACTCTATGATCTCTGTAAATTATAGTGTTTATAGCACTTACAGTTTATACCATATAACTTAGCCATTATGTATTTATGTATTTATGTCTTACATTATGTGCTACTGTTCCATTCACATTTAGATTCAACCTCTGTGTGTGTGTAATTGCTGATTTACATTTACTAGTATTGTTTTTCCAGCTAGAGCATGTGCTCAGGGGACATCTGTATTTCCTATTTCATCCAGCAGAGGACTGACCATACAGGGTCTCAATAGTTATTGAGTGAACAGATAATTTTGTGATTCACAGTGAAGTGGATGATGTCAAGTGCACTTTTTTCTGCTGTGTCAAACCCTATTCAGGAAACACCCTGAGTCGGGAATCAAAGTTTTCATGTTTTTCTAATGTCTCCTGACAACTCCATTGCCTGGTTTTGTCCAGCTCAAGTCCTGAGCCTGTTGGCATTTCCAGGAGGTCCTAAGTCTTTGTAAACCACCCAGACTGGAAATAATCAGAAGCCACAAGGTGTTACAAATAATTTGACCCCTTCTTGAGATTATTTTCTGCCTATTTAACTAAAGAACTGAAATAACAATTAAATTGGGAGAGTTGTGGAAAGAATGCTAGGTAGTTGGCTAATATATTCTGTGTCTGGAACATATTTTCTTCAATTTTAATATTTGAAGAGCTCTTTGGAAATTATCCCCAGAAATGAAAAGAATTCTTCTGATAATGTATCAGGCTGCATGTAATATAGACAGATTAGGCAGCCATAAGACCCACCCCCACACACAGAGGAAAGAACTAGTAAGACAAAGACATCTTTGTTTACCTGGACTTTTAAATTCTTATGGTTATATATCTGCCTCATTTCAGGGAGCATTTACATTGTTGACAGACACATGCATTTCCAAGTTACCATAAAAAAATGGCAGTGAAGGAAAAAAAGGGTAGTAAAAAGGTAACATAAAATGGACCTGGGGGGCAGAGGGGGCGGAAGATGGCGGCGTGAGTAGAGCAGCGGAAATCTCCTCCCAAAACAACATATATCTATGAAAATATAACAAAGACAACCCTTCCCAGAATAAAGACCAGAGGACACAGGACAATATCCAGACCACATCCGCACCTGAGAGAACCCAGCGCCTCGCGAAGGGGGTAAGATACAAGCCCCGGCCCCGCGGGAGCCGAGCGCCCCTCCCCCCAGCTCCCGGCGGGAGAAGAGCAGACAGAGCGGGAGGGAGACGGAGCCCAGGGCTGCCGAACACCCAGCCCCAGCCATCCGGGCCAGAGTGCAGGGCCCTCGATACTGAGAAAACAGGGCAGCAAGAACAGTGAGCAGGCACTGGAGGCTGGGCGACAGAGGAATAAGAAAAGCGCGCGACCATTTTTTTTTTTTGCTTTTTTGCTGCTTTGTTTTGGCGAGCGCTTTTTGGAAGTCTTAAAGGGACAGGGACCCCAATATTAGGGAAACAGGGCAGAAAGACCGGTGAGCAGAGGCCTGAGGCTGGCACCGGAGAATAAAGAAAAACGAACGACCACCTTTTTTTTTTTTTTTTTTAATTAAAAAATTTTTTTTTTTTTTTTTATTAAAAAAAATTTTTTTTCTTGTTTTTTTTTTGTGGTCGTTGTTTTGTTTTGGCGGGTGCTTTTTGGAAGTCTTAAAGGGGCAGGGCGGGTCACTTAATCCAGAGGTAGGGAATCCGGGATCTCTGGGCACCCTAACCCCTGGGCTGCAGGGAGCAGGGAGGCCCCTTACGGAGATAAATAGCCTCCCAGCAGCTCCTGCTCCAACGCGACTCCACCATTTTGGAGTAGCTGCCCGAGCCAAGCCACGCCCACAGCAACAGCGGAGATTAACTCCATAGCAGCCGGGCAGGAAGCAGAAACCCTGTCTGCGCGCAGCTGCGCAGCACAAGCCACTAGAGGCCGCTGTTCTCCCAGGAGAGGAGGGCCACAAACCAACAAGAAGGGAAGTCCTTCCAGCCGTCACTCGTCCCAGCTCTGCAAACTATTCCTATCACCATGAAAAGGCAAAGCTACAGGCAGACAAAGATCACAGAGACAACACCAGAGAAGGAGACAGACCTAACCAGTCTTCCCGACAAAGAATTCAAAATAAGAATCATAAACATGCTGACAGAGATGCAGAGAAATACGCAAGAAAAATGGGATGAAGTCCGGAAAGAGATCACAGATGCCAGAAAGGAGATCGCAGAAATGAAACAAACTCTGGAAGGGTTTATAAGCAGAATGGATAGAATGCAAGAGGCCATTGATGGAATTGAAATCAGAGAACAGGAACGCATAGAAGCTGACATAGAGAGAGACAAAAGGATCTCCAGGAATGAAACAATATTAAGAGAACTGTGTGACCAATCTAAAAGGAGCAATATCCGTATTATAGGGGTCCCAGAAGAAGAAGAGAGAGGCAAAGAGATGGAAAGTATCTTAGAAGAAATAATTGCTGAAAACTTCCCCACACTGGGGGAGGAAGTAATCAAACAGACCACGGAAATACACAGAACCCCCAACAGAAAGGATCCAAGAAGGGCAACACCAAGACACATAATAATTAAAATGGCAAAGATCAAGGACAAGGAAAGAGTGTTAAAGGCAGCTAGAGAGAAAAAGGTCACCTATAAAGGGAAACCCATCAGGCTAACGTCAGATTTCTCAACAGAAACCCTACAGGCCAGAAGAGAATGGCATGATATATTTAATACAATGAAACAGAAGGGCCTTGAACCAAGGATACTGTATCCAGCACGACTATCATTCAAATATGACGGTGGGATTAAACAATTCCCAGACAAACAAAAGCTGAGGGAATTTGCTTTCCACAAACCACCTCTACAGAACATCTTACAGGGACTGCTCTAGATGGGAGCACTCCTAGAAAGAGCACAGCACAAAACACCCAACATATGAAGAATCGAGGAGGAGGAACAAGAAGGGAGAGAAGAAAAGAATCTCCAGACAGTGTATATAACAGCTCAATAAGCGAGCTAAGTTAGGCAGTAAGATACTAAAGAGGCTAACCTTGAACCTTTGGTAACCACGAATTTAAAGCCTGCAATGGCAATAAGTACATATCTTTCAATAGTCACCCTAAATGTTAATGGGTTGAATGCACCAATCAAAAGACACAGAGTAACAGAATGGATAAAAAAGCAAGACCCATCTATATGCTGCTTACAAGAAACTCACCTCAAACCCAAAGACATGTACAGACTAAAAGTCAAGGGATGGAAAAACATATTTCAAGCAAACAACAGTGAGAAGAAAGCAGGGGTTGCAGTACTAATATCAGACAAAATAGACTTCAAAACAAAGAAAGTAACAAGAGATAAAGAAGGACACTACATAATGATAAAGGGCTCAGTCAAACAAGAGGATATAACCATTCTAAATATATATGCACCCAACACAGGAGCACCAGCATATGTGAAACAAATACTAACAGAACTAAAGGGGGATATAGACTGCAATGCATTCATTCTAGGAGACTTCAACACACCACTCACCCCAAAGGATAGATCCACTGGGCAGAAAATAAGTAAGGACACGGAAGCACTGAACAACACAGTAGAGCAGATGGACCTAATAGACATCTATAGAACTCTACATCCAAAAGCAGCGGGATATACATTCTTCTCAAGTGCACATGGAACATTCTCCAGAATAGACCACATACTAGGCCACAAAAAGAGCCTCAGAAAATTCCAAAAGATTGAAATCCTACCAACCAACTTTTCAGACCACAAAGGCATAAAACTAGAAATAAACTGTACAAAGAAAGCAAAGAGGCTCACAAACACATGGAGGCTTAACAACACGCTCCTAAATAATCAATGGATCAATGACCAAATCAAAATGGAGATCCAGCAATATATGGAAACAAATGACAACAACAACACTAAGCCCCAACTTCTGTGGGACACAGCAAAAGCAGTCTTAAGAGGAAAGTATATAGCAATCCAAGCATATTTAAAAAAGGAAGAGCAATCCCAAATGAAGGGTCTAATGTCACAATTATCGAAATTGGAAAAAGAAGAACAGATGAGGCCTAAGGTCAGCAGAAGGAGGGACATAATAAAGATCAGAGAAGAAATAAATAAAATTGAGAAGAATAAAACAACAGCAAAAATCAATGAAACCAAGAGCTGGTTCTTCGAGAAAATAAACAAAATAGATAAGCCTCTAGCCAGACTTATTAAGAAGAAAAGAGAATCAACACAAATCAACAGTATCAGAAACGAGAAAGGAAAAATCACGACGGACCCCACGGAAATGCAAAGAATTATTGGAGAATACTATGAAAACCTATATGCCAACAAGCTGGGAAACCTAGGAGAAATGGACAACTTCCTAGAAAAATATAACCTTCCAAGATTGACCCAGGAAGAAACAGAAAATCTAAACAGACCAATTACCAGCAACGAAATTGAAGAGGTAATCAAAAAACTACCAAAGAACAAAACCCCCGGGCCAGATGGATTTACCTCGGAATTTTATCAGACATACAGGGAAGACATAATACCCATTCTCCTTAAAGTTTTCCAAAAAATAGAGGAGGAGGGGATACTCCCAAACTCATTCTATGAAGCTAACATCACCCTAATACCAAAACCAGGCAAAGACCCCACCAAAAAAGAAAACTACAGACCAATATCCCTGATGAACGTAGATGCAAAAATACTCAACAAAATATTAGCAAACCGAATTCAAAAATACATCAAAAGGATCATACACCATGACCAAGTGGGATTCATTCCAGGGATGCAAGGATGGTACAACATTCGAAAGTCCATCAACATCATCCACCACATCAACAAAAAGAAAGACAAAAACCACATGATCATCTCCATAGATGCTGAAAAAGCATTTGACAAAGTTCAACATCCATTCATGTTAAAAACTCTCAGCAAAATGGGAATAGAGGGCAAGTACCTCAACATAATAAAGGCCATCTATGATAAACCCACAGCCAACATTATATTGAACAGCGAGAAGCTGAAAGCATTTCCTCTGAGATCGGGAACTAGACAGGGATGCCCACTCTCTCCACTGTTATTTAACATAGTACTGGAGGTCCTAGCCACGGCAATCAGACAAAATAAAGAAATACAAGGAATCCAGATTGGTAAAGAAGAAGTTAAACTATCACTATTTGCAGATGACATGATACTGTACATAAAAAACCCTAAAGACTCCACCCCAAAACTACTAGAACTGATATCGGAATACAGCAAAGTTGCAGGATACAAAATCAACACACAGAAATCTGTGGCTTTCCTATATACTAACAATGAACCAACAGAGAGAGAAATCAGGAAAACAACTCCATTCACAATTGCATCAAAAAAAATAAAATACTTAGGAATAAACCTAACCAAAGAAGTGAAAGACTTATACTCTGAAAACTACAAGTCACTCTTAAGAGAAATTAAAGGGGACACTAACAGATGGAAACTCATCCCATGCTCGTGGCTAGGAAGAATTAATATCGTTAAAATGGCCATCCTGCCCAAAGCAATATACAGATTTGATGCAATCCCTATGAAACTACCAGCAACATTCTTCAATGAACTGGAACAAATAATTCAAAAATTCATATGGAAACACCAAAGACCCCGAATAGCCAAAGCAATCCTGAGAAAGAAGAATAAAGTAGGGGGGATCTCACTCCCCAACTTCAAGCTCTACTATAAAGCCATAGTAATCAAGACAATTTGGTACTGGCACAAGAGCAGAGCCACAGACCAATGGAACAGACTAGAGAATCCAGACATTAACCCAGACATATATGGTCAATTAATATTTGATAAAGGAGCCATGGACATACAATGGCGAAATGACAGTCTCTTCAACAGATGGTGCTGGCAAAACTGGACAGCTACATGTAGGAGAATGAAACTGGACCATTGTCTAACCCCATATACAAAGGTAAACTCAAAATGGATCAAAGACCTGAATGTAAGCCATGAAACCATTAAACTCTTGGAAGAAAACATAGGCGAAAACCTCTTAGACATAAACATGAGTGACCTCTTCTTGAACATATCTCCCCGGGCAAGGAAAACAACAGCAAAAATGAGTAAGTGGGACTATATTAAGCTGAAAAGCTTCTGTACAGCAAAAGACACCATCAATAGAACAAGAAGGATCCCTACAGTATGGGAGAATATATTTGAAAATGACACATCCGATAAAGGCTTGACGTCCAGAATATATAAGGAGCTCTCACGCCTCAACAAACAAAAAACAAATAACCCAATTAAAAAATGGGCAGAGGAACTGAACAGACAGTTCTCCAAAAAAGAAATACAGATGGCCAACAGACACATGAAAAGATGCTCCACATCGCTAATTATCAGAGAAATGCAAATTAAAACTACAATGAGGTATCACCTCACACCAGTAAGGATGGCTGCCATCCAAAAGACAAACAACAACAAATGTTGGCGAGGCTGTGGAGAAAGGGGAACCCTCCTACACTGCTGGTGGGAATGTAAGTTAGTTCAACCATTGTGGAAAGCAGTATGGAGGTACATCAAAATGCTCAAAACAGACTTACCATTTGACCCAGGAATTGCACTCCTAGGAATTTACCCTAAGAATGCAGCAATCAAGTTTGAGAAAGACAGATGCACCCCTATGTTTATTGCAGCACTATTTACAATAGCCAAGAATTGGAAGCAACCTAAATGTCCATCAATAGATGAATGGATAAAGAAGATGTGGTACATATACACAATGGAATACTACTCAGCTATAAGAAAAGGGCAAATCCAATCATTTGCAGCAACATGGATGGAGCTGGAGGGTATTATGCTCAGTGAAACAAGCCAAGCGGAGAAAGAGAAATACCAAATGATTTCACTTATCTGTGGAATATAAGAACAAAGGAAAAACTGAAGGAACAAAACAGCAGCAGAATCACAGAACTCAAGAATGGACTAACAGGTACCAAAGGGAAAGGGACTGGGGAGGATGGGTGGGTAGGGAGGGAAAAGGGGGGGGTATTAAGATTAACATGCATGGGGGGGTAGGAGAAAAGGGAGGGCTGTACAACACAGAGAAGGCAAGTAGTGATTCTACAACATTTTGCTATGCTGATGGACAGTGACTGTAAAGGGGTTTATAGGGGAGACCTGGTATAGGGGAGAGCCTAGTAAACATAATATTCGTCATGTAAATGTAGATTAGTGATAGCAAAAAAAAAAAAAAAAAAGGGCAGTTCCTGTGTGGTAACCTCCAACGAGTTCTACACAAGGGTATAAAGGGCATATAAAAGTGTAGGCAAAGGGTCTGTTTGTGTTTATACAGAGGATCAAAGCCTAATTGGGCTACCCCGAAAATGAACTAAGATACGATATGAAAAAGAACTTCCAACATCTGCACTCTCTGGAAGACTCATGCCAGAAGATGATCATCAAAAAACCCCAACAAAGATCCACGCACTGCTACAGCTGTAGATGCACTCATCCCACCAGTTCCTGGACTTGCCATGGGAATGAGGAAGGAGATATCTAAGCTGGCCTGTGCATACAGTAAAACAACAAAATTGGACTGGATCTATACTGTTGGAACTCAACCAAGAATTTGGAGAAGTGCAAATTGTAGCGCTCCAAAGTCTTACAACTACAAACTATTTATTGTTAAAAGAACATATGGCATGTGAACAGTCCCCAGGAATGGGTTGTTTTAATTTGTCTGATTTCTCTCAGACTGTTCAAGTTCATTTGGACAATATCCACCATATCATAGATAAGTTTTCACAAATGCCTAAGGTGCCTAACTGGTTTTCTTGGTTTCACTGCAGATGGCTAGTAATTACAGATATGCTTTGGTTATGTAACTATACTCCTATTATGTTAATGTGTGTGTGCAATTTAAGTAGTAGCTTAAAACCTATACATGCTGAAGTTACTCTACAAGAAGATATATCAAAGAAATAATCAATCTTCCCATGTTTTCTTCCGCCTGCTACTTCTATAGCTTTTCTTCTTCCTTCCTAATTACAACCCTTAAATAGAATTCGTGCCTCATATCAAATTTACCGAGTATCATAATTCTTCCAAGTGGTAAAGATACCTCAAGACAAATGATGGGCATAGAAGCCACAGGGCATAAATATGCAAAGAAGTAAAAAGCTAACTTTTTCAAACAATAAGGCTTCTCTCTCACTTACCAACTTCACATTTCCCTGTATGGCCCCGGAAGATGACTGGTTAGCCAGAGACGGGTAAGATTCCTCAAGGGAGGAACAACCTAAGACAGGCACAGTCGCAGGGGGGCCATCAGGTGAGAAATTGGGGATCAACAGAGGTGAGGCTTAGAACCTCACCCCCCCGTTCTGAGAGAAATCTTCTGCATACGTGGATGTTTTATTGCCCTGGTCTAGCTTGGATTAACACTTAGTCTACAGGCACACACCTGATCATCTACATGTGCTCTCTTACAACACTAAACTATATTTTCTACCTTTATCTTGTATCTACCTACCACTTCAGCATTTTATTAAAAATAATAATAATAAAGAGAGAAATGTGGTATCCACATATAAATCAAGTATAAAAACCAAATGAGTATTCATATTTGAACTGACTGTTTATAGTTCATAATGCATGAGCAAAACCGAAAGTTTCTGTGATGACTGCCCTTGTACTGTTCACTATGTAACTTATTCATTATGTAAGAATTTGTTCTCCATGTAAGAACTTGTTTGTTATGCCTCAGAAGATTGGAGACTGACAAAAATTAGGCTTGGGGTGGAATAATGATTGTGCATTGAGCATTGACTCCCCTATACAGAATTTTATTGTCGTTAACAACCATTTGATCAATAAATATGAGAGATGCCCTCACAAAAAAAAAAAAAAAAAGGACAGACTTCCAATGGTAAAATAAATTAGTAACCGGGATGTAAGGTATAGCATAAGGAATATAGTCAAGATATTGTAACAGCCTGGTAGGGTGATAGCTGGAACCTAGAATTATGTATATAAATGTTCTACCACTGTGTTGTACACTTGAAACTCATGTAATGTAATACTGTGTGTCAACTACCCTTCAATAAAAAATAATTATTAAATAAAAAAAAAAAAAAAAAATGGACCTGGGTGGAATAAAAAAAAATGGACCTAGGTGGAAGTGGAAAAGTCCCTTCCATATTAAACTATTTTTCAGGTGCGCCACAAATTTCACTTTAATCTTCTTGCCACCAACACCAAAACATTAATTCAGTTTTGACATGGGGAATGATAATACAGTATTTCTGTCATTGATATGTAAGCTAAATAAACAAGCACAGCTGCATTCAAAGAAATATGCAGATAGATTTCATCAAGAATAACCAACTCATTACAACAAATTGACCACTTAGGACAATACCTTGACTTCTTGAAATGGTCATATTGCCATTTTCCCCCCTTTGCAACAGTGCCAAAAGAAAAATCTTACATTAAAAAATCTTTCAGCAGGACATATTTTAATTCTTGGAGCATTTCCCCTCTTTTTTTGCTGATTGTAAATGATGGCGAGGAAATAGTCCAGACAAAAGGTAAAGAAATGAGACCTATTAAAACACTTACATGTCATCTGCAAACGTTATTCCAAAGTACTCCTTTTCTTTCAGGTTGAAATGTGAAGCCACCAGGTCCAGCAACTCTCTTGATAAAAGTTTGGGCTGCCAAGATACAAATCTGATTAGAAACTATTTGGTTGCCTCCCTCTTATTGCCACCACCTTCTTCTGCCTCAAATACTTCAAGCAGCTTCTGTATGTTTTCAAATACCTGCTCCCTTTTGCTGCTTAGGTTAATCTACTCTAGACCACTCTCCACAGATTGGGAAGAGGAAGAAATGGGAAAATAAGGTAATCATTTTCATGTACTTCCCTTCAGTCCAGTACTTCACTTTTTTCCTTTAATGAACAGTGTGCTTACTAATGCAGAGGTGTTTTGGAAAAATAGTCTTTTATATGTAGTATGGTACTAGTGATCGATAAAAGGATGTTAAACATCCCACTGACTGGATTGTAAGAATAAATTTGCATGGTGAGTTGAAGAGGTTCAAGATGCAAGGCCATGTGGGGCCACAGATGGAACTAACAAAAATAATAATGACAATAACAACAATAAGAATAATAGGTACCATTTATTGTGCTGAAATCCTTAACAGCCATAATCTCATTTCATCCTTACAATAAGCCAATGAGATAGGGGTTCTTATTTTCATTTAATAGATGAGCCAACCAAGGCTAAGAGAAGCTGAGCACCTCGCTTGACATTAGAATTTGTAGGGCTGGGGACTGAACCTAGATTCCAAAGTCTAAGCTTTTCATGTCTCCCTAGAGATGTAGTGACTGTTCCCATTTGCAGATCATCCTCACCGGGACTTACTGAGCACCTAGTAGGGAGGAGGATCCAACTCATGAGCTTTTGAGAAGCCCTGGGTTTGGTGGCAATGAGCATGGTTTTGAATCAGCCAGAACGCCCAGGGCTAGTGGATGCTGGACTTTCAGGGACTGGGGAAGGAAACAGGGAGGACATTTAAATGGGCTGTTTTTGAACTTTGAGCCCATTTAGGGTTCATTATGGTAGTTTGAGGGTTGGATGTTTACAGTAGGGGAAGAAAGAATAGCCAGGATTTTAAGAAAAGGAAAAAAAAAAGAGAAACAGAAATCTAGATGGAAAGGTCTACTCTGGTCAAACTACTGTTGACTGTACTATTTTCATGCTAATGGAGGCCTACAAAGAGTGGCAGGGACAAGCCTCAGAAGGGAGACTTCAGGTTTGATCAAAGGGAAGAATTCTAGCTGTAGCTCAAAGTGTGGCTGTCAGAGAGGACTTCACATTTTTTAAAGATTCTAGGTTCAGAGTGTTGGGTGAATAGAGAGAGAAATATCGACGATTAAAATATCATTGCTCAAACTGCAGCAGACTCACAGACTCCAAGAAGGGACTAGTGATTACCAAAGGGAAAGGGGATGGGGAGGGAAGGAGAAGGGGATTAAGGGGTATTATGATTAGCACACATAATGTAGAGGGGGCACAGGGAAGGCAGTGTAGCACGGAGAAGACAAGTGGTGACTCTATAGCATCTTACTACGCTGATGGACAATGACTGTAATGGGGTGTGTGTGTGGGGACTTAATAATAGGGGGGAATGTAGTAACCACAATGCTGCTCATGTGAAACCTTCATAAGATTGTATATCAATGATACCTTAATAAAAAAAATCATTGCTCATAACAATCCCATATATTTTACAAAGTGAATTCATATACATATATAATCTAGCTTGATTTTAACCATAATTCTATGAGGAAGATTTAGCGATCATAATTCTAGTTCACAGCTGATGAAGATGGGAGTTTAACTTGGACAATGTCATGTAGCAGAGAAGTGGTAGAAGGCAGATTTGTAGCTCACAATAACCCTTTCTGGGAAGCATTATGGTCTCCAATTTGTCAACATGAGGTTCAGAGAAGTGAAATCACTTGCTGGGGGTCACACAGCTACTGAGTCTCAAAGCTGAGATTGGAACCCAATCCATGTCACCAGGCTATATAATTACTCTTACTTACAGACCAAGTTTTCTGACTTAGAAGCTGCCTTTTTTCACCCCTGAAACAATCCTGAGTCACTGGCTTGAAGCACAGATAAGTGAGCAGCCTGAACACCAGCCATGAGGTTCACAGAGGAACCACAATGGGCTGTCTCGGTGAGGCTGACACCTACCTGAACCAGCAGCTCCAGTCTCCTGTCATCCAGGAGGTGCACCTGGCAGTGCCTGCCTTCTGTCATCTGTGGGGACAAGACAGCAAGAGAGGCATCAGCGCTGGGGTGGCAAGCAAACCCTTCAACTCAATGGGACATGCTAGGCCTGAAAAATGGCTTCAGGTGAGTTAATCTACAGGTTCAGTTATAAACAGATTTATTGTATGGCATTAGCTCTTGAATTTATTTTAAAATATTTTTAGCTTTTGGATTTAAGAGAAGAAAAGAATAAAAAAACAAAGATTACTCAATATAGTGAAAAAAAAGCCTACAGAGAGTACACAAAACACACTAAGGAAAGGTAGTGCCTTCCCAGAGGAAACTACTAAATTTTCCCTTGATTAACATTTTACTTTTCAAATGAAAACACCTTTATTCACTGGTGTGCTTTAATAAATACAACACATGCATAATTTAAGGAGAAAACAATATGATACTAAAGTTAAAATGGAATGTCTTCATTTTTGAAACTTCTACTCCCCTTTATTAAGAACAATTAAAACACATAGTTAAGAGCAGTATGCGTCAGTCAGTATAAATTTCAATTATACTTAATTTTTTACCATTTAAATTGCAATTCTGGTAAATAGTCTTTGTAAAATATTTAAGCAATGCATAGAATGCAAAGACCCCCCACCTTGATTAACTCATGCTCCAAATCATTTCACCTGCAGAAATCACCACTGTCACTTTGAGAAGAATCCTCACAGACTGTCTTTACAGGTATGCTCAGATATATATATATACATGTGTTTTTAAAAATTCAATATGTAATGTTTTGCTTTAATATTTTTACATTGGATACTCTATTCTGCAAGCAAAGCAGGTATTATTAATATTTGTGCATGTGTATAATCACCCAGAAATTTTATATGTACATGCATGACTTAGTGTGTGTGTGTGTGTGTGTGTGTGTGTGTGTGTGTGTGTGTGTGTATGTGTGTGTGATGGGTCTGTGTGTGTGGTTATATTTATATAAAATACCCTCACAAATATTTGTTTTTCCTTTTCCAATTTAAGTAGAACTATGCTATTTCTTGGAGACCTTTCCAATGTCAACACATATAGACTGACCCCATTCTTTTTAAAGGTTCCAGAATATCAAATTACTGTGACGACATAAAATAATGTAATGAGTTTCCTGCTGAAAAACACTTAGCCTGTTTCCAGTCTTTTGCTTTTGTAAGCAACATCGTGATAAACTTAGCTTTGCCCACAGATGTGGAACTGCTCAGTCACTTTTGAAAAGCACAGGCGGCATGTTGTCTTTCAGCTGCTGTACAAAACTTTAAGACCTGGAAACTCAGATACATAGAAATCTAATTTAAAAAGAAAATGGTCTCCATTACTGAGCACCAACTATACACTTAGTATTGCTCTAGGTGGTTTATATATATATACCACCTTTGAGCTGCATGGTCACCATCTGGGATTGGTGTTATTATCCCCAATTTAACAAAATTTAACAAGAAATTGAGGCTTAGAGTGGGATAAGCAAACTGTTTTCAATGGAAAATACTAACATTTTTGATTGAGCTCTGCTCTAAAAGTCTGAAAATTAGCTCAGTTGATTATGCCGTGGTATTATGGAGACATGGCCCACAGGAGCCACTGAAGTAGTGCTGAGAGGCAAGTGAGCAAGCTTTACTTTGGCCCACAACCCGATTATCCCCTTAACTCTGCAAAGCCAAGGTCTAACACACACCTTTGGTGGCAAGGAGAAAGGGAACAAATTTTCATTCCAGGCAGTCAGCTGGGCACTTTATGCATATTATCTCATCAAAGATCAACAAGGGTTATGATATGGCAATATCCCCATTTTACAGATAAGGAAACTGAGGTACAGAGTTTAAGGTAATTTATTCAAAATTACCTGGGCAAGAAAAAAGACAACTCAATGTTTAAATTAAGAGAACTGAAAAAAAAGTCATCTTTTTTCCCTGCTTTTCTATATTATAACAGGAAAGAAATAAATATGGCACTTAAAGGTATTTTAAAGTAAAATCCACATGCGAAGCCCATACAAGAAAACCCCAAATATATGCTAAGGAAAGATATAATAAAATAATACTCAAAAGATCAACTGACATGATATGAATCCATTAAGGAACATATCAAACTCATAAAATATTTCAAGCTACTACTCAATTGCATAAGCCAAATGAATTCACTTCCTGATTTTTTTAAAAAGCATCTTTTTCCTTTCCATTTTTACTCTGGACCTCTCTCAGGCTAACGAATGCACCTTTTGTCAACACAGAATTTTATCCTAGAGACTTGAGCAGTAAATGTTGGTGGTCTGCCCCTCTCATGACAGACACGGGCAGTGGTGGCCACGTCTGTGCAACTTAGTTCAATGGCTACGGCCTCAGCTGACTGGACCAGGGAAGAGACACCTGATTCAAGCTGGGCCAATCAGAATCTAAGCCCAGGGAGTCTGGAATCGAGTCTGAGAGAATAAAAATGTGGCTGCCATGGAGCAACCCTGGTCCAGGTGTGTGGAGAAAAAGGAAAGCCACCTACAGAGAGAATGAAGGAGACAGGCAGCTAGAAGGAGGCAGGAGAAATCACACAGCCCAAAAAAGCTTAGGAGTTGCTGTTAGGGTTCTAATGTTTTTCCAAATACTTCTAGTCCTTTCCACTAATCCGGGTGAATCCTTGTCTTTAAGTCCCATAAAATACCCCCTGTATTCCTTCAGTTAATCCACTTTTTGTTTTTCTCTCTTAAGCTAACTTGAGTTGGATTCTGCTTCTTCCAACTAAATGCATCTTTATAAGCTACAACAGGTCTCAAAACCAGACAGCTCCATGTAAGAGAATGAAACTGGAATATTGTCTAACTCCATACACAAAAGTAAACTCGAAATGGATCGAAGACCTGAATGTAAGTCACGAAACCATAAAACTCACAGGAGAAAACACAGGCAAAAATTTCTTGAATATAAATATGAGCAGCTTTTCTCTGAATACATCTCTTTGGGTAAGGAAAACAAAAGCAAAAATGAACAAATGGGACTATATCAAGCTGAAAAGCTTCTGTACAGCAAAGGATACCATCAGCAGAACAAAAAACCACCCTACAGTATGGGAGAATACACTCATAAATGACATATCCAATAAGGGGTTAACATCCAAAATATATAAAGAGCTCACACTCCTCAACACCCAAAAAGCAAATAACCTAATTAAAAATTGGGTGGAGGATATGAACAGACACTTCACCAAAGAAGAAATTTGAACAGCCAACAGGCACATGGAAAGATGCTCCACATTGCTAATTATCAGGAAAATGCAAATTAAAACCACAGTGGGATATCACCTCACACCAGTTAGGATGGCCAACAGTCAAAAGACAAGGAACAACAAATGCTGGAGAGGATGTGGAGAAAGGGGAACCTTTCTACATTGTTGGTGGGAATGTAAATTAGTTCAACAACTGTGGAAAGCAATATGGAGGTTCCTCACAAAACTAAAAATAGAAATACCATTTGACCCAGGAATTCCACTTCTAGGAATTTACCCTACGAATGCAGCAGCCCAGTTTGAAAAAGACAGATGCACCCCTATGTTTATCGCAGCACTATTTACAATAGCCAAGATATGGAAGCAACCTAAGTGTCCATCAGTAGATGAATGGATAAAGAAGATGTGGTACATATACTCAATGGAATATTACTCAGCCATAAGAAGAAGACAAATCCTACCATTTGCAACAACATGGATGGAGCTAGAGGGTATTATGCTCAGTGAAATAAACCAGGCAGAGAAAGACAAGTACCAAATGATTTCACTCATATGTGGAGTATAAGAACAAAGAAAACTGAAGGAACAAAACAGTAGCACAATCACAGAACCCAAGAATGGACTAACAGTTACCAAAGGGAAAGGGACTGAGGAGGATGGGTGGGAAGGGAGGGATAAGGGTGGGGAAAAAGAAAAGGGCATTACGATTAGCATGTGTAGTTGGGGGGGGGACACGGGGAGGGCTGTGCAACACAGAGAAGACGAGTAGGGATTCTGCAGCATCTTACTATGCTGATGGACAGTGACTGTAATGGGGTTTGTGGGGGGGACTTGGTGAAGGGGGGAGCCTAGTAAACATAATGCTCTTCATGTAATTGTAGATTAATGATACCAAAATTAAAAATAATAATAATAATAAATTAATTAATTAAATAAATTAGTTCAACAACTGTGGAAAGCAATATGGAGGTTCCTCACAAAACTAAAAACAGAAATATCATTTGACCCAGTAACTCCACTCCAAGGAATTTACCTGAAGAAAACAAGATCCCTGATTCAAAAAGACACATGCACCCCTATGTTTATTGCAGCACTATTTACAATAGCCAAGATATGGAAGCAAGCTAAGTGTCCATCAGTAGATAAAAAGATAAAGATGTGGCACATATACACAGTGAAATATTATGCAGCCATAAGAAGAAAACAAACCCTACCATTTGCAACAACATGGATGGAGCTAGAGGGTATTATGCTCAGTGAAGTAAGCCAGGTAGAGAAAGACAAGTACCAAATGATTTCCCTCATTTGTGGAGTTTAAGAACAAAACAAAACTGAAGGAATAAAACAGCAGCAGACTCACAGACTCCAAGAAGGAACTAGTGATTACCTAAGGGAAGGGGTTGGGGAGGGTGGGTAGGGAGGGAGGGACAAGGGGATTGAGGGGCATTATGATTAGCACACATAATGTAGGGGGTCACGGAAGGCAGTATAGCACAGAGAAGACAAGTAGTGACTCTATAGCATCTTACTACACTGATGGACAGTGACTGCAATGGGGTATGGGGGGCACTTGATAATATGGGTGAATGTTGTCACCACAATGTTACTCCTGTGAAACCTTCATAAGATTGCATAACAACGATACCTTAATAAAAGAAAAGAAAAAAGATACCACAGGTCTCTATCCCTAAGTCAAGGCAAAAGGTCTCCGAAGGATGGATCCTCAGAGGACATCATTCATATGGTGAAGTCGTCCACTCACGATCAACAGTGCTCCCCTCAATGACAATACAACAGCCAAGAGAAAGGCGGTTGACATTTGTGGGTGGGGGGGGGGGCACTGAACAAACACCTCAAGGTATGATGTGACAAGACACCACACAGGACAAGCTGAGGAAGGGCAGTGCAGATGAACTAGAGGGAGAAAGCACTAGTTCTTTGCCCACATGTGTACATCCATGCTCATTGTTCACCAGCCCTTCCCTCTGCAGGAGGTGGGCTCCTCTGGGAGGCAGAAGGGCAATAGAAAGCCTGCCTTTAGGTCTTACTTCAATCAGACGTTGAAAGGTGGTGGATGTATTCTGTTTATTAAAATTATGCTTATGAATAAATTTTAGTTGACAATATTAGAAACCAGGATATGCCACTTAATAAAAATTTAGATGGTAAGATCTGGAAACAAGAGCTAGCCTTCCTCCATGGCAACATTTAGCCAGGGTCAGGCAGAGCAGCTCCCTCTTTACACGGGGTCTGTGTCTTGACTCACCCAAATTTATTATCTGCCAGGATCATCCTATCAGGGAGGAGACACACCAATGTCAAAGGAGGGTACCAGGCAAAGTGCTTGGCTCTTGACCCTCATTAAGGTCTAGTATTTCAACCTCTGTGAAAGCCAGTGAAGGGGGCATCCTCATTTTTTTTTTTTTTTTTTTTTTGCTTAAGTCTCTTTTATTGTAGACCAACAAAACATATGCAGACCTGCTAGACAGCTTTGTGCTTCAGCTGTGGGTGAGATGCAGCCTCCTACTGAAGCAGCAGAAATTGGCTCCTCCACAAATCAGCAGGTGGGGTCACTGCCAGACACCTCTTATATCAGCATCAGCAGGTTTTTTTTTTAGATAATTATTTTTTATTGAAGGGTAGTTGATGCACAGCATTACATTACATTAGTTTCAAGTGTACAACACAGTGATAAAACATTTATATACATAATTCTAGGTTCGAGCTATCACCCTACCAAGCTGTTACAATATCTTGACTATATTCCTTATGCTATACATTACATCCCAGTTACTTATTTATTTTACCATTGGAAGTCTGTCCTTTTTTTTTTTTTTTTTTGTGAGGGCATCTCTCATATTTATTGATCAAATGGTTGTTAACGACAATAAAATTCTGTATAGGGGAGTCAATGCTCAATGCACAATCATTAATCCACCCCAAGCCTAATTTTCGTCAGTCTCCAATCTTCTGAGGCATAACAAACAAGTTCTTACATGGAGAACAGATTCTTACATAATGAATAAGTTACATAGTGAACAGTACAAGGGCAGTCATCACAGAAACTTTCGGTTTTGCTCAGGGGGCATCCTCATTTTAAGCACCAGGAAAACAAAGCCAGATAAATAATGTAACTTGCCCAAGAGTTCTAAGCCAAACTTGGGCTCAATATCATATTTTATCTCTTGTTTGCTGTGTTACCTTGAAGAAGCTACTTAACCTTTCTGAGCTTCATAAGCTATGTCCGGACAGCTTTAACACTTTAATTGGAAAAAATATTCTTAAGACAAATTACAGGTAAACTTAACCCAATTAACAAGCGCATGGCAGAAAAATGCTCCAAAACTTATGGAGCAGAAAAAAAGAATTACTGTGTGCCACGCAAGGCATGCTAATGATAACACTAACACAACTACACAGCTGGGCTCTGTCTATATTTCAGGCATTACAAAAGTACTTTTCATGTATTAACATGTTTGAACCTTGTGATATCCACATGAAGTAGGCAGTCTTATCTCCCCATATTATGGGTGGACGAGGTTGGAGAGATTATCAATGGTAAGATTCAGAAATGGCAGAACCAGACCCGAACCTAAAGCCCGAGGTCTTAGCCACTCAGATACACACTTGTCATTCTACATACCATAAAGGGTCAAATTATGCAAAAACCTCCCCATGCAACCCGTTTTCAAGGGACTAGATGAGTGGGCAAGAAGGGGAACACAAAGTGTCATAAAGTGGGCAGGAAAAATCACTGCAGTCCCAAGGGCAGAATAAGCTGACTACACGTAGTTAGGACTGTAGGGTTCACAAACAGAATCTTAAAAGGCATCTAGCAAGCACTGTTTATTTGAGATATGGGAAAACTAATGCATGAACTGTCCCCAAAGCCACATGGTAGTTAATGCAAGACCTGGGATCACAACTCGGGGTTCCGACTTCCAGCCGGTGGCATGAGTGGTGTGCACAAGATTACTCAGGTAATAAATATCATCTTATTCAAACGCTCCTTTTTTTCCACAGGTTGACTTTTTAAAAAAATACTGTGACAACCAAAAGAAAGAAAAAAAAACCCTGGGCATTTATTTGTTTATTTATTTCAAAACATGACTCCTGCTAATGCTTTACCTTCTCGTTTCAACAACAGGAGTTATGTTTGAAGGGAGCTGTTCATGGATCACAAGGATTGTATCTGCAGCCACAGAGCCATTTAAGAAAAAAAAATAAGAAGAACAACACATTTTATGTAGTATATTCCATATGTATAATATGTAGTGACTCAGATGCCTGGAGGCAAACATCTATCATCTTCATTTCACAGTTAAGGACATTGAGGTGCAGAGCGGCCAAACAACTTGCCCAAGGTCACACAGCTAATAAGAAGCAGAGCTGGGATTCCAACCTAGGAGACTGGCTCCTGAGCCCACGATGTAGTCATTACCTACCCATGGAAGAAAGGAATTATATTGTCTTCCCATTTCACATTCTATTTGATTATTCTGACAATTTGCTTTCTTTACAAAATAGGAATTTAAAAATTCTACTTAGACGAAGAACAAGTAAGTAAGCATTTCTCATTACCAACTGCTTTCTCTTAAGATTTAGGGGTATGAATTTCCTTCTTGAGACCTTTAGTCTCCCCCTCCCAGACAGTCCAAGGTTGGCCACAACACTTGATCTAAAAAGGTCCAGAGGAGGCTCTCATTCCCTTCCATGAGCAAACACAAGGACAGTGGGCGACACTCTTTCTCTAGCCTGTGTGTGAAATTATGTTATCAAAATCACTTCTGAACCCCGCAGAGGCCCAACCGAACAGTCTGTCCCTACTGCATGGCCACTACTAGCAGCAGTGCCTCTTGTGGGAGAAAATACATATTTTAAAAAGATCTTTCTGGAAAGTTTCACCTAACACCCACCCGGACTTGATACCCTTCCTGCTACCTCCTCCCCCATTCAACACCAGGAATATGGAGCTTAAAATTGTGCACGCTGGATTAAAACTCCCACCTTAGTCTGTGGCGGCCCTGCGTTTGCTCCCCAGCCGATAGAGCAGGTCCTCAGAGGCTAAGCGCGGAGTGCTGGTGGCAGACCTTGCCCATCTGGTCAGTGGTCAAATGAGGAAGATCAGCAGGGAAGTGAAAGTCGGCTGCAGGCCAGACCCCTGCTTCATGGAGCACCCTGATGGACAGTGGGGTCCTAGTCTGTGTGACAATACGCCCCTCTGACCCTCATCCTACTACTGGACTCAGGAGATGGGACAGGAGAGGGATTTGATAAGAAACCTAAAGGCAAGTCAAGGCAGAGCAGTGTGACCCCAGGCCATTCATAATGACCGGGGTCAGCTTAAAATGCAACAGGAAATAACTACAAAAAAAGCCCAGAACCCCAGACTACTTTGGGCTTTTGCTGTAGTAGTTCTTTGGAACACGGAAATATGAAAGCTCGGTAAGGAAGCAGAAAGCTTCCCCCTACCCACTTGGTTCCCTTTTGACCTTTTCACAAGAGGACCTGCCTCATAAAAATGACTCCTTAGGATTTTTGTGGGGTGACCCACCCAGAGTCTAATCCCCCATCATCCCTTCCCTTCATGTGTGCAAAACCAGCTAACTAACTGGGCTCCAGGTTTTTAATTGAATGCTATGATAGTCTAATTTCCAAATAACCATGTGAGTGAAATCTCTATAATACAGATCAAACCCTGTCACTTCCCTGTTTAAAATTACCTAATGGCTTCTCATGCAAGAGAGCAGAGAACCTAACTCCTTACCTTACAGACCTTTGTCCTAATGTCTTGTCCCGCCACCTTAATTTTGCTTTCAACCCGTATGCCTTGCCCTAATACATTAGCCACACAGGCCTTTTTTCCTTTCTCAAAATAAAAATGGTTCCTACTTTGAGACTTTGCCTGTGCTGTTCCCTCTGTCTGAATGCCCTTTCCCCACATCACTGCATGACTGGGTACTTTTGCTTCTTTTGGAAATGTTACCATATTCAAGATGCCCCCTGTGCTCAATATAAAGGAGAGCCTGGACACATTCTCATATGCTGCTTTAATTTTTTTATACCTAACATTTCTTATTTATTTATAATGATAAATCTTGTTTATCATTCTCTATCTTTCATTATCAGTATTTAAATTCCATGGGGGAGAACTTGATTCAATTTATTCACCACTCTCTCCCCAGAGCATAGAATAGTGCCTGGCATATGGTAAGAATGTGGCAAAGAATTATCTGCCAAATGAAGGAGTGCATTCACGAATCAGAGCCTAGACACAGTTAATAATGAAATAAATTCACAAATGATTATATGACATAATGTAAAGTGAAGATGTCCCAAAACATCTCCCAAGCCTAGGCCCAGACAGATTGACACATAAAAACAAGCCTTCCCCTCAGAGAACATGTGTACTATTAAATTCCTCATCAGATGAGATATTCTGGAGGAATTGGAGAGAGGTAGAAGGGCACATCTAGGACGTTCTTCCTTTGGGATCTATCGAGTGGACAGAGTTTTATATTTCGCCCTAATGATGTCAACCCCAGCTGAACAGGGCCCCTTTATATTATCGCAGGGTGTTGACTGAATATGAGCTATTGATACTCCCATTCAGAGAATGGTCTAGACTGACACAGATGTCTCCAAACCAAGTCAGCTGTAATTTTCCCTTAAGTTCTTTCAAGATGGTGCCTACCCTCCGGTGTGTAATCACTGGGAACTACTTCTTTCAGGAAAATAAACGATTTTCCTGGCGTGTACCAAGCACTCACTAACATGTCACCTGAGTGCTCAGCACTTCCCTTGTACAGTACTTTCCTTCAGGCTGCTTACGACCTATGAGGTAAGAAGTTTTGCTGTTTACATTTTGCAAAGGGCCAAACTGAAGTGCAGAGAAGTTAGGTGACTCATCCCAGGTCACGCTGCTGTCAACTGGGGGTGAAAGCTCAGGTTCCATTGGTTGGATGAAAATAGGACTCTTGTGTGTCCCTTGTAGGTTCACTGGGAGTGGAGTAGGACAAGGAGAGACAGCAAGACGAATAAAGGCAAGTGGCATAAAAGAAGTACCGGAAGGAAGGAATATGGGCCAGCATAGGGCCAGTGATAAAGAAGGGGAGAAATCAGAACGGTAAAATTGGGTAACTGAGTTATCTGCCTTAGGAAAAGGATTAACGATAAGTACTGGCTGCTGACTGTGTGCCTGGCACTAATCCAATCTCTTCCTTTTATTTACATGGACTATTTAAATTTATTTTTATGACAACCATATAAAGTAGATTCCAATACTCGCTTCATTTTATGGATGAGAAAAGTGAGGCACAGAGAAATGACTGGCTCCACCCGACAAGCATGCAGAGCTAGAGGCACAGAAGGATATAAGCACAGAGTCCATGCCATAGAGACACTGTTCCACTATATTACTTCTGTTACAAGGTATTTCCCATCTAACAGATCTTAATATATTAAATCACACACAGCTTAGCCATGTAACATGTCATCTTGATTGCCAAGCATAACCTTTTTCTAGAAAAAAAAACCTTTTTCTAGATTCACCAAACCAGAGTTGCCTGGCTCTGGCCACTATCTGGCACCAAGACCAGAGGAGAAAGGTTTTTGCAATCACCATTTCTTGGCTGTCTCCTGGCCTAGCAGTAAAGACGTATGGGCAGTTGCTAAACATGGAGACTTTGTGTTTGCTATTGATTTTTCTTGAGCATCAGGATGGAATTAATCCCCACCCCTTGGGCTGCTGGCTCTGTCATGCTTACGTGAACACTCTGGGTACAGGGTGATATTTATCAGTTATGTGGCCTCATGGGCCTGACTCCACATTATTCTGAGCTTAAGATGTAATCTAGCAAATGATGCAATTAACACACTGTGGAAAAGCTTTGGATCATGCATTCAGTCACTCAACCCATACTCACTGAGCACTTGCTAAATGCAAGCGCTGTTCTGGGTAGCAATATAAATTAGCAAATGAGATCCACAAGATCACTGTCTCTACAGCGTGTGCTGGAGCAGGGTTTCTCCTCTTGGGCCCTCCTGACATTTCTGGCCAGATAAGTCTTTGCTGGGGGGCTGTCCTATATGCCCTGTCAGATGTTCAGTAGCACCCCTCTACCCACTGGATGCCAGTAACACCCCTGCCCTCTTTACAACCAAGTATGTCTCCAGGCATTGCCAAATGTCTCCTGGGGGCAAAATGGTCCTTGCTTGAGAACAACTGCTCTAAAGGCAAGGAGAAGAAAAGAAACTATTAGCAATCAAATAAATGGGATATTTTCATATAAGGGGTTCCAAAATAGTGCAACTGGCAATGGTACTAAGTTCTAAGCACGTGCAAAACTCACTTTCAAACTCACTTTTTACCCAGGACGCAGAAGGAATGAGGAAATTGACAGAGAGAACTTTCATTGGACTACTATTCTTGACAAGTGGCTCCCAGTAGAGACTGGAGGGAGAACTATTTTCTGGACATTAGCATTCCACTGCAAGCTCCTTTCTGCCTCGCAGAGGTTGGAAGGAAAGCAGACAACAAAGGTTGGCCGGTGCACAACCATTTTTGCAGCTCCATCATCAACCTGGCAAGCAATTTCGGCCAACTCCCTGGGGAGGGCATTCTCCTAAAAGCCAGTCCCTTATCAGATAATAGCCTGATCTCATAAGGCTGCTGAAAAAAAAGACCAGCTTTCAAAAGAAGAGAGAAAGAAACAAAGCAACTTATTAAGTCAGAGCTGAAGGCTATCAGGAAGTACCAACTTGGTGTCCATGAGTTGTGCAAGGGATTTAGGATCAGGAGGCTTGGGTTTGTGTCCCAACTCTGCCATTTAACTAAGAGTATGGCCTGTATATCATGGTATTTGTCTAAATCTCAGTTCCGGCCCCTGTGAAATGAGCATGGTAAGAATCAATCTCATTTAGCTTTGTCTTTTATCAATGTGGGTTGAATCTAAAATTTATCTCAACAGTATAGATGATAACCATTTCACCAGCAATACCCTCCATTTTTTGGACACTGATTAGATGTTAGGGTCTGTGCTAAGTGGCTGGCATGCATTATCAGCTCTACTCTTACCCTAGTGCACTGAGTACTATTATTAGCAGAAATGATTTGTAACTGTTGAATGCTACTATAATAACTCTAAGTGGTGATTTTTAACTTGGTTAAATAGTTATTTTTCTCAAGAAAAATGTTCTCCTGGATTATTAAGAAGTCAAGCTGTCATTTGCATTAAAAATCAGTCCACCAGTTAAGTACATCCTGGAGATAGCTGAGGACTAATTGCATCTTGATTTGTCAGTGATAATCAACAGACTAACCCCAAATCAGGGCACGGGTGGGAAACAGGCCCCACATTTTCATAGCAGAAGAAGCTGCAGTGAATAGCATGGTCCTTTTTGTAAATTCTCTTGACTGCACTTTTCCAACTAGAAACTTAGATGAGGCACTGAAGAGAAATTGTCAAATACTTATTTTCAGAAAACCATGCAGGATATTTCTGCTGTTCCTTTCCAGAAAGAAACATCCTCTTTGCTTAACACCAGGCTGTGTTAGGCTGTGTTTTTAGACGTCATGGTACAGTATCAATGAGTCAAAAAAGAAAGGGAAAAAAATGGGAGGACACAGATACTATAAACAGGAAAAGTCACAACGTGCAACCAAGAAAAGCTAAGAGCACGGCCCCGTGGGCTGCAGGGGAGTTTAGTTCTTGTCTGTTGTTCAGGTTGACCAGAAATGAAGTTCTCTGATTGCCCTGTAGAAAATGGAAAATTTGGCTTTGGTGGTTAAGCAAGTAGCAGACACCCTGTGGTTTGGAAACTTTTTGCTTTGCCAACTGTCAGTTTTCTCTTTTCCCATGAAAAACAGCCCGTAGCAAGGAGCAGAAGTACTGCGTCTTTCAAAAACTTAAAAGACAGGCGCAGCACGGCTGAAGGGATTTTAAAAATAAACTGTGGTTCTTGAAATATAAAGATATCCTAGGTACTGTTTATTCACTGTACAGCACATGTGGAAATCTGGGCTGAGTGTAAGCCATGCACAGAGCAAATAAATCACATATATTGCCCTGGAAACCTAAAAATGAACAAAAATTAATTACAAAGCCTAAATCAACTTTACATTAATTCTGGAGTACACACTCATTGTCAGGGTTTTCATGTTTCAAGTTTTCATCAACTCCATTAGAATTTCTCTGATTTATGTTGTTTCAAAGTTTCTTTGTTCTTTGTCGTCCATGTATAAGTAGGGGTCAAAGTAAGTCCTTGGGGAGTTCATGTTTTATATACAAATGGATTGTATGAGGTCCAGAGCTTTAGTTTAGTTGGTAAAAATGTTATATTTGGGTAGGGAATTTAGAAAAGCTTACCAAACTGTAAAATACAACAGTTAAGCTCATTTACGACAATGTAGAAAAATCCCGAATCTTAATGTGTGGGATTTATTTTACCACCGCAGAAGGAACATTCCCTCTCAACCTAAAGGCTTCTAGTAGTTAGTGAAGAAGCTTCTTTGTCACCTAATGTAGGTGGTGTTTTCAAGTGGGATTCGGTCTCTTTTTGAGGCTAATATGGGATTCAAAGAATAAAACAAAACAAAAAAGTGGAAGGCCACAGGTCAGGGAGACCAAAAAAAAAAAAAAAAAGAGAGAGAGAGAAAGGAACCAAAAAATATTTTTGGGCAAGCACCAGTGAGCCCAGTGAGGTGGAAAGAATCACTCAGGAGAAAGAGTGGCAATGTGGAGCTGTCTCAAAGCAGCTCATGGCTGCTCTCTGTCCCACGCTCGAACTGGTTATGAAGCACAACCAATATTAAACAGAATGGCAAATAAACTTACACTGAAATAAGTTTCATTAAGAACACGGGGGGAGGGGGAGTCTATTAACCGTAATGTTGCTCATGAAATTGTACATTAATGATACCAAAAAAAAAAAAAAAAGAGCACACATAATAAATGCTCAAAACTCATCATCACATTTCCATTGTTTTACTCCATTTTGCTATTACCTTTCTTTGCTCCTGGGGTTATTTATGTCTGTTGAATCAGTACACTAGCAATGCTATTGAACAGTGTGCTCCTGCTCATCTCTTCCTAACTCAGTGAGGGCACAGCAGTAACAGGAAATCAGGTCAAGGTGAAAGTATTTACACCATGGAAATTACAAATGCCACAAATCGGCGCCCTTTTCTCCAGTGAGTGGGTGTTAAACACTTAACCAGCAGAACACTGGAGAAGTTCAATGGGAAAAGGTCTGGGGGAAAGTGTGATGTTCACAGCGCTGTCAGGATGTTAAGGCCACTGAGAGACCAAGGGATAAAGATGAACGAAGAGGCACTGGAATCAGGCAGAACTGTGTTTAAAGCTCAGTCCACTTGTCTTTTCTAGGACCTAATTACATCTCTAAAACAGGACTAATAATACCTACCAACGAAGCATAGGGCATGGCAAACAGAGGCTGACATAAAAGGTAACTGTTACAGTTTATTATTAAACTTAAAAAAATCCCCAGTGGGCAAGCTTACTGCCTAGGTTCTCCTGACCTAGGACGGCAACTCCCAGAGCAAATGCTCACTGTCATCTGCTTTTCCTGTTCTTTTGCCTGGAATGTAAGTTTTATTTACTGCTGCTTTCCCAGATCCTAAGAGAGTACCTAGGCCCTTGTAGGGCTTAATAACTATGTGTGGAATGAACGAATTTCCCTTCATTTCCGTCTTTGGCTCTGCTTCAGGGTTTTCTGTGCGTTTCTACTGTTAAGGGCTCACTGGCAACCGAAACGGCTCCTTTGCCTCTTAACTGCCACGTTCCCCTGGGCTGCACTGCTATTGTCCTTCTGGAGTCTGTCGAACCCCTGGATCTCTCCTCCCCACTAAAGGAGGCCACTGTGACCTTAAAGCACTGGGGAGAGATGCTTCCAGTTTTTCATTCACAAGCAGAATTGAGCACGTGTCATTATGCTCGGTCGGCAAGTTTCTCCGCACTGCTCTATTCCAATCTCAGTTCCGCTCTGCCTCCATCACAAGGGACGTGCCTTGTGAGAGGAAATCTAACCCAAGACTTCCAGCTGAATCCAGGGAACCAAATATTTTCCCCAGGGGCCCTGCTTCACTGTTGGTTCTTGAACTTGCTGCTCTGGAGCATTTTTTCTGAAGGGGGCAAAGGGGTGAGTCATTTAGAAATGCACGGGTGCTTCTGGTAAGAGTGGCCTGGCCAGTGGATTATGCAAACTCACTGGAAAATCATCAGAATTCCTAGTGCTTTTTTGATGACACTTGCTTTAGCCAGGGGCATAAGACAGGGCAGAGCTGCCCACTCAGCCACTTGGGTCGGGGCAGCGATTGGGAGCAGCCCCCCAGGAGTCTGATCCTGGCTCTGCCTCGAACTAGCTGCAGACTTCAGGCAAGGCACTTCCCTGCTCCAAGCAGCTGCTACGAAATGGGAATAATTTTGCCTAGTGCATTGTAGGCATTCCATAAGCAGCAGCTACTATTAGTTTGTAAAGTTTAGTGTATTATTTAAGAAAACTGAGGAATTAAGAGCACAGGCTCTATAGACAGACTTGGGTTGAAATCCCAGCTCCACTCTTTAGTACCTGTGTGGCTTTACTCAGGTTGACCTCATTTCTTGTGAGTCTTGGTTTCCTCATCTGAAAATGGGGATAATAACAGCACCCACCTCATACGGCTGGGAGGGTCACATGAGATACTATACATAAAATGCTTAGCAGAGTACATGCCATTTTTAATGATACTATGTTTTTTGCTAATAAAAACCAAGCAATTGCTACATACTTTTTCAGAGCAGCTGTTCTCAAAAGCCAAGTTCAGATGGTAAGCAGGTTCTACTCTGCCCCTGAACTCCACAGAAGAGAAAGGAGCAAGTAGCTCTGGTCACATATAAACTCGGTTTGAATGTTCCATTTTTTAATAATACCTTCTTGCTTATGTGGAGTGCTTCAAACTCTCCAAGTGCTTTTACCTATGTTTCTTCTTTTAAACTTTGCAAGTTTTAATGGGCCAGAAGTGTCATATCCCCGTTTTATAGACGAGGCTAGGGAGGCCCAAAGAAGCAATGTGATTTCTCTGGTCACACAGCTAGACAAAGCCAAAACTCTAGATGTGGAGTTACTGCTTTCTACTGCCCTAAACAATCCCCTGACCCGTACAAAAGTATTCACCAAAAAGTAAAGTTAAAAAAAAAAAAAAAAGTAAAATACAACCCATCTCCTGCACAGTGTATTTTACAGTGGGAAGGCTTCCATGACATTAACTTAGAACTGTAAAGAGAATCCTGCTTTCCCAACCCCGGGGTGCTTTGAGGAATCTGCAGTGTTCCATCAGCAAGATCCTGGCTGCCTCGAGGGTTCACTTTGGCCAGTCCTGAAGCCTTTTATTAGACTGAAGTCAGTGAAAACAAATGCACTTTTAAAAAACAGGGGAATTTTATAACAGCCCTGGAGATAAAAGTCCTGGTTTTGGTGGCTT
Source organism: Manis pentadactyla (assembly GCF_030020395.1). Lineage (NCBI taxonomy): Eukaryota > Metazoa > Chordata > Mammalia > Pholidota > Manidae > Manis > Manis pentadactyla. Next base: position 220,349,671 of record NC_080019.1, on the reverse strand, counting down.
GGGATCTATTATTCTAATGACTGTCACCTTTTTAGCATCCCAGAGGGTTTAGTGCTCTGGAGCAGGGAAGAGTTTTATCAAAGAGAAGTGACTTATTTAAACAAGACAAGTGGAACCATGGTACTGGCAAGGATTGAAGGTGGGGATGAGGAAATGAACCTGCAAGAGCTAAATGAATGTCACCCATAGAGTTCCACGAATATTGTGGCTGAGAGTTAGAAATACTTGGAGAACTTTCCAATTTTGTTCCATTACAATGCCTTTCTTTTTGAGTTACGGCCAACTGAAGTTCTGCTTAGTTCCTACAGAAATTCTTATGTGTCTCCTTTCTCAGCAAATACAATGTTAAGTTATTAATAAAAATTGCATTAAAGGCAACTAGATTATTTTTTTTCTGTAATTGGTTATTATTCTAGTTTGTCATTTGTTCCTTCTCACTATATAATACCCAATTTCCACCAGATTATGAACGTTGTCCATTTTGATGGCTTTATTGTTTTGTTTTGTTTGATTACCAACAAATGTATATTTTGTGAGCACCCACTCTATGTCAGGCTCTCAGGGATAAAACAGTAACTGGCCATTTTTGTTTGGTGCGAGGGGAATGAGACAACTGAACCAGGCCATGGTGGAAATGATGAGAAATGACCTTTCTTTGACTTAGAGCTGATGAGATGTATCACTTTAAGTGACCTTCCCACTTTTCCCAATCAAGAACAGGGCAGAGGTGAGGCTTAAAGGGGTTGATCTTTTGCATCCACGTCCAGTGGAACCCTCTGTGGTAATGGAATTTTCTGGAGTGTGTTGGCTCATGGATATGGCTGACGCTCTGCAGATAATGGAGCTATGATCAGATGTGTCAGCCTCAAGGAGAGATCCCAGAGGAAGAGAAAGAAATCACACATGCTTCACACAGCCTCTTTAATTGCTGGCTCTGTGGCCTTGGACATGTAATTCTGCTTTTTGAGCCCCATTTTATCATTCGTAAAGTGAAAGAATAACATTACCCATAATCCTTAGCACAGATCTCCTCACCTCAAACCACTGGGGTTTCCCTCCCCTTTTTCCTGGTTGTGATAACCATGAGAGAACATGAAGTTGTGGCACTGGGATTAAATAATTTGGAAAAACTTTGCCCCTTTCCCCTGCCTGTTAGATGACTCAGGTTGAGCACAGTAATGTGACAGCACCAGTCCTAGGTATGTTTCCTTAATGACTCATGGTTTTCAGTCATGCTTAAACAAGGGGTCTGAAGTCTAAATGCCTGGGTTCAGATATCAGCTTGACCATTTTATCGACTGTGTGATTAACATCCATTCATGTGTTCACAAATATTTATCAAATTGCAATTGTGGCCAGAATTTATAATAGATTCTGGATATTCACAGTGACACAAGCCAGCGTGCTGCTTTCTTACAGACTCACTAGTAAAGAAGACAGTGAACGAACAAGCAGACCAATGAACACACAGGTGACTTCAGACCGTGCTAATAAGAATAATATGATGCAGGAAAGCTGTTACTTGGGAGTAGGCAGGCAAGGGCTATTTGGGGAAGTGATGCTGAGATGGGAATGATAAGAAGTCAGCCTTGGGAAGATCTGGGAAAAGAACATCCCAGATAGAGGCCCAGCAAGTGCAAAGTCCCTACGGCAGGAATACGCTTCACTTCAGTTACATTGCACGGTTTTTTTTATCACACCTTTAAGGAGCCTTTCTAGACATTTTTTTTTCCCGAATGCACTCTTCCTGCATGAAAATTTAATGCCACAGAAATACTGTATACCTGTTGAGTTGAGTTGAGCTTTAGAGGGCCACAGACCATTGCAATATCTAAGGTCTTTTTTGTCTCTCAAGAACCAATTTTCATTCCTGTAGGGAGTGAAGTCTCGTGGTTGAGAATGCACAATGTAAGAAAAAAAATGGCACCAAATGTGGCAGGAGCTTGGCCACCAAAAAGAAAAGTACAGGAGACAAGGTTAGAGGGTTAACGAGGGGCTCCTCACTGGTTCTCCCTGGACCAGTGGCAACAGTGGCAACTGGAGCCTGTCAGAAAGGCGGAGCGGTGCCTAGCCATCTGTGCTTCCGCCAGCCCTCCACGTACTCTGATGCATGCTGAAGCTGGAAGACCACCGGGCTACATCAGTTCCTGCACGGTGGGCCATGGTGCGGAGGAGGAGTTTTACCCCAGTTGAGGTGGAATGACACTGGAGGCTGTCAGGCAGGGGGAGCCACGATCCAGGGACATGTGTAAAGGATGACTCTGGTTACTACGAGGAGATGAGACCGCGGCAGGGGGTGCGGCAAAAATGGAAGACAGAGAAACAGTCTGGAAGACTTTTTCCTTGGTTCTCATCTATAAAATGGATACACATATGACCACCTTCATCAGGTTGTTGCTAAATGAGTGAGTACATGTAAAGAACTTAGTGCTTGGCACATAGCAAGTCCCAATGATAGTTAAAACCATTGTTTTGTCCCATAATTCTCTCTTCCAAACTCCTACTGGTTAATATTCAAATACAGATTCCCCACCCCCTTTAGATCACTCTATTTCTGCCACTGTTACCAATTCAGGTAAAATATCTTTGTGGGCTGGTAAATGTGTAACATGTTTAGAAGGCCGCTTCAGGTCATGGTGAAGGTTCACGGTGTTCTATTCAGTTTCCTTTCTCTTTCCTTTTTCCTGTAAGATTTAACTGTTGGCCTAGAAAATGAAACTTAATGTAAAACCCAAGTTTTAGAATCAGTTCGATCATTAATTTTGGACAGTTTGCACATCTGTAAAATAGGAAGCACCCTATGCAGAGAAGCAACACTATGTAGGGGTAAGCAAGGCTTTGGCCATCAGGTAACCCTGGATGTGGGGCCTCACGGACACTAGCTGGTGGGACCTTGGGTAAGTCATTTAGCCCCCCTGTAAATCAGCTTCTTTATCTGGAAGAGAAGGATGGTAACAGACTCGCCTTATGGATTTGAGGCTGATATACCAGAAAGCCAAGAAAAGCACACAGCACTGTGGCAGCCCCAGAGCATCAGCCACTATAATGGTGATGATTATGCTGATGACTGAACCTCCCACCAGCACAATGTGGCACATGAACCCTTGTGGAAAATGCAGTTCTGCAGGCCCCAAAAAGGTGGGAAACACTTTGGCTTAAGAAAGATATCTGTGGGACAGGTTGGTTATGCTGATAAAAAGCAGGTTGCTTTCTATATACACAATAGTAAATTGACCTGAAATAATCTAACCAGCTGAGATGAACACCCCTCAAAGTTTTCATATCAAAGGCATATCATAGGCTCCCTAGAGGGTCTTCCTGACCAAGGAGGTTAACTTCAGAGCTGATCTAATGCAATTAGAAAAAAGCTCCCATCCTTTACGCAGCCCACCTAGCCCTGCACCACCTGCTCACTCTGGTCCTGGCCTCCCTCCCCACTTGCTCTTGGGGTTCCAGCCACACCAGTCCTCTTCAGTTTTTCCTCCATAATATCTCCTTCCAACCTCAAACCTTAAAACAGGAAATTCCTACATAACTTATCTTTACAAACATAGATTAAGTCATTTTCTCATAGAAGCCATTGTCATAGTACTTATGAGTGAACACTCTGGACTCAGATAGCTGGAGGGTCAAGTCCTGGCTTAGACATTTTGCTAGTGCTTCAACCATAGGCAAATGACCTCATCTCTTTGTTACTCATTTCCTGATCTGCATAATGGGAAGAGCACTGGTGCCTTGCTGTGGGGTTCAATGAACCGATGCACACTCAGAGTCTGGGACAGCTCTTGGTTCCATCACTCTTCTTAGAGGTGTTAATTTGTTCTTTTAGGTCCTAAACTTCTCTTTTGCAGCACTCTTCACAACTGTGATTAAATAACGATGCACTTTGTTTATATATCTGCCTCCAGGGACCCTATCTGTCTTCTCAACCACTGTTCCCCCTGCTTGTAGCATGCACTTTGCCAAAGCACCTGCTCAATAAACATCTGTTGAATGAAAACATGGAGTTATTTATTCACTTTTTAAAAACTGATAAAGCCATAGTCTTCTTTCTCATATAAACTATTTAAAAGTATGCCTATTTGATGAATAACTTCTTTTTAAAAGGAGGAGGACAATAACACAAAGCAAGATTTGTGATGCACCGGACTTCAGCACTTTAATAAAAAGGGGTGGGTACTTGGGGATGTGCATGGTTACCACAAGCAATCTCCCACTGTTCCAACTTAAAAGAAATCTCTGCAGATTTTCAGAAGAATCCCTAAAGCCAGATGGTTGTTCTAAAGGTGAACAGAGCAATTACTTTCAAATCCCGCTGGAGCGACCTTACTCTCAACTCAACACAAGCCAAGAACCAAGAGGGAATCTGCCTCCCCCAAACCCTGGTTGTTGCTAAAGGTATAACTCTGGCTCCCAGAGGAGCTGTATAAATAGCTGCAGAGGAGGAGGTGGCAGGACTCTTCTTAAGATTCTAAATACCCTCTATGGAGCCCATGTCAATTCTGAGACACCACACTTCCAGCTAAAATAAGGTTAGGTGCTGAAGAGTTCCTGAAAAACTCATTTCTTGGGCATCACACACAGAAACCAACTAGTGTCTCACCATTTCTCTGGAAAACACGGTTAATTGCAGTTCTTCAGCTGGCATACAAGAACCTCTCACAGGTCTATTAGTGAGAGCTTTGTAAACCCCACACCCCCCAACCGATACAGGCGAAACGTGTGAGTGATAATCTTCCCAGGAAGATTATCTATAACTTGCATCAGACTTTTACTGGTTCACGTCCTTAAAATGGTTTAGAACTAGGTCCTTAAAAAGATGAACACCGGACCTCAAGCCCAAGACCGAAGTCTGCCATGGACATACTGTAATCACGTATTTGTGCACTTGTGCCCAGTGATATCCAGACACATGTCTGCAGGCTCAAGTGAAATCATGTGTCCAAAACAACAGAAGGCTGATGGATATCCTGACAATGACAAGATGTGGAGAGATGCATATGTGTGGTAATGAGCAACTGGTTCATACTTATGCTATCGTGAAGGTGAAGGGCCCTGAAAAACATTAACTCATTCATTACTTTGTACACTCAGTCTTCTGCTTGTGGCTACATATTTTCATGACACCAGTGTCTTTATTTGCTGTACTTGGGCTATATAATAGTATTATTATTATTTAATATTAACTGCCACTTATTAAGTATGTCTTCAGTGCCAGAAGCTAGCTCTGATTTCTTCAACAGCCTTCTAAGGTAATTTTAATTATCTCCATCACAAGGCCAGACAGGGTCACACTCAGTTCCTAAGCAGCAAAGCAGGATTTACTTGTTAAAATGGGAAATACTGCACTCTCACCACTGCCCCTCTGTCTGTTTCATTTGGACAGAGCCTATCCAAGACAGACCCTTTACCAGTGCACCCCTGATGCTTTTAGGGTACACTACTGCTGTAGTTGGCATTGCTTGATTTCTACCTAAATACACCCCTGTCATTTTAATCCTTTGACCTCAAAATCATACTAATTAAATTCTACAACATGGCCATTTCATGTCAACAGTTTTTACACCCCCCAAGAGGGAGTGGCAAATGAACTAAAAGTCAAAACTGTACGAAGACTCACTGGAGAGTTCTAATTTGACTCTCCCACTGGTTGGGGCTTCATAAATTTAGTGGCTGCATCTCATTCACCTTTCTAAGCCAATGGCTGGCACACAGCTAGTGCAGTCCACACCCAGAAAGTATGTGTTGACTTTTAAAGAATTTGGAATCCAAGGAGTGGTGTCAAATTTCAATACTAGAGTTGTAACCGTAACCCACGAAGTCCTGATTTATTTTTAGAAGCATCTCAATGCCTGATTCTAGTTTGAGATTTCAGTAATTCCTCCATTTCCAATTTGCCTCTTAGTTTGCACACATATTGCCATAGGCTCTACAGGCATCTGGGTCACTGAAGTCCATGCCCTGAATTCCTCTCTAGGTGAAAAGGAAAATATCAGAGGAAACAAGTAAAAAAGGGGAGAAGAAAGAAAGAAAGAGAGGGATGAAGAGAGGGAGGGAGATGGAGGTAAGCAGAGAGACACACATAGCTGCAATCCATCTGGGTACCAGGGAAGTAATTACAAATAGCGTCGGAGCATTTTGAAGCTGGAAAGAAGACTCAGTATTAGTCTAAATTCCTCACCAACAAATGTGAATCTGGAGTCATGGACATGAAAAATTAGCACCCCAAGGTCACAGAGCTTATCAGTAAGTGGCAGTTAGACCCAGAATCCAGTCCTTTCTCTATCCACTATGCTTTTCAGCTATGTCACACTGCTCTACCAGATAAAGATTCTCTGTTATGAAAGGTCAGCCTCTGCACCAATGCCATTCCTGATTGGAAAACCTAAATATAAGCATATCTAATAGAAAGAGTGGTATTAAATAAAAATTTGAAAAAACAAGTACAAAATGTGCTAACTTGTTCATTCTAACTTGCAAGGATAGAAGAAAAAAAAATGCCAAAGAGAAAATAGACCAATACAAGAGAACAGAAGAAAACATACTTTTATAGCCTCATCTACAAAGGCTTCCTTTAAGAAAAAAAATAAAAGCATCTAAAATAAACAGAGAATGAGTCTAATATCTTCATTTTCTTCCACTGCTTTCCACAGAATGATAAATTATTTACCCTCCTGGGCCAGATTATATTAACCTATGTTAATGTATAGTTTACCTGTACTCAGCTTTATCTTTCCAGTTTAGAAGAAGTCTTTCATTTAAAAATTTTTGTAGTTTTCCAATATTGAGCAAGAAAAATGTCTTAATTGGAGCTTCATGGACTCTGTCTCAGGGACAAATAAAAGGCTCATACTTGACCTATGATCTTGACACAGGCTTCTAGGAAGAGCTCGTTAATATTTTCAGGTTCCTATATTTGCAAAGCAAAGAGAAAGTGTTTCCAGACATTTTTACAGAGCTACAGCTTGTTGTGACTAGTGACAAGACTGCAGGGATTTTTTGGGGGGGCACTCATGCACCTGCCCACTGTTTCTGCCAGCAGTTGGAAGCAGTGTATAATAAGAAGCAGAACTTCATTTGGGATGCAGCTCCCACATTTCTCTTCCAAGACAGAAAGAAATGAGCATGTGAGAAACAACTCATGCTGCATGAAGTACAGAGATGCCGGAAATTAGACCAAGCAAGCAGCTGGTCTTCCAAACAGCACATTAGTGGACAGAGTACAGAATCAGGACTCGGAAGACTCAGACTCAAGGTTGTGTCCTGTCCCTAAGGGGATATGAGAGGTTAGGAAAATCCCTCCACTATGGATCTTAATCTCATCGGCACTAGAATGAGGGGACTGGACAAAGCGACTTACGCACTTTCTTCTGGGTCAAGTAGTCCATGGCATAACTATATTTAACAATTCTACTCCACCAATGGTATTTGTCCCCACTCATCCCCCTCCCTCCCAAGAGTTATGAACATCCTTTCCACAGGGTGCAGGTAGTACCTGTCTGTAGGAAACTTCATTCAGGCAGTTGCCACTTCCCTGTATACTCCAAATGCAGGCCTAAATAAATGGGGCAGTGGAACACGCAGAATGTGCTCTGAAATGGAATGGGGCATATCTGGAAATATTTTAGATCCTCTGCTAGAAGGTACAGTTTCTGATTCCTGAAAGGGCTGCATTACAAGATGGTCTTACTTCTAGAGAGTTTCTAAGGCATGAATCTCAAGAATAGGATTATCTACTGTGAGGCCCTGGGTTGCGCTAATGCTGCTCTGAGAATCCAGGTCAAAGGACTACATTTTGGATAAGATTATATTCCTTTCTACTCCTTCAGATAATTAGATACCTTTAGATAGGACTGATTTAGAGACATCTGATTCATTTCTAAGGCCAAACACTATTGTATAATATTTTAGACAGCAAGGAGTTTGTAGCCCAGTCCCTATTGTGATATATTTATTTCCTTGATATTTCTCTTCTCTACCTAATCCTACCCACTTCCTCCACAGACTTCCTCCTGTACCCAAGAGCATTGAAGTCTCCTGGATGAAACAATTTCCTTTGTTTTCTGAAGCCTGCCCAGATTTCCCTTCCCTCCTCCAACTCTAACAGCTACCTACTGGAGGGAAAAAATGGACATATGGAACTGGGCTTGATGAGTTTACCATAACCACTTTACCAGGGAGGAAAAAAAAAAATACAACTTGACTATAATTAGGATGTAGGACTTCCTTTGACAAATCATAAAAGATTTATGAATTAGTTGATAGCCATCCCTGAAATGGTGTCTCCGAAGCCTCTACCTTGAACTGCTGAATTCTCATCACACAGGTCTTCAGAGTAAACTAGACTGGGGGACAGAATTCACGTTCCCTGCTTCCTTTTACCGGCAACACAGGGACATTAGCAGGTCCTTTCAGAGAGGCTACTAATGAGCTCTAGGCCCCCACAGATCGTTGCTGCCAATGGTTCACAAAAATAGAGAAGGCCCCAAACACACTGTGCTCAGGAGATGGTAAACACTTACAGATCGGAGAGCATTTTCAGGCTGCTTACTGACACTGTTGTGGCCCCCTGAGAACCCTTTCCACATTCTAAAGGAGCACAAGTCTTTAAAACAAAAATAAATAAATAAATAAAAGAAAAAAAAGAAAGAAATGAAAGAGAGGGAGGGCAGGGAGCAGTAAGATAGAATTACACACTTCCACAGTAATTCTCAAAGTGCTGAAGTAGAAACAAGAACTCAGCCTTTAGGATCTTTGAGGGAGCAGAGAAAGCATTTAAAACAATGACAGGAAAATCTTTCAAAAGATAGGCATTAAGGACCATCTTCACTTTGGTATCAACCTGGTGCATATCCAACTTTTTTGAGGAAAGATTAATTCTTTGAAAAGAGCGAAGATAAACTTTCCTTGGAGTTTCCTTTGCTGAAAGCTGGATTCTGGAATATTAGTACTTAGATTAGTCTGCCCCAAAATAATACTGAAATTGGCCCAAGATTTTGCTATGAAACGTCAGTTAGAGCTCAAGAAGTACCCTTACACTGTCTGTAGTCAAAAGATTGTAAAAGAAGTTGTTCTTACCTCCGAACCATGATCTCGGCTCATTTAAAGGGACTGGAGAGAATTTGCGGACAAAGGACACATGTACTAAGCCCTAGTGATTTGTGTGTGTGTGTGTGTGTGTGTGTGTGTGTGTGTTTTCTCCAAATACAAGCTGGTGGAAGTAGGGACCTACAAACCCTGACGCCTTCCGCTGCCAAATAATCGCAAGGAAATGACCTTACTATTTGTTGCTTTGATTAGAAACAAAAGCCTTTCAACATGAGTCAGGAAAGCAAAGTGGGAAAAAAAAACCCAACAGAACCAAAAACTTCTGCTATTTCTTTTGGTTACCTGAAGTTTCTCTTCATTACACGTGTAAGACACATGAAATGCTGTATACTGTTTACTCAAATGCATTGATAATGCATGACTTGGGTTGGATAATTATTACTCAGAAATGGGCTATGCCATCTAAGAATCCAGACTTCAATTTTAGCTCTTCTGTCTGTACATATTTTGAAGAAGGCAGGGAATATAATGAATACAAACAGAAATGGCATTTATCTCAATGGTGCTACCACTGCCATTTCATGTCAGCAGCTTATACACTCAGAAAGAGACTCAGAACATTAGTCAGCGTCAGCACACAAACGGAAATCTTGGCAGGATGACTGTGGTCTCAAAAAAGGTTTTATTTCATCATTTGCATTTAACAAACTCATTACTATTGAAATCACTTGATAGGGGATAATGAAAATACATTATACTTGAAGGTGCAGTGGAAAGAAAAATATACAGAACCTAGGAAAAATAATAAACCCATTTGTTATTTTTAGAATGGTTAAATAAGAGCTTGTGACATGGTATATTTCTCCCACTTGAAAAAAAGGACCTTGAATTTTTTTTTTTTTTTAGGACCTTGAATTTTATGTAACTGTATGGTATGGATAACAACATGAGTTCTGGAGTGAGACAAAATTGGCATTTTGTGGTTTATGTTCTTGGGCAAGTTGTTTGACCTCCCTGAGGATCCATTTCCTCCTTTGTAAAATGGGGGTTAAAAACCCCTATCTCCTAAGGGGTGTTGGGGTAATTGAATGAGATAATGCATGCGAAGCACAAAGAATTTGCCTCACAGATAGGTACATACCCCACGTTAAATACGAGGGGATCTTCCCCTCTTCCCTCCATCAAAAAAAATCTCTCTCAGAAATGGGGGAGTGGTTTTATCTTCAAGTACTTTCAAAGACTTTAATTATTTTGAACTACAATGTACTGTCCGCGGAAGACATAATAGCCTAAGACAACCTCAATTAATGCCAAGTTTGGTTGCTTACACAGGTCACTTGATAAAATCAGCAGAGAAGGTGGCCAAGAATTTAATACAGAGCTTGTAATTATTTGTGGGCATGTGACCTCACAATTGGAAGGGCTGGGTGTTAAATTAAGCAAGTTACTTAAACATCATGTTAAAAGTCCGTGCAGTAGCTGGTTATGCAGGGAGATCATGCATATATATCTATGGGATGAAATGGAAAGAGGAAAAAAAAGTCATGTAATAACATTTTGGGTGAAGTATCATATATGGAGATTCAAAAAGTGCTGCAGCTCAAATGACAGGAGCAAAGCTGCTGGGCTTGGGATAACTACGAGGAGGACAAGGAGGAAGACTTTCGGCCCATGGCCAACCCGTGGATGCAGCTGAAGAGGCTGAGAAATATTACTTTGTAAAGAAGGAGACAATGTTCAAATTATTACTCTATAGAATCAATGATCTGAACTATTAGGAGTAAATGTTTCACTATTTGACCTACATTCCCTAATTTTTATACATTCAAGTTGGCCTGAAACATATTTTGAACCTTCTTACTGGGAAAATGAGGTTTTACTTTATATTTGGGGCACCTTCTACTTGCGTTTATAACAGCAGTAAAAACTCAGTAAATGGTAACTTTTTTCACTGGGTAGAGAGTCTACTGGGAGAACTGGTGTGACATTTCCTATATGGTAGGAACTTTTTCACTGAGAAGGACAATCAGAATTCTGAGAACCAGTTTCAGAGTCAGAGCAACAGAATGGGCTGAAACCAGGAGGCCAGGCCAACTTGAGGGCCAGGTGAAGGCCAACAGATCAAACCAGGGGTGGGGTGAGGTCAGGTTACAGCTGTGGAAGCACACACCAGGATTAAAACTAGGAGCCTATCAGATGAAGTGTCTGAGGTTCTTCCCTGCCCAGGGTTCTGTTCCACCTTTTTCTAACACAGATCCCTGCTTTTCTATGAGGGCACCATCCAAATGATTAAGGTGAGGCTAACCTCAAGTCCCCATATCATGGGATGAACGAGTAATTCAGGAATAACTAAAAAAGTCTTCTCTCCCCACAGTCTCTAGCTGTAAGGCATAGGGGAAAAGTGTGCTAGTCTTTGTTTGTTCTGGAGTTACAAATCGGCACTGGGGTATCCCACGCTGGACAAAAGAGTTGGAGACAGACAGACTTCAATGTCTCTCTGAATTACTATAATTTCCACTTTTGCTTAAGCTAGTTTTAATTTTCTAAAATATTCATTTGCCAACAAAAAGGTCCTGTCTCACACTTCGGCTTGCAGGAGAAAGGACAGCTATAATCAGATACCATTAGCCAGCTGACCAACACTGGTCAACAATTGTGGAGCTTATCAACACAGAACTGGCAGCTTGGCGGGGCTCCAGAGGCAAAGACATAGGGAGGCCAGGTATCAGGGATTCCGTCTTGGGGAAACAGATAGTTCCTGCAGTACTCAGGTATCAGACTAGGGTTTTGTGATCAATGAATTGGTTAGGAAGGGGTCTTGGAGAACTGGCATTCAAAGGCCCCAAAAGGAACAGCAGCACAGCTGACTACATCCAACTGAAACAACTGCTTTTCCTAATGGCTGGTGCCAGGCAGTCAGATACAGGGCAGAGCTTAACTTGGACCCAGGAATGTAGCCTTAGGGAGCCCTGTTAAGGAATCCCACAGGACATGAAATTATACCCTGGAATAGTCTCATCAAATATGCACATATGTGCCTATAAGATGCAAATTGGGACACACTGGATGATCAACTAACTGCTGGATAAGTGTTTTGATGACTTTGAGCAGGATTTCACCACCCCTGGAAATAGCACAAGGGAAATATGCCCACCAACTTAGGGAAAAAATATGTGGAAATGGAGTCCTGATATTTAAAGGAATATCAAGTCTTAGGAATCTTTATGAGAAGCTTTGCATTTATCACGAAACTATCACTACTTTCATCACAGAACACTTCATATACTGAATGAATGCCAGACACACCATTAGAATTCTAACATGGGCAATGTATTGTAATTTCCCAAAACTTAGACAGCTGAGCATTGCTCTGAACCATTTGTCATAAACTAAGAGGACAAACTTTAAGACCGGTTTGTCTCCTTCTGCTTTTAGTGAGGTTTGCATTAAAGAAAGGAATATTTCCTTCGTAACTCCTCATACTTTTGTAATTCTACCTTTAGAACCAATTCAGCGCAGTTTAAATATTCATGGAGTACCACATATGTGGCAAGATCCTGCAAAGGAAGTCAAAGATGAAAATACTATGGTCCGGACCCTCAAGGGACTTACGGCCTACCCTTGGTGTTTCCCAAGGAGAGCAAGGGATCATCTTATTTTTTACCTCACAGTGAATCTGCGGTACAGGAATTATGCATCCCTTTCACACATGCTGGTTTCTGTTCTTCATCTTTTATCAGTCTGAATGTCAGAGCTCTTTAGATACCTGATGGTTTTTCTTAGATTTGCATTCATTCCAGTAACAATGTTTTGGGTGTCTATTACATGTCAGGCCTAGTAATAATAGTGCACAACTTGGCCCTGGGGTCCCATGCTCGGAAGGGCCCCACACGTCATCTAATGCTCTGCTGTCTGGTAATTCTTTTTAAACAAGGAGCCCATCTTCATTTTGCACTGGGCTGTACAGATTATAGCCTGGTTCTGTAGCTGGTTCTTCTGGGTACTGGGCTAGGTGGTGGGGACATGGTGGTGAAAAGGGAGACATCCATAGTGGGACAAGAAATAAAAAAATACACAAATTATCATGGAAAGCTCTACATTAATATTCTGAATGAATGGAATTTTTGTTTGAAAGGAAGAGCACCAAATACAGAAAACGAATTCATCATTTACTAGAAATTGGGACGGCATCCCCAACCGATAAGGAACATCTGAGGTTTATTCAAGGTCTCCTTCAAAATCACATGTTTCAGCAGTTGGATGGGGTACACCATGTCCAGGAAAAACAACCCTGATGGAAAACTCCATTACTCATGTTCCCCTCCACACAGAGAAAGAGGGAAGTTTCATGTTCTAGGCAGATTCTCTTGCTTTCTTAACCATAAATGGAAAAAACAGAGGTGAAAAAGAGGGAGAAAGGCAGGCAGTTTGGCGTTTCCTTTCTGTCTGTTCACAGGGTGAGTGCCATGACTTTTGATTTGGTTTTACCATAAGGCATGTGCAGTTTTTCAGGCGGTGGACATAAACTATGTGACATCTAATCTCATGTCCATGTGTGGAGAAAGGAACAGAAAAAGGCCTCTGAAAGTCAGAAGTCATCAAAACTGCTCTAGCATTCATTGAAAAGTGCCCACACTCACTGTTACTTTCTAATTTTGAAAGGTACATGCAATAAAATAATAGTCAACAGCCCACATATATTGAGTGTTCACTAGCACCAACTACTATGCCCCATTCTTTACATAGATTATCTTCTTTTATCCTGAAAACAACCCTATGAAGTAGGCCATAGTTCATCTCCTTTCCCTCTTACAGAGGAGAAACTGAGGTTCAGGGAATCTGGTAACAAAAGTTCCCCAGTTGGGTGTAGAACAGGATTTGAACCCAGGGCTTACATTCTTAACTACAGCCTTTCCATCTGCTGCTGTTGACAATGAGAAATACACCCAGGGGTTAACATTCAGGCATGTTGTTAACATTTCCTTCCTGTACTTCTGCAGAATCTGGGGTTTTGCTTTGTTTTTCCCTTTCTCTTTCCCTTTACATTCCTTTAAAAAGCAGCACAACACAAAACTTTTTATGGTGGAAAATTTCTAGCACTTACAAAAAGTGACAGACTGGCATAATGGACGTCCACATAGCCATCACCCAGTTCCAGCAGTTACCAACATATGGCTAATCTTACCCACTTGCTGTCCTTCTGTATGCATTACTTTGAAGCATACCCAAGCCTTCAAACAACTTCATCTGTAAGTATGCCAATATAAAAGATAAGGACTCTTAAAAATGATAACCCCATTTACCAAAAAAGTGAAACCAATTTCTTAATATCATCAGATATCCAGGTAGTATTGCAATTTCCAGTTGTCTTGTTGAAGTGTTTTTTTTTCCCCCCAGGTTCACTGAATTGAGATCCAAAAAAGGTCTACATTTTACTATTTGTTGATATTTATTTCTCATAGGTCCCTACTATTCTATTAATTTCCCTTTCATTCATCTCTTTCTCTCCTTTCTCTTTCACTTCAATTTATTTGTTGAAGAAACCAGACTATTTTTCCTGTAAAGTCTGTTACCATCTGAGTTTTGCCAGTTATATAAGCAAACTGCTCCTCATTGGCCAGAGCTAGATTGTGTGTTTACTCTGAACCAAGCAATGGCAAGAGGAATAAGCTCATCATGATCAGCCTGGACCACAGCTTCACAAGCAATGTGCGGCTCTAACAGGCAGCAGGTGTTCTGAGATACTGGCCCCCCCTCAGCCCTCAAGGCCTGCAGTGTCACCATCAAGCCCTGAGCAGCCTCATCTACACTTACCTTGGGTGCCATACAAATGTTACCATCTTGTATGTACTCTATGACATGAAAAAAAGATGGGAAGCTCTAGCTTACAGACCCACCAGGATATTCTCGAGTTACATGGAGGGTGCTATTGATCCCTGCACCATCAGGTCTCTCAGGATGAAAGAGGGAGAAAAAGTGGCTCCAGGAAGCAGGGCTAGAGAATGAATAGGAAACCAGAAAACCCATAAGGGAGCAAACACAGACAATATTGTACCAAACAACTATCTTATCTGTATATCACCTCAGCTGCTGCCTTGACGGTTCTGACTTCCCAACAGTCTCCCCCAGGCCACCACTGTAAGGGTGGGAGCATGCACACATCCAGCAGCCAGCGTGAGGCCATGGGCCTGCCCTCTACCAGAGAGCAGATCTGGCCTCCTTGGTGATCACAGAAAGAAGCCTGCACTAAGACCTGCCTTTTGGCCTTTGCCTGTCATCCTCCAAAAGGAACCTGGATGGTAAGTGCTGGACAGCTAAAAAATGACCAAAGGCCTCTTTGAGTGGCTTCCTGTAGCAATGCCAATGTACCTCTGAGTTAGGCTGGCCCTGGTGAAAGTCTTTACACCAATGGGTCTGCAGGTCCCTCTGTCCCACCCTCAGGGGGTGGCTCTTGGAATAAGCATGACATTAACGGGACTAGCGGTTTCAATCATCTCCCAAGTAATCCATTCTGGAGCCTCCTAAAACGTGACAAATGACAGTTTCATAGTCGCTTGTGGCTACGAAATCTCATTGAGACAATTTAACTCTGGCTAAAATTATATCTAAGTTAATAAATATGAACCTAGAAGGCCAAATAAGCTTAAAGACCTCAGTCATCTAAGATGAAAAAAGGAAAATAAATGGTGCATTGTTCTGTTCTTCTGTCCCAAGCTTTATCTCTTGTTAAAAAAATAAATAAAAGCCATGATGATCCCTTTCCAGGTTATCTAAAGTCCAAACATTTTGAGAAGAGATAAAACAAAATTGCTGAAATACACCCAATCATAAATAGGAAAACCACAGTATGAAACAAACAGCATAATGAATGTAAAAAGGAAGAACAATTCTCAGCGATTTTTAAGTCTTGAGATCTTAGTGCATGACAGAAAGACTATATGAAAATTCATCTTTATGATACTTGGATTTTTAACCAATAATGCTCTACATAAACTTATTTAACTATACAAGAAAATTGCATATCATTTTGAGATAACAAATATTTTCTAAGAGACTACAATTTGCTTTCAAGTCTGGCTCTGAAAACATGCAAACCAATTTATACTGTGATAAAATGCAGAATACGCTTCCCCTGATGTTCTCAGGCAAGAACAGTTACAGTGGTTTGAGCATTATGACCCTTAAGAAAGTTATGAAAATTGGACAACTCCACTAATAAATGAAATAAAATGAAAACAGACATAAAATACAAATTTTTGGCTAGTAGAATAGTGTAAATCAAAAGTTACTGGCTAGGGTATGGAAAAGGATTCTTGTTCACTCAATGGCAGTATAAATTGGTATAACACTTTTGGAAATACAAATTCCTTCCAAACAAGGTATTTCTCTTATAGAAATTCTCCTACAAATGTTTTGCATATAAAGATGATCATTGTAACACTGTCTTAGTAAAAACTGGGAACAACCTAAATGTCCAATAATAGGGAACTGGTGAAATTAATTATGCTACATACCTATCACTGAATAAACACAGTTATGAAAATAATGATAGATCAGTATGTAAAATGTTAGAAAGTAAATAAATGCATTTCAAAATAAGATGTATAGGATGACCTCACCTCAGTACAAAAAAATGTTAATGCAATATGAATGTCACTGTATGTCTAGAAAATATCTGATGAATATGTACCACTAATAAGGAACTTTCATTTTTAAGCCATCCATTTCTATTAAATTTGGATTTGCAATTAAATTTTATGAACTTGTTTTACTTTAACGATAGACAACTCTAATACTTTATTTAATAATAGGTTCTCATATGAGCACAAATATTACTATTTATTTGATACTAATCACATCAATAATAACTAATTATCATTAATAAATGGACATACTAGGTAAACGTTTGGAGAAACTCTACTACATACTGGGTGCTGTGACACAAAGTTAAATTGGACAGATCCCTGCTCTCCAGAACTACCTGACACAATAGCATGGATCAAATTTTGTGAGTAATAAGTTTTATAAAATCATATATATCTTTGCTATAAAAAATTTAAATTCAGAATTATGAAACTAAAAGTAGGAACCTCTATCTTCATCCACATTTCCAAGGGGTAACAGTTATTAATGTGTATGTATGTTATGTATTTCCAACACTTCCACTCATGTATAGGAGCACACACACACATTTCTTGCATGTATCTATATCTACTTATCTCTACACACACATACACCCTGTGCTTTGTTTTCATTTTTACCCCAAAATTTATCCCTGAAAATTCTGGGATGCCATGACGTAGAGCTCTATTTCATTCTTTCTACTGACCTCATAGAATTTCATAGTAAGGAGGTACTATCATTTCATTAATTATTCTCCACTGATCTGCTGTTTCAAATAATTTTGCAATGAAAATATTGCACATATGGTAATGTTGCACATATACCGTTCTATGAGAATGTCCCTAAGATGATTTCCTGAAGTGAAAAGGTTTAGTCAAAGAGGGCACATACATATCTTACATTTTGATTGGATACAACTAAACTGTTCTAGAAAAAGATTTTAACAATTTACCAGACTGACTATAATATAATTATTCTGCTTCAAAATCTCCTCCTCTTTTGTCCTTATTTTAAGAACTTCATCTAGATGAGAGAGGAAGAGAACATCCCATTTCTAGGATGCTTTTCCTTTTCTGCCTAATTTAGAAGTCAGGATTTTTTTCTTAAACTGCAGTTTATTGAGTTCCTGTCATGTCCCAGGCATTGATCCAAGCAATCACATGGCATTTTCCCATTTAACCTGACAACAATATTATGAGATATTATGTTGCTATTTTATAGATGAGGAAACTGAGGTTCCAGGGGGTTGGGCATCATGCTGTGGGTCACACAGCCAGTAAGGGATGAGGCACAGGATTATAGCTCGCATCCATCTAACTTCAACATCCTTAGCTCCCAATGGACATGTGCAAGTCACTCAAAGGAAACAGATAAAACTCTTCATCTCATTACAAGGTCTATTAAAACAGACTGATCTGTAAGTAATGAATGAAGCTGCTTTGGCCCAGGAAGGCACTCTGTTTTCCCAGGCTGCTTCCTCTTTTTCCTCACACATCCCTTAAGTTCATGAACTCCCCCCAAACCTTTCCACCTTGCACGTGGCTTGCTGGGGAAGGAGAGCGGTCAAGTGCTGCATTGTGAGTAACTGGCTCTGCTGCTCTCTGAGTAAGAGTATGTCAGTCCCTGCCATGGCGCGGCCCCCTCGCACAGATGAGTGAGCCAAGCCAAGCCAAGCCAGAAGGTGACACAGGACCTTCAACACACAACCAGCCCTTTGGTTCTCTGTTTTCTTCTTTGTAAAACAGATAAAGTTATTCAACAAATTTTCATTTGCTGAACTTCATCAAAATTGATAGCCACTTCCTAAAGAGTACCATTGATTATGGAACCTAATTATATTACTGTTCATTTCAGGGCCATACTATAACTTTAGAAGTGACATTGAAGATTGGGGGAAAAAAAGCAACAGTTATGTTTGGTGAATATGTTGGCTCATAGTTTTACTTTCTGGAAAGACTTTAGATACAGGCATATATTTGTCTCTCTCTCTCTCTCTAGGTATATGTATATATACAGTTTTTGTATATATGTACTCACACACATAATTTACTTATGCACCTAAACATGACCTAATTAGCTCAGAGAAAATAAACCAAAAAAAAAAAAAAAGCCAGGGAAAAAGACAAAAGGATAGAAGAAAACATCATTACATTTGATTTGCTTAGTACACACAATATACAGTAAAAAAAGTGTGGCAAATTTTTGTAAAATTTGTAACCTCCTGTAGTGTATGAGCCTGAAAAAAAATTAAAATGATGCAATCTAGGAGTGAATAAAGGGAACTATTCAGACTCTGGCACCAACACCTCAAAAAAATTCTTTTTTTTTGAAACTCAGAGTTGGCTTGTGAAGTTTATTAAAGGAAAAACACATTCACTAAAAATTCTCATTTCGAAAAAGAATTTGAGAGCAAAATCTTACGAGCTTGGCTGGAACTCTATCTGGCACCAATACCTACAAAGATTAGTACATGAAAACCTTAAGGAAGAAAGAACCCCCTGTTTAAATATGAGTTTAGAGTTAAGATTATATCCTGACCAAATTGTTTCAAATGTAAACATTAATTTCATTTAAAAAATGGTATTAGGCTATTTATTTTAAAATGTACTTTACCTTCAGGAAATATAAGTAATGCACCTAGCATTACTTTTTGTGCTCAGGATTACGATTCTGTCATTATTTGAGGTTGATAATTAGACACAATAACCAGCTCTTGTAACTCAAATGGTCAGGTTCTCTTTATATTGTCTGTGCTTGCAGAATTTTATAAAGCTTGGATGCAGCCAAAGATTTAGGGGGAAAGCAAGCTTTTAATTAAACAGTAATGAAGACCAGAGGAAAAAAAGGTTTTTTGTTTTTGCATTTTTTGGCTCGCGAGAATCCAGGAAAATTCAAGGGGTCCTTCTATCCTTAACTTCAGTGGACAGCAATGACCTGAGATAGGGTCAGAATGATAAGCAACATGCATATAATGCCAAGAAAAAGAAAGCAAAAGGCCTACATGTCTGTCAGCAGTGGTCAAGCAAAACAGGGCACCTTCCAGAGCCGAACCACAGGGCTGGGCACAGGAAACAGTGATCACTTGACAGCCAGAGCTGACAAGAACTGCAGGAACTGCCAGCTTCCCCACCCTGGTCTGGGCACGGGTGGGGACTTGCAGCTGGCTGTGCACAAAAGCTGGGGTCCTCAGGCGAGCCCATTTTCACAGGGTCTAGAGGAAATACCCTGCCCTGTTATCCCAGTGGAATGGGAGACATACATGAGAGAGAGCTCAAAAAGCCCAGATGAATGTGTTCTCAATCAACTTATATCGACTTGGGGCTATTTTCAATAATGAAAAAGAATAAACACACACATACAAATACAATTCAGCTTGCATGGCTTTTTCCCTGTATGAAGTTTCCAAAACTATACGATGCAAATATTCCCTTTGGATAAAGTCCCCCTAATGCTACTTTCTCCTCCTCCAAATTCTTAGTGTCTTCCTAAATAAATCACATGCTACCATCTTCCCAGAAGGTTCCGCATATCTCTCTCTCAGCTGGACATCAATGGCTGCCCTCCACCCCAGCCATTCCCTCCAGAGTCGTTAACTGAGCTTCTTAAAATATAAAGCAAATTCCTTTGTTCATTTAGTCAAAAAATACTTCCAAAGGATAGATAAAGTTCCAGGCCCTGAGGGTGCTACAGTGAGCAAAGCAAAGTGCCTGCACACCTTGGCTAACATTCTAGTTGTGAAGACACAAAATAGCACATAAAAAAGAAAAGTCAATGTCAGGTTGGGACAGGATTACAGAGAAAAATAAATCAGGATAAGAGAATGGTCAGGGGTGGCCTCTGGTTGGGTGACATCTCAAGAAAGCCTTACAGGAAGTTGGGGGAAGAATGCTGTGGATCTCTGAGTGCACACATTCCAGGCAAAGAAAAGTCCAAGGGCAAAAGGCTCTGAGGCTGGGATGTACTTGGTAGGTTTAAGGGACAGCAAGGAGGCCAGTGTCACTGTAGAAGAGTTCCAGAGGGAAGAGCATCAGGATTTGAGACCAGAGGTTGAGTGTGTTCTGTGGGGTAAGGGGTGGAGGAAGCCAGAGAAAGGGGGTGCCAATCACACAGCCTTGTAGGTATGGTGAGGCTGGCTTGTTCTCAGAGTTGGGAAGTCACTGGAAGAATTTGAACATGAGAATAACATGATCTAACTTACATTTAACAAAATCTCTCTGGAGGCTGGGGCTGAGAATCGACTTTGGGGGAAAATGGCATTAGCCATTTAGTATCAGTGTATATATTCATTCCTGCTATGGCTCCAGGGTCTGGCAGAGGGAGAGACTGAGACAGAAAGTCCTAGGAAGGACTTCATGAAGCCAAATGTAGGAAAGGAAGGGCTGAATGCTTTGCAAGCTGAGTCCATTCCATGTAAGGGCTGAGTGGATGGGCTTTGTGTTTAGACAGATCTGAGCTCCAATCTTTGCTCTTGGACAAGTTACCTAACAGCTCTAAACAATTCCCATATCTGCCAAATGGATTTAATAATACCTATGTCATATCATTGTTAGGAGGATTAAATGAAATGGTAAATATAAAGTGTTTAGAAGTGTGTCTGACACAGAAAATGTTCATGAAGTAGAAATAACCATAGCTAACACTTTATAATCCTTACCGTGAGCCAGGCACCCTAGTGAGTCACTTACTTATGTGATCTCCTGTTGCTCCCTCAACAACTCTAAGAAGTAGGCACTATTATCGTCCCCATCTCATTCCCAAGAAAATGATGAACGAAGTGGTCACAAAACTTCCCCATGTCACACAGCTATCAAATGAGGGTGTAGGGGGCTTAAATCCTAGTCAGAGTTTGCATTCATAAATACTAGCACGGGATAACTTTAGGCTTTGAATCAAGTGTGCACAAGGGATCCAAGTTTTTACACTCGAAAAGCTACTAGTTCTCAATTCATATTAGTTTTAACCTTTACACCAAACTTAAAATGTAGATCTTAATTTATCTTTCATAAGGTAAAGAGGCTCAGAGCAATTGAGTAGCTTGGCTCAAGGTCACAAAGCTATTATGTGATAAAACCTTGGTTTTAATCCAGGTCCAGCTGACTACAGCCCATTCTATTTCCCTATTTTATCAAGGCCCTTCTCTCTCTTGGATAATAAGCATCCAAACATTTTAATGAGACAAACTAATTCCTGTAAAAATATTTGCTGGCTACGCTACCCAAGAGACCCATAATGTTTGTAATAACTGGGTCTCCTTAGCAGTTGCAAATCTAAGGGTCATATTAGAGGAGAGCTCACACAGAAGAGAAAGGCAGCAGTCAGTGGGGTCCCATAGCCTTCACGCCTGAGAATCTAGGGCTCTTAGTCATATGGAGTGGGGTTTAGGGTTTAGAGGAAGAAAATGTAATAGTTTCCTGTTGAAGAGACAGAAATAAAACAACTACATAGTTGTAAGCATCTCTGCTTTCATAGAATAAACCAAGAAGACAGCAGCATTAAGATGCCAGAAGTTGTTGATAAAAAGCTGTGCCATGAAACCATGTGGGCACAGCGTCTGCATGCAGTGGTGAGAGGGCCCCTTTCCTGCTCGCTGCACTGTGCTGTAATTCTTAATCTGGGTGACGGGGAGGAAGGGGGAGCCAAGGCTTCTACAGATTTTAGAAGCTCCAAAGGTTAATCATACACATAAAAAATTGAGAACATTGCACACATGAAGAAAAGTGTTTGCCAGGCACTAATCTACCCATCCACTTGTCAATCCATTCATCCTTCCTTCCATCCATATGTCCATCCATCCATCCTACATATACATCTGATGATATTTTCAGTGCTTTTAAATGTCAATACATCTAATTTTCATAACAATCCTCGGAGAATAGCTCTTTAAGAGAGGTACTGTAATTATCCCTATTTTACAACAGCAGAAAAAAACTGGTCTCAGAAAACTCACATGGCTAACAAAAGGGGAGTTAGGATTTGAATTCAGGAAGTTTGAGCATAGAGACTTCAGTTTTAAGCACTAGGCTATTTTTCCACCCAGTATTTGTTGAGTGAAGGAATAAGGGAATAATGATAAGATCCTATATTTATGTACTGTTTACCTTTTAATAAACAAAGCAGCAAGTCAGTGGCAAGAGGCTGAGCAATGGAGTCAGTTAGGGCTCTGTTCAAATTCCAGCACCATGACTTAGTAGCTAATAAGTATATAAAACCAATAAAGTGTGGTTCATGATACTTTCTTATAGAGTTGTTGTAAGGACAAAAATAAGGCACAACTTTTTATAATGCTAAAAATCAAGCAACTTTCCTTTCCAGTATATTGCCTAGAGAAGCTAAGCTTTTGTTTCTAAGTGCAAGAGGCAAATACAGAAATTTTTACCATAGTATTTTGGGACAGTGAAAATTTGGAAACAACCTAAATGCCCATCAACAAGAGATTGGTATACTCATGCAGTGGAATATAGTGGTTAAAATGAATTCAGAGATAAATCCCAAAAGCTTGTTGAGAGAAAAATAAGGTAGCAGAATGTCACATCCTTACATAAATTTTAAAACACCAAAATCATATATGTTGTTTATAGACATATGCAGCAAAATTGTAAAAACATGCCTGGGAATGAAAAAACACAAACTTCAGAGCAGAATTGTCTTTAGGAATAAAGAACAAGTACAGAAGCAGTTTCAACTGATTCTATAAAATTTTATTATATTACAAAAAAGTATGTGAAGCAAACATGGCAAAATGTTAAGATGCCTTAAAACTGAGTGGTGGGTACATAGGTTTTTACTTATGTTAACTTTTATATGTTTGTATACTGAAATTATCCCCAACTTTTTTTTTAAAGAAGATAATGCCAAGTGCCAACCAAGCACAAGGCCTAGCTCACAGAAGCTGTTCAAGATTTAGTAGCTGTTAGTCAAGACAATGATGCTCTATAAAAGCACAAGGAGAAAACAGTTATTCAAGCAACAAGCTTTGAGCAAACAAAAGTCAAGACACTAAAAATGATTAGGACATTAGAAGGAAATGGTACCCTACTATATTTACCATATTTCCTAGTAGAAGTTTATTTCATGGATGCCAGAATCAGTGTTATATATGTACATGTACACACACACACACATGAAATTACACATGGATGCCAAATTTAATTTTCTTTCATCAGAGCTTAATTTCTGCCTCCTTTCCAGGTTGTAAGTCATATGGTCTTGTTTATCAAATTTAGAACTACTTATCTTAGTTTCCATTCAAATCACTCACACTTTTTCAGAGCAACCAAACTGAGCATCACAAATATAATGTTCAGAATCAACATAAGCAGAGGATGAACAGGGAGTGAAGGTGGCCTGCAGCTCTACCAAGACGGAATGAGAAAAACAATCACCGATTTGAAAAGGCAGGAGAGTCTATTCTTAACTTGGTGTTTTTCAAGTTGTGCAACAAAGGTTCAAAAATGATTTTCGAGGATCCCAAGACTGTGATTTTGTTGATCTTAAGTAAGACAATCTTTTAGAAAGTTTATTTATGTCAAGTGTCAGGGTAAAACATCAAGACAGTTTTCCTTCTCAGCTTTTGGGTATCTTAGTGTCTCACTTCCCTGTCATAAAATCCCAGTCTTTGGTTACCATAAAAAGTGGAAGATTAATTTTCTCAGTGATAAGTGGGGTCATATTTCATTTACCAGCCAAGTTTCCCCTCCTTTCTGTATGTGTACTACTATTAAGTGACTCCATGGCTGTTCAATCAGAGTGTAGGATCCAGTTGGGTGATCACTCTGATAGTCAGGCCAGGTTTCAAAGCTAGACTCTCCATCCTTCATACCAAGGCAACCCTTACTCTCCACTTGCTTCTCCTTGGCGCTGCTTTGATCCTACCACCTGGTGGGCAAGCGTTTGCAGAAAATGCTGTGATGTGCTGCCCAGGCTTTTCCTGTCAGCTGTCAGGAGTGTTTGAGCTCATAGCGCTCCCCACTCAACCCCCTCTGGGAACTGTCATTCCTAAAAGAGAGCTGCCTATTTCAAGGTCATTCCACTTTCTCAAGGGCAGCCCACCCCAATGATGGGTCGGTGAAGGTATGGGGAAGACCCAGCCTTCTTGCTCCGACTTGCGACAACTCTCAGTTCCAGAGCTCTCTGTGAGTTTACTGAGGACTATGTTGCATCTGAATTGTAGCCCAATTTCTCCCTCTGCTCAATCCTGCCTTTTTCCTATTTCCTTCTACAAGTGTTGACCTTTAGAGTGCCCTTTCATAAACTTCCCTCTTGTTATTCTCCATTTCAGAGTCTGTGTCCTAAGGAAGCAAATCTGCATCAGCATGCAGGCTGTTCCACAGTAGGACTGCTTTTCCTTGCCCGGAGGCTGAGTGAGTTCTGTGACCAGCTCTGACCAATGACTTGTGACATGAGATACTTAGAGGCTAAGCACTTAATTGTCAGTGCAAAGCCTCAGAGAGCTCTCTTCATTCTCTTTCACAGCAACTGGCAATATTCTGTGAGCCTAAGTGACAGTAATGAGCAGCACGCACAGCCAATCTGTAGTAGTGGGAACCAAAAATAAAACTTTATTTCTTTAAGCTATTAGGATCCTGGGGCTGTTTGTTGCCACAGCAAAACCTGTCCCAACCTGACTAATACACCTGAACCACTGCACCAGCTTCCTAACTTCCCTCCCTTCCTGCTTCTACCATGCCACCCTCTCTCAAACCTAGCAGCCTCACTGCTGCCCAGGATCGCTCTCAATCAGCGTCTCCCCTGCCCCCAAAGTTCTGAAGGAAAACGTCAAACTCTAATCTTAAAGCAAAAGATTACTCAAGTTCAGGTGTTACTCTCAATCCAAATCTGTCTGTAACTATGACCCTGTCTCTCCTTCTCTCCTCAACAGCCTTAAAAAACTCGTTATAATCCTCTGAAATGCCATTTTCTCACTCCTGACATGCCTTTCTGTCTTTCTTTATTGATCCAACTGCTACTTGTCCTTCAGACCTCAGTTACAGAATCATCTCCTCTAGGAAGTTCCTTGGCCCCCTGTCTGATTTACACACCTCCACTGTGTGCCTAGAGCACCCTGGGCAGAGCTCCTCAACAGAATTTCATTTCCTTAACTGCTACTTGACAACAGATTTCTTGAGGGCAGGAGAAATGTCTATTTTGACTTTGTGTTGCTAACACCTTGGCACCTTAACTGGGGCACAGAAAATCCTCGATAATCATTTTAGGTATAAATAAATGGACAAACAAATGAGTCAATAATCCAGTCATTATGTTCTGTAGCAAAGAATCTAGTAAACTGAACACTCATCCTAGAAATGAGTTTATTAATGTCCTAGTGACTAGGTTTTTGATGAGAAATTCTTCCGTATTCCGTCAAGGTCTACTATTCTATGAGTAAATTTTGGACTTTTCTTCCTCTAGTATTTTCTGCTTACTACATTGCTTGTTTTTCTAGTTTAGGGACTGTCAAACTTTCTCTGTAAAGGGCCTGATAGTATTTTTGGCTTTGTGGCCAATATAGTCTTTGTATCAACTACTCAACTTCAAGTAGATGAATCACAACTACTCAATTTTGCCATTGGAGTGCAAAGCAGCCAGTGAAATGCAAATGAAGGAGCAGGGCTGTATACCAATAAAACCTTATTTACAAAAGCAGAAGGCAAGGCCAGTTTTCTCCTACAGGTCATAGTTTGTCAGCCCTCTTTCTAGGCTATATAATTTAGGGGACTGTGGAGGGTGAAGGGTGGGGGCCAGCAAAGTGTACATGGTTTGAAATGCACACAGGTCACTGAATGCTCAATGAGTAATTTGCCTTTTGGGGGACTTGGTCTTCCCCAACCAATGTGGTGGGATGCAAAGTTCAGATGTTTCCAGTTTATGGGTCATCAGAGTCTTGGATATAGAGAGATTGTCTCCTTACAGACCCTAGTATGAACTGCCTGTGACTGCCTAGATTTTTTATATAGGCTTAAAGAAAACGTAGGTCTACTATGTAGAACAGAAATCCAAATATCCAAGGTCCACCCTACACATGCTGCTGTGAGAAATTCCACAGTCTCTCTTAGTGAACACCCTCACATGTAAAGAGAGGAATTCAGTTTCTAGAGAACTAGTCTCACTTATAAAAACAGTAGCAATACCCTTAGCTACCCTTTGTCAAGTACCCTCTGTGGCTTTGGTGTTGAGTCTTACATAATCAAGAGCTTGTGCCAGACAAAGTGCTCAGTGTCATGTACATTATCTCATGAATTTTCACCCTATCCAAAATGCAGGTTTCTACAGTTCTTCCCTCTTACCCAGAGGGAAATGGAGCTCAGAGAAATAAAGCTCCATTTGTAAAGCGATTTGTTTGAGGTCAAATTTGCTCCAGTTTGAGCCTACAGCCTCTCCTGCGTTCTGCACTGCATGCTACCCCTCAGTGCCAGCTGCCTGCCTCATGGGAGCTGACCCAGCCTCTTCTGGTCACTTAAATATCCTGGATTCTGTCCAGGTTGCCTCCTACTGGAGGCAATGACTCCATTCAGGGTTTGCCTTCCAGATGTTGGGGATGAGGGGAAAACTTAATTCCAAGTAATAAACCAAGGGCTTTGTCTGAACATGTCATACTTAATGAAAAGCAAAGTGTGTTGATCCTTATTCAACCACAATCTCCCATCATTTTCCATCTCAATTGTTTGTTAAACCTATCCAGGAAAGATATAAGCAGGAGAGATATATGGCTGATGAATGAGCTTTTAATATTTCACCCCAAATTTAAGGTAAATGTCCCATTGTCTGCTACTTCAGCCAAATTCAAACCTTCACTCAAAGTAAGTCTTTGTTAAAAGCAGCCTCAGCCTGCTTTTTATTTACTCATATTACTACAGAAATGCCTTGTAGCTAGTATCTTAATTATTCATGGTTTTTGGCAAATTAAATCTCTTGCCTCTCCAATGTCTAGAAGTGGAGGAAGTGTTCAATTCCAAAGAAACTATGCCTTCCCAGCTGTGCCAGCCAGGCAATAATGTTGTTGCCAAATTCCTTATGAATAGGTGGGAGATAATATTTCACTTAGAGTATATGAATAAACAAAACACCCCCAGGGGACTGTCAGGTATTTCATGTAATGGATAGCTCCCACCCCACCCTTATTTTATGTCTCCCTAGAGTGACTGAGCCCTGGATTTCCTTACAAATAGAACTATTCAGACTAGAAGAAAAAGACACCTTTTTATCATCAAGATGATGAAAAATTGGCCTCAGTAAAGTTGTAACCCTATGGTGTTTCCAGTTCATACGCCAGAAAGCTGGGCAGAACAATGGAACACTCCCTTCTATGGTTTAGAATTCATAATTATGGGATAGTGATATGGGTGGTCTAATGATGGGCCCCCACCCCCTGAACTCAAATTACTGTGGCAAAATACAAACATACTTGTGCATTTATCTTTGTACTTATCTTGAAGAGTAACTAATAACTTTATTTAAAGAGCCCTACATTTGAGATTCTAATAATGCAGGTGCAGGGACATTGCTGATCGCATCTCGACCGAAGCACTGACCCTGTCTCTCTCTGTTTGATAGATGGGTGGTCTAGGTGGGGACAACCTCACTCCCAGCTTCAGATATGGGTCTGCTCTCCCAATGGCCTAAGCTAATCAATGTAATTCAGTGTTTCTCAACCTTTTTATTCATTATCACCCCATTAAGGAGTCTTTTAGATATTTTTTGTTTGTTAGTCACCACCTGCTCCTGAAAATTCTAAGGCCACAAATACACAATATATCTGTTTACATACTGTATATATATCTGTGCTTCTTCCATAAAAGGAGTAAGATTTTTTTTTTTTGCCTTCCTCCTGTCCCCAAGAATCAATTTTTGCCTCTTGGGGACCACATTAATCCCATTGAGAATGCATGAATTATAATGCCATTCCTTATGCCAATATCAATCATGGCACTGGGTGTACGCACAGACCCTAAGATGACCTATCAGAGTGTAAACTGGTGATTTTGTTTTATGTTTTTTTCTGATGGTAGGTATGAGAAATTCTCTTTCTGGATGGGTCACATGTGGATCAGAGCCCTGGAGCTGCTATCTGCTACCATGCGGGGCAAAAACAGCTGAAAATAAATTCAATAGAATAACAAGACAGGGCTTGAAAAACATCACGGGAACAAGCAAAGAGCCATGATCAAACCATACCTAAAGTTAATTCTATGGCTAGACTTTTCAGTTGTGTCAAAATTCCCTTCTTTTTATTCTATTCATTAATTTGACTTGAATTTACTATTACAATAAATAAATCCCAAATCATAGAGCAGATAACATTTACTGAATGCTTCCTAAACTCCAGGCATTATGCTAAATATCTCACAAGTCAATTAATTCTCTTTTCAACTTCTGTGATTAGTACCATTATATCTCCCATTTTATAAATCTTGAAACCGAAGTAGTAAGATTAAGTAACTTACCATGATCGTACACAGGCAGAAACAGGCCTTCCTCATACTCCTATTTAACTTGATGCTTAAGGTATTAGGCACTTTATTTTTATTCTCTTTGTTTTGTACAATCTAAGTCACTACTTTCTTGATTAATATTTGAAAGGCATTAAAGAAAATGGTGTTTCTTTGCTTACAAGTATCTATGTTGGCAATTAAGAAATCTATGGTTCCCCCAAGTTTTAAAATATTTTACAAAATCTCATTTTTCCAAAGATATAGGAAAGTTTAAACTTAGAGATCATTTTTTACTTATGACTCATTAATCAAAACATGGCCATCATTCTTTTAGATGTTTCTTTTTATCATCATAAAAGGGTACTGGTTCAGTCACCATCCATTTCACAGAACAGAAAACCTACAGTTTAGTAGTTCAGTCCATCAAGTTGCTATTCTCCTTAAAAAATAATTAGTGATCAACCTCAGAAAGAACCCAGGGGGTCTCAGATTCCTGGAACCTTCGCTTTTTAAAATTAGTCACTAACAGTAGAAGAGATAACCCGTAAGGTCCCCTGAATCCTTGGGGGGAGGCATGGAGGCTGCCTGGTTGGTTTCAGTACTTGTGTTCTCCTTTTGAAAGTTTCTCAAACATGAGAAAGTAAAAACAAAATTATACAAGGGTCATTTCTCCTACAAGCCCAACTGAACAGTAATTTCCCAAAAGAGAAAATAGGCTGAGAGGCAGACACATCTCTGGCTCCAAAAAGACAGGTGATCTGTGTAATGTGGCCAGATGGGATACATTCACAACGCTCGGTAATACTTGCAAATCCCCACATGCTGCCCCAGTTCTCAACCTGGCTTTTGGGTTCTTTCAAAATGCAAGACAGCTCAGACATGTTATACAAAGCAGGAGTTGTGAAAGCATGAAGTAAGATAAAATGTGGCCCACAATTTAACGAGGATGATGCAGATATCAAAATGACAAGGGGACACTGATTCTTTAGACGTCCACAGTTAAGCCTCAGAGACTGATCTTTTAATTTTGCTGGATTGATGGAAGCCTATGGCTCATCAAAACCAGAGGCTTGATCACAAATAGGGCTCAATATAGGACAAGATCTAAATTATAGCCATATTGGGAGTGGGGTCAGAGTAGGGAGAATCCAGGAATTGCTATTATGGAACAAAGCTATTCCATATCCCAGGAAAGAAAATGTGATAATATATTCCTATAAAAAACACCAGGTATAATCTTCCTAAATGAAAATAGATTGTTAAAAAAAATCTCAATATTAACAATGAAAGCACAGGACTTTTAAATCCACAAATGACTGTTAAAAAAAATTCCAGGGAAGCTGCAGTTCCAATCTCCTACTTGAACAAAGTTGCTGCATTTTTTGCCTGCAGGATGGGACTTAGCAGAGAAATAAAAAGGCTGTGTTGTGTGACAGGGAGTAAATCCAACCGTAAGCATTCCAACGCTCCACCAGGCCACCCCTCCCTTCCCCAGCCCATCATCCTCCTGCAAAGTGTTCACAATTTGCTGTCCTTCCTCCAAATGCCAGTAGACACAGAATCAGCATTTCCTGGTTCTGCCTTGCAAGTTGGGGCTGCCTGAGGGAAAACTGAAATAAAATCAGAGAAGAATGCAAATCCATTAAGACTCTTCTGACTGTAAACTGGTGTGCAATCCTGAAATGCTCACCCCCAACTCCAATGACATAAAAAAGAAAGACTCATCTGAATGTCACCTGGCACAGACCCTCTGCTGCACAGCTGCAGCTTCCTTAGCTAAGTGCCAGCCAGCACACTGCCACTCTGTAACAGGTACCTGCAAATGGTGGGACTAACTCCCAAGTGCAGCTCACGCTGGATTGGAAGGATCGAAAAATTTCACAAGCTTTGTCAGGCAACAGTTATCCATAGCTGCTGAATATTTGACCGAAGGGTCAACCGCTAGGAGTTTAAAGACAGACAGAGGTGGAGGGAGAGAGAGAATAAAATCATACAGGTGGAACCGGCTTCCCATGAGCGCCTGGCAAACTGCAAGGGCCGTCGGGCGTCGCGCATCCTGGCTCACCTGGTACACGTCCCGAAGCCCGCACCACGTCCGCAGCACCTGGTGGCAAGCCCGCAGCCTTTCCGTGTACCATCTCCGCAGAGTGGACACAGTCAAGTTCCACACGAAGCGGCTGCCGCTGAACAGCAGGTCCTCCACTCCACACATGAACACCGAAGCCATGCCGCCGCCTTCCCTGCGAGCCCGGGGGTGCCCTGCTCCCGTAGCTGCAGCCCAGCAAGCCCGACTACAGCGGCCCCAGCGCCTGGGCTCCCGAAGCCGGCTTCTGCTGGCAGCTGGGGGGGTCAAGCCTTCCCCCAAACTCGTCTCTCACCGTGCGTCCTGGCCAGCGTCCCGCGGCATGCCCTGGGATTGGGCGCCCGCCAGCCAACGGCTGCGGCTGGCACACAGAAGCCCAGTGTCCACCCCGCCCGCTCGCTGGCAGCGCCGGGCAAGCTGCGCTAAGCTCCGCCAGGCGAGCCCTCGGCGCTCCCGGGGCCCGGGAAGCCCTGGCCGGTGAGGACTCCCCCTGGCGCTCCCCGACTGCGCTGGGCAGCGGGGGAAGTGGAGCAACTCTTTGCAGGCAAAGAGGAGAGCTGCATTTCAGCGCACTTGGCTTGCACGTCCTGCATGCACATGCACCCGCACCCACGCCCACACCCGCCCAGGTCTCCTCCTCTGCTTTGCGGAGCACCTGATTTCACACTACAGGGTCCTTGCTGGCATCTTGCTTGGTCCACACTGATAAATAAATACCTCTGGGCAGCCACAGAGGCAGGAGGAAAAAGAAAAATTCTCTGAGGCATCCCTTTGGACCCCACTCCTGGGGGAACAGCCTGAATGTTTCCTTGGTTGTGCTGGCACCAGGAGATGAAGGTATCAGTCTCAAAGCAACGGTGTGTGCATGGCTCCAGTACCTGCCTTTTGCTCCTAACCTGAGGGTGTCAGAGAAAATGCCACCTGCCTGTCCTTGCCAGACAGAGGGAAGGTTTCCTCACCCCCTGTGCTGTGCTAATCCCAATGCAGCAGCCAGTTCACCAGAAAAACAGAGCACTCCTGATCTCTGGCAATAGCTTCCAGTTACTATTTGCTGGGAAACAGAAGCTCTCAAGAGAATCCTTAGGTTGATTCTAGAAAATTCAGCCCCTCTGGACACACATCCAGCAACTGCTGCCAGCACAAACCTGCACAGGTATTTTATTCTCTACTCAAAACTGAAGGAAACTGTTCCACCACTTACAAAGTCACCTGATAATTCTTTTTTTTTTAAAGATCCCCCCATAGGAATTGACATTGCCTAAGGTATTTGGAAAACAGCAGCCAGAGGAATCCCACATACCACCAGTCTCTATTTGCCTTTAGAATGTGTGTAGATTTCAGTACCATACAATACTGTAATATAATTTCTCACAGAAAAAGCACTGCAGCAAAGTTTAGGATGTTGTTTTTCCCTGATCCATCTGTAGAACAATTGTCTGTATTTTATTGGTGGTTTCGCACCTAGGCTGTTATCTTTGCTATTAAGTTTAGAAAAATAAGGTGCCAAAGCCTTTCTTCTGAGCTAGCTCAGAAGGCTTCAGAACAGATTATCGACAAGTAAACCGGCTTTATTTCAGGTTTCAAATGTGCCTTTGGAATCTTAATTCAGGTGAAATTCAATCAGTTCAAATAACACAAAAATCTGTCCTTAAAATGCCGGTTGTTTTCAAAGTGACCATGATCAGGAAACTTTAACGATGTTCATTTTACTACTTCTTACTTCTTTTTATTACTAATAAAATAGCTTAAACAGTTTTTGTTGAATTGGTTAATAGGATACAAGACCTTATTCAAGATTTGGAAAACTTTCTTTTTTCCAAATCTACTCTATGTGGTCATTAGCATTAGCATTCTGATGATATTTCCCAAGATAATGGTCAGTGTTTATAGAGAATCAGAATATACTAGGCCTTACTGAGTCAAAAGAAAATGAACTAAGTATAGTTTGAAAATGAAATGTCATTATTCTAATGGAAAACTACTGAACTTCAAAAATGGCCTATTAGTACAAGGGACTGGTGGTGGTACTTTCTTTTTTTTTTTTTTTTTTTTAATGATGCAGTGTGACTGTGTTCTCGGAAATATCGGGCAGCCAAGGGAATACCAGAATAAAACCTACAACAGGTCAATTATCTTCGTCTCATGACACCGTCTTCTCAGAAGAGATGCTCTAGAAACACCATGGCTGTTACCCATCTGTGCTTAGGCCAAGTGTCCGTGCTCAGTTCCACCCTCAGTCATTTTCATTCAAGATTTCTGAAGTCTGTGCTTACACTATTTTCTAGAAAATGGGATGAGGTATATATAATAGGGGTTATCAAAGTGTGGTCCCTGAACCAGTGACAACAACATTGCCTGGGAGTTTCTTAGAGATGCAAGTTCTTTGGCCACAGCTCCAGAATCAGAGATGACCAGGGGAGGTCAGGAATAGGAATTATCACACGGCCTCTGGGGTATTCTGACTCACATTAAAGTTGCAGAACCACTGGTGCAGGGCATGGTAGTTAGGAAATAAGAAAGACACACCTGACTTAAATCCCTCCTCCTTTAGGACTGGTGGCACCTTCTACAAGCTTCTTAAACCCATAGAGCCTCAAGGTGCTCATCTGTTAAATGGGGATAATACCAAATCTACTACAGAAGGTTTTGGGGAAGACTGAATGAAACATTCTGTATAAAGTATTCAGTGGGATGGCTGGCAAAGGCAAGCACCCAAAGGAAATGAACTACCACTACCACCAAAATCAGAGACTCTCATTTTTTTTTGTACTCAGATGAAAGAGTGTAAATCATTTTTTAAATTTCAACAAATTATATCAGCTTTCCAATCCCTTTCTGTGTGTTGGAGGTTAAAATTGGTGGTGACTTCTTTTCAGAGAAAGTTCTGCCGCTTTTGTTCAAGTTCGCAAAAAGCTTTCTGAAGCTCGATCCTTCCTAACACAGCTAACCTGTCCTGGGGACCTAGAGAAGTACTGTAAGCCCAAAGCTGGATACATGACAAGAAAAGACATTTCATTCCCACTGATATAACTCTGATGTTTCTTATCCAAACTGCTTTCCCCTCCTGCAGAAGAGAAGTTCTAAACTCTATGACAAGTGGGATTTTAGATGGAAAGAAATGCCAGTTCCTCCACACCAGGGACTGACGGTGGCAACTAAACCCAGATGTGCACCAGTGGAGAAAAGTGCTGCTCAAGTGTGGCATCTTTCTTAAAATGGTCTAGCCACATGGGACAAATCAGATTTCAGACACACACCCTTGAAAGCTGGTCTAAAATTTCCTGTGGAAAAGAGCTAAATCAAGCTGGCTTCAAAATTACCTTGCCTTTTCTTCTTTTTCTTTTTTAATTTAAGAAGAGGATTTTCTTTCCTCTCCAGCATCAGAGCTCCCTGCAATACACTGTAATTTCCTGCTGCTCTCTCTGGAGGCTTAAAAAGATGCTTCAGTTGACAGCATTACTCATACACCTGGGAGTTATGCTATAGACATAAAAGAGAAATTGTCATTATTCCTGAGGCTCCTGTAGGTTCTCCTTTGAGCAATCAGCAGGAAGAAGAGAAGAGTGTCAGGAAGACAGTGCAAAATGCCAACCTGTCCCTAGAAAACTGGTAACAGCAGCTTCCGGTGGACCCCTCTGCCCATCAGAAAGAGATCATATCCTCTGGGCCTTTTTAAACTCTGTACACACCTGACAAGCGAGTGTGGCTATATTATGATAAGCCATGAATGTCTGGCAGAGGCTTGAGGGGGATGATAACAAGGTCTAGATCAATGGCTCTCAGTCAGGGACAATTCTGCATCCCTTCTTCTGGGACATTAGGCACCCTTTTCTCCAGACATTTTTGGTTGTCCCAGCTGGGGGCTGATACTGGCATGTAGCAGAGAGAGGCCGGGACACAGTGCCCAGGAGAGCTCCACAACAAAGAACTCTCCAGCCCCAAATGTCAGCAGTGCAGAGCTTGGAGGACTGTGGTCTAGTGAAACACTGCACTCTGCTCTTCCTCTTACGTGACTTTCATTTAGGGGAAACATTCTGCTCTCTTAAATATTTTATCCCCAAAAGGCTGATTGGGGAAAAATGCAACAATTGCTCTCTAATGATTCTCACATATTCCCAAAGAGCCGTGATGACCTGCAAGCCCTTTGAGGAAGAACTAGAATGGCATTTCCTATTATTTTCTCTTACCTGTTTTTGATATTTATCATAAAAATGGGGAACAGCAATTTTTCATCATAAGCTACTTATATTTTGGTACTTTGATTTTTGGTTTTATCATTTCATTTAAATTAGAGGCTCCTTAGCAGGAGTGGAGCCATTCTTTGGCACATTAAAGAAAGATCCGCTCCACGTTGACCTCAGGTGGCCTGCTGATGTCTCCTGTGGGCTGTGCACTGCTATAGAAGCCCCTCACTGTGCTTGCACGGTAGCTAAGAAACCACTGGAAGAAGTAGGGAAAGGGTCTTATTCATATTTGTTTCCCAGTGGCTGGCACATAGCAGGCAATCAGTGATGTTTATGAACTGACAATCGAATGACTATTTTCTCAACAATGGATACAGAAAGAAGTTCATCCATCCCAAAATACATACTCTTGTTCATTAAAAAATTATGTATTGAGTTTACACTATGTGTCAGCCAGGGAAGTAAGTACTTAGAATGGATTGTGGCAAAATAGACGATCTCAGTCTAAGTGGGTCATAGAGTACAGCGGTGAAGGCAGACCTTTAAACAAGCACGAGAGAGAAACAGGCCTTGCCACACAGGGTTATACAGAGATGGTTGTCTGTAGGATGGGAGGGGAGGGCCAGTAATGCCTCCCTGAGGGCGCGACATGCAGCTGAGAATAGAAAGTTGCATAGGGGAGAGCTAGGTGACAGGGGAGGGAGGACACAAATAGCAGTCCAAGGCAGAAGGAGCCCTAAGAACTAAGAAGTAAGGCTCTATGGCAGGAGGGACCCCAGATTTATGGAGTTTAAGGAGAAAAGGCAAGAGGGGATGCTTGAGAGGCAGTGGGGGCAGGGAAACCCAGCTGGGAGGCAGCCGCAGTTCTAGGGATGAAAAGAAAGGGCTTAACGCAGGGTTACGGGAATGTCTACATAACTACGCCAAAGGTGCCAACATGCAGAATGGGGTGAGTTTGGTGGGGAAAAGTGCCCCTTTCAAAGCAAGCACCTCCTGTGGCCTCTGAGAGGGCTGCCAACTGGGCAGAGTCTGGCTCCTCACCCAGGCAGTCTGGGGTCCCTCTCTTCTACATCCTGCCCCAAAGGGGAGGCAGGAGAGCTTTGGGGGACACAAGTTCTGCTTCCATTCCTCTTGAGCCAGAGGCTAGGAGGTCTTGTTCCTCCCTCATCTCCTGCTTTCCTTCTGGCTGAGAGAGAGCAAGCAGCATGCTTCAGTCTTGGCCTCAAGCCAAGGACGAGATGGAAGGGAGCACACAGAAATGGAACCCCGAAGGGGAGGGAATAAGCCATTATCACCCAATAGCCCAAGATTGACCAGTAGGCTAGTTAAGTTTTGTGGCTGCCTTCATGACGTGCAATGGCTTTTTGGCATCATATGAAGGCCTAAACATTACACTACAAACTAAAAAATACCCAATTTCTATTTTTTGGCAAACTCATTCTACTCTAACAAGAAAAAGAAAGAAAACCCATAATGTATTAAATCAAATTCTCCTACTCAAAGGAAAGAGGAGGGATGTTATTTTATTATATGAAGTACAAAAAAGGAAGCAACATGTTAGATGCTGCAATTGAACTAGTTGAACCATTGAACAGATTTGGTCAAATCTTAGAAGTCACCTGTGTAAACGTGCAAGCACTTGAAGGGGATGGTGGTTCCAAGAAAGTCTACACAGATCAGAGGGAAGGGGCTGACCTTCTCTTAAAAGAAGAAATAGTATCAATCTTGTGGCTTAACTCCCACCCCCATAATTTGTCACCTTTTATTTACACTTAATTTGCATGTACACCAAAATGACAGAAATAAAATAGTAATAAATTGTTCTATATAGCACCCTTTTTAAAAAAATAATTAAAGGCAGTTCCACATATAGCATCAGTTGATTCTCACATCACCTCCCAAGATCTAATGGTGGTATTGCTGGCCCCATTTCATAGATTAAAAAACTGAAGCACAGAGAAGCTGGGTAATTTGTTGAAGATCAGTGGAAAAGGCATTTGAAAGTATCTTAAATCATGTAGCTGCTAACTTTTTAGTTCTTCTACTTTAACTGAGAGACAAAAGGACAATTCCTTTTATATTTAAAAATAATCATTTGCTTTGGCCTCATACTAAAATGTATAGGGTACAGATGGCTCTAGGATTTACTTATGCTCCAGGAACTGAATGTGACAAAATGCCTACCTTTTGGATTTACCCAACTTAAACAAGAATAAAGCAGCAATGAAAAGAAGAAGAAAATCTCTGACGAAAAGTAACAGACTTCTTTAAAATGGGAGAAAGGAAAGCAGCTACTTGAAACCCAATGGACCTTCACTTATATGCAATAAACAGCAGAAGAAAAACAAAGAGATAGATGAAAAATCTTGACTCTTCAAAGGTCAACCATACTATCCATGTATGGTTTACTATAGGTAACTATAGTAAAATGAAAAAGTGAAATCAGCCAAGATCAATGGCTTGCAAAGTAGTAAGAACTTTCAAGGTCAGGTATACTGTGGCCATCAAACAAATACAGGTAAGAGGTTATAAAAAACAGAGAATTTTCCTCTTATTACTAAAAAATACAAAATAATTTGATAGGATTATTGCTAGGAATTTCAACTATTTGGCCCTTCATAGCAAGAATAAAAATAAAAGCAAAGTCTAGCATCCAAAAAAGGGATGTAAAAATATTTCTTGTATCTTGCTATCCTAAAATTAACTTAAAGTTGACACTAGTGACATACTAGAAAATGGTATGTTCTCAACTACAAAATGGATTGTCCATAAGAAGATAAAGAAGCTGAATGCAGCATGCTACAGGTTTCAAGGCCTATGGATATTTTATAAAGTTGAGAAAACAGTGGTATATTTTTCAGACTGAGAGTTTAGAGAGCTCCAGACTGTATTTGAGAGGAATGAAGAAAAGGACTACATGATTTGGTCTTGAGTCAATATCAGAGGAAGGAAACAGGAATTTCATTCTGAAGGAGCTGATATCAAAGAAATTTAAGGTAGACTTCTTCACCCTAAAAAGGTTCCATTATTACCTTAGTCTGCTGGTCTTGCAGATAATTTTGGTTTATTTCTTGCATGTTTATATGTGGAAGACAGTATTGGCTGTTTATCCATCAGTCATTTATCCCCTTTACAGACACTCCAGTTTTGTGGGTAGCCATTTTCCATACCTCTGGAATGAACTAAGGGGAACCACGACATCCCATTCTGGCAATAAGATATAAAGTGAAACTTTCTAAAGACTTTTGGAAAAGATTTTCCTCTTTGAAGAGATGGAGTAACACAAGAATTTTGTCAGAATATCCCCTGATTCCTACTTACGACACTGTTGAATAAAGACACAATGCTTTGAGCTACAGCAGCCATCTTGTGACCAAGAGGACCTGGGTTGACAGCAAAGGCAGTAGAAAAGAGGTAAAAGCCTGGATCCTTGATAACAGTGTTTAAATGTCAAACCAACCCAGAAACAGCCTACTTCCAGATGACTTGTAATGAGATGTAAACAATAAATACCCTTATATAATTTTAGCTGCTTTTAGTCAGATGTTCTGTTACTTTCAATAGATCACATTTCAAAACTTACTACAAAGCTGTAGTAGTAAAGACTGTGGTACTGGCATAAGGGCAGACATATACATCAATGGAGTAGAATTGAGAGTCCCAAAATAAATTCTCACATTTACAGCCAATTGAGTTTTGAGTGCCAACACTATTCAGTGGGAAAGCACAGTCTTTCAACAATGGTGTTGGGACAACTGGATAGTCACACGCAAAAGAATAAATATGAACCTCGACATCACAATGTACACAAAAATTAACTCAACAAAGATCAAAGAACTAAAAATAAGAGCTAAATCTCTAAAATTCTTAGAACAAAACATAACTGTATATTTTTGTCAGTGGTGTAGTCAGTAGTTTCTTAGCTATGCCATGGAAAAGCATAAGAAATAAAAGAAAAAAATAGATAAATTGGACTTCATCAAAACTGAAAATTTTG
The DNA here is from genome assembly GCF_030020395.1 of Manis pentadactyla. Taxonomy (NCBI): domain Eukaryota; kingdom Metazoa; phylum Chordata; class Mammalia; order Pholidota; family Manidae; genus Manis; species Manis pentadactyla. Next base: position 220,310,308 of record NC_080019.1, on the reverse strand, counting down.
TGCTTCAAAGAATACCATCAAGAAAGTAAAAGAAAAGCACTGACCGAGATATTTGCAAATTTTATACTTGCAAATATTTTATCTGATAAGGAACTTATATCCAGAATACATAAGGAGTTAAAACTCAATCATAAAAAGACAAACAACCCAAATTTAAATGGGCAAAAAGATTTGAATATACATTTCTCTAAAGCATACATACAAATGTTTAGTAAGCCCATGAAAAGTACATCCCCATTAATCGTTAGGGAAAACGCAAATCAAAACTGCAATGATATAACACTTCACACTCACTACAATGGCTATAATAAAAAAGACAAACAATAACAAGTGTTAGCAGGATGTGAAGAAATTATAACCCTCACACACTGCTGGTGTGATTGTAAAATAACTCAACTGCTGTGGAAAAGACTGGTGATTTCTCAAAAGGTTAAACAGAATTACCATATAACCCAGCACCTCCATTCCTAAGAATATACCCAAAAGAAGTGAAAAGTGTGTTTAAAATAAAAAACTTTACACAAATGTTCATAGCAACACTGTTCATAACCGAATGGTGGAAATACTGGTACATGCTACAACATGGATGAATCTGAAAAACACTATGCGAAATAAAAGAAGCCAGTCAGGAAAACCATATATTTTATGATTCCATTTATATAAAATGTCCAGACTAGGCAAATCTATAGAGACAGAAAGTAGATTAGTGGTTGCATAGCACTGAGGGCATTTGGGGGGAGGGTAGTGGGAAATGGGGAGTGACCGCCACTGGGTACAGTGTTCCTTTTTAAGACAAGTGAAAATGTTCTAAAGGTATAGTAATGGTTGCAGAACTCCATAAATATATGGAAAGCTGTTGAATTGTATACTTTAAGCAGGTGAACTTCATGGTATGTGAACTATATCTCAATAAAGCTGTTACCAAAAAACAAAACAAAACATAGAACACGTGTTAGCCCTTTACCTCAAGACCAAATAGAGTATATTTCCCAAAGACTCTACAATAATTATGCAGTACTTATGTCTTTAGAAAAAGGTATTCAAATTTCTCAATTGAAAAAAATGCCTATTACATAAAACAAAATAAAAATAAAAGCAGGACAGAAGTACTGCACATAAACTCTGTTGTGCAACTCAGTGAATACATATAGAAATAAAAGAAACCAGGAAAAGATATCAGTTATTGATAGCAATGATTTCTAAGCTGGGAATCACTGGGTGATTTTTTTTTCAGGAGGCTTTCTTTTCCTGGTTTTCTATATTAGCACATATTACTTTTTAGTTTTTAATTTGGAATGTAATCAGACAATAGTCTATTCAGTGAATGAAATGTAAGCCTCTCTCTCATCCTTACTCCCCGGATCCTCATTTCCAGGGCTGCCAAGTAAAACTGTTCAAATTATTTACTGCACAATGGCATCTGGCTGAAGCAGGGAGTGGAGGTTATAATCTAGCCTGGGATAAGCCGTAACTCATGGCTCTGAGGAAAGAGTCCTTTTCATTTAAGTTGCACAACAGTGCTAAGTAAGTAAGAGGCAGCCCTGTCCTTTTCCCCTCCACAAAGGCTACCACTATGCCTTGTTTCTTATGTATCCCTCCAGACATGGTCTGTGTTACCCAAACATATGCATCATACTGTATGTATGAAAAAGTTATTTAAAAAGAATAAACAACAGGAGAAAGCAATACAATCTAATCAGATTTCAAGTACTTCTAGGGAAGTCATTCAAAGTAAAATTGTATTCAAAAGAAGAAAAATAACTCTATTTGGAATGAACACATCTTAACGGAAGAATCCTAAGTACAGTGATTGATGGATTGTTCTCCACTTTACTAATCCCCAATTCATATACACTGTTCAAGCAGCAAATAAAACTGATTGCATCCATTGCCAAGTGAGTCAATATTTGGTCCTTCATTCACTAGGCTCCCCAGAGCCTAGAAGAGCATGGTGGGACATGTGGTCCAGCTTCCGCTGCGGAAAGCTTCAGGACTTTAATCTGCTGAGAAAGCTAAGCATGAGCGTCCCCATGTGAAGCTTGGCACTACCTTTCATATACTCGTGTCCTTTAAAACAAGGAGAATTGCTCAAGCAGAAATCCTTTGGCACTCTGTTAATTTGTACTCTAAATGTTTCTATATCCATTCAACTTGGGCTGAAGTTTCTACTTGTTGAGGGAAAATGATGGTTAAATCATGAAATAATTCCAGTTATGAGATCTGATTACAAGGATTTCTCTGTCACTCTGAATAACACTTTTAAGCTATTCTCTATGCATGTTTCAACTCATTACAGAAGGCTATACTGGCCTTCTTTTGAGTTTCAACTCTTGCTTTAGGCTCTTGCTATTTGCTACTTGCAGTCCTGAACCTTCTTCTCCATGCCAGGATTTCATCCAATGAACTCCCTCCCATCTCAGACTTAGCTTGGGAGTTGATCCCTCAAAGCAGTGAATGTCCCATCACAACAGTTTGTTTGATCTTTACCTCTCATAATCTCTATCACATTTAAAATTACTGCTTAATACCTCATTTCACACCAGACCATAAGCTCCATGAACGTGGGCATCATGCCTATCTTGTCACCATTGCAAAACCACTGCTTAGCACAGTGCCTGGCTCACAATAGGTATTCAATAAACCCAGTAAGTGAGTTTATGAAAATGTAAAAACTATCCATAACTCTACAAAAGGAGAGCCTTCATTTTAAAAAATTGGGTGCAGTTTAAGAGAGGGTTTAGAATTGATTGAGAGCCAAGAAAAATAAGTCTTGGAACCTACTCCTTAGGATTAAAAGCACTTTCCAAGGAAGAAGGAGGGGGGAACATGAGGCTGGTATTGGATCAGGGCCAATCATTGGATGAAAGAAAACAGTGCTAGGGTAGAGTGGTTGAGACACACGATGTTGGGGACATTGTGTGCTAAGAAGGAAGGTGACATGTAAGATCTCTGGATTTGAACTATCTTAATTGGGCCTGATTCAAATAGGTCTTGACAGCAGCAGCAGGAATTATCCGAGACATGTTTGTCCTCTTAAGTGGCTTATTCTCTAAAGCCCTTTTCAAGAGTGCTTTGGGACAGTCAGGAACTAGTTGTTTCTGTTACTTCAGATTATGCTAGGTGCAGGATAAGAGGACTTGATCTCATTTACCTTGTGGATTTGTTCTCTGTTTCTATTTCTAAAACAGAATACTTAAATCTGTTAACTGATTAACTACTCAAGTGCAGAGAATGTCAACAGTTACTGGTATTCTTTACTTGCATTTTGAATGTCATTTTCCGTACATGCTACTATACAGTTTCAGAGAGAATAGAGAAATTAGAATAAAGATATGCAGCATAGAAATATATAAAACACAAACATCATGTTTACTTAATAAAGCACAACTACATAAACATCAGATTATGTTCAAGGTGGAGAAGAATTTTTAAAAACTCACAATCATTGAAATATGGTTGTGTGGAAAGGAAAGTATCCAGATTAATTTAATTTCCTTCCACAGCAATGAAAACTTATTTCTTCAACTAGTCTAATCAAGTAAACTACATGGCAAAGAGGAGGGAATTTGTACCAGTAGGGGCCAGAAGTAGGTCCCAAAGCAATTTTAGCAATCAGAAATTGAATTCACTTATTTTATTTTAAAGATTCATGTGGGTTTTGCATTCTTCTTCATAATATATCTTTGATTTTCTTTCTAAAAATACTGTAAGTACAACTGATGATACAGGAAGGTGTACTGTGTTTATTTTTGGTTTCCCATAATCTCCTAGGACACCTCCCAATACCCTGATGAGGAGAGTGTATTACGTCAGTGTAAGAGGCACAGAGGTGGACATTAGGGGATGCAATCATTATAATCCATACAGTCTTCAGAAAAGCTTTTAGCTTAGTAAAAAAAAGTTTAAATCAATAAATGATTAAGTATGGTAGCCTATAAAGACAATTCTTCAGGAATCTCACAGAGACTCCTATCATAGCATATACCACACTAGTGAATTTGTCATTTCTCATGTCTGTCCAACTATTATGGCCATGGGGTGATTACCCAACATCCAGTCTACTCAAAATGATTAGCCTAAACCAGTGATGGTCTTGCCCACACATGATTAGTTTAGGAAAGGGTATATGATCCAGTCTTGGTCATTAGACCCAACAGGAAGTCTACTGAGGGGGCTTCTGGGAAACATGGCCTGGAAATAGTAGAGCCACCTTACCTTGCTGACAGCTTGAGGATGAAGCCAATAAAGAGATTCAATTTAAGCAAGACAATTACCAAGAAGGGAAACGAGAGTCTTTAAGTATTGTGTGGAAGGTCAAGCTCCCCTGCCTCAGGAGGCCCACCTCAGTGAGATGTTTCCTTATTAACTAAGCCAAATTAATGTGTGTTTTCTCTGCTACTTTAGGAGATCTTTAACAATATTCTTTACATTAGACTGGGAGCTTTGTCAAGGGCAGGATGTATGATTTCTTATCTTTGGATCCCAGAGCCTAATGCAGTATCCTACATAAATTAAGGACTTAATTATCAAACTTAAGATGTACAAAGTGAATTTCCCAGTCAACTCTAGGTCTCCTAGACATCTAATATCCAAGTGAGCAACCCAGATTACAAATATTATGACATGAAGATAGGTGGGATTGTTGTCATCAGAAGATAGTACCACCACTGTATATTGATATTGTATATTATTGATATTGTACATGACAAACTGCAATCAAAAGGGATAAGGAACCCATGAGATGGCTGCATGCAAATGGCTTGCTAAAGAAGAGGTGAAAAACACCCACAGTGATTGTTTTGTTTAAAGGAAGTAAGACCTGGAATGTCTAGATTGTGGTACAAATCACTCAAATATAGAATGCAAGAGAGGAACAGTGCATATGGGTGTGTGTGGAACACCCAGCAGAACATGCCAATAGAAGCCGGATGTGAAGGTAATCCTGATGATACTGTGTGTGTCTGCACAGTGAAACACAAAGGCTAGGGAAGGCCCCCACTTCATTTGTACACACTGCTCTAGCACAGAGGTCCTTTTCTAGCAAAGTAAAAGGGTTTAGTGTAGGAAAATTTCTAAAGGAAGAAGGGAAACTTTCCTCATCAGGTAAGTGGGGCAGCAGACCTCATTATTGCCTTTACTTCTTGCCCTTGAGCCAACGAAATAGCACTATTCAAAAACAGTCACTGGATCCTGCACAGAGAGGAGAAACAGGCTGGACAGGTTTTGAAGTGTAGAAACCTTAAATATGCATCTAATTCAATCAGCTTGAAAATAAAAGAGGCTAAGGGACATGGTCAGATCTGATAAGTTCAAATGTACTCCATCTATGAAATACAATATAGCATTTTCTCTATCCCATACATCTGTGCATATGTGCAGACACACACACACTCTATTCTCTCTGCACATTTTAATTCTACATAGAATCAAAGACAAATCTATTCCTAAGAATATTTTCTTCTGTATTCTCTTAAAGGAGAGACAAATAGGAAATACAAGTGTATTTTTCCTATAAGACCTCTGTCCAGTAATATAACTTCAAAAATTTTTAAAAATGTGCAGGCTTTCTAATCAAGAAAGGATTAGCATCATTTTCATAATACTAATGAAAAAAATGTGACTCTACATTTAAACCTGTTTATTAGAGTTAGAAGTATCAGATAGTACCTTCAGCTACTATATATTAATTTCTTGTTATGAAGCACCCACTAAGTATGTAATCCTCATCACAACCTATGGAATAGGTATTATTACCTCAATATTACAGATGGTGAAACTGAGGCATAGAGAGGTTAAGAGAATGACAGGTTAGATTCAGAGGCTAGAGAGAGGAAGACATTGAGGTACCGTGAAGCCAACAACCAAGGCAGAGCAGTGAGTTTAGCACTTGGTACTAAGGGGAGTTGAACACAAAGTAGATCAAGAAAAACAAAAAGCCACGTTTATGTGGGCAGTTGAGAACAAGGGCACCAAAAAAGGAGGACAAGATATGGGGCAAGGTTGGTCAGGTGGTTCAGAACCCAAAACTCCACAGGAATGGAAAGAGGGTGCAAGAGGTCTTGTTATAAGGCACAGGTGTCTACCAAGAGGGCAGGGACCATGACTGTCTTCCTCACAGGGCCTATCACAGTTCTGGCACACTAAAAGACACTCAAAGAAAGTTTGCAGAAGCAGGCAGGAATGAAAGGGGTGATCCAGCAGCATAGGAGAGAAATGTGGCGTGCTTGCCACAGAAAGACTTTAATGTCTTTGTCAAAACTCCTTTTCTTGCAAACAACAGAAACATAATTCTAACTAATTTTAGCAAAACAGGGAATTTATATAACCAACCTGGGGAACAGGCAGGGTGAAAACAGGGCCTTGAGAATACCAAACATTTTCTTTCTCCTTGCCCTTGTCACTGCTTCCTTTACATGGTTCATTCATTCTCTCAGATGTGCTATCTCAACAGGGTATAAAACCACAACCAAAGGCAACTCCAGATACATGTCCTCATAGCCTATTAATCAGAGAGGAAATAATGCTCTTTCCCATCAGCTCCAGTAGGTTAAATCATGGCAAAGGATGCTAACTAACTATTATAAGCCTTATGGTCACAGTGGAGGGGATGGGAGTATGTGTAGTGATTGGCTCAGCCAGATGATCCCAGGGTCCAGGAGAGTAGGGTACCCTGATGGGCAGCCTCCTACAGAACAACTTGGCTGGAAGTGTGAAAAGGGACACATTCCCCCTCGGTGAGGTGAGTTCCTGTTGCCAGAAGTGAATAAAGGGGTGCTAGGCAGTAGAACAGCAGGTATTCTTTACAAGGCCTCTTGCATTTGAGACAAACCAACATCCAGTCTAAGGCTGACCGTTGCTAAACCATGGTATCTTTGTTCTGGAACATACCACAATGTCTGGTTTATGATGATACCATATTTTCCACTCCTTTCCTCATTCGTGCTAGAAATTAAATAATTCACGGTGACCTGCTTTCTGGCTCTAGTTCCATGGCAGACCATCCAGCTGAACTTAAATCTGAATTGGTCCCTCTTCGTGAAACAGTACCCCAGGATATGTACCATTATTAATAGCAACGGTCTTTATATTAAAGTGATTTCAAATAATATTTGTTTGCATTTTCAATGATTTGGTTATATGGCACTGTGGGTATAACACTTATTAAATTCTTTCATCTATTCCAGGAAGGGATGCATTGCTTTTTTTTCACCCAGAGAATATCAATGACACTATATTATTAATTTTGTTGGGATCACATAAACCTAAAAGCTTAAAATATTATTAAAAATGGCCTTAAAAAAGGCTTTCACCATTGCCATCTGGGAAGGCATTTCTATATTCTTTTCCCATAAATCCAACACAAAAAGACACAAGGTGCCAAATGTTAAAGCCTTTTGCCAAGATTGGCTTAATGCTTTTAAATGGCCAAAGGCAAGCTCACACTCTCACTTGCTCAACTTTTAAGGCTTCAGGTTCAATGAACAATGGCTCTTGGAAAAACTTGCACTGGATTCTTGCCGACAGTCCACAGAGGTACACACAACTTTGCTGTCAAGATGCCAACTGGGCAAGGCGAAAACCCAAGCAAGATTCCAGTGCGTATGGATCCTTCCAGTCAACAGTTACTATTCCTACAGGCTCAGATGCTCCCCAACTGGTAGGAAGGAGTCTATCTGGCCTGCTAACTGTCCCTGTAAATAACTTGGCCACGTGTCCTTTGTAAAGGATTCACTTTCTTTCCTGTCTTCTCCAACTCCTGGAGGGAAAAAGGAGCAAGAAGTTGCTAAGTGATTCCACCTTGTCATCTGTAACTTTACCTATCACCTCCTCCTGGGAAGCCAGTTCAGTCAGTTTTGTGGCAGCAAATGGCGGCCTTTGGGGCAGGTCCTGCAGCTGTCAATGGATACCTATCTTTAGCCAGTTGTTATCTACAGACATTCACATAAGGTTTTGAGCACGTATCTGCATCAGCATTGGAAAAGAGTGTCTTTGGGGGCTTCCTGAAATTTGAATGAACCAGACTTCAGGGTGAGTGTGGCTTGGTTTAAGGAAGACATGGTAATCTAAATGCCTCCACTCCAGGCCCTGGCAATGCTGTGCCTGTGCTTTCACTTGATGCGAATTCACCAACAGGAGCTTGGCTAAAAGAGACAATAAAGGCTAGCTATGAGACAGAGAGAAATATTGCACATAGTCTCAGTGATTCCACCTATAAAGCCAGTCTAAGAGGGTGACATTGATACGGGACTCTAGAACATCCTCAGTGGGCCTCAGTTCCTGGGAGCCGCTCATTGCCATGAAATGAACCTCCTACTTAAAAGGAGGTGGAGACAATTTTTTCATAATGGTCCCTAATCAATGCCAACTACTTCATCTGGTACTTAATCAAACAAAAAAAACTGCGGTTTAGTTCCAACTCTGGACTTAATAAGAGAGGCTATGTTTGTCTCTGACATGGCAACCTAAAGGAGGATTATTTATTAAGCATGAATTATGTCTTATGTGATTTTCTGATCTGATGATGGCCACTGGACCAGGGATGGAAAATAGCTTTCCACTCAAATGCCGACTCCAACTGATCGGTAGTGGCTGCTGAGGGATTACTTTGAAGAAGGAATCTGAGGCTTGGTGGGAAAGAGTGCTAGGATCGCTTAGTGATGTCTGCCAGGACCCAGAAATAAAGTATGGCCGCAGAAGTATTAGCCATTTGCTTTCCTCAACACTGGACTGAGGGTAAGAGTGTGTTTTCCCTTTCCGAACATCAGGTATTTGATATATACTTTTTTTCTTTTCTTATAGGAGCCTAGGCTATGTGAAGTTTTTATTCCTGGCCCTGAGGGGAGAAAAGGAGTTAGGGGGTTATGAAAGCTGTATGGAGCTTACTGGCTTAGATCAAGGTCAGCACATATTTTTTAAGGGCCAGATTGTAAATACTTTGGCCTTTGTGGGACACACAGGTCACAGCTGTGCCTACTCAAGTCTGCTATTGTAGTGGGAAAGTGCCAGAGATGATACATACACAATGGGCATAGCTGTGTGCCAAAAAAAAGATTTATTTACAAAGAAAAGCCATGCCTGGTGGCTCCTCATCAAGATAATAAGTGATATGGTTAGCAGATAATGCAGAGATGAAATTGGAAGGGGAAATTAGAAGGAAATTTATGTGTGGACAGGAATTTGGAAGCAAACCTAAAAAGTTCCCTTTGAATGGAGAACCCTTCACAGTTCTGGGACATGAAATATTCCTTTCAAATTAATAGTAATGATGACTATATGGACTCCCCCATGTGCGAGGAAAAGACTACTGCCCTGACAGTGTGGTTCAAGAACCATATGCCCACAAAGGCACCATTTTGCTAGTCTCAAGTTTCTAATGAGCAAGGTACCTTTTCTAGAAGACTCTTGTTAAAAAGCAAACCCGTCTCCATGGGACACATACTACAACAACCTACAAGTTTTGGGGAACATCTTAGCTAACAGAGAGAGGACTATGATGGAGGGGACACGGAACATGTAAGTTTTGAATGGAAACTGCTGTAAAATGGAAAATGACATCACAGAGTGTCAGGGCTTGCTGCACCAGTTGGACAGGGTAGTTCTGAGTGGGGCAGTAACCAAGACCAGCTCTCCTTAGATGGAGGCCACCAGCATGTCCAGATACTGCATGGAGTGTGGCAGAGGGACAGGGACAGGCCACTCCTAGAGCGAGGATGGCCATGGGTGGGGACAATTTCAAGCAGGGAGGGACAGAAGACTGCAGAGATTGTCCCCAAGTTCCACCTGAGGACTGATGCTCAGAGTGTGTTTATGCAAAAAGAAATCGGAGGGTGAGAAACTCAGGTTGGAAGCAGATTCTACCCAACCTGGGGTAAAAATCCCAGCTCGACCCTCCATGCTCTATGGGCTTGTAGTAATTATTTAATCCCTCTAAGGCTCTGTTTGTCATCTGTAAAAGAGAGGGAAAACATATCCTTCTGAGGTTGTTAATGTTAATATATGTACAGGGTCTAACGGGCCAGTCCCTGGCTCCTCGTGGTTTTTAGCAAAGTAGTGTCTATTACTCAACCAATCAGACTGTCTCGGTGGGACACTGGCTTTCACTTGACTCAGCATTTCTTTGCAAAGGGAGGGAGAAGTAGGCAACTAGCAAATACTGGCTTAATCATTACCCTGGAGCCAGAAGCCTGAAGTCCCCTTAGGTTAGAGAGGCAAATCCACTGGGCTGTGGAGAGATTTCAAATAAGGATTCATGAAAAAGGAAACCAACACAACCAGGGAGATTCTTAGGCAGGCTCCATTTCTCCATATTGACCACAGAAAGGTGGTGGTGACTTAGGAGCAGGGGTATTAGTGTGTCACCATCTGTCCCAATAAGGCATAAAGAGCAAAATGAGCTACTGCCAAGGGGCTGGCCCAGTGCAGTAGCCATCAGCATCCTTCCTGGTGTGACAACCACGTGCTGACCCCAGGCCCCACTTCAGGGGAAAACCTAGTTAGCACAAACCAGTAGCATGTGAGTGGACCTGGGACCTATGCCAGTCCATTTGAGAGAATCTCAGGGCTGCTGCTTGGAATCCTGGATGATGTTATCCACTCCTTGTGTAAGGCACCGGTGTGAGGACTGAACTGCTACTGCCAGTCTTGCCACTGTAAAGGGACAAAAGGCGATGAAAAGCCCACCTGTGAGGAGGGCAGAACAGAGAGGATTTAGGGAACTGTGTCAGCCTCTTGAGCAAACCTCACCTGAAATTAGAACCCTTTGGATTTCTTGGGTAAAGGAGCCAATAAACACTCCTTGCTGTTTAAGCCAGCGTGGGGTTCCTATTGCTCACATGGGTTCTACCTCCAGGATCCCTAGACCCTCCAGCAGTGCCAACAAGAACTCCACCCTCTCCTCAAGTGGCTCAGATTTCCTGAAAACACGCATTTCCTAGTACACAGAATGGACCCTGGCTTGCTGCCCCCAGGCTGTGCAGCAAACTGACAAGGGAGAAAGGCTAACTTTGGCAGCTTCCCACCTTCCTCTCTGAGCCCATCTCTTGCTCATGGATCGTTCCTCTCTGTCCTGACGTTCCTTTTGGAACGATTTGCCATCAACCAAGTCTGAGCAACCTCAAGTTCCCAAAGCAAGTCTGGTATCAGCTCTGAAATTCTCATACATCTGTACCTTCTACTGGCATTCTTGGGCAAAAGAGTAAGTGTATGAGTGTGTGAGTGCGTGAATGTGTGCCTAAGCGCAAGCGTGTGAGTGCACATCGGCATAAGCAAGCGCATGTGTGAGTGTATGCAGCATGGGTACAAGCCATGTGGGTAAGCACTCCACCTGGGAAGGACTGTCAAACTGGTGTCCTTGGATGACACAGGAAGTAGATATGACAGAGGACTGGCCACTGGGAAGAAGAAAAATAGCATGACAATTTACCAAAAAGGCACAGCATTCTCTCTTAGTAAGGGTACATAAGAGAAAGGTGGTGGAACCAAGAAAAAAGGGAACAATACTTTTTGTTGTAATAGAAAACTCTCCCTTACAAATCTAACATTTGGAAATCTGTACTTGGCCTATGGCAGAGGGTCTGCAAACCCTAGAGCGCTAACCAGGTAAAATCTCTATGTCGTGCAGGCCATGTTCTGTGGTAAACTGGAGATGGCATGCCCAATCGAAGGGGGACACTGCCACTCAGCTCTGAGTAATGAGAAGTGCTAACAATGGCCCAGTGGTACCAGAACTCTGATTTTCAAACAGCACACCAGAACAAGGTATCCAGGTTTACACACAAACCACTCTGATTTTCTATACAGTGGCTATTAGTTCACATGATATTCAAACTCTGGTCACTGGTATACAACCTGTGCTTAAATTCTCAGTCACTTCCTTAGATTTGAAAAGGTTTAACTCAGTGAAACCTTTCAACTCTTGTTGCCCTGAGAGTTTTACAAATACGACTCAACTCAAGAAATGCACAACTGGCCACCCCACCTCAGTCTGAATTGAGGTACACTCGGATGATCGTAAGGGCGCCTGAACACCACCACTCAAACCTAGGACAGGGAGGGAGGAGTTGCAAGCACTGGGTTTCTGATTCTGTTTTTCATCCAACAGGATATGAATCACTCTGGGTCTAATCCCTCAGCAGGGTAAATCTTTGTTAGAAGCACCAGGAATTAGAAATGTTCTATGTTGTTGGCTTCATAAATATATTTGCCTACTGAACAAAGTGTTCAGTTCCAAAGTTGACCTTCCATTTTTCTAGGGGAACTTTGGAGAAGTCCACCACATAAAGAAAGTGAGTATCTAACAATATCCTGGACAACCAGCTAGGGACACGGCTGTAATATAATTCACATCACAATTCCAGATAATGATAGACTAGCCATAAATCCTAGTTTCACCCCAAATTTCTTAAAGTGGAGTTTCCAAGGGCCATGCTTTTGGACAATTATCTATATCAAATCAGACAAATCCCTGCCTGAGAGCTTTTTCAATGTGATTGTCTGAAGGCTGAGCTGAAGAAAAAAGTGACTGAGTGCTCAGATGTACAGCAGGAATATTACCTGCTTGCTGACCTAGCTAGAAATCTCACTTCTCTCTAGATGACAGCAACAGCTAACATTTACTGAGTGCTTACTATGTGTCAAGCACAACTTCAAGCACTTTTCATCTATTAACTTATTAATGTGCTCAACTACCATATGAGGTGGGTAGTATTATGAGCCCCATTTTTTCAGATGAGGTAGAGGAGGGTGAAGAAAATTACACGAGGTTTTCCAGCCAGGAGGCGGTGCAGCCAGGTTTCAAAACCCAGGCTAACTGACTCACTGGATTGAAATGCAGAATCAAAAGACTTTGAATTACAAAAGAGAAAAGATAAACAGAGGACACGCATGTCACAGGAGGAGGACACCTGGAAGGTAGAAGAGCTTGTCGTTGGGGTTAAGACTATATGGTGGATTGGCCACCTTCTAGAAGGTTGATGTTATTTTACTGACTCCTGTGTTTTTTGATGACTCAAAAGTTAGAGAGAGCCCAGGGGGTGAAAGTAGTTAGAAATGGCGGGAAAAGAAGTGATGAGGGTGGAAGGTGGGCTGCATGAAGTAAGCGAGAGAGGGAAACAGTCCTTTGGTTCAAAGCCCTTCCCTTTTGAGGCAAAGAGAAATTCTATGTGGCCAACTTTTAGATCAAAGCACAATGGAAGAAATGTAACACAATATTATCTTACCAGGCACTCATTCCTTCCTAGCCATTAATTTACCCATTATTTGAGAGTCAAAACTTGAAGAAATGAGTCTCTCTAGAGTTTTAGGAAAGGGTTAAGCTAAGTGAAATGCTCAGGTTGGGAGCTTGAGCATCGGGGTTTGGGATGAGAGCCCTGGGAGTAGATGGAGGCACTCAGAAGATACTTGAGAGAATGCCAGCAACGAATCACATTTTCTTCCCAGGTCCTCCAAGTTTGAGGGAAACTTTATACCCTCAAGGCACTAAAACCTTTTGTGTGGTTCCCCATAGCATAGGGGCCCTCAGAGTTACCGTGATATCCTTTTTAGTTCCACTACAGTGGTGTACTCCTGTCTCTATTACAGTAATCCCCAGGGCCTATAATGTTCATTCCTACATTCTTCACACCTAGCATAGTGTCTGGCATACACTGGGCACAAGAGTCATGTTTGTTAAGTGACTAGATTAAAGACGCCTGACTAGACCACATATGAAACCTGTCAGTAATATGAAAGGCAATAGCTAATATTTATTGGGGACCAATAAGCTAAGGCCTTACAAGTACAATAATTTCATTTAGTCTCCCAACTACTCTATAATAGAGATAGTCTCTGATTATCTCCACTTTACAGTCAAGGAAACTGAGGTAGAGAGGAGTGATACAATAATGTACTCAAGGTCACCTACCTGGCCTGCCCTTGGCCAGGTGGTGCCTGGACTAGATCTCTTACCCTTGCACTGGGTCTCCCCTCATCTACTGCCCTACCTAAAGGCATTCGGGCATGCCATGTTCTCTCGCCAATTCTTCTCAGATAACTTGCTACCACACTGCCCCTCTCAAAACTGCACCTGTGTATAGCCACAACTCACTGTAACCCCACTTCATACCCGGGCTTCTCCAAATGTTATCTCAACCTAACAGTGGCTTTAAGACAGAAGCAAATATGCAAGATGCTTAAAATATGAAGATTTTCCCTCTTCTTCTCTTTCACTAATTTTAGAGTTTGACTTGGTTACTTCATTAACCTAAGGGAGCATAAGGAATTCACCATGCATCCTGAAGATATGCTGCATTTTGAGAAGCAGCAGAATGAGGACAATAAAACCCTGCATCTGCTGTGAGCTGCAGAGGAAAGAACAGGAAGAAAATGGTGCAAACTGCTCCTAGTTATTTCTCAGAGATAAGAGAAAAGCAGTAGAAAATTTCTATCTGCTTAATTGGTTCTAACTGTTTACATCAAAGCCATTTCTCTCCCTTGGGAATTTGGAACCTTCTGGAATTTCTTGATCCTGGCTGTTTTGTTAAGATTTTTATTACACTGAATTTGTTTCTTTCCAATGAAGATGATGTTGGTGGGAGACGGGTTTGTCAATGGAGTGGTTTCTTGTGACATGTATGCTCCTATATCCAGAGTAGAAATTATCACCCAGCAATATTCTATTCATGTAAAGAGGGAAACCAAAGCAGAAAGGAGGTTACAGGTAAGAGATGCATATCTGAATAGAATCATGAGAACTTCTTGTGTAAAATACACAATACATTTCTCCAAAGACTTCGATCAGGAGAGATTGAACTGTTTTAACGACTGAGAACTACACACTAGAATAAGATTACCCAGCAGGCAGATGAGTAGCACAAACTCCTTCTGCACTGAAAGTATGCCCCCAACCCTCTAACAAAGTTATATTATGTGGCTGAGAACTATGTATCTTAGAAAATAAATGTTTCTTCCTTTCAGCAAGGGAAAAAAAAAGTGCTCCTTTTAATTAGAAGGTGTTCCTTCAATTAAAGTCTAGTGGTCCATGGACAAAAAAGCTCAATGGTAATCTTAAATCTCCAACAGGGTTGAATCAATAGACATTGCTTGTGGCTGCATGTTAGCACTGCCATTACATTGGGTTTGATGTGCAGCAGGCACATTTAGGGGACTGCATCTCAACACCCTCATGGGTGTGTGCCTGAGGTGGAAGGTGTGCTCAGGAAGCAGACCCAGCTGGCCCTCTGCAGGCAGCTATGCTGTCCTCCAGGGACACCCGTGAGGACCTCTCTTCATAATATTGGCTTCTATGGAGGCTGAGATTCACAGCTCACCCTTTTGAGGCATTGACATCTTCTTAGTAAGAAGAAAGGAATATTAGACATGCATATTTTGTGAACAGGCAATGATATGGATGAGCTGACTTGTAGCATCACTCCCACCTCTACCCTCGTCTTCACAAAGCCTTCTCCTCCGTGTGTCTCTCTGATCTCCCTCTGCCTCTCTCTTATAAGTACCCTTATGATACCAAGTAGAGCCCATCCTGATGATTCGTCCTTCTCAAGAACCTTCACTTAACCACCTCTGCAAAGCCTTTGCCATATAAGGTGACATTTGCAGATTCCAGGGATTAGGACCTGGTATCTTTGGGGGTCACCATACAGCCTACTCAAGCTATCTTTTTCAATCATAAAATAGGCACACACACATACACAAGTTTTTACTAAGAATCTACACTTGCATGCAGATCAACTTTACTCATCAATGAATGTCACTGCTCTGAATTGGGTTTAGAACATTTGCTGGAAGGTTAACCTGGTGTGGCAGGCAGAATCCCCACATGTGCCCCATGATTTCTATACAGTGGTGTCATGCCCCATGTGATCTCCCTTGAGTATAGCTGGGGCTTGGCGCTTGCTTCTAGACAAGAGAATATGGGAAAAATTCTCATAAGAGAATTCCACCCAGCCTGCCTTTAGGCTTAGGTGAGGCTGCTCCACCAGCCCCTTCCTGGGGTCAGGGTTGGACATATGTCCAGGATGGGATGTCACTCCTGATGAGTTAGGTTATATACCAAAGGGGATGGATTGTCACCCCCATTTTTACTCCATCTGAGCAGATGGGAAAGATGTCTCTGAGGAGGCTAACTGCTGTGTTGTGCAGGGACTACAGCTGTCCTCTGGGAGCTGAGGGCCCCAGTTCTCCAACTGTAATGAACTGAATTCGGCCAACAGTCACTGGTTTTGGAAGATGATCCTGAGTTTCAGACAAGACCACAGATCCAGCCAATAGCTTACTTTCAGCTTGGTGAGACCCTGAGCCGAGGTCCTGGTTAAGCTGTGCCCAGACTCCTGATTCACAGAAAGTGTGGGATAATGACTTACATCATTCAAGCCACTAACTTTGTGGTAATGTTATGTAGCAATAGAAAACTAATACACTTGGGATGCAAAGTGTTTATTATCCATGTCTGAGGTAGGGACTGGATAATCACAGACAGTTCGAATGAAAAGAGCCAGCTGTACCAAATGCCCAGATAGTAAAGTACACTGGGGAGAAAATGTATGCTGCATACATGAGATGGTTCAGAGCCAGAAAATGGATTTATGTCAACTGGGAAATATATGCAGAGACAGATTTGGGGGATACTTACAAAGGGGAGAGTTTTAGCAGAAGTCTTTCAGTTTCAGGGACAGAATTCCAACCCAAACCAGCCAAAGTAAACATGAATAAATACATCCAATAAAGGTGAATGTGGGGAATTTATTGGCTCACATGAATGAAAAATCCGGACACTCTGGCTTCAGGCATTGATGCTCTGGACTTTGTCTCTGTCTCTCAGTTCCCTTTCTTCAGTGTTGAGTTCCTCTCACTGCCCAACGGAGCCAGAGGTGGCCCCCTAGCAGGTCCAAGTTCACCTCCATCTAGTTTAGCAACCCCTATGGAAAGAGAGAATCTCTTTCCCAACACTTCCAACATGATTCCTTCAATTATTATTCCCTGGCTCTAACTGGCCAGACCTGAGTCATATGTCCAACCTTGACCCCAGGAAGGGGCTGGTGGAGCAGCCTCACCTAAGCCTAAAGGCAGGCTGGGTGGAATTCTCTTATGAGAAGCTGGGGGGGATGCTGGGCAGGCCTGAATCACGGGTGCCTGTTTCCCAGCATGCAATGGCAAAAGTATACGGATCCCAGCTCCACACTTGGGAAAGGGAGGGAAGAGGATTTTTTAAGTCAACATGCAAGTAGTAAATGGAAGTTTCTATGCAGAGTACACAGAGCAGAACTGGGAGATTGAGATGTTAAGAAGAGATGTTTGGGGTTAAAATGGGACAAGGTGGTTGATCTGCTGGAGTTTATAAATAAAGTACCCTAGGGAAGGATTTCTGAAGGGGTCTGGCCTGATTAAAATGGCAGATTCCTTTCAAGCAAAAGCATGTAAGATGTACAGATATGGCATGGTAAAAATGAATGCTACATCCTTTCCACCTATGGAGTAATCATTATGTCACAGGTGCCATGCTTTTTACCTTACATTCATTATCAGATTTATTCCTCACCCACAACCCTACGAACTAGGTACTCTGACATCTGAGGAAATTCAGGCCCAGGAGGTTAAGGGATTTTCCCCAAGGTCACTGACTTGCCAACTGGCAGAGCAAGGACTCAACTTCAGGTGAGTACACCCACCTATCACTCAGTTAGCTTCCTTGTTCTGAATTAGCCTTGAATTGAACAGGACAAGAAAATGGAGAAATGCTCAATAAAAATTAACTCTCATACCGTGAAAGACTACTTCAAAGCTTTCTTTGTGGATTTAAGTAGTTTGGCCCAAGACTTAATTGACTAGGACTTCAGAAGTAAATAAAAAGGCCTTTGGAAAAAAGAAAGGTGGACCCAGATGAACAGAGGAACTGCACAAAGCAGAGCTACCAGGAAGGATAAGCAGTCAATAGCGGGACATCAGATGCATCACCATCGAGAAAGAACACTGGAAATGTCAGGTAAACAATGAGACAGGAAATCAGAAAAGGAAACGGCCAGAGAGAGTTCAGGCCTCTCTGCCTCCCACACCCTCACTGCCCTTTGTGGTTGTCACTGAGTCAGCCCAGATGGGAGGAAAGCAGAGACCTCACTCACCCGGTGTCTAACGTACCCATGGCCTGGAAGTAGGAGAGGATGAAACTCGTGAGTGCAGCTCAGACACACCCAGGTACTGGGTGGTATCCACCTCTTTGACCAGCCACATGCACCCAGAAATGTCAATCAGGGACATGGACTGGAGAGAGCACAAGCCAGGGACCCAGATTCTGGTGTGGGCTCAGTATTACTTCCTGGATGACTGTGGGTAAGGTACTTCATGTCCCTGGGCTTTAGCTTCCGTATGAAATTACAAGGGCGAATTAGATTAGGGGTTGTACATTCAAATGCCAGTAGAGACAAAGTAGGTAATGAAAATAATACATTTGGATGGACATAAGGCCACAGGGAACAGTGGTAACTAGCGATCATATATCTTGCCCAGAAAGGGCATCCTTGGTATCTCCAGAGGTTCCCATTTCCCACAAGAAGCCAGAATTTGGACCTTTATGTAAAATCTCCACTCTTTAAATGCTGGCAACAAATCCAAACCCCTTAAAAGCCCTATTCGAGGCAAACAAGACAACCTGCAGCCTGTTTGTGATTCTGTGTCTAGATGTGTCCTATTCCATGAGGCGGCCACTAGCCATATGTGGTTCTTTACATATGTTAATTAAAATTGAACAAAAATTAAAAATTCAGCTCCTCCATGACACCAGCCATACTTCAGATGTTCCACAGCCCTGTATATTAGTGGCTACCATATTGGATAATGAAGATATACAATACACCCAACTTCATGGAAAATTCTTTTGGATAGCCTTGGTCTAAATGATCTCTAAGATAACTTTCAGCTATAAAAACTCCAAATAGGGGGGCGGAAGATGGCGGCGTGAGTAGAGCAGCGGAAATCTCCTCCCAAAACAACATATATCTATGAAAATATAACAAAGACAACCCTTCCTAGAATAAAGACCAGAGGACACAGGACAATATCCAGACCACATCCACACCTGAGAGAACCCAGCGCCTCGCGAAGGGGGTAAGATACAAGCCCCGGCCCCGCGGGAGCCGAGCGCCCCTCCCCCCAGCTCCCGGCGGGAGAAGAGCAGGCAGAGCGGGAGGGAGACGGAGCCCAGGGCTGCCGAACACCCAGCCCCAGCCATCCGGGCCAGAGTGCAGGGCCCTCGATACTGGGAAAACAGGGCAGCAAGAACAGTGAGCAGGCACTGGAGGCTGGGCGACAGAGGACATAAGAAAAGCGCGCGACCATTTTTTTTTTTTTGCTTTTTTGCTGCTTTGTTTTGGCGAGCGCTGTTTGGAAGTCTTAAAGGGACAGGGACCCCAATATTAGGGAAACAGGGCAGAAAGACCGGTGAGCAGAGGCGTGAGGCTGGTACCGGAGAATAAAGAAAAACGAACGACCACCTTTTTTTTTTTTAATTAAAAAAATTTTTTTTCTTGTTTTTTTTTTGTGGTCGTTGTTTTCTTTTGGCGGGTGCTTTTTGGAAGTCTTAAAGGGGCAGGGCGGGCCACTTAATCCAGAGGTAGGGAATCCGGGACCTCTGGGGACCCTAACCCCTGGGCTGCAGGAAGCAGGGAGGCCCCTTACGGAGATAAATAGCCTCCCAGCAGCTCCTGCTCCAACGCGACTCCACCATTTTGGAGTAGCTGCCCGAGCCAGGCCACGCCCACAGCAACAGCGGAGATTAACTCCATAGCAGCCGGGTAGGAAGCAGAAACCCTGTCTGCGCGCAGCTGCGCAGCACAAGCCACTAGAGGCCGCTGTTCTCCCAGGAGAGGAGGGCCACAAACCAACAAGAAAGGAAGTCCTTCCAGCCGTCACTCGTCCCAGTTCTGCAGACTATTCCTATCACCATGAAAAGGCAAATCTACAGGCAGACAAAGATCACAGAGACAACACCAGAGAAGGAGACAGACCTAACCAGTCTTCCTGACAAAGAATTCAAAATAAGAATCATAAACATGCTGACAGAGATGCAGAGAAATACGCAAGAAAAATGGGATGAAGTCCGGAAAGAGATCACAGATGCCAGAAAGGAGATCGCAGAAATGAAACAAACTCTGGAAGGGTTTATAAGCAGAATGGATAGAATGCAAGAGGCCATTGATGGAATTGAAATCAGAGAACAGGAACGCATGGAAGCTGACATAGAGAGAGACAAAAGGATCTCCAGGAATGAAACAATATTAAGAGAACTGTGTGACCAATCTAAAAGGAGCAATATCCGTATTATAGGGGTCCCAGAAGAAGAAGAGAGAGGCAAAGAGATGGAAAGTATCTTAGAAGAAATAATTGCTGAAAACTTCCCCACACTGGAGGAGGAAGTAATCGAACAGACCACGGAAATACACAGAACCCCCAACAGAAAGGATCCAAGAAGGGCAACACCAAGACACATAATAATTAAAATGGCAAAGATCAAGGACAAGGAAAGAGTGTTAAAGGCAGCTAGAGAGAAAAAGGTCACCTATAAAGGGAAACCCATCAGGCTAACGTCAGATTTCTCAACAGAAACCCTACAGGCCAGAAGAGAATGGCATGATATATTTAATACAATGAAACAGAAGGGCCTTGAACCAAGGATACTGTATCCAGCACGACTATCATTCAAATATGACGGTGGGATTAAACAATTCCCAGACAAACAAATGCTGAGGGAATTTGCTTTCCACAAACCACCTCTACAGAACATCTTACAGGGACTGCTCTAGATGGGAGCACTCCTAGAAAGAGCACAGCACAAAACACCCAACATATGAAGAATCGAGGAGGAGGAACAAGAAGGGAGAGAAGAAAAGAATCTCCAGACAGTGTATATAACAGCTCAATAAGCGAGCTAAGTTAGGCAGTAAGATACTAAAGAGGCTAACCTTGAACCTTTGGTAACCACGAATTTAAAACCTGCAATGGCAATAAGTACATATCTTTCAATAGTCACCCTAAATGTTAATGGGTTGAATGCACCAATCAAAAGACACAGAGTAACAGAATGGATAAAAAAGCAAGACCCATCTATATGCTGCTTACAAGAAACTCACCTCAAACCCAAAGACATGTACAGACTAAAAGTCAAGGGATGGAAAAACATATTTCAAGCAAACAACAGTGAGAAGAAAGCAGGGGTTGCAGTACTAATATCAGACAAAATAGACTTCAAAACAAAGAAAGTAACAAGAGATAAAGAAGGACACTACATAATGATAAAGGGCTCAGTCAAACAAGAGGATATAACCATTCTAAATATATATGCACCCAACACAGGAGCACCAGCATATGTGAAACAAATACTAACAGAACTAAAGGGGGATATAGACTGCAATGCATTCATTCTAGGAGACTTCAACACACCACTCACCCCAAAGGATAGATCCACTGGGCAGAAAATAAGTAAGGACACGGAAGCACTGAACAACACAGTAGAGCAGATGGACCTAATAGACATCTATAGAACTCTACATCCAAAAGCAGCGGGATATACATTCTTCACAAGTGCACATGGAACATTCTCCAGAATAGACCACATACTAGGCCACAAAAAGAGCCTCAGAAAATTCCAAAAGATTGAAATCCTACCAACCAACTTTTCAGACCACAAAGGCATAAAACTAGAAATAAACTGTACAAAGAAAGCAAAGAGGCTCACGAACACATGGAGGCTTAACAACACGCTCCTAAATAATCAATGGATCAATGACCAAATCAAAATGGAGATCCAGCAATATATGGAAACAAATGACAATAACAACACTAAGCCCCAACTTCTGTGGGACACAGCAAAAGCAGTCTTAAGAGGAAAGTATATAGCAATCCAAGCATATTTAAAAAAGGAAGAGCAATCCCAAATGAATGGTCTAATGTCACAATTATCGAAATTGGAAAAAGAAGAACAGATGAGGCCTAAGGTCAGCAGAAGGAGGGACATAATAAAGATCAGAGAAGAAATAAATAAAATTGAGAAGAATAAAACAATAGCAAAAATCAATGAAACCAAGAGCTGGTTCTTCGAGAAAATAAACAAAATAGATAAGCCTCTAGCCAGACTTATTAAGAAGAAAAGAGAGTCAACACAAATCAACAGTATCAGAAACGAGAAAGGAAAAATCACGACGGACCCCACGGAAATGCAAAGAATTATTGGAGAATACTATGAAAACCTATATGCTAAAAAGCTGGGAAACCTAGGAGAAATGGACAACTTCCTAGAAAAATATAACCTTCCAAGATTGACCCAGGAAGAAACAGAAAATCTAAACAGACCAATTACCAGCAACGAAATTGAAGAGGTAATCAAAAAACTACCAAAGAACAAAACCCCCGGGCCAGATGGATTTACCTCGGAATTTTATCAGACATACAGGGAAGACATAATACCCATTCTCCTTAAAGTCTTCCAAAAAATAGAGGAGGAGGGGATACTCCCAAACTCATTCTATGAAGCTAACATCACCCTAATACCAAAACCAGGCAAAGACCCCACCAAAAAAGAAAACTACAGACCAATATCCCTGATGAACGTAGATGCAAAAATACTCAACAAAATATTAGCAAACCGAATTCAAAAATACATCAAAAGGATCATACACCATGACCAAGTGGGATTCATTCCAGGGATGCAAGGATGGTACAACATTCGAAAGTCCATCAACATCATCCACCACATCAACAAAAAGAAAGACAAAAACCACATGATCATCTCCATAGATGCTGAAAAAGCATTTGACAAAGTTCAACATCCATTCATGTTAAAAACTCTCAGCAAAATGGGAATAGAGGGCAAGTACCTCAACATAATAAAGGCCATCTATGACAAACCCACAGCCAACATTATATTGAACAGCGAGAAGCTGAAAGCATTTCCTCTGAGATCGGGAACTAGACAGGGATGCCCACTCTCTCCACTGTTATTTAACATAGTACTGGAGGTCCTAGCCACGGCAATCAGACAAAATAAAGAAATACAAGGAATCCAGATTGGTAAAGAAGAAGTTAAACTGTCACTATTTGCAGATGACATGATACTGTACATAAAAAACCCTAAAGACTCCACCCCAAAACTACTAGAACTGATATCGGAATACAGCAAAGTTGCAGGATACAAAATCAACACACAGAAATCTGTGGCTTTCCTATATACTAACAATGAACCAACAGAGAGAGAAATCAGGAAAACAACTCCATTCACAATTGCATCAAAAAAAATAAAATACCTAGGAATAAACCTAACCAAAGAAGTGAAAGACTTATACTCTGAAAACTACAAGTCACTCTTAAGAGAAATTAAAGGGGACACTAACAGATGGAAACTCATCCCATGCTCGTGGCTAGGAAGAATTAATATCGTTAAAATGGCCATCCTGCCCAAAGCAATATACAGATTTGATGCAATCCCTATGAAACTACCAGCAACATTCTTCAATGAACTGGAACAAATAATTCAAAAATTCATATGGAAACACCAAAGACCCCGAATAGCCAAAGCAATCCTGAGAAAGAAGAATAAAGTAGGGGGGATCTCACTCCCCAACTTCAAGCTCTACTATAAAGCCATAGTAATCAAGACAATTTGGTACTGGCACAAGAGCAGAGCCACAGACCAATGGAACAGACTAGAGAATCCAGACATTAACCCAGACATATATGGTCAATTAATATTTGATAAAGGAGCCATGGACATACAATGGCGAAATGACAGTCTCTTCAACAGATGGTGCTGGCAAAACTGGACAGCTACATGTAGGAGAATGAAACTGGACCATTGTCTAACCCCATATACAAAAGTAAACTCAAAATGGATCAAAGACCTGAATGTAAGCCATGAAACCATTAAACTCCTGGAAGAAAACATAGGCGAAAACCTCTTAGACATAAACATGAGTGACCTCTTCTTGAACATATCTCCCCGGGCAAGGAAAACAACAGCAAAAATGAGTAAGTGGGACTATATTAAGCTGAAAAGCTTCTGTACAGCAAAAGACACCATCAATAGAACAAGAAGGATCCCTACAGTATGGGAGAATATATTTGAAAATGACACATCCGATAAAGGCTTGACGTCCAGAATATATAAGGAGCTCTCACGCCTCAACAAACAAAAAACAAATAACCCAATTAAAAAATGGGCAGAGGAACTGAACAGACAGTTCTCCAAAAAAGAAATACAGATGGCCAACAGACACATGAAAAGATGCTCCACATCGCTAATTATCAGAGAAATGCAAATTAAAACTACAATGAGGTATCACCTCACACCAGTAAGGATGGCTGCCATCCAAAAGACAAACAACAACAAATGTTGGCGAGGCTGTGGAGAAAGGGGAACCCTCCTACACTGCTGGTGGGAATGTAAGTTAGTTCAACCATTGTGGAAAGCAGTATGGAGGTACATCAAAATGCTCAAAACAGACTTACCATTTGACCCAGGAATTCCACTCCTAGGAATTTACCCTAAGAATGCAGCAATCAAGTTTGAGAAAGACAGATGCACCCCTATGTTTATTGCAGCACTATTTACAATAGCCAAGAATTGGAAGCAACCTAAATGTCCATCAATAGATGAATGGATAAAGAAGATGTGGTACATATACACAATGGAATACTACTCAGCTATAAGAAAAGGGCAAATCCAATCATTTGCAGCAACATGGATGGAGCTGGAGGGTATTATGCTCAGTGAAACAAGCCAAGCGGAGAAAGAGAAATACCAAATGATTTCACTTATCTGTGGAATATAAGAACAAAGGAAAAACTGAAGGAACAAAACAGCAGCAGAATCACAGAACTCAAGAATGGACTAACAGGTACCAAAGGGAAAGGGACTGGGGAGGATGGGTGGGTAGGGAGGGATAAGGGGGGGAGAAGTAGGGGGGTATTAAGATTAACATGCATGGGGGGGTAGGAGAAAAGGGAGGGCTGTACAACACAGAGAAGGCAAGTAGTGATTCTACAACATTTTGCTATGCTGATGGACAGTGACTGTAAAGGGGTTTATAGGGGAGACCTGGTAGAGGGGAGAGCCTAGTAAACATAATATTCGTCATGTAAGTGTAGATTAGTGATAGCAAAAAAAAAAAAAAAAAAAAAAAGGGCAGTTCCTGTGTGGTAACCTCCAACGAGTTCTACACAAGGGTATAAAGGGCATATAAAAGTGTAGGCAAAGGGTCTGTTTGTGTTTATACAGAGGATCAAAGCCTAATTGGGCTACCCCAAAAATGAACTAAGATACGATATGAAAAAGAACTTCCAACATCTGCACCCTCTGGAAGACTCATGCCAGAAGATGATCATCAAAAAACCCCAACAAAGATCCACGCACTGCTACAGCTGTAGATGCACTCATCCCACCAGTTCCTGGACCTGCCATGGGAATGAGGAAGGAGATATCTAAGCTGGCCTGTGCATACAGTAAAACAACAAAATTGGACTGGATCTATACTGTTGGAACTCAACCAAGAATTTGGAGAAGTGCAAATTGTAGCGCTCCAAAGTCTTACAACTACAAACTATTTATTGTTAAAAGAACATATGGCATGTGAACAGTCCCCAGGAATGGGTTGTTTTAATTTGTCTGATTTCTCTCAGACTGTTCAAGTTCATTTGGACAATATCCACCATATCATAGATAAGTTTTCACAAATGCCTAAGGTGCCTAACTGGTTTTCTTGGTTTCACTGCAGATGGCTGGTAATTACAGATATGCTTTGGTTATGTAACTATACTCCTATTATGTTAATGTGTGTGTGCAATTTAAGTAGTAGCTTAAAACCTATACATGCTGAAGTTACTCTACAAGAAGATATATCAAAGAAATAATCAATCTTCCCATGTTTTCTTCCGCCTGCTACTTCTATAGCTTTTCTTCTTCCTTCCTTCCTAATTACAACCCTTAAATAGAATTCGTGCCTCATATCAAATTTACCGAGTATCATAATTCTTCCAAGTGGTAAAGATACCTCAAGACAAATGCTGGGCATAGAAGCCACAGGGCATAAATATGCAAAGAAGTAAAAAGCTAACTTTTTCAAACAATAAGGCTTCTCTCTCACTTACCAACTTCACATTTCCCTGTATGGCCCCGGAAGATGACTGGTTAGCCAGAGACGGGTAAGATTCCTCAAGGGAGGAACAACCTAAGACAGGCACAGTCGCAGGGGGGCCATCAGGTGACAAATTGGGGATCAACAGAGGTGAGGCTTAGAACCTCACCCCCCCGTTCTGAGAGAAATCTTCTGCATACGTGGATGTTTTATTGCCCTGGTCTAGCTTGGATTAACACATAGTCTACAGGCACACACCTGATCATCTACATTTGCTCTCTTACAACACTAAACTATGTTTTCTACCTTTATCTTGTATCTACCTACCACTTCAGCATTTTATTAAAAATAATAATAATAAAGAGAGAAATGTGGTATTCATATATAAATCAAGGATAAAAATCAAATGAGTATTCATATTTGAACTGACTGTTTATAGTTCATAATGCATGAGCAAAACCGAAAGTTTCTGTGATGACTGCCCTTGTACTGTTCACTATGTAACTTATTCACTATGTAAGAATTTGTTCTCCATGTAAGAACTTGTTTGTTATGCCTCAGAAGATTGGAGACTGACGAAAATTAGGCTTGGGATGGATTAATGATTGTGCATTGAGCATTGACTCCCCTATACAGAATTTTATTGTTGTTAACAACCATTTGATCAATAAATATGAGAGATGCCCTCACAAAAAAAAAAAAAAAAAAGAAGGACAGACTTCCAATGGTAAAATAAATTAGTAACCGGGAGGTAATGTATAGCATAAGGAATATAGTCAAGATATTGTAACAGCCTGGTAGGGTGATAGCTGGAACCTAGAATTATGTATATAAATGTTCTACCACTGTGTTGTACACTTGAAACTCATGTAATGTAATACTGTGTGTCAACTACCCTTCAATAAAAAATAATTATTAAAAAAAAAAAAAAAAAAACTCCAAATAAAGACATATTAAAATGAACTCTACTTTCTTGATAGGAAACAAAGCTATTGGAATTTTGTTGTGTAACTCCAAAACAAAAAGGTTGGTGTCTTCATTTTTTCTTCTCTCTAATGAATTCCTTCCAGTTGCATTTAAATTGGCTTCAATAAATTAGTTAATAGAAACAGCCTGATACTTCCAAATGCATTCCAACATGAGAAATAAGTTCTTGAGTTATTTAATTTATAGGAATTTGAAATCAAAATGGTCATAGAAGGAGGAGATGGGGGTGGGGAAGGGAAAAAACCTACTTTATGATACCTACAACTTACCCACCTCTTGCTCGATGAAGTTTCACTGCCATACAGAGCTTTTAATGGCCTGTTTAAGGCCCTCCACTGTGACAACCAGAGATGTTTTAGATCATGGGTTATGAAACTTTTCTACAAAAGACCATATATAAATATTTTCAGCTTTGTGGGCTACATGGTGTCTGTGGCAACTACTCTCTGCCTCATTACACGAAAGCAGTTATTGACAATATGTAAGCAAATGGGCGTGGCTATGTTCCAATAAAACTTTACTTTTGGACACCAACATTCAAATTCAAATTTAATATAACTTTCAAACGTGACAAAATAGCCTTCATTTGAGCTTTTCCCTCTATCCACTAAAAAGTGAAAAAAAGCCTTTATTAGCTTGGGACTGTACCCAAGGAGGCAGCCTGTAGGATTTGGCTGGAGTAAGCTGACACCTAAGTGCTGTAAGCTTTTTGATGGAGGGACGGGTGGGCTTCAAGCCAGGGAGGGCTGAGCTCTGGCGTATGTATATGACTCACTGGACATTTATCCACAGTAAGTGCTATACCTAGCTAATGCTACTTAGGAACGGAGGAGGGACCACACAGGCCCTTTTTTAGTGAGATGACCTCATTTATAGAGTAGATCTTCATTATTCACAGATTCCATATTTGCAAGTTCATCTATTTGCTAAAATTTACTTGTAATCTCCAAATCAATGCTTGCGGTACATTGGCAGTCATACTCAGACACATGCAGGAAGGTGAAATTTTGAGATACTCCTTGAGCAAGGCCCTAGCTAAGGGCAAACAAGGCAACCCTATTCCGTCTTGTTTCAGCTCTCATGCCATAAAAGTGTGTCTTTTTTATGGTCTTTTTAGTACAGTGTTTTTGGCATTTTTGTGCTTTTTCCTGGTGACTTGGCTGCTTAAAATGGCCTCCATGCACAGTACTGAAATGTTGGTTAGTGTTCCTAAGCATAAGAAGGCTGTTATGTGCCTTATGGAGAACATATGTGTTAGACCAGGTTCATTACGGCATAAGTTACAGTGCTGTCGGGCATGAGTTCAATGTTAACAGATCCACAATATATAGCAATACGGTGTCTTTACACAGAAACATGCATGAAACAAGGTCATGTTTTGATTGTCTGGTGAGAATGTTGTGACCAGAGAATCACAGGAACCCTGTATCTCCGTTAGGGGATGATGGCTCAGTATTCACTAATTCAGAGTTTGTGGTGACTTTATAGAACATAACTAACCTAAATAATGAGAACTGACTATATGTATTTTTACTGACACTAAAAAGAAGTCACTGTTTCCTCTCTTCTACCTTATAAATTGCATTTAAAGTTTACTGAGGAAGGTGAAACCACCCTAAATGAAGTTTTTGGATTATTTTATGATTTTTGGTTTCCATGATTCCTTGGTTTCTAGTTCTCCAGATAAATGGGCTGCTGCCTGGCATATGGCATAGAAAACTGCTTACAATAAATTCGTCACTTGTAGGTGATTTGCACACTCACCAACTGTGCTCTGACTAGTGAAACACCCCAAGCCTAGAGCCTCAGCAGGGCTCTGCTGGAAACTTGGCTGGTGAACATTTTACCAAGTTGTAAATATTCAACTGGTTTTTGTAGACTATCTAAATGGTACTAAATATCAATCATAAGTAATAACCCAAACCTAAATATTCCTTGAATAAGTCAACCAGGTTTTATAGGAGACCTGGCATTTTTATTATGTCCATGGGTATGATTTTCATTTGCAAATGTTGCATAAAACTCACTGTCCTTGTGCTTTGGAAATACACCATGTGAGGTGGTCCAGCAAGGAAAGTTATTTGGAAACGGAAGAGGATGTTGGGAGCTGAGGCAACTGAGAGCTGAGAGTCAGGCAAAGCCAAAAATAATAAAAACAAAAAATATTTCAAATGCATTTAGGAGAACATTAACTAGTAAGTCAATGGGTGTTAGGGCCACATATATGCACATTATTTTTGTTAATGACTAATTACTCTTGACCAAATATAATCTGTATTTCCTGATGCAATCACTGGCATTGACTGAGCTCTTCTTCAAGAACTGGACTCTTCCCCAAGCATTTCTAAATATTAGATGACATTATAGTATTACTATATGCCAGGCACCATTCTAAGTACTTTAAATGTACTTAAATATACTTAATCCTCAAATATTTAATACTGTAATCCTCAAATTAATCAAGTGAGATGTGTTTAATCACATCTTCATTTTGTCGATGATGAAACTGAGACACAGGGATGTCATATAATTTTTCCTGGGTCACACAGCAATAACTAGAATCTAAGCTTGGGGAATCTCACCTCAGAGTCCTTTCCCTTGAACACTGTTGCTACTGTGACTCTCAATAAACCACTGCATACTTGTGGAAGAAACCCAGCTAAAAAACAAAAAGGATTTATACACTGGCTGCTTCTATTAGCAGCAATTTCCAACTCATCTCTCTCTCCCTCTTTTCCTCCCTCCCTTCTCCCTTCTTCACTTTAAAATCTCTCTAGTTCTAATTTGCATGCTGTAAAATCCCCCATTTTTGACAAATACGGTCATTTAACCGCCATCACAATAAAAATTGAACAGTTCTATCACCTCCTCAAAAACTTTCTCCACGCCCCTTTGCTGTCAGCCTCTTGCCACCACCCCAGCACAGACACCAAGGGATTTTAGTCAGGGGTCCACGACCCCCAAGGAATCCTTGCACGGAATTCAAGAATAGAACTTGGACTCGTGTAAAAACTTCATCTCTAAAAAAATGGTCACTAACTTCTAATTAAAATTTAGCATTCCTTCAGTTAGGAATATGTCACAAATTACAGAAATATGAGCAGTACCTGTCATTCAGTCCCAGAAACAGAAAACTGCATTAATAAATAAGCATCCTTAGTATTATACCACAAATGTTTCAGTGACTGCATTTAAATATAATATGATTTAAATTTAATTTTAGAACATTTTTTCTCTGTGAAGGGATTCAGCTTACTGAAGAAGTCTCCTTTCCTAGAGGATGGTGCTAGGAGAAACCATATTTTGGTAAACGGAGTCACCCATAACTTGTTCCGTCATCATCCGAACCAACATTTGCCCAGAGTGTGGGATGCAACAACGAGAAAGATTCAATCACTGCCCAGACTGATGGAGGAATTGTGCATCTCCTTTTGCTAGAATGGATGGTAGAAAATGAGCAGTGCTCCTCCACAGCCAGATGCCGTGGCTGCCTCTTGTCCAGGACCATTAACACAGCCCCACCGGCCTCTTCCACGGGACTCTGCATGGCCTGCAAAGATGCCAGCTCTCCTAGCCCTCTGCAACCTGCCAGGGACTGATGGAGACTGCACGCAACTCAGAAGGAGCAACCAGCCATCTGGGAGCTCAAGACTGACTCCAAGAGGCAGTGAGACATCGAAATCCAACACCAACTAGAAAGACCAGGCAGAAGCTGAAAACTCACATTGTCCACTTACTTGGAGTCATTCTGTGATGGGGACTGTATTATTAACACTGGTACTTTTACTCCAGTCTGTTACTTCCAAATCAATTATTTATTTCTTAATTTATTAATGTAATAAACAAGTCAATAGAAAAAGAGGGATGGGAATAGGCAATTTCCCTATGAAATAGAAATGGCCAGTAAATACAAGGAAAAAACCTCTGACTTTACTGATAATCAAGAATAAATATTAAACAGACATGATAAAAAATTTTTCTCTTATCAAATTTTAGAAGCCAAATTATTTTTATAAGAGCAATGAACTGATATAAGATATGCTGACTACTATCCTAATATGGAAATTGATAGTTGAAATAAGAGCAACTATTTTAAAAATAATATGATGAATTTGAAGTTTCTTTAGGTGGACTGCATTTATTTCTGAAGCTAGTTTCAAGAGGCCGGGCCTAAAGGATAAGTGTCATGTTCTAAATCACAAATTAAATAGAAGCAATATAAAAAAAATCATAGCTACTGTTGATACTAACCTTACCACTTGTTATAGGATGTTGGAGTATAATAGCCTTTTTTTCTGTCTACCTCTAGTCCTGTCTTTGCCTACCTTTGTCCCCATCTCTCTCCCTGCCACTGGTGACTGGTCTGTGACTTAGGCCAGCAGGAAATTTCCTTATCTTTTCCATTTTTCATTGCCATTTTCTCTCTTCAGTGATTAATTTCTCATTTATAGTATTTCCATAATGCCTTCTAACAATCACCCAAAGTACCAGCGTCACCTCATCCTTACCTTGTAAATTTCTCAAGCACATTGTTTTCATTTCAAAGTGTATTGGTCAGAGAGGGCATTTAATAAATGTTAATCAATTCTGCTGCCAAAGAATGTAGATGGAGTTAAATTTACCAGGAAACAGAAGCTAGAGAATTAATAGAAAAGCTGAACTTGCTGCTCATCCTAAGGGGAAGGGCTAGACTGTCACCTGAAATTGGCTTTGGAAGTAGTTATTCTGTTCACACAGCACACCCAACTGGCCATTGGGGAAAGTTCACCTCCAACGCACAATTTAAAAATTAAATATTGACTGCTGGCGTACCACCTAAATCTCATCTCTAATAATCGATTTGGAATTCAAGAACACACATGGCCTACTTTTGACTCCACCTTTCACGACGGTTTCAATGAAACATGAGTACATTAAGAGCAGAATACTAACAATAGTATCATTTCTATAGCAAGTGAATTGATTAAACATCTGATTCCATTAAATCACCCTAATGATGCTTAGTACTTGTTGCAAAGTAGATGTACAACATTTATAAATGAACCACAAGTGAAGAGTTGGAGCAAAGAGTTGAACCTAATTTCAGAGGTCACACTACTGTCCCCTTTTATTGCTGAATGCTAACATAACTTTCAGCATTAAAAAAAAGGCCTTGACAGGTGACAATTAGTTTCACTGCCTACCATAACAGGTTAGGTCTTTTATATCAGAGACAACTTCTGCTAAAGCTCGACAAAGAGCAGAGGGCTGTTTCCTGAGAAGCTCATAAAAGGGCAACTCCAAGGACATGCTAATTAAAATGGTGTGTATGCCACATGTCAATAACAATCAGAAGTTGAACAACAGAAGGGCCAAGTTTGGAGCCTCTGACATATGCTACGTCTAATGACCTTATGTGCAGGACCTGTACATCATGCTCTAGATAAGGTACGGATGAAGACATAATGGGGCTGTAATGGAGACTTGCATCATTGCAGATTTAAAATAGACTTCTTAAAGTCTATTTGTGTGTACGTGTGTGTGCGTGTTTTGGGTAGAGGATTAGAGAAATTAGCACTAATCTTGAGAGTCACCACAGAAAGTTCCAGAAGTGGGTGGAATGTATATCCTAGACTTGGATGAGAGAATTTTCCTTCTCACATTAATAGCTATCTGTTGGTGATGCCTGCCCTGTGTACACTGCCAGGAAGGACCGTGCAGATTTCTACAAAGATGGCATGCAGTGCTGGTTAATAATGTCCGCCCTGACACGGGACATGAGGGTGGCAGACCTACTGAATATTTAACCAGGACTAGAACATTCAAGGAACTTCCCTATCTGTTCATCACCACAGAAGTACCTCAGAGCTGCCACCCAGGACCAAGAGGAAAGACCACAGTGCAGACCTGAGAAATTTAAATCAGAAAAGAATCTGAGCTGTGAGAACACAGGGGGCTGTGGGATTTATCCTCTGCTGTGAGGAGATAAGCCCACAGATGCTCTTAGGGGCCGAGATTACAGATGGCCACCTGGCTCAGAAACCGGAGGAAAAAAGGCAAGCTGTATGCTTGAAAATATGTGTTCCTTACTGGTACAGGAGAGCTTGGCAGATTTGCTATTTCTTTGGCTTGGCCTCATCGATTTGAGAAATAAGACTGTTTATGGGGCTTCTTATTTTTCTTATTTTTTTTTTTTCATCCCTTGAAATTTTTAGGCAAAGTCTACTTGAAAATGTCAGCCTGTCTCAGGTGTGCTGAGGGAAAATAAAGTTTTGGTCAATGTTTGTTAGAATCTAAAAGGGCAGGGGAAACTGCCCCCTCGTGGTAGATTTGGAAAATCCCTAACACAAGATTCCTGAAAGTGTACCTGGAAGTATTAACTCTTCATGATTTTCCATGGGACAAGAACTCTGTGGCAAAATAACTCTGGGAAACAATTTTATAGAATATATGCTCATATATTGTTTAATATGTTATACACATTATATCTCTTTCTTGGCAACTCACATTATTTATTAGCATGTTAAGTCTATCAGAAGTCATGTGGTAAAGAAATTCTAACTTGTTTTAATTCAGCATTTCCTACATTTATTTGAACATGGACCTGAATTTTTTAGGTTAATTTTAATTAATCTAACATTTTGGGAGAAATGAATCTTGGACAGAAGGAAAGAATATGAGGCCATGTTTTCTTCCTTCCAATATGTTCTTTGGTAGTTTTTTGATTACCGCTTCAATTTCGTTGCTGGTAATTGGTCTGTTTAGATTTTCTGTTTCTTCCTGGGTCAGTTTTGGAAGGTTGTATTTTTCTAGGAAGTTGTCCATTTCTCCTAGGTTTCCCAGCTTGTTAGCATATAGGTTTTCATAGTATTCTCCAATAATTCTTTGCATTTCCGTGGGGTCCGTCGTGATTTTTCCTTTCTCGTTTCTGATACTGTTGATTTGTGTTGACTCTCTTTTCTTCTTAATAAGTCTGGCTAGAGGCTTATCTATTTTGTTTATTTTCTCGAAAGAACCAGCTCTTGGTTTCATTGATTTTTGCTATTGTTTTATTCTTCTCAATTTTATTTATTTCTTCTCTGATCTTTATTATGTCCCTCCTTCTGCTGACCTTAGGCCTCATCTGTTCTTCTTTTTCCAATTTTGATAATTGTGACATTAGACCATTCATTTGGGATTGCTCTTCCTTTTTTAAATATGCTTGGATCGCTATATACTTTCCTCTTAAGACTGCTTTTGCTGTGTCCCACAGAAGTTGGGGCTTAGTGTTGTTGTTGTCATTTGTTTCCATATATTGCTGGATCTCCATTTTGATTTGGTCATTGATCCATTGATTATTTAGGAGCGTGTTGTTAAGCCTCCATGTGTTTGTGAGCCTCTTTGCTTTCTTTGTACAGTTTATTTCTAGTTTTATGCCTTTGTGGTCTGAAAAGTTGGTTGGTAGGATTTCAATCTTTTGGAATTTTCTGAGGCTCTTTTTGTGGCCTAGTATGTGGTCTATTCTGGAGAATGTTCCATGTGCACTTGAGAAGAATGTATATCCCGCTGCTTTTGGATGTAGAGTTCTATAGATGTCTATTAGGTCCATCTGCTCTACTGTGTTGTTCAGTGCTTCCGTGTCCTTACTTATTTTCTGCCCAGTGGATCTATCCTTTGGGGTGAGTGGTGTGTTGAAGTCTCCTAGAATGAATGCATTGCAGTCTATATCCCCCTTTAGTTCTGTTAGTATTTGTTTCACATATGCTGGTGCTCCTGTGTTGGGTGCATATATATTTAGAATGGTTATATCCTCTTGTTTGACTGAGCCCTTTATCATTATGTAGTGTCCTTCTTTATCTCTTGTTACTTTCTTTGTTTTGAAGTCTATTTTGTCTGATATTAGTACTGCAACCCCTGCTTTCTTCTCACTGTTGTTTGCTTGAAGTATGTTTTTCCATCCCTTGACTTTTAGTCTGTACATGTCTTTGGGTTTGAGGTGAGTTTCTTGTAAGCAGCATATAGATGGGTCTTGCTTTTTTATCCATTCTGTTACTCTGTGTCTTTTGATTGGTGCATTCAACCCATTAACATTTAGGGTGACTATTGAAAGATATGTACTTATTGCCATTGCAGGCTTTAAATTCGTGGTCACCAAAGGTTCAAGGTTAGCCTCTTTAGTATCTTACTGCCTAACTTAGCTCCCTTATTGAGCTGCTATATACACTATCTGGAGATTCTTTTCTTCTCTCCCTTCTTGTTCCTCCTCCTCGATTCTTCATATGTTGGGTGTTTTGTGCTGTGCTCTTTCTAGGAGTGCTCCCATCTTGAGCAGTCCCTGTAAGATGTTCTGTAGAGGTGGTTTGTGGAAAGCAAATTCCCTCAGCTTTTGTTTGTCTGGGAATTGTTTAATCCCACCGTCATATTTGAATGATATTCGTGCTGGATACAGTATCCTTGGTTCAAGGCCCTTCTGTTTCATTGTATTAAATATATCATGCCATTCTCTTCTGGCCTGTAGGGTTTCTGTTGAGAAATCTGACGTTAGCCTGATGGGTTTCCCTTTATAGGTGACCTTTTTCTCTCTAGCTGCCTTTAACACTCTTTCCTTGTCCTTGATCTTTGCCATTTTAATTATTATGTGTCTTGGTGTTGCCCTTCTTGGATCCTTTCTGTTGGGGGTTCTGTGTATTTCCATGGTCTGTTCGATTACTTCCTCCCCCAGTGTGGGGAAGTTTTCAGCAATTATTTCTTCTAAGATACTTTCCATCTCTTTTCCTCTCTCTTCTTCTTCTGGGACCCCTATAATACGGATATTGTTCCTTTTGGATCGGTCACACAGTTCTCTTAATATTGTTTCATTCCTGGAGATCCTTTTGTCTCTCTCTATGTCAGCTTCTATGCGTTCCTGTTCTCTGATTTCAATTCCATCAATGGCCTCTTGCATTCTATCCATTCTGCTTATAAACCCTTCCAGAGTTTGTTTCATTTCTGCAATCTCCTTTCTGGCATCTGTGATCTCCTTCCGGACTTCATCCCATTTCTCTTGCGTATTTCTCTGCATCTCTGTCAGCATGTTTATGATTCTTATTTTGAATTCTTTTTCAGGGAGACTGGTTAGGTCTGTCTCCTTCTCTGGTGTTGTCTCTGTGATCTTTGTCTGCCTGTAGCTTTGCCTTTTCATGGTGATAGGAATAGTCTGCAGAACTGGGACGAGTGATGGCTGGAAGGACTTCCTTTCTTGTTGGTTTGTGGCCCTCCTCTCCTGGGAGAACAGCGACCTCTAGTGGCTTGTGCTGGGTAGCTGCGCGCAGACAAGGTTTCTGCTTCCTGCCCGGCTGCTATGGAGTTAATCTCCGCTGTTGCCGTGGGCGTGGCCTGGCTCAGGCAGCTGCTCCAAAATGGTGGAGTCGCGTTGGAGCAGGAGCGGCTGGGAGGCTATTTATCTCCGTAAGGGGCCTCCCTGCTCCCTGCAGCCCGGGGGTTAGGGTGCCCAGAGATCCCCGGATTCCCTACCTCTGGATTAAGTGTCCCGCCCTGCCCCTTTAAGACTTCCAAAAAGCACCCGCCAAAACAAAACAACGACCACCAAAAAAAAAAAAAGAAAAAAAAAATTTTTTTAATTAAAAAAAAAAAAGTTTTTAATTAAAAAAAAAAAAAAAAAGGTGGTCGTTCGTTTTTCTTTATTCTCCGGTGCCAGCCTCAGGCCTCTGCTCACCGGTCTTTCTGCCCTGTTTCCCTAGTATTGGGGTCCCTATCCCTTTAAGACTTCCAAAAAGCGCTCGCCAAAACAAAACAGCAAAAAAGCAAAAAAAAAAAAGAAAATGGTCGCGCGCTTTTCTTATGTCCTCCGGCACCCGGCCTCCGGTGCCCGCTCACTGTTCTTGCTGCCCTGTTTCCCTAGCATCCGGGGCCCCCTGGGCACGCACTGTGTCTGCGCTCTGGCCCGGATGGCGGGGGCTGGGTGCTCGGCAGTCCTGGGCTCCGTCTCCCTCCCGCTCTGCCTGCTCTTCTCCCGCTGGGAGCTGGGGGGAGGGGCGCTCGGCTCCCGCGGGGCCGGGGCTTGTATCTTACCCCCTTCGCGAGGCGCTGGGTTCTCTCAGGTGCGGATGTGGTCTGGATATTGTCCTGTGTCCTCTGGTCTTTATTCTAGGAAGGGTTGTCTTTGTTATATTTTCATAGATATATGTTGTTTTGGGAGGAGATTTCCGCTGCTCTACTCACGCCGCCATCTTCCGCCCCTCTCCCTCTTCCTTCCAATATGGAGATTTCCCTTCCAGAGCTTTTCCCTGATGAAACCTAGAAAACTTGCATTTTTATGTATAGTATTCTCTTGTGTCTCTTTCATAACTGACATTAGTAAAAAGTGGGGTGAATGTGAAAAAGTAATTTCCAGCTGGAGACAAATTATTTATATATTTTTGGTCACAGGCCTCTACTGAAGAAAAGCTAATACTGTATCAATACACTCCAGCTTTTCAGGTATAACTATCCAGTAGAAAACCTAGAAATGATCACACAGTGTACAGATAGACAGCTCGGCTGACACTAATGTTCTTCATAGTTGGGAGGTGGAGAAACTCCAGTGTTTGACAACCAGCTCTACCTCTTACTAGCTGTGTAACTTTGGGCATATTACTAACTTCTCTGTTCTCAATGTCCTCATCTGTGAAATGGAAAGAACAGTATTTTTTAGTTCTGTTAAAGATTATACAAGTTACTGCACATAAAGTCTTAAAAGAGTGCCTGGCAGCTGGCGAGTAAATTGTTGCATCTGAATTTGCACTACTAACATCCAGAGTATAAAGCATCATTTAATAGGAAAGTAAAAAAATTTCCCTTTAAAACCAACATTCTGCTTTCTGTCTTTATGAATTTGACCACTCTGGGTACTCATATAAATGGAATCATACAGTGTTTGTCCTATAGTGTCTGGCTTATTTCATTTAGCAGAATGTTTTCAAGGTTGATCCATATTGTACCATGTGTCAGAATTTCCTTCTTTTCTGAGCCAGAATAATATTTCATAGTATGTAATGTATATATATGTACACGCCACATTTTGTTTATCCATTCATCCATTAATGGGCACTTGGATTGTTTCTACCCTTGGCTATTGTGAATAATAACACTATGAACATTGGTGTACAAATACCTGTTTAAATCTCTACTTACATTTCTTTTAGATATATAACCAGAGGTGGAATTGCTGGATCATACAGTAATTCCATATTTAATTTTTTTGAAGAATCACCATTCTGCTTTCTACAGTGGCTATACCATTTTACATCCCACCGACAGTGCACAGGATTCCACTTTCTCCACAGCCTCACCAACATTTATATATATATATATATATTTCATTGTGGTTTTGATTTGTATTTCCCTAATGACTAGTGATGCTGAGCATTTAACATTTTTTAATGATTTTCAAGCAGACTTCCATAGGAAGAGCACATAGTTTAATCTCAGCACTCACTTGGCATTTAGATTTTTCTATATTCATATGTATCTTTGATAGCTGTAAAGTTATTCTTTGCTTTCAAAAGAACAAAAGGACTCATGTCTCTTTGCCTATTTACTTTAAAGAAAATGTTTAACAGTTAACTTGAAGAGTGAATGATGAGGGTTTTAATGTTCACCATGACAAAATACTTCTGCAGTTTATTTTTACCAATATCAGGCATAAATTTTGAAATAAAAGAAAAAATTTTTAAATAAGAAAATTTAAAAAACAAGAGCCATCATTTCCTGAGACTTCAGAGGAGAGTGTGTTTGACCATTTGTTTTAATCAAACTTTAGCAGGAAATTCAGGCACCAGCAGAAACGCATCAAATTCCTCAATGTTCAGTGTTCTAAATGCCAGCCTATTTCCAAATACCTGTTTCTGACAACTAACCATTATCTATTACATAGTTGGGAAGATGTTTAATTATTTGTGTTTTCTTTTTAATTTATTAATTATTACAGTTTACTTTAAATCTCTCTTAACCAGATTGATTTATCTGAAGTGTAGAAGCTATACAATTTTCAGAGGCCTGGAAAAATTATTCTAGAGCTAAAAAATAAGCAAACAAACTTACTGACTTCTAAATGTGAAAACTACCCAACCTAAAGTAACAAATACTTAACTTAATGTCTATAAAAGTTAACAAATTGTCAACTTCATCAGTTGACAAGCCCTAGTATTAATTAAATTGCATTATATTTTCAAATATTTTTATGTTCGATTTTTTTACTTGGCATGAATCATCAAAAATGCATGATGAGTCCTGATAAATTATAGTCAATAATAAACTAAATGAGTTTCTTGTAACAAACAATTTCAAAATGAAAGGGTCTTTTAAAAAAGTATAGACTAATAAAATATTTTGTAATGTGTGACACATGTACATTTCAATATTCTTGATATCATGAGGTGTAGGTATCTAAACGTAAAAGTTCCTACAGCTGACAAATATCTTTGAATGTTCCTCACTGTAGTAATTCAAATTAAAACTAAACATAGTAATAATTTCTGCTCTTTGAAATACACTATTGAGAAAAAGAAAAAACAAGCCAGAGACTGGGGGAAAATATTCCCAAAGCATACATCTGATAAGGGATGTGTACCTAGAATATATAAAGAACTCTCAAAACTCATTAAGAAAACACACAACCTAATGAAAAAAATGTGCAATTCATTGAAAAGATAGACAGATGGCAAGTGAGAACATGAAAAGATAACATTATCTGTAATTAGGGAAATGCAAATTGAAACCACAATGAGTTACTACTGCATACTTATTAGAATGGATAAAATGGAAAAAGACTGATCATAACAAATATTGACAAAGATATGAAAGAACTGGAACTCTCATTCACTGCAGGTGGGGCTGTAAAAAATAGTATAACCACTTCAAAAAAGTATGGCAATTTCTTGAAAAGTTAAACATGCACCTACCATATGATTCAGCCATTCCACTACAGAGAAATGGAAGCATTTGTCCATATGAAGACTTAGACTTGAATGTTCACAGTAGTGTTATTTGTAATAGTGAAAAACTGGAAACAACTGAAATGTCCATCAATAGAAATAAAACAAATGGGCGTTTGTTCATATAATGGAGTATAACCCAACAATAAAAAAGAACGGACTAGCCATACATGGTACATCATGGATGAATCTCAAAATAGTTATGCTGAGTAAAAGAAATGAGACACAAAGGTTATATACTGTATGATTTCGTGTATGTGAAATTGTAAGAAATGCAAACTAATGGACAATGATAGAAACGAGATCAGTGGTTGCCCAGGACAAAAGAGAGGTTGGGTAGGGTAGGAAGGAAGGACTACAAAGGGGCACGAGGAAACTTTTGGGAACGATGGATGTTTTCATCATCTTGATTATGGAGACAGTTTCATGGGTATATACATATGTCAAAACTTATCAAACCATACACCTTATTATTTTATTTTTTTGTTTTTGTTTTTGCTTCTCAGCTGTGAGCTGCTGCTTTACTTTATTGTCTAAGTGGTGCTGATCATTCAATACAAAGCAAGACATTTCAGAGTTCTTGGAGGGCACTCTAAATTTGAAAATATTTTGTCAGTTTCATCATTCTCCCACCTCTCTCTTTTATTTTATTGAGACATCATTGAGTTACAACTCCATATAAGTTTAAGGTATACCACATAATGACTTGACATACGTATATTATGAAATGACTACCACAATAAGTTTAGTTAATATCTACCTCCTTATATAATTACAATTTTTTTCTCAAATCTTAAACTTTAAATATGTGCAGTTTATTGTAGGTCAGTTATACCTTAATAAAGCTATTAAGAAAAGCCCTTAAGGTTAATAATTCAACATATAGGTATATAAAAAAAGTAAATAATCTCCTTTCATCTGATGTCACCCATCATATGATCTCCTTGAGGTTATCAACATGAATAGCCTGGTGTACACATCCTTTCATACTTTCTCCTTACTTACATAAACTTATGATTACATTACAGGGGTTAAACTTTTTGTTAAGTGGGTGACCCATTAAAATGGTGTTTTTCTGCAACATTACTGGGGTTAAAAAAAATTTTCTTAGCATGAATAAAAATTTCTAGTGTTCAGATACTGACACTCATTTTTTATAGCCAACATGCCTCAAACACTTTGCCAAAGTAAGGAATATAAAACTATAAACAGAAGCATCTTGCTTTGAAGTAAATTACTAGATAGAGGAGTCAGTCTTCATTGAGGGAGGGATAAGACCAAATTCTTTCTATATTGAGAGACTGTTTATCTACAAGATGTAATTTAATCTAGAAAAGGAAAACTATTTTGTGTTTTAAACAATAATTAAATTCTCACTCCAGCTTAAACATTACATAGGGAAGTTAGACGTGAGCATGTTCAATTGCAAACAGACCTTTCAAGATTTTTTTGGTTGCACAAACTAGAAAACTACCAGCTCCCAGGGTTTTACCACAGATCATATTGACTTTTTAAAAACCTTCAATTAAAATAATTATGAAATATTGCTCATTGTGAAAAATGTAAAAAAATACAATTATACAGGACAAAATTTCCTTTTCTCCTGTTCTTTTCTTAATTCCATCTGTTATATGTAATCACCATCAACAATCCAAAGGTATCTTTAGACTACATGGTATGCATGTGTTTTCATGCTTTCATTTTTTTGTTTATTCATTTGCTTTTTCTTTAAATATTTTTAAAATTGTGGTAAAAT
Source organism: Manis pentadactyla (assembly GCF_030020395.1). NCBI lineage: Eukaryota > Metazoa > Chordata > Mammalia > Pholidota > Manidae > Manis > Manis pentadactyla. The sequence continues at coordinate 220,268,525 of NC_080019.1, read as the reverse complement.
ATATATGACTTAAATCTGCCACTTTAATAATTTTTAAGTGTATAATTTAGTGGCATTAATTACATTCACATGTTGTGCAATATTCACCACCACCATCTATTTCCAAAACTTTTTGATCACTCTAAACTGAACCCATTAATCAATAACCCCCATTCCTCACTCATCCCAGCTCCTGATTACCTCTAATCTACTGGCTGTCTCTATGAATTTGCCTATTCTAGATATTTCAATATAAGTGGAATCATATACTTTTTTTCCTTTTGTGTCACTGGGTGTAATGTTTTCAAGGCTTATCCAAGTTACAGCACATATCAGAACTTCATTAATCTTTATGGCAAAATAATATATTCCATTGTATGCTACGTTTTGCTTATCCATTCATCTGCTGATGGACACTTGGGTTGTGTTCATTTGCTTTTAATAAATGTGATCACAATATACCCAATTTCGGCAGCTTCTTTCCCTTTCATGTAATACATTTTGGAGATCTATCTTAACACTTTTTAAAGGCCACATTGTTCTATTAGATGGAAGTAACATAATTTACACACTATTCTTCTATCAACAAACATATAAACTGATGCCATATTTTTGCTATTAAAACAGTGCTAGATTGAAGATACTTATGTATATGTCATTTTGTATTTGTACCAGTTTGTCTGGAAGACAAAACTCCTGAAAGTTCTATTACCTGGTCAGCAGGAATGTGCTTTTAACATTTGATAAATACTGCTGAGTTAGCTTCCAAAATAGTGCTCCTTCTGACACGGTCATCACCAGTGACTATGAGAGCCCTTTTATATCTTTCCCACAAGGAGTATTTTGAATTTCTTTCATCCTTGTAAGTCTGACAGGTGATGGCCTTGGTTGTTTAAAGCAGATATAAGGGAGGATGAGCAGGTATATAATGGGGGCAGAGAGTGCTCAGGGGTAAAATTTGAGGGTGTCAGGCCCCCAGATGAAAGCAGAGAACAAGACTTCAGGACAAACAGGATCAGAAGGGATTCTGCTTTGTACTACAATCAGGGCTGATATTCAGTAGGAATGCACATATACAGCTGCACTTGACATTAAAATACCTAAAATTGGCAATTTCTCACTGCCCTGAGCCCTACCCTTGCATCCCACCCCACCTCCTCTGAATCTAGCAACCAGGGGTAAACACCCTGCCCAGCACCGTGGCCAATACCTGTTCAAGTTGATTCTTACTTGTGCTAACTGGCTATTAAACTTTACAATATTGTTCCTGCCCGTGAGTGCATTTTCTTCTGAGATGCACTGATTCTCTCCTCCTCCAGTTTCTGAGCCTCTAGCACTGCAGAGTAATCAGCTTTCTTAATTATGATATCTGTGCTCCTGAGGGCAGGGTCCTTATCTTTCTCATTCATTCTTTCCCTTTCCAAAATGCTTTTCGAGCACATGTACGACAGTTGCTGGACCAAGATCCTAGAATATTACTGTGAGAAGGCAAACACCATCCTAGGCCTTATGGAAAGTCAACAATAAGGAAAGCAGGGGAAAAATAACTAAAGAGCCAAATAAAGAAAATAATTCCCAGTGGTAATAAGTGGTACAAAGGAAACAGGTTCTGACGATAAGTTAGCAAATGACTAAGTCCACCCTCACTGCACATCTGTGCATCTTCTTTCACCTACTTTTATAACCAAGTTCATCACCTGTCAGACTGGAAAGGAGGAAAAATATTTTTTGAGTACTCCTTGTTGCAAGGTTATGGATAAAAAGGCTCTCAGTTACTGTTGATGAGAATGTCAGCAGGGGAAATATTTTTGGAAGATAATGTCACAAAGGGGGCTGCTCCTTAGTAGAGAAGCCAGAGAAAACCCAGTCTAAGATTAAAGTGAAGATACAAAGGAGTCAGGTTCAAGGGAGGGAGAGCACCCAGATGGCATTGGGTCATGTGTGCAAAGACTCCAAGTGGAAAAGAGCTGGTGTGATTTAGAGGGTCTGGAAGGAGGTAAGAGTGAGCAGACAGCTAAGGAATGAGGTTGGAGAAAGTGCCTAGGGCCAGGTCATGCCATGCCCAACGGATTACCAAACAGCCTGAGATGATGTGTTTATGATTTAAGAAGAGCCCACAGCATTTTTAAGTGCATTATTTTCCAATACTTATTGAAGGACCTAAATCAATAAGAGCTTGAGAAATGCACCAAACCCCCATAACATTCCTTTATCTCTGCCCATGGTCTCCCATGATAGCCACTTGGACAGTGCAAATATGCCCAAGGTTAGAAAGAGTACCCTCCACTTCTCCAACACCTTCTGGGTCCTTCCACATGTCAACACCCCCACAAACAAACAACTGAAATTTCCTTCCTTGAAGGACACTTTACTCAATGATAAAATCAGCTAATAATTATTGAACACTTTTTATATGTTTACCATTCTTCCATCTGCTTTGTATATATTAACTCATTTCACCTACTTATCCTCATGTACTCAAGGAAACTGAGGCAAAGGAAGAATAACCATTGTGACCACAGTCATATAAGTGATATGTGGAGAGCAAGACTCCAGAGTCCATGCCCTTGATGGCTACGTGACAGTCCTCTCCAGCAGGGCCTGGCATTGGAAGTTGCAATCCTGCCATTATTTCACCCAAGAAAGCCTTTTGAGGAGTCTAATGTGAAAGCTGTCCTTAACCATGGTACTTTCTACTTGTGCACAATTTACAATTTTGCATGTTATGCATTAATCCCCTTCAAACCACCTATGCCTGACAAATATGGACTTCTGAGATCAACTAATGAAGAAGCATTGTGAGATATCATATGGTAGTGCTGCCTACGAGCCCACGGTTTGGCTTCTACAGTATTGCCATCATTATGGTAATGCTTGGGCAACCACTGAAATATTTCACACACACCCACTCCCATTATTTTCTACAAATTAGTGGAAGACAAGAAAAAACTAAAATACTGATACAAAGGCTACAAAGCATACCTTTAGTACACCTAAGCTAAAGAGGAAAATTATTGCATGTATAAAAATAATCAACCAATAGCTTGCCCAACTGTCCACTGAACTTAAACCAGTCAAGTATTCAACTGTGGATAAAAAAAATAATTTATGTGTATAAAATATTGGAAATATATTGTAGGAAATAGGCCTGTGGCACAGTACACTGTTTATTTTGGTTTTTTTTTTTTTGGTTCATTTGTTTTGCTCTCTGGGAAAAGGACTCCTTTATAAAATGTAAATCTATTATTAAACTTTTAGACAATTTAGCTTTTATTTTATTAAGAATAGGGAACTAACTGTATGTACTAATTTTCTTTCTCATTGCTAGCAGCACAAATATTTTCATGGCATGTCGTATCAGGATTCCGATCATTTCCTATCCTATCCCCACATGATAGGTCAATGCTCACTCACAAACATGCACAAGCCCACCTCCCTGTTCTGACATTGGAGTGCAGCATTTACAGAGATGGCCACTTACCTTTAACTAGGTGAGTCTTCTCTTGCCTTCCTTATGTTTTCACTGTAATAATCTTTGGATTTTGTTTGCCATGCACAGGCGTCATCTTTTTCTTTCACACATCCTTTCTTCTGGATTTCTCATCAAAGCCTGTAACACAGAAGACAGAAGCTTCTTATTTTCTGTAGGCCCACAGGAAAGGACCAGAAATCTCAAGTCAGTGACACTTTTAATTTACTTTCAATTTTCTCCTGGCTGGCTACAGTTTAATCACGTTTTAGAAATGTACCTAATTAAGTGAGATTTAGTATAGTGTCATCTCAAAATACAGACAAAATTGAAGCTATTCTTAACAACTGAAGATCTGATACTGGCTTGGCTTCTGACACAATGCATTTCATTGAATATACGGTGTTACACTTTTGTCTCTGTAGGAGGAGATTCTGAAGTGCTAAAAGTTATCTACAGTCAGTTGTAAAATCAGGGTTGTCAAAGTGGGACGAATCAATAAAATAGCACCTCAGAATCCGTGATTCAGAATTACTGAAACCAGGAAGGCACTCCCAAATCTCGTTTCTAACAGATGTCAGTTGTGGAGAGAATGAAATGCATGTCATGAATACTGATGAAATTGAGTGTGTGTATGGCGCCTTAAGATACTCATTTATATGTATCTGTCATTCTCCCTGTAAAAGAAAAGGCAACAGCTCTTCCCCAGAAGCTCTCCTTAAATCAGAAACACTGCTCCCTTGCCAACTGTGGGCCCAGACTGTCCCACCCGCACCTGCGAGTAAAAGCTGGACAAGAAAAGGGCAAAGCACCAGATGTGTTAGTCACCGTTTTGCAAGGTGGTTTAATAAAGCTGCAGTGCGGCCCCAGTGCACCTCCCTACCCTGTCTGACCGTCACCTCTCCCTAGATGTGGACGCAGGCGTGAGGTGGAAGACGGCGGCAGGAAGCAGAGAGAACTCAGTACGATTCATTCACAAGCCCCTCTGCTTCCTCTCTCCTTACTGATGCCATGTGGCAAATCCACCTTTTCCAACAGAACTAGATATCCAAGGAGCTCATGTGCAATGAGAGCATGCTGTAGTTTGGGGGTTTCTTGTAGGTAATATTTTTTAGTTTCCTTTTAGGATGAAAATTGAGATATTGTTTTAGGAAATGAGTTCACTTTGAACTCTTAAAGCTAATAAGAGACTGATTTTATGTAAGGAGTTTTAAACTAAACATTAAAGTGCTAACAAAACGAAGTTTAAATAGTCACATCTAATGTTGACAGGGGATAGTCATGGGAATGGGGATGGTTTAGGCAGTACTAAATGAGAATGAAGGCCTAATACCCAGTCGCCCCCTTGGTCTCCGTGGCTTCTTAGGGTAAAGCCCTGCACTTAAATAGAATAAATTAGAGGTATGGTATACTACAAGCCCCCATTAACAGAAAAGATAAATAAGGCTCAGAAAGAGAGAAAGTGACTTGCCACAATATACCCTGTGATAACTGGCACTGAATGACTCAGTCCATTTTCTGCCTTACAAAACTCTCTCTACAGCTACCATGGGTCCATCAAATGACAAAAGTTCCTTGAGGGATTAAGCCTTATAAATAATAACATAACAAGCAGAGTCTAGCATCATGTGTCAGGAACTAGTTAAGTCCCTTACTTCTTTAGCTGTGTTAACATAGATTACATAGCTGATATCAAGCTGGATCACAAGGGCAGATAACACAGAAATGGGCAGATACTTCTTGACTGCCCAGAAAAGCTGCCATTTATTAGTGCCCACCGTAGGCCATGAATGTGCCCAGCATATCGTTCACATTGCAGCTAATGCTTCTAGGAACTCCAGAAATAATGTATGTACTATTATGTCATGAAGATGAGGAAAGTGAGTCAGGGTAATGTAATACCTTGTCTGAGGTTACACACAGCTAGTAAGTTCTCTGACTCTATGGCCCATGCCCACTGACTTCCTGCCTGCAGCAAGCAGCACTGTGACCCAAGGAAATAAGCATCTCTGTGAAAACCCCACAGCCTAGAAATGGGACCAGAACGGGCAGTATTTATAAGGAGCCTAAGGACTTGAAGAGAGGAAAAATGAGCGAAGAGCATTACGGGAATACTGACCACAATGACTCTTAACATGCATGAGGGGTATGTCTTAAGATCTTTGAATATACCAAATATGCAAATACAACTAAGGGCATATGATTTAATTATTTAACTTCACCCATAAAATTCAGTGAAAGAAACTTGTAATATTAGGTACCTAAGGATGAGCAAAGAAGTTCAAAATCTCAAATAAAGTGGATGAGTTATTATCATTCATTGTATTAGTTTGCTAGGGCTGCTATAACAAACTGTCACAGGCAGCGTGACTCAAACAGCTTTCACAGCTCTGGAGGCTAGAAATTCAAGATCAAGGTGCTGACAGGGTTGGTTTCTCCTGAATCCTCTCTCCTTAGCTTTCAGATTTTTACCTACACTCGCTGCCCCTTCACAGTCTTTTCTCTGTGTGCACATCCCTGTGTCCAAATTTCCTTTTCTTATAAGGACACCAATCAGACTGGATCAGGGCCCACCCCAACAGCCTAAGACCTTTTTTTCCCCACTTTTTATTTATTTATTTATTTATTTATTTATTTACACATTTTTTATTAAGGTATGATTGATATACACTCTTATGAAGGTTTCGCATGAAAAAACAATGTGGTTGCTACATTTTACCCATATTATTAAGTCCCCACCCATACCACAATGCAGTCACAGTCCATCAGTGCAGCAAGTTGCCACAGATCCACTATGTGCCTTCTCTGTGATACACTGTTCTCCCCATGATCTCCCACACCATGTGCACTAAACATAATACCCCTCAGTCCCTTTCTCCCTCCCTCCCCACCTGCCCTCCCACACCCCTCCCCTTTGGTAACCACTAGTTCATTCTTTAAGACCTTATTTTTTACTTAATTACCTCTTCAAAAGTCCCATCTCCAAACAGTTATATTCTGAGGTATTGGAGAATAGAGCTCCAAATATGAATTTTAGGAGGATATGATTCAACCTGTAACACCCATTAAGTAACTAGTCCTGGTACCACAGCAGTGAAAATCCAGATACTAGAAGAGTTGCAGTCTGCTACATGCTATCAACCTTCAGTGCACTCATGAAGAGCTGAAGCCCTCTAATATTTGAATTTAGGAATCTAAGGGTCCGCTATAGGTTTTAGGTTTAAAGGAGAAAAAAAAAGGAGGGATGGCAACAATTAAATAAACTTTGGCCATGCCAGTCTAAACCAGGAGTGAGAAAACTGCTGCCTGCCAGTCAAATCCAGCCTGCTGCCTGTTTTTGTAAATAAAGTTTTTCTGTCACGTAGCCACATCCATTCATTTACAGATGACTGTAAATGTCTACGGTTGCTATGGAGCTACTACAATCCCACAGTTGAATAGTTGTGACAGACACAAGGCCAAAAGTATTTACTATGTAAACCTTCACAGAGACAGTTTGCCAACTCCTAGTTTAAACTATGTTCATTAGGTTTCTTATCATAGGACTTTTCAGGGTCTTGAAAATATATTATTTTCAATCTTCAAGGGGAAGATATACAGTAAAATTACATCTTACTTGGGAAATAGTTTCTAAAGTCAGCTCACAGTGAAAACCGTGTATGTTCAAAATTAACACTAAGAATCCGTTAAGGAAGGCGCCAGGGTAGAGCCCACATCAGCATCAATGTAGCCAGTTTTTCTTCCAAACTTGTTGGAGATAAAATTTTCATTGAGTACCACATGAAAGAGTTGGTTTTACTTATGTAAAAAGATGCATATCTTTGAATAACAGAATCACTCTTAGCATGGTGAGATACTTGAAGGAACTGAGATCAACTAAGAAATGGGAGATACCATCTCCCACTCATGTCTAAGATTTGCCAAAGTTAAGTATGCACTGGATTTGACTTTGCTGGAGTTTGTATTGTTTCTCAACTTATTGGCCCACAGATCCTCCCTCTTCCTCACAGAAGCCTCTGATAGGACCTATATTCTTTAGAACACATTTTGGGAAATGCTGAAATACTAAAAAGCATTGTTATGTATTAGGTGTTATGGCTCGATCAATTGGACAGAAGACAAGTACAATGTTTTCTTAACACTATTTGTAAAAGACCAGCAGGACAAAGGTACAATGAGATACCCCTTTGCATTCACTGTTTGGCTATTTTTAGAAAGTGGAAAATAACTAGTATAGATGAAAATTTGGAACCCTTGTGCATCACTGATGGAAATGTGAAATGGTGCAGCCACTGTGAAAACCAATTTGGCAGCTCCTCAAAGAATTAAACATAAAATTACCATTTTGATCCAGCAACTCCACCTCTGGGTATATGCTCCAAAGAATTGAAAGCAGGTTCTCAAACAGATATGTGTACACCATGTTCACAGCTGCATTATATGCTATATTGTTCACAACAGCCAAAAGGCAGAGAGAACCCAAGTGCCTATCAACGGAGGAATGGATAAACAAAATGTAGTAGATTCACAGAGTGGAATCGTGTTCATTCTTAAAAAGAATGAAATTCTGATACATGCTACAACGTGGATGAGTCTTGCAAACAGTACAGTAAGGGGAATGAGCCAGATGCAAAAGGCAAATACTGCATGATTCCATTGACATGAGGTCCTTAGAGTAGTGGAATTCATAGAGACAGAAAGTAGGATAGAGGTTATCAGGGGAGAAGAGACTGGGGACTGGAAAATTACTGTTTAATGGGCATAGAATTTCAACTTGGGATGAAGAAGTTCTGGAGGTGGATGGTGAAGATGGTGCACAACAGTGTAATGTCCTTAAAGCCACTAAATTGCACATTTAAAAATAGTTATAATGGTAAATTTTATGTTAGTACACCACAGTAAAAAAAAATGCTCAGAAAAAAAAGAAATGTAGGAACATAATTGCAGGGATGGGGATGAGGAGGACTCAGATTGTTTAGACATCAGTTGAATGCCTCATTCTGCTGAACACCGAGCAGCTGACAAATTTCTGGCTTGCTTAGGTGACAATATCATAACTTGGAAGACAGAGGAAATAAGGGGAAGTGTTATTCTAGGAGGAACATTTGGGCAATAGAGAAATGAAGCAAAGAAGTGGGCACATCCTCTTGGAGCTCAAAGCAGTGCCGGCGAGGATGCCAGGGTCCTCACTTGGCTCGTCCAGCATTGGGCTGCTTCCAGTGCTGCCTGGCTTGGCCCTGCACTCAGCCTTCCACCCGGCCCACCCACTCAGCAGCCCAAGGGGGTGGGGGAGTGGAGAAAATACAACGATCTACAAAGGATGATGGAACAAACTCTTGTCCATATGTCTGTCACTCAAAATGAAAAACGTTGCTCTTCATATTCATCTCACGTCCTGCCTTTACGTTTTTGAGAAACAGAACCACACAGAAGTTTAATCCTCTATGCTAATGTTACTTTCTCCAGTCCAACGATTCCTTTCTCTTCAGAGGCAACAACAATTATTAATTTGGTGGGTATCCAGTTCATGAATGTGTGTGTGTGTGTGTATCCAAAACAATATATCCTGTAGTGGTGTGGTTTTTAAGCTTTCTATAAAGTGCATCATGCTATATATTACATTATACTCAACATTGTTTTTGAGATATTTTCATTTTGCTCCATACAGATCATTAACTGTTGTGCAGTACTTTATCATATGACCTTACCACAGTTTAATTTTCCACTTCAGGACTGATGGCTATGTGGTTGGTCATTAACAAAGGATGCTCCAGTGCACACCCTGCATGGTTCTCCCTCCATGTCCAGGTCTCTCTACTCAGCTGTAGAGGACGTTCAGGCAGAGGATGGGGCAGCTTTGCATGGGTCTAGGAGCAGGGCTTCCCCTGGTAAGTCTCACAGGGGGCAGCTCTCCTTGGGGTTACTTGAAAATGTGGGAATTCTTTTGTGAGTTGGGGGTGGGTGGGGCAGGGATGCTAAATTTTCTACAGTGCATCAAAGTCCTGAATGACAAAGACATGTCCTCCACAAAATACCAAGAGCCCTTCCTTTGAGAAACATTGCTGATTATTGTCTCCAGTAGAATCTGTTGCAGAATAAGGACATTTTTCAAGTCTGATCAGGGAATGACAACTCACTCTACAAGCTTCCTGTTTGCCGCAACTTCTTGCCAAGTCTCACTCTAAAACTTTTCAGTTTCTGCTACTCAGATCATCGTAAAATGCTATCTCATGATTTTAAACTTGAATTTTCTTATTTTACTAGGGATGTGAAAAACCTTTTCATATTTGTGATGCCCATTATCTCCCTCTCCGGAAAAGTACGTCTTAATAAGCTGCCCATTTTTCTACTGGGTAGTTTGAGCTTTCCTTAGTGATTTGCTAGAGATTCTAGAAATGGAGTTTTTGTTAATTATTTCAGATTGCAAGTATCTTTTATCAGTTGTCCCCCTTGCCTTTTAATTTTATGGTGCTGTTTTATGCAAAAGTTACACATTTTGATGTAGCAAAATCCATTAACCTTGTCATTCTTGAGCGTGATTTTTGTGTCTGTAGCTTATAAAATCTACTGTATTCTAAGAGCATAAAGATACCCTCTTTTCCTCCTTAAAGGTTTTAAATTGTTACATTTCATACTTGGGTTTTTAACCTATCTCAACTTACTTTTCTACAAAGTGTGAATGGAGAATCTGAGTTTCTTTTTTTTTCTTATGGAAAACCAGTTTTTCCAATACCATTTACTTCTGATGCTCTATGTTTCCACTTTGACATCCAGTGCCTCCTGAGTCATATAGAAAGGTCCATATCTGTTCAGTCCATCACTGGGCTCTCTATTCTGTCTCACTGATCTGGTTTTCTATACCTCTTCACGAGTAACACAGTGTCTTAATTATTATGGTTTTATAATAAATTTTGATGATTAGGGGAAGTCCTCATTCCTTTCCCTTTTTTTTTTGCAAAACTGTCTTATTAAATTCTTGAATTTCTACATTTCCATTCAAATTTGACTGTTGTTGGGAATCTGCCAAGAAGAACCTGGGAAGTAGGAATGCTCTGTCCTCATATGAACAAAGGAATATGCCCTTTCTCCTATTGGTCATACACACACTAGTGAATAAACAATATTGTGTAGATATTTCTAGTCTTTTAAAGAAATAGCTTAACTGTAGGAATACTTCTAAAAGGAATTCCAAACACATCTACATTCTGCTTAGCCAGGTTTCCAGGTTACTGAGAACACTGAAAGCCCACTCTCTCATTCACCTCGTTTCTACTCCCAAGAGATAACCACTGACATTGCTTTGCATGGAGCCAGAAACTTTTTATCCATTTACTGTCTTTCTGTCTGTCTGTCTGTCTATGTATGTATGTATGTATGTATCATCTATTTATCTATCTATCTAACCATCCATCCATCATACATTACAGAATTTGAATGCTGCAATACAAGAAGTTTTATTCTTATTGACAAAGTATGATTTTCACTGGATCTGTGTCTTTGAGAAGGCGATTCTCACTCCCACCTCTAGAGATTTTGATTCCACAAATCAGAATCAGGGTGGGGCCCAGGAGGCTTCATTTTCAACAAGCACCCTATATGATTCTGATGCAGGTGCTCCAAAAAACCATTCTTTGAGAAATGCTCATCTAAGTCAAGGCAACCTAATGCCATCCTTACTTAAGACCATATAGCCTCTGAACACCAGGGGGCAGATGGAGCCACGTGTACACCCAACGACAAGATACATCACAGGCCCTTCACTCAAAAAGAGGGTGTGGCAGATTTGCATACCTGAATTGTTTATGATGTATCTGAAGTGCTTATGATGCCAAAGAAACAATTAGGGAAACAGCTCAAAACTGGTTCTACACTCCACACTGCCCTGCACCTTGGTAAAATGAAAAGCTGGACAAGATAATTCAACAAGCTCCTTCCTGATCTAATATTTTACACATTTAATGGGTCTCTTTGTGATTGGGCTATGGCTGATATTTACCCTGTACCTTCCAAATTTCCTATATTATTTTTATAATGGAAAAGAAAATAACCCAAAATAACTTTGAAATATTTTTCTCATTGTTATTGAAGCAGGAGTTTCACAAGCTGAGAAGCTTCTATCCCAGGGCTAAGTTCACTATTCTCCATGAATATAAAGAAACAACAAAATCTCAACATACCTAGGTCAAGGCAATTTAGTGTCATCCTTACTAGTTTGAAACAAATTAAAATAATTTTGCTGTAACAGGCAAAATTGGATCTGTGACTCTAAAAGATGGTAAACATGGAAACTGAACAGCCCAAAGGTTCAGTCTCAGCCAAAATCTCATACCACATGGAGAAACTGGCAATACTTAAATACTTAATAATGCCTTGCATTTTTTTTTTTAACTTCTAGGCTCCAAAATTTGACAAAGTAATTCCCAAGCCATAATTAACAAAAATAGGCAACCTTCCAAAAAGTCTCCCAGAGCAAAAGTAAACTCCTCAGAGCACTCCCCCTGCAGAGCATGTTCTGAACAGTGACACAACAGCCATGAACAACAGAAGCCAGAAAGGGTTTGGATCTTGCCATGACCCGGTGTCTGCTGCAAATGGCTGTAGGAACAGAAGGTTGTGATTAAAAGAGCACGACATTTGCAGCACGCGCTTATTAGCATGTCTGGGGAATCACAGAAGAGAAATGACACGTCTTTACACACAGAGTTCCAGCCACAGGATATTTACAAATACTTCCTGCCATTCCAATCTTCAGAGTAAATCGGCTACTGCTCCAGCAGCAAAGGATGCAGACACCCTAACCAATCACTCCAGGTAGTCTCCTAAGATTCCCACCACCTCTTGGTTGCTCAGGCCTAAAACCATGTTTTCTTTTCCCTCATCACCCCACTTTCCACTTATCAAACCCTAGAAGCCCTACTTCTAAAACACATCCTCCCATTTGTTCATTATTTCCAATGCCATCACTCTATCCAAGCCACTATCATCTTTCCCTTAGACTGCTTCAATCCCCTTCTTACTAAATTCCCCTGCTTGACCCAGGAAAATCTCTTCTTCATATGGTGACCTTATTTATGTATCAGGTAATTTCTCTCCCCTGATTAAAACTCTTCAGTGCCTTCTGATTTTCATAGAATAACCTGACTCTCCATTCTCTCTCACCACTTCTGAAACCTCGTTTCCATGACAGTCTTTTCTTTGCTCTTGATCCTTCACACACTGTCTTCCCTCCTCTTCCTTTACCAAGCCCATTCTCATTGGCTGTCCCACTGCTTAGATCACTGTTTCTCCAGACTGTCACAGAGTTGGCTCTGTCTCCTCATTCCAACTCAACACACATGACCTTCCCTGACCACTATGTCCTAAATGGTATCAACCTGCATTTGAGCTATTCTCTACCCCAGTTTATTTCCTACATGTTCCTAAAATTGCAGTGTTTACATGATCGCTGATTTCATTCTCCCAGCTCACACTAGAATGTAAGCTCCATGAGGAGGAAGATCTTGCTTCCTATTCACAGCTAAATCTACAGAGCCTAGGACAATGCACATAGTAGATACCCATTTTTTGTCAAAAGAATGTGTATATAGTTTTAGATTACATCAGGACCCAACTTTTCAATGCCCTTGTCCATTCAGATACAAAACTCAATATCTTGCCCAGGAGACAAGCTGTTAATTTGCGGAAAAGACATATCTCTCTCTGCAAATATTCTCATTTTTACCCTACAACTAAGGTTAGAATCTCTAACACAGAACTCTCTGCTCTGAAAAAAGAAGATTTTTTGAAGATGTCAGATGAAATTTAAACATTGATGACAAGCTAAGACGACTTGTGCAGTGTGTCTTGAATTGGGGAAATGATTGTGTAGGTGGTCATTGCTAGAAATGAAAGGCTGAGTCTGAGCAGGCTGATCAGTACATCACATGGAATGAAGCAGGTGGGCATTTTTAAAGTGTTATGGAAATTTTCTAGGATAGACACTCTGTTCTCTAGCCAGGCGTCCAATATGGGTAGAGTTCATTTGGAGCCCAGATAAGAGGATCAACTACTTGACATTTTAAACGGGCCCCAAATCAAGGTAATTTCACTCTGATTTGATAAGAGCCAATTTTCTGTACAGTATCATGATTTATGAATCACTTTTACATATTCATCACCTCTTCTGCTTCTCAGAGCAATCCCAAAAGGTTGGACAATTGTAGTTATTTTACCTATTTTATATAGGTGAGTATGAGACTCATGACTTTATGAGTAAATACCGAACTTTGATTTGGAAATCAAGATCCTAGAAGAACAGTTTCTAGAGATGCTATGAATCTACAAGAGAGATATTGTAGATAGCATTATAAAAATAAACTTTGAAGTATAATTTACATACAAAAATACCCCCATTTTAAGCACTCAATTAATTAGATCTTGATGAATATATATACTCTCTACCTAGAACATTTCTATATCCTGACAAGTTCCTTCATATCTCTTTGAACTCTGTGCCTCTGTTTACTCCAGCCTCTGCTTCAGACAACCACTGATCTACTTTCTGTTACTACATACTAGTATGTTTTTTCTAGAATTTCATAAGAATTTGAATCATATATTCTAAACTTTTTTTAATCTGGCTATTTTTGCTCAGTATAGTATCTTTGAGATATATACATCTTATTGAACATATAGTAATCTGGATTTAAAAAATTTTTTTGTTCAAATAGATCTATTTTTTGTTCTTCATTTTTAAATTAAAGTATCATTGATATACAATCTTCTGTTGGTTTCAAATACACAACACAGTGGTTCAACAGTTACCCATATTATTAAATCCTCACCCCCTTTAGTGAGGTTACTATTTATCAGCGTTAAGATGTTATAGAATCATTGACTATATTCTCCTCCGTGCTGTACTACCACTGCCGTGACCAATTTACATTGTGATTGCCAATTATTGTGTCCCTTAATCCCTTTCACCCTCTCCCCACCCCTGTCCCAGTCCCTCCCTCTTGGTAACCACTAGTCCCTTCTCAGTGTCTATGAGTCTACTGTTACTGTGTTCCTTCCATTTTGCTTTGCTTTTATACTCCACGAATAAGTGAAATCATATGTCATTTGTCTTTCTCCACCTGGCTTATTTCACTGAGCGTAATGCCCTCTACATCATGTTGTTGCAAATGGTGTTTCCTTTCTTTTTATGGCTGAATAATATGCCATTGTGTATATGTACCACACCTTTACCCATTCATCTATTGATGGATACTTAGGTTGCTTCCATATCTTGGCTATTGCAAATAGTGCAGCAATAAACACGGGGGTGCATATGTCTTTTCAAATGAGAGATTTTGTTTTCCTCAGGTAAATTCCTAGGCTTGGAATCACTGGGAGAAATGGCATTTCTATTTTTTAGGTTTTTGAGGAACCTCCATATTGTTTTCCACAGTGGTTGCACCAATTTACATTCCCACCAACAGTGTAGGAGGGTTCCCCTCTCTCCGCATCCTCGCCAGCATTTGTTGTTCCTTGTCTTTTGGATGTTGGCCATCCTAACTGGTGTGAGGTGATACCTCATTGTGGTTTTGAGTTGCATTTTCCTGATGATTAGTGATGTGGAGCATCTTTTCATGTGCCTGTTGGCCATATGTATTTCTTTTATGGAGAAGTGTCTGTTCAAGTCCTCTGACCAATTTTTAATCAGGTTATTTGTTTTTTCGGTGTTGAGGCATATGAGTTGTTTATATACTTTGGATGTTAAACCTTTATCAGATGGGTGGTTTACAAATATATTCTCCCATACTGTGGGATGCTTTTTTGTTCTGCTGATGGTGTCCTTTGCTGTACAGAAGCTTTTTAGTTTGATGTAGTCCCAATTTACTCATTTACTCATTTTCCTTTTGTTTTCCTTGCCTGAAGAGATGTGTCCAGGAAAAAATTGCTCGTGCTTATATTCAAGAGATTTTTGTCTCTTCTCTTCTAAGAGTTTTACCATTTCATAACTTACATTCAGGTCTTTGATCCATTTCGAGTTTATTTTTGCATATGAAGTTAGGCAATAATCCAGTTTCATTCTCTTACATGTAGCCATTCAGTTTTGCCAACACCAGTTGTTCAAGAGATTGTCATTTTCCTGTTGTATATCCATGGCTCCTTTATCATATAGTAATTGGATGTATATGTTTGGGTTTATATCAGGGCTCTCTATTCTGTTCCATTGATCTATGGGTCTGTTCTTGTGCCAGTAACAAATTGTTTTGATTACTGTGGCTTTGTAGTAGAGCTTGAAGTTGGGGAGGGTAATCTTCCCAGCTTTCTTCTTCCTTCGCAGGATTGTTTTGGCTATTTGGGGTCTTTTGTGGTTCCATATGAATTTTAGGACTATTTGTTCTAGTTCATTGAAGAATGCTGTTGGAATTTTGATAGGGATTGTATTGAATCTGTAGATTGCTTTAGGTAAGGATGGCCATTTTGACAATATTAATTCTTCTTATCCACCAGCATGGGATGTATTTCCATTTATTGGTGTCTTCTTTAATTTCTCTCATGAGTGTCTTATAGTTTCAGAGTATAGGTCTTTCACCTCCTTGGTTAGGTTTACTCCTAGGTATTTTATTCTTTTTGATGCAATTGTAAATGTAATTGTTTTCCTGGTTTCTCTTTCTTCTAATTTGTTGTTAGTATATAGGAATGCAACAGATTTCTGTGCATTAATTTTTTTATCCTGCAACTTTGCCAAATTCAGTTATTAGTTCTAATAGTTTTCTGGTGGAGTCTTAAAGGGTTTTCTATGTATAATATCATGTCATCTGCAAACAGTGAGTTTAATTTCTTCCTTACCAATTTGGATGCCTTTTATCTCTTTGCGTTGTCTGATTGCCATGGCTAGGCCCTCCAGTACCATGTTGAGAGTGGACATCCTTGTCTTGTTCCTGATCTTAGAGGAATAGCTTTCACCTTTTCACTATTAAGTACAATGTTGGCTGTGGGTTTGTTGTATATGGCTTTTATATATTGAGGTACATACCCTCTATACCCATTTTATTGAGAGTTTTTATAACGAATGGATGTTGAATTTTGTCAAACACTTTTTCAGCATCTATTGAGATGATTGCATGGATTTTATCCTTTTTGTTATTGTGATGTATGATGTTGGTTCATTTTTGAATATTATACCATCCTTGCATCCCTAGAATAAACCCCACTTGGTTGTGATGGATGGTCTTTTTGATGTATTTTTGAATTGGGTTTCCTAATATTTTGTGGAGGATTTTTGCATCTATGTTCATCTGGGATATTTGGTCTATAATTTTCTTTTTTTGTGGTATCTTTGTCTGGTTTTGGTATTAGAGTGATGCTGGCCTCATAGAATGAGTTTGGAAGTATTCCCCTCCTCTTCTACTTTTTGGAATACTTTAAGAAGGATGGGTATTAGCTCTTCCTTAAATGTTTGGTAGAATTCAGCTGTGTAGCCATCTGGACATGGTATTTTGTTTGGGGGAGTTTTTTGATTACCAATTCAATTTCATTGCTTCTAATTGGTCTGCTCAGATTTTCTGTTTCTTCTGGTCCAGTCTTGGAAGGTTGCATTTTTCTAGAAAGCTGTCCATTTCTTCTAGATTGCCCAATTTATTGGCATATAATTTTTCATAGTATTATCTAATAATTCTTTGTATTTCTGTGATATCCATTGTGTTTATTCCTTCTTTGTTTCTGACTCTGTTTATGTGTGCACATTCTCTTTTTTTCTTGATAAGTCTGGCTAGGGGTTTATCTATTTCGTTTATTTTCTCAAAGAACCAGCTCCTGGTTTCATTGATTTTTTTTGTATTGTTTTATTCTTCTCTATTTCATTTATTTCTACTCTGATCTTTATTATGTCCTTCCTTCTACTAACTTTGGGCTTCATTTATTCTTCTTTTTCTAGTTTCTTTAACTGTGAGTTTAGACTGTTTATCTGGGATTTTTCTTGTTTTTCGAGGTAAGCTGGTACTGCTGTGATGTTACTTTCCTCTTAGAACTGCCTTCCCTGCATCCCACAGGTGTTGGGTTCTTGAGTTTTTGTTTTCATTTGTTTCCATGTATTGCTTGATTTGTTTTAATTTGATCATCGATCCACTGATTATTTAGAAGCATGTTTAGCCTCCATGTGTGTAGGCTTTTTTGTTTTATTTATGTAATTTATTTCTAGTTTCATACCATTGTGGTCTGAGAAGTTGCTTGACACAATTTCAGTCTTTTAAAATTTATTCAGGATCTTCTTGTGGTCTAGTATGTGATGTATTCTGGGAAATGTTCCATGTACACCTGAGAAGAATGTCTATACTGGCGCTTTTGGATGGAGTGTTCTGTTAAGTTCATCTGATTTACTATATTGTTCAGGGCCTCTGTTTCCTTACTTATGTTCTGTCTCATTGATCTATTGATGTGGGTGGTGTGTTACACTTCCTAAAATGAATGTGTTACAGTCTATTTCCCCTTTAATTCTGTTAGTATTTGTTTTACATATTTAGGTACTTCTATATTGGGTGCAAAGATGTTTATAATGGTTACATCCTGTTGTTGGACTGACCCCTTTATCATTATGTAATGTCCTTCTTTGTTTCTTGTTACTTTCTTTGTTCTGGTATAAGTACTGCTACTCTTGCTTTTTTCTCCCTATTATCTGCATGAAATATCTTTTACCATCCCTTTACTTTTAGTCTGTGTATATGTCTTTGGATCTGAAATGAGTCTCTTGTAGACAGCATATAGATAGGTCTTATTTTTTTAACCCATTCTGCCTCTCTATGTCTTTTGATTGGTCCATTCTGCCCATTTAAATTTAAGGTGATTATTGATAGATAAGTACTTATTGCCATGTTGTTAATTGTTTTCTGGTTGTTTTTATAGCTCCTCCCTGTTCCTTTTTTCTTCTCTTATACTGTTCCTCTGTTTTTTGATAGATTTCTTTAGTGTTGTGATTGGATTTCTCTTTCTCTCTCTTTCATTCATTCATTTATTCACTTATTCATTCATTCATTATTTATTTATTTTTGTGTGTCTATTGTTGGCTTTAGTTCTGTGATTACCAAAGGTTCAAGGATAGTTTCCTTATTATATGACAGTCTATCTTAAATAGCTGATTACTCTATTTCAAACACAATCTAAAGGTACATTTTTTTCTTCTTCTTCCTCCTCCACACTTTGTGTATTAGATGTCATAATCTACAGTTTTTGTGTATCCCTTGACTGATTTTTCTGGATAGTTGATCTTGCTTCTTTTGTTTTAATTTCATACTTGCTTGGTAATTAATTGGTCTACTATCTTTACTGTGGGTTTATTTTCACTGGTGAAAGCTATTTAGCTTTAGCATAATTTCTATCTATAGCAGTATCTTTAACATATCCTATAGGGCTGGCTTAGTGGTGGTGAATTCCTTCAACTTATGTTTATCTGAAAATTGTTTAATCCCTGCTTCAAATTTAAATGATAATCCTGTGGGGGTATAGGATTCTTGGTTGGAGGTCTTTCTGTTTTGTTACATTAAATATATCATGCCACTCCCTTCTGGCTTCTAAAGTCTCTGCTGAGAAGTCTGCTGATAGCCTGATGGGATTTCCTTTATATGTAATCTTTTTTTTTCCTCTCTGGCTGCTTTCAATACTCTCTCCTTATCTTTGATCTTTGCCATTTTAATCACTATATGTCTTGGTGTTGTCTTCCTGGGGTCCCTTTGTTAGGGGATCTCTGAGCTCACATGACCTAAGTATCTCTTTCCTTCCCCAGATAGGGGAAGCTTTCAACAATTATTTCCTCAAAGAGACTTTCTATCCCTTTGTCTCCCTCTTCTCCTTCTGGTAACCCTATTATGCAAATATTGTTCCCTTTGGGTTGGTCACACAGCTCTCTTATTATTTGTTCATTCCTAGAGATCCTTTTTTTCTGTTTTTCAGCTACATTGCTTTCCTGTTCCCTAATTTCCATTTCATTCATAGCTTCTTCAATCTGCAATAATCTATATAATCTATTCTTAAATGCCTCCTTTGTATCTTTCTTTTCAGGTATTGTATTTTTCAGCCTTGAGTGCATTTTTCAGGTCTTCTCTTGTTGAACTCCTCCCTGAGATCTTGAATATTTTTCTGTAGATTCATGGGCATGTTTATGACTTTCTTTGAAATCTTTATCAAGAAGATTGGTGATCCCTGTTTCATTCAGCCTTCTTTCTGGAGTTCTGCCTTGTAGTTTTGTCTGGAACATATTCTTCTGCACCCTCATTTTGTGTCAGTGTTCCTGTGTTTCTTCCTTTGTATCAGAGGGCTCTTCTATGCTTCCTGGCCTATGGAGTAATAGCTTTATGAAGAGGCTTCCTCTGGTGCCCAGAAGCTCAAGACTCTTTACTCTCCAGTGTTGGAGTCCAAGCTATTGGCATGCAATGGGTAGGGCCACCTTTATGTCTGGCTTCTGTAGTGGTCTGAGTCTGGGCAGCAGTTTGTTTTGGCTGGGCCTTTGCAATCAGCACAGAAGTCTGCTGGAATCACTGTGGGTGGGGCCACCCTCTGCCTGGCCTGCAGCAATGGTGGGGCTGCAATGTTAATGGGGTAGGTAGGCTGATGTGTGGCTCTGCTCAGGCCTGAAGTGCAAGCACTGGGTTTTGACATCTGCAGGGAGGAAGATGCTCTTGGGGCTGGCTCCTGCAGGCACCTTGTGAGTTGGGCTAAAATGTTGTTGAGAAAGTTGGGAGAGTCTCCCTCTGCCTGCCAGGCAGTGAAGTCTGACCCTCCTGATGGGCCAAGTGGGCTGTCTGCCAGCAGTGTGCGCAGGGAGAAGCCTTGGGGCTGTGTTGCCAGTGAGAGGGATTGAGTGTCTGGGGTTCCCAAGAGTTCTCAACCTGTTGGGCCGAGGGCAGGCTAGGGAGGTATTGTCCACCTGCCCTTTCTCCTGAGAAGAGAGCTCTGTCCAACACTTGCCCATCTGGCATCCCTCCCACTGCTGGGAAGTCTTTAAACTGCCCACTTTGCTTTTGTCTCAAGGGGACCAGTGGAGCATGCCTATTCTCCACAAGCAGCTGGGATCTCAGCCTCCCCATGTGTTCTACCTGTCCCTGGTGTCAAGCCCCGCTAACCACCAGAACCCCATGTAATGTGGGCTTATGCTCCCAGAGCAGATTTCCAGGGCCAGGTGTTCAGTGATCTTGGGCTCCTGCCCCCTCCCTGCTCTGTTCCCTTTTCCCACCTATGGGCTGGGGTTAGGGAGGGTTTGGGTCCAGCTGCATTGCGGCTTTGCCACTTTACCCTTTTCTGTGGGGTCTTCTTCCACAGATGTAGGTAGTCTCTTCTGCAATCTTCAGGTTATCATCAGGTTTAGTTGTATTTGCTGTATTTTCGTGTTTTGGGGAGGTTTCTACCTTGCCTTCCTACACCTTTCTCCCTCATCCACCTATTTTTTCTAGTATTCTATGATATGGCTATACCTCAAATTGTTTATCAATTCATTTGCTGCTGGACATTTGGACTGTGTCCAGTTTGAAGTTATCATGAATGAAGTACATGAACATTCCAGTATAAGTTTTTATATGGACATATATTTCATTTCTCTTCTGCAAATACCCTGAAATAGAATGGCTAGGTCCTCTCATAAGGGTATTTTTAATTTTATGTATACTAAAAGCTGTGTTCTAAAGTGGTTTTACCATTTTATATTCTCACCAGTAGTGTATGAGAGTTCTAGTTGCTTCCTGTCCTCATCAACACTTGGTATTGTCAGTCTTTTAATTCTAGCCATTTTAAGAGGTAGGAGATGATATCTCCCTGTGATTTAAAATTACACTTCCTTGATGTAATGATACAACAATGTTATTGATGCTAATAATGGTGAGCATCTTTTTATATGCTTATTGTCCATTTGCATAACTTCTGCAAAGGGCATTATGAGAGGTAAGAGTAATTTTATTCCTCAAGTGCAAAAACTTGCTTTATTTTAGAAGCAATTTGGAAAATGTAACCCGAAAAAGGGTTTGTAAAATATTCAAACTACAAAAATAAAATATATTTAAAGGTCAAACTAAAAATAATGAAAACAATAATGTGATAGAACACTTCCACATTAATTTATTAGCTTTTTATTCCTTATTATATATTTACCTAATGCTCTTGAGAAACTAGGGGGCCTGAATTTGCAAAAAGGGGCTGGGGTTGAATTAACTTGATCCCAGCAAAGAAGGATGGAAAAGGCTCTGCTCTTTTCATTTCCAATTATTCTATCTTCCCTAGACTTCATTTTATAGACCATGGGCTTAATTATTCACAATATCTTTTTATATCTTGTCTCATAAAACTGTAAGGTGAATCATTACAAAATTAATATTCAACAGGCTTTATATAACTCTGCTTAATGTAATGCATAACTCAGATTTTTATCACCCCAAGGCCTCTCAAGATCTATAAATGCAGCCAACTTAATAAAACACCATGTATTTTAATTCTAACCTTACATGCACAATCTCAAAATCACAGAACTGCTAAATTTGGACTAGATAACCAGACAGACATGGATGATAGAAACGGACGATACATAAAGGTTGGCATGAAGACTCCCATGATGACAACCAAGACTGTGTTCTAATACATTTGTTTTGAGGAATTCATGGTTCTAATAAAAGGAGCTTATTTTGTTCCTTTCAGAGCACATACTTAGGAACCACTATGAATTTTTTAAAATCTTTATTTCATTCACTGTGGATTT
Source organism: Manis pentadactyla (assembly GCF_030020395.1). Classification (NCBI taxonomy): domain Eukaryota; kingdom Metazoa; phylum Chordata; class Mammalia; order Pholidota; family Manidae; genus Manis; species Manis pentadactyla. The sequence continues at coordinate 220,246,374 of NC_080019.1, read as the reverse complement.
TTTATATCATGTGATCCCAAAAGAATTTCATCACCTCCTTCAGATAATCATCACCTTCCAGGAGAGGAAAAAGCTAATGAATGCCTCTGCTAGGTACTGTCCCCCAACACCCACCCAAATAAATGCATATAATGTCCAACCTAGAAGGAATCTCACAGACCATTCAGTCCCATGATCACATTTTATAGAAAAGGAAACCAAGACCCAGATAAGTGAAATCAGCAGTTTAAGATCAGACAACCAGGTGTTAAATTCACATCTTCTGACTCACTCCATAGCCTTAGTCTTGTGATTTTTCTTTCTTCTTAAGACCTTCTTCCCCATTTTCAATAGTTACACAAGGTAGATGTCTAAATTTTGGAAAACTCAGAAAAGAAAAAAAAAATTGTTGAATCCCCATTAACCCCAAGACTCTGAGATAGATAATCAACCTCAAACTTTGGGTGGGGCAGAATGATGTAGAAGAAAAAGGCTACTTTTGGAGTCATATACTTGGCTTTATGTCCTGGTTCACATGCTTGACAAGTTCGTGGCTATGGGAATGTTACTGTCTCTCAGCCTCAGTTCCCTTGTCAGTAAAATGGGGTAACAGGGGCCCTTATCACTCAGAGCTGCTGTGAGAAGGGGGAAGAGATGGGATTTGCAAAGCATTTCATATAGTGCATGGCAGGTAGCAGACACTCTGTAAACATTAACCATCATGATTACATCCTTTGGGCATCCATCTATGTGTTTATGTTTTTATTCTTTAAAAGAAGTATACCAGTTCTGTGGCTTTTTTTCACCTGATACTATTTCTGCCAAGAAAAGTCATTCTCCAGGAGCCTTTTGCACTAACCCAAACTAGGCCAGAGAAACCCAAATTAAAACAGCTACCTAGGGAGCCACATACTCAGATTCTAACTACTAAGAGACATCCCCACAATCCAGCAAAAATCTCAGAATTTTGGTAAATGTCCCAAGAAACAAGGCTGCCGTCCCTGCCCCTACCATGTCCTGATGATGACTCCCTAAAGGAGTTTCAGAAATAATATGGCTCCTGGCCAATCCCCTCCAGGTCTCAGCCCATTCAGAATTCTGCCCCCTCAGTGCTGCCAGGAACCAGAAGGGCTCCAGTGACTTTTCTACATGAGGGTCATCTCAGAGGATGCTTTATGATGTTATCACAACAAGAGCGATAACTTCCAGATAATACCAGGAAGGCTTCTGAGAACAAAAGCTGTCCTACTGTGCTTTCATCTCTTCTTACTACTGTGCACAAAACTGTGGTTCTGGCAATGGTCAGTGACTGATGAGTGATGGCTGTTGAGAGTGCTGTAATAAGGTTTAGAAAGCTGCTCTCTGGAGCAACAGGAAAGTATACTGTGATTGATTAGCAATGTCTGCAATGGAAGATGGCAACAGTGGGGTGGTACATATGCCACACTGTCATCCTTTGTGATCTATTTTCATGTCCTCAGTTTTATAGATTAAAAAACTAAGGTTTGCAACAATGAGGAATGATGGCTCATCCAAGCTGCCGAAACAGTTAAGCGGCACTGCTAATATCAGTAACCACTCCTTATGGTTTACAACTCAGTGTTCTCTCTCCATGCCTGCCTGCCTTTCTTCTCTGGTGGGCAGGATAGTTTCCTGTCTTAAAACCATTAAGTAGTCTTGGCATGTTACACTCCATTCAGACACTTCCATAATGAATAAGTTATGCCAAGATAATTTAAAAAACCCACCAGTACAAGGTTTGTATCAAGGTCCTGGCAACAGCTAGCACACAGCTGTTATGAGGATGCATATTCTATTTTGACAAAAGACAGGTGGCTGGTTTTGTCTTGTTGGTCTGAGATAACGTAGTGTGCTGAAAGAGAAACTAGCAGGGAAGGAGAGATTTCTTCCCTAGGCTTTTGCATAAATGGATTTCTTTTTTGCATAATGGAGCTCTAAATAAATAAAATACAAAATGAATGTTTACAATATTACAGTTGTTGAGAAAATGGCTATAGAGTTTTACTCCAATTTGTATCCTCTCCAGGAAAAATTCAACATGAATTTTTAAATGGTGGGAGAAAGCAAGAATCATCAGTAATTCGTGCATATGTTCAACAGATACTCACTAAGTGCTTCCTAGGGGCCAGGCATGTGCAAGGCAACCAGGGATTCTACAATGCTCAGAAAAGTAGTAGTTGCTGTTCTCCCATGAAGTTCCTTGGGGATAAATGGATTATTAACAAGCACTTTAATAAGTCCATACAAATAAGAAGACAGGATTTTGGGAACAGCAAGGCTGGGTGAAGGATCCTCAACAGGATCAGCATGTTGAAGTGGGAAGGACACATGATTTTGAGCCAGACAAAATGTTTCTGCCACTTACCTAGGGGGTGACCTTGAGCAAATCGCTTCTACTTTCAACCCCAATTTCCTTATCTGTGAAACAAAGCTAATAATTCTTACCCTGTAGAGTTTATGGCAAGTATTGAATTAAAGTTTATTAAGTTCCCACAGAAGCCTGACTTGGAGTGCGGATTCAACATATATTTGTCAAGAGAGTGAAAGTATCATTATCAAACACACATTGGATCTCTAATAAAGGGATGGGACCCTTGGACAAAGGTTGATGGAGCGGAGTAATGAGACAGCCCTATCATATACCTAGGTAGAGACTGAGAATATATATTATATACACACAACATACACGCACATACACACACGCACGCACGCATACGTGTGCGTGCGTGTGTATTTTTAACAAATACATAGCAAAGGCATGATGTAGCTAGGTCAGGGAGTCCTCTACAACAAGACTGTCTCATAGAAATATAACATGAGGCACATACAGAATTTTCAAAGTCCCAGTAGTCACATTAATAAAAGTAAAAAGATGAACATAGAATAATTTTAATAATAGATTTAACCCAATATTATAACTTCAAAATGTAACCAACATGAAATTATTATTGTGACATATTGCATTATTTTTTACTAAGCCTCTGAACCCTGCATTTTATACTTATATACATGTGCCCAGTGGCTTCCATACTGGACAGTGCTGTTCCAGAAGTTTACAGATGGGAGAGTTTGTTGAAGACAGAGGCAGTCGGGTGGGCTTACGGAGAAAATGGGGCCTGAAAGGAATGGGCATTAAAAGATCTGACTTGGTGTTTTTAAGAGCTCTCTCCTGACACGGGGGTTTTATTTGCAGCACCTTACAGAAGCTTCCTCCGCCTGGCTGGTTCTGCCTTGGGGAGTCCCTGAATCTACTCTCTGCTGCGGCAGGGGGCACACGGAGATCTGGCTCCCCCTCTTTGTGTCACCTTCAGACCCTCAGATTCTCCCTCGCTTTCTGGCACCCCCTTACACTTGGCATGGTGCCTTCTGTATGGGAAGCATGTGTGTGTAAAAGCAATTTTCTCTTTGCATAACACAGCTCTAAATACACAAAACACTAAGTGGAGGTTGGAGATAGCCAAGCTCTGGGTCTCTAACCTTCTAGGCCTGTCAGAGCCCCAGTTCGTCCTCTGGCCACAGAGAGTTACAAGCTAAACAAGTGACAGAATCATTTACAGCAGGAAACCAGCCTGTGCATGGGTTCCCAGTGGGGAAGGAATGGGGTGCACGGCCTGGCTTTGGGGTATAGCATTTGGCAAAGATACCCCAGGCAAAGGAGGAGACAATGGTCTGACCTTTGTATGCAGGTCCTGGCCACATCCTTTTCTAAGGTGAGATGGATGAGGGAGACCCATGGGGCCAAGAAAAGTGTGTTGACATGAACTAAAAGGAAATTTAGATGATAAATAAAGCATGAATGAGAAAGACAGATGTCAGAGAGAGGCAGAAGCCTAGAAACTAACAGTCATTTTACACACTGTCCCTCCAAGAGCTTGGTATACCCTCCCTAAGTAAGCATTTGAAGTGTCCCCCTCACTAGTGTCCATGCTGGGTGTCACAGTGGTGGCTGGAACCACATCCACCTCCTTCTCAGTCCCGTCTTATCCCATAGCCCAGTGGTTGACAGCAGGGCAACAAATCAGGCAAGCAAATTAACAGGAGAAGTGGCATGACTGGAGGGGCAGGATATTAGTTCTTCCCAACAGCCCCTGCCATGTCCCAACAATAAAGTTAGTATTAGTTTCAAGAAGGATCAATTTCAGAGTGGTCGCCAAACTTAGCTCAGTAATGTCATTGGGATGCATGCTCCCTTGTGTGGAAGAGGCCACCCTCTGGCCCACCCAATCATCAGCAAGTAGGAACATGACCCCAGTGTGCTTCGATCTTGTAATTTTTCCAAAGTTTTAAGTAAATATTTTATGTGAGTGACATTTTCTACTTTTAAAATGTTTGGAGCTATGTCAATAAATTTTTAAACATTGTGCTGGGCCACACCGTGTGAACCAAAAAAATCAGACCATGGAGCTGCCAGCTTGAGATTTGTCCTCTAGTTCAAAGAGACGCGGTTAGGGTCCTGCTCCACCATCATGGGGCCACGTGGAGTTTCTCAGCTCCACTTTGTTCTGAGGCTTAATTCAGATCGTGCACATGAAGAGCTTAGCATGGCTTCCGAACATGGGGGAGGCAGTTAATAACTGGTGTTGGCTAGCTGTAGAGAACTTCCGAGAGTTATTTCTCCCTATTACATAGAGATCAATCACAGGATATCCCCAGAGACAAAACATCCGAAACAGGGTGTCTGCTACAAATGATTTCCTACCTCTTCATTCGTTTCACAACATAGACTTATGTCACTTTCATTTTACTTTGTCAATCTAGGAGACTCAATTAGGTCACACAAAGGAAATAAGGGAAAAAGAAAAGGTCAGCCCAGGTGGAAGTCAAAGTTGGCATAAGTTGTCTAGAAAGTTTGGCAGTGCTTAGCAAAAGCCAAAAAAATATTGTATGCTTTTTGACTCAGCCATTCCATTTTAAGAAATTTAACATAAGTAAAAAATGATGATTTTCATAGGGATTTATTCCCAAGACTGTTTAAGACAGTGTAGTGTACAACAGAAACAATTAAGGAAGTTAAATGCCTGTGAACAGGAAACTGGCTACAAATGTTATGATACTAGAATGCTGATTTTGTCTATCACAGCCCCCCATGATTTTCAAAGCACTATGTTCTCTTGCAATAAACATGATGAGAACAGGGGCCCTGTCAGTCTTTTTCACCCCTGTATATGGACTGGCACATAATAGACACCAATAAATATTTAAATACATACAAGGCAGTTAATGTAGTATAATTCTGTTTTTCTAAAAAAAAAGTAGAGATGTATTTCTGGAAGTATAATACTAGCACTATTCCTTAGATCAGGGCTCAGCAAACTACAGCCCCTAGAATGGCTGCCGGATTTTATAAATAAAGTTTTATTGGAACACAGTCACATTCATTCTTTACACATTACCTGTGGCTGCTTTTGCACTGTAATGTACAGTTGAGTTGTTGCAACAGAGATCACATGGCCCAAAAGTTGAAATATTCACTACCTGGACCTTTACAGAAAAAGTTTGCTGCCTTCTGCTCTAGATGGTAAAGTTCATTCTGAGTGGTCTAATACATACACACAAGGATACACATATATATATGAATATCTGTGTGTGTGTGTTTGAACAATGAACATATATGACTTCTGTAACCAGACAAAAGTTACAAATTATTTTTACAAAAGAAAGAAAGGGCCAGAAGGAGGGAGGGGAGGAGAGAGGGAGGAAAGGAATTATTTATCCATATTTATCAATAAAGGAAAATGTCCACAATAATGAAAATTTCAAGTATGCTAGGAACAGAATAGTTACATTTTTGTAATGCCTGGATAAAGCATTGAAACATACAAAAAGGTTAGCATGCCTATTTCTAGTTAAGGAAAATATAAATAGCTTTTATTTCCTTCTTTGCTATTTGTTATATTTTCTAAATTTTCCAGAATAAACATGTTTTACTTTCATAATAAGAACAAGAGAAGATAAGTGACATTGAGATGAAAGCTAGAGAACAGAAAACTAGCAGCAATATTCCTACCAGTCTGTGTCATGTAAGCAAGGGAACATCTACTTGGGGTCACAGTGGTGTCCACCTTCCAGCATACTGTTAATCATAACTGCACTCTAAGAGTAATGTGGCCAAGGTGGAGAGGTTGTACCCAGAGCCACTTCTTTTTCCAAAAAGTATTAATGCCAGCTCCCAAGCTAGCTTGGATGCTTTTTCTTTTCACTAAAAAAAAAAAAAAAAAAAAAAAAAAAATCCACTAATCCTTCCAAAGCACAGTTTACCATTTCAATCTAGATTAGAAACTGTGTTTAGAAAGGATGTTTTCTGGCCTAGTAGTTGGACACGTGTGCCCCCACCTCAGTCACATTTCCCTCAGCCAAGGTGGACATTTAGAGAATGTTGACAGTTTCTACTGTGTGGCTCTCTGCTTTTCTGCCTCCATAGGGAGCACAGGAAGGTGATCCCCCTGCGGGATCCCATTGCCCCAGCCTCTGGGCCTCAGGGACCTGGCAGAGATGAGTATTAACTGCCCACAGACACCATCTTTCTTGGCTTTTTCTCCTTCCCAATCCTCCCACCCCTTTGTCCTGCTTCCTGGAACTCTCTTCCCAAATTAGCTTCCTGCAGCCAACAGGTCATTTCAGGTTCTACTCTGGAGGAACTCAAACTAAGAGAGTTCCTACACAAATATCAAACCAACAACCACAGAGCCCCAGAAAGCTCTTCTAGAGGGTGTGAAACAAGAATCCATTCATTTCTAGGATATATTCCTTCATAAATGTATAACTATTTATTAGACTTCTACAGTGGGCCACACACATGCTGGGTATGCAGTATGAACCAATTAGAGACACAGTCTATACTTAAAGCACACAAGACATAAAATAATGACTATGCAAATTATACTATGAAAGTATAGGACAATATAGGCAAGATTTATGTCAGGGAGGGAAAATAACTTTTCCTCAACTCTTCTGAGTTTTTAGCTGAGATCCTTGTAATAAAAGATAGATTAACAGGAAAAAAACAAGCAGAATTTATGAACACGTATACCTCATGTATACATGAGAGATACCTAGGTAAAAAATTAATCACTCAGAGGTGGCTTAGATTCAGGCTTAAATACCAGCATAGTAGGGAAAAGGGGGGGCATGTTGGCCTCTCACAGGACAGTAAAGGATTTTTAGGAAAAAGGAATAGGGCCTTAGAAGAATAGATGGGAGGGTATGAAAGTTTGTAACAAAGTATCTGAGTGTGGTATCAACTTCTAGTCTCTCCTGTGGTAAAAGTCAAACTTCCCTAGTTGAGGAAACTCCTGGGGAGGGGATCTATGACACCTGAGTTCCTTATGTAGGATCTGACTTAGGTAGTTCAAAGAAAGTCTCTGCCTGCATCTGCCTACTGTCCTTCAAGTGCTACCAGCTCAAAATAAATAATATACAAAAATGGTATATTTTGGGGAAGCATGTCTTGAACTCCTACAGTCATATTTTGGGAGGGTATATTCTTCAACCATTCACTAATTTAGTCTCAGATGATTCAACACAAAATTTTTGAGAAGACAACATTTAAACTGGGCCTTAAAGTAGGAGTTAACCAGACAGTGGAGCTGGGCTACAATATTTTGTCTATTGACAAAGGGGGCAAGGAAGGTGGCTATTTGCTGGGCTTTAACATAATCATGTCAAAGGTTTAAGGACTTTAAAAAACACATGGTCAGCAAACACTCTCCCCTTTCATCTCATATGCATTAAGTATCCCAAGAGCTGAACAAGTGCTCAGACACCTTCAAGGTATTAATTACTGAGAGGACCAAAGATGGCCATTAAGATTCAAGCATGGCCTAAAGAAGCATCTGTGCAGTCGGACATCACCTGGTGGATTCTGTTCTCGTTAACTGAGGAGAACATGGGTCTTCTACTAGGTGGCAAAAAACACTCTTATTTCAAAGACCACAGGCTTCAAATTCACCAAGATGTCACTTTAAATTGGTTTGAAGAGTGCCCTCGTGCTGATTCCCCAAAGCAGCCTCAGAAGACTGATCCTTACAAGCCCCTAGAGCACACACAGTCCCTGAGAATCTGAATCAGCTCAATTCTTCCTAAACACGCACAATTTTGCACAATGCTTTACATGCTAAGAAAATGCAATAAATACATCTGTGGTGTTTCTGTGTTTACGATCGATTGCCTTTTTCTTGCAGCAATCTTGTAAGAGATTGACTTCTTATTTTTATTATCCTCACTGCATACTAATACTTCAAACATTTTAGTAAATTATGGTTCTCCAGTTCCTACTTCAGAATCATTTAACTAATTTAATGAGCTCTGTCTAATTATTGCACTTCACCTTTCATATGAAAGCACAGCTAGGTTTTGGCTGAAATAGCTGGTAATAGCTCATATGCTCAGAAAGGAAAAAAAAAATAAGGATGGGTAACAACAGCCCATTTTATGCCAGATAATATTCTTAAAACTATATGCACATAGATAGATGTATACCTTCATTAATTCATTCATAACATTCATTATGTATTCATTATATATATAAACTCTCCTCCCAAATTAGCTTCCTGCATCCAACATGTCATTTCAGGTTCTACTTTGGAGGAACTCAAACTAAGAGGGTTCATACACAGATATATGTGTAAGGCACTGCAAAAGACACAAATCAGCTTAAATCATTTTTTCTTAAAGCTGCATTCCTCCTTTTGGGGCATAAAATGCAGTGGTTAAGGATTCTAGAGCTAGACTGTGTATATTTAAATCCTGACTTCATCATTTCTTAGCCACATGACCTTGGGCAAGCCACTTAACCAGTTTGTGCCTCAGTTTCCCCATCTGTAGAGTGAGAGATTCTTAGAGTGGCTATCACCATAGGACAGTTGTGAATGTTGGACAAGTCAGCACATACAAAGCATGTAAAAGAGCCTGGAGCATAACAGGGACTCTGGAATTGTTGCTGCTTCTTTGTTCCTATTGTACTGTGTCCTGTCTATTACTCTCAAGTCAATTGCAGTTGACTTATCTCTCTACCTATCTATTTAGTTAGCTATTTATGATTTACTGTTTGTTTGTTTGCCTCCTTTATCAAATTAAAGGATGCACAAAGAGATAGGCTAAATTCCCTGTGCCAAGCTTTGTGCTCGGCTTATAGTAAGGCACCCAGTAAATGTCTGCTGAGTGAACGAACCACTGAATAAATGATTCTCTTTCTGGATGCATGACACCTTTCAGTCTCAACAGGACTTTCACTTCAAAGATTTTCACAGCACATGTCCATCAAATGCCATTTGTCAGAAATTCCACATGGTCTTCTCTCCAGATGGCGCCTCTGTCACAGGGAAGGCGTTCTGGCATGCAGGAAAATTACACTGCCAGGTGATGTGCCAAGACACTGTATTATTCATCATCAAATGTTGTTGGCCAGGGAAACTGACTGTTGTCAGCTAAGCTTTACAGTGGTCAAGCGGAGGGGCTGATTTTTAACAGAAGTGAGGATCATCCTTACAGAGAGGGTGCTGTGGTACAAAGACGGGGCTAAAAGGGGCCAAGTTTGTCTTGGCTTGGCTTTGCAATCATGGGCAAGTCACTTCACCTCTCTGGGCCTCTGAGCTTACTGTTTTTATAAATGAAGGACACAAATTGTCCTCTGTAATTCCCAAACTTGGCTGTGCACCAGAATCTCTGGAAAGCTTTTTAAAATACAGATTCCTCTAGGCCTGCAGTTGGCAAACTTTTTCTACAAGGGGCCAGGGAGCACATATTTTAGGTTCTGCAGGTTATATGATCTCCACTGCAACTGCTTATACTCACTTCTCCCACTATGTAGTCAAAGCATCCACAGAGGACATGTATACGAATGAGCACAAATGAGTGGGGCTGTATTCGGCCAGCTTATCTGGGGCTGTGTTTTGCTACCCCCCTGCTCCAGGCCATGTGTGGCCTCCCAGGGTATGGACCAGATCTCTGCATATTTACAAAAGTTCCTTCAGATGATCTGGAGAGGCAGCTACAATTGGGAGCCACCAGATTAGATGCTCTAAGCTTCCTTCCAGCTCTTACTAGGGCTGTGGCTCTACCTCTTGAAATTCACTATGAGAAGTGGCTACTCTTGGTCAACACTACTTAGACAGTAATTTTAATAGTCTTCCAAACACAACATATTTCGGTATTAGCTTTCTGCACTTGAAGTTTTTACTCTTCCAAATTCAATTTTCCACTTTACCAGGAGAGGTTCGAACAACTCTTTTTATTCTGTTTAGATCTAAAGCACTTTTCCTCTATGTGTGGCATCCCTTGTCAGTTCTTTTAAGTGACAATTTCATTGCTAACTTGAAAATGGGAAGTTTAATATTACCCCTTTTAGGCATTAAAGTGGTATGTTACCAGTAAGCTTCCGCTTTAAGAAAGGATAATCCACAAAAATGTGAACCCACGAAGTGGTTAAAGGGTGTTTGTAATTTGGGTTTTAGAATTTCCTTTGGATAAAGAATTCTTATTCTACTGATCATGATTGTTGGGTGACAGTGCATACTGGCTTTCTATGGATTGTGCTAGTTCTCACCTGCCATCTCTGAGTAAATAACGTAGCACCCTCCTTCATTCTCTAAAGTGTCCAAGCTAGATGATAAATTATGTGGTCATCCTTCATGGTGACACTGAAGGAAAAGAGTCAAAATGGTGGCTTCATTTATTTCATACTTACTAAAAGGCAGGTACTACTGTAAGGGCTTTATTTATATACTATCACAATTATTCATTACAGTGTTTTGAGGATGGTTGATATCCTTAGGAAGAGTTTCCCCCAAAGCAGATCTTGAGACAAGGATTTAGTGACAAGTAGTTCTTTGGGGAAATGTTCCCAGGAAGCACAGAGAGTGGAGTGAGGAAGTGAGACAGGGAGAGGAAGGAAGCCAATACAGCAGGCTATAGCTCTGAATAACCAGGGCTCAATCTCGCTGCAAACCTCAAGAGGTTGTGAGAGCCTCTTGTGTTTTGCCATGGAGAGACAGGGAAGGTGCAGTTTTATTCCACAGCTCCCCATGACTCATTGTTGGAGGGTCATTCCTGGAGATGTTCACTCTCCCTCCTGCATGTCTGGCCTGACCCATAGTTAAACCGAGCCCACCCCTTTGGCTAGAGAATGAATACCCTACAGTGAAAGATACAAAAACGCCTTGACAATGTGTAGGAGAACTGTCCACAATTGCTAGGGCAGGCCCAGGAGCACCCCAATGGCATCTGCTTCCCAAACATCGAGGCTTTGAGAATTAAGTCACTTGCCCAAAGCCACATAACCGGTAGGTATGGAGACAGGACCTTGATCCACTCATCCTGGCTCGGTCCGGAGAGTTTACCCTGAACCAGAGCATGTGACCTTTCTGTGTCTTCCTCTGAGTCGGTTGTGCATCACCCAGCAACTACACACTGGCTTTGTTTCTGGCCTGAGAGGCCCTTGCAATGGTTTGCGAAGTTCTCACAGCTATAAATAAAGTCACGTACTTGTGGCCATGGATTCCCCCTGGCCTCTCAGAGGACTAACAGGCAAACTCTTTTTCCTCCTTCCCCCATACTCTTCTGAGGAGGGTAATTTCATGTTACTTCTGTGAAGGCATCCCTGTGAGATAAAGCAATCAGCTTGTCACAGTCATGACCCGCTTCCTGTATATGCACACTTCCTTATATTCTCCTTCTCTCCTTCCCTGTCTCACTCCTTTTTACCATCCCTCCTGGTCCCTGGGATTACACTTACCAATAAAGTGTTAGCACCTAAGCCTTTGTTTTGTAATTGGGTCTAATTTACCTTCAGTAAGTTTTGACAAATGCTTCCACCCAAGTACCCCACACCTGTATCCTGATTTAGAACGTGTCCATCAGCAAACAAAGTTCCTTGGGCCCCTTCCTAGTTAACCCATTCTTCTCACTCCTATGCAACCACTATGCTGATATCTTTTACCGTAAAGCTTTGCCTGTTCTAGAACATCACAGGAATAGAATCTTAGATTCCAGCACATAAGCTTTTGCCTGGGAATCTGTTTTCTAGAGAACCTGGGCTGGCATTTGGCCCTTACTTGATGTATGTTGAGTTCTCCTCAACAATTTTGGGCCATTGAAATATGTAGACATTCTCTAGGCTGGACCAAAAGAATCACAAAATTTGGCATTTAAAGTTCATTATTTATCAAAATGTTTTCATTTAATGAGTAATTATTTATGTAAGGCAATGACCATAGTGCATAATATGCTGTATTTTTTCCATATTTACAATAACTCTTTGGGGCAAATATTATCTTTGGCTTATAGATAAATAACCTGAAGCTCCATTTTAGGTTAAACGGTGACTTGAGATGACATAACTTAAAAGAGGCAAGCAGGGCTGGGATTTGAACCCACATTGCATACTGCATCTAACTCTGAGTCCTATGCTCTTGTGTAGAATACTCTATTTACAATGTATCTGGATATAAATCCTTCAGCTACACTGGTAAGCATGACTCTAAGGAAGCTCATTAGCAAATACTGGCTCATGATGCATGAAGTTGAGAGGATAAGGAAACTTAACACAAAGAGAGTGCTCTCGTCGCCAAGAAGTAAGCATCTCACCTCCTGAGTAGAGCTCTTCTATTAGAGGTTTATCCAGTAGAAAAATTACCGGATATCACAGGAGATCCCCAGTCACTTACTCCCCACAGCAGGCAGGTTGCTGAAACACCATACTGGAAGCAAGGGGGAGCAAGCAGTGCATAGGTGAAGGCTCACCCTGACGCATTGGGAAATACACACCATACCTTTCATTTAACTCATTCACTCATTCAAAAATACTTATGGGGCAACCATCCTGAATAGACCTTACTGTTCTTGATTCTGAGACTACAATAATGCATAGGCTGACTTTCTGAATAAATAATCAATTTGTAATGAATTTTTGTTCACAGTAATTTTAATGTATGCTTGGTCACCTTTTCTGCCCATAGATATTGAGTGCCAGAAATGGGCAGGATACATAGGAGGTTCTTGGGTATCAGGATGAGGTAGCTTACTGACCATTTAGAGAGCACCTGGGAAACCCACTGGCTTGGCCAAGGGGGTAGGAAGATAAAAGAACAGTAGCAGCGGCCTTACACATGGAATGCCCGGGGGTTGGAAAACACCTGCCACATATAAGTGATTACTAAGGCTAACAAGACCTGGATATGGTGTTTGCTTTTACTGTGTTATAGAACATGAAACTGGGACTTAAGATTAAGACCACGTGACTACTTGGTATGCAGTAAATGATCTATTTTGCAAACTGTTTTAAAAAGTGTAGGTAGGTGTCCTTTTTATAAAAGTGATCCTACTAATAAAGAAGAAATGACAGTTAAGACCATTATTGTTTGGCAATTCTTAATGAATTAATGGATCCACCACTGACTGCCAAGATCACAGAGTGATCCCCGAGTACCATGGGGCTCCAAAGGGAAGAGCACAGCACCAATAAATTTGCCTTCAAAAAAAAACAAAATTGAACCTGAATCTGATGAAACTCCTACCTCCAGTCCTCCAGTAACTACTAGTGACCAATTAACAGAAGAAGACAGTGAATTACATGATGGGGAAGAAAGCTGCAAAACCCAGACTGTGAACAACTCTACAGGTCAGATGTCACCAGTTTCTTGAACAAATAATTGCAAGGAGAAAACAGAACAGATGTAGGGAAAAACAAAAGATTTGGAGGGACCTAACAGACACATGAACCAATCCCAATGGATTGATGTTATTTGGATCCTGATTCAAACAATCTGCAAAAATATATGCATCATCTATGAGACAAATGGAAAGGTACACACTGACTGGATGTATGGCATTAAGATATTACTGTTAAATATAAAGATGTCACATTGGCATTGTGAAAAAAGACATCTTTTGCAGATACACACTGAAATATTTATAAAAGACCTGATACGATGTCTGAGATTTGCTTCAGAATAATGAGGAGGAGAGAATGTGGATATTGACACAGCATGGTTGGTCAAGATTATTGCTAAAGCTGGGTGCTGGGTACAGGGGTGATCACTGTACTGATTTATTTTTTGTATAAGGATTTCATACTTCTATATGCATATGGATTTATGAATTTTATATGTGGATATTTCCATACTACAAAGTTAAATCAAACAGAAAAGCACAGAACCCTTTTTTAAAAAACAAAACCTTATGTAGAATTGGTCTTTAAAAGAGGTTTTTAAACTGCTGCTTCTCTAGGCACAGTTAAAGACCCAAAACATGCCATTTGCCTCCATCTCACACCTCCATCAAGCCTGGATACAATTTGAATAATACTGGTGCAGTGGAAAGAGCATGGGCTTGGGGCCAGTGAGACACGGACTCATGTCCTGGCTATGTATTTTGGTCAAGTCACTTATTTTCTTTGAGCTCAACTTTTCCCATCTCTGGAACAAGGCTAATCCTACCTTGAGCACTTGGTGACTTATTAATAGAGGCAGTACCTGAGTGGTGAGTGATGTGATACAGATCCAAATCTATCTAAGTCTAAAATCCATGCTTGTAACAACTATGCCCCACCATCTTCAAGAGTGAGGTCTCACTCAGTTGACCTGGGAGACTCACAGACAGCTGAGGCTTGGGCTCAAAAACAGTGACTCATTCCCTATAGACAGAACATGTAGGTCCTGAAATCCAACCTCCAGTATTTGAATCCTAGTTCTACTTTTACCAGCTATGTAATCACAGCCAAGTCACTTGACCTCTTAAGCCTCAGTTTTTTTCCCTGTAATATGGGGTAGTAACAGTATATGCCCAGGGTTTTTATGGGGGATAAATATGATAATATAAGCACAATGGTTATTTGTTATTTTTGTCTGACCAATATCCCAGCATATGTTGTCTTCCCTCTGTACATCCCTTGATTCTCTTTAGAACAATCAGCCTCTCATAGTCCATGGTGTTTGGGAGGGACTCTCAGGTCTGAGGGCGGAATAGGACTGGTGCCTCGGGACACCACATTCCCCTGGCCATGACTGGTTTAGATATGGGCACGGGATCCATGCTGGGTCAATGGGATCCTGGTACGGGACTCACGGCTGTAACTGTGGTAGTCCCCCTTATCCTCAGTTTCACTTTACACAGTTTCAGTTACCCATGGTCACCGGCTGTCCAGAAGCAGATGGTCCTTCTGATGAATCCTCAGAAGGCCAATAATAGCCTAACACTACATCCCAATGTCTATATCATTCATCTCACATCATCTCATCACGTGGGTATTTTGTCATCTCACATCACTGCAAGAGGGGTGAGTACAGTATAATAAAGTATTCTGAGAGACAGACCACATTCACATAACTTTTATTGAAGTACATTGTTATAACTATTCTATTTTATTATTATTGTTTTAATCTGTTACTGTGCCTAATTTATAAATCAAGCTTTATCATAGATATGTATATAGAGGAAAAAACATAGTATATATAGAGAAGGTTCAGTATTATCTGTGGTTTCAGGCATCCTGTGGGGGCCTTGGAATATATTCTCTGTGGATAATGGGGGGACCACTACACTAAAAAGCAGAGCGCTCCTTCTTCTGGGAGGCTGATGAAGTGGGAGCCAGCCAGGAGCTGATGGGCCACTGCACAGAGCCCACCATGTGGAAGAAAGTACAACCAGAAGATACACTCACTAAAGCTGGAAGCTACCTCTGAAAGTTTCAGTCACACCAGCAGATACATTCTCCTGTTGGCCTAGCTATTCTGAACTGATTACAGAGCTCCTGGCAAATAGCAAACACTCAAAAGAGTTTCACTAACATTACTGCTAACATGACCACATATCAAATTTCTCCTACTGCTTTTTCTCTGTTGCTTTCCTTGGATTATTTAAGTTTAACTTAAATTACAGATAATTTCAAATAGATGCAAAAGCAGAGAGAATAGTACAATGAACCCTCATGAACTCCATGATTATTCATTTCTGGAGAACCTTGTTTTGTCTACACTCCACACAATTCCCCCTCCCAGACTACTGTGACACAAATCCTCAGTATATGCCTTTTCCTTCATATTTTTTTCCCAAATCCTTTGATAGTGTTTCCTTTTGTAGTAGACACTGTTGATGGCCTACCCATCATTCATTTCCTCAATTATTCCATCCAATGTTCATTTTTTCCCAACTCCTCTCCTACTCATTCAGAGCTAGAAACATTCCTTAGTCCCCTACTGTGGACCTATTTGGCCAAGGGGTGATTTCATTCTACTTCTCAATAACATGGTCAGGAATGTGACTCGGTATTGGCCACTGAAACATGAATGGGACACTGCTGGGGAAGCAAGACACTTTTGCGAAATTTTCTGCTCTCCTAAGAGGCAGCTATAGGAAAAATGGTTTCTATTTTTCCTAAGAATGCTGTTCTGTCTGGACGTGATGCTCAGAACTGGAAAACCCATATTTGCACAGGCTTGAAGATGCAGCTAATATCAGGATGGCCAAGGACAGGGGGAAGGAAGCTGAGTCCTTGGTGATAGTCTTGAGCCACTACATCAAGCAATCTGAAAGCCTGCTCCACCTCTGCCCTTGCTATTCTGAGAATTAAAAATCTGCTTCATTGTTTACACCTGTGTGCATCCAGTATCTCTTAACTTTGTTATCAATACAGACCTATGACCTGTGTAGTCTGGGTTTCAAAAGCTGAGTAAAGAATCAGATTAGGATGATGTAACAGGGATGTCCTCGATGAGTGTAGCTTAACCCAAAAAAAAGTTGATTTCTTTCTCACAGGAGAGTTTGCTTAAGTGTTCCTGGACTTAAGGTGTCTTCAAGACCAAGTGCCTCCTGCCATCCTTAGCATACTGCTTCTGTCTTCTCACCCTGGCTAGCTGCTCTGGCAGCACCAGCACAGACACCCACCAGCCACTGGGAGGAAGACAGAGATGATGCTGACACCCGACACTTTGAAGGATACAACCTAGAAATTAACTGCACACATCACAGCCCAATGGCCAGAACTGGTCATATGGCAACAACCAATAGCATGAGAAGTTGAGAAATGTAATTATTATCCTGGGTGAACATATTATTCAAATGTCCAGTTCTATTACTACTAAAAAATAGGGGAAATAAATACTGGACCACAACTAGCAACCTGCATCAAAGCAGCAGCAGAGATGATTAACTTGATTTTGGTTCAAATGACAATTTTTAACTAAAATGACTGCAGAATGTAAACAGAATTTAAATGCTTTTAAGCACTCCCCAAAGTGATTTAACCGAGCCTATTTCCTTAGAAACAGGTAAACTCTACATCCCTTTTATTCTCTTCTTTTTAGGTGGATCTCAGAAGGATTCCAATAACCTGTTAGCCCAGTTTATTACCTTGTGTACATGAAATTAATAACTGAACTTCACTGGTTTCCTTTAATTCCAAATGCTTTTTCCTCAATGAGAATGCACAAGTAGGGTTTAATTATATTCTGCTTGATACTAACCAGAATCCCATAACAAGCTCTTATTCTGCAATCCTGTTATTAATCAGAGTAATCCGATTTATGTAAAAATAAAGACAGACAAATAGAGAAAAATGACAGAGCTGGCAAGAAGCACAGTATTCTGCAGCCCAGCTGAAGTGACTGTTAATAAACAGTTTACATAGTAAAGATACAAGTGAGAACTTGACTCAGTGCCAGCAGGTTTTAAATGATACATGACAAGCCACCAAAGCAAATCCCTTTCTCCATGGTCCCCTCAATGTCAACTACCATGTCTCAATTACAATTTCACCAAATTGCTGTGATGGAGCAAATGTTTCAGATTAATAGCAGTACAGCACAGTGGTCTGTGGTACAGAGTCAGAAAATCTAGTTCAGAGGTTTGTCGAAATATATCCCAAGACACTCAGCTGCAAAACACATTAAAGACGCCAAGATGATGGGAATATCTCTGATCTGTATTCCCCGAAGACGGTACTTTTGCAGAAGACAAGTTTGTCATTTATGATACCAAATAAAATTTCTCAGTGCAGCCAAGGAGGCTTCTTGCAATTACATCAGGAAGGCATCACCACGCAGTCCATTATGGAAATCATATTTACATTAATAGAGAAGGCTATTGTTTTGCCAAGATGCATATTTCTTTCTAGACCATGCTCAAGATGAGCTTGCTAGGAGATGCTAAATCATTTGGCTTCTCATTTCAAATGGCTCTGTTCCTTGGAAAAGGATTTTGTATAGAAAGACATATTTTGCAAGTTCTACTTCAAACTACCAGTTGAATTTTTAGAGTACGCCTCCTTGTCGGGGGTCAAATGGCCATGGCACTGCCATACTGGGCATTTTGGAAGTAGAGAGCTCCAAAGAACTGCAAGTTTTGTCCATACTGGTGGCTATATTAGCATTTTCAAGCCTTGAAGTGAGTCTTTGGGGAATTGTATTTTTGGCTAATTCCCCTTGCATACATTATCCTAAAGAAGTAAGAGCAATTTGGGGTCTAACTTTCAAATTGAGGGTGGTGCTTACTAACTCCACTCCTTATGATTGTAAGCAGAGAGGAAAGGACCTTCCCTAAAAAGAGATGAAGGTTGAGGGGGAAACCTTTGGACTCTCTTTCCAGGAGTAATTACTTGAAAAAAGGCTAATTATTAATATACAGCCTCTGCTTTCTTTGGCCTTTTTTCTTCCTCAACAGCATACCTACAGAGAGCATGTATATTCCTCCTGCCCTACTCTTGGGCTTGACAGGGGTGAGGCAAGTTGCAATCTTCTAACCAACTATTGGGTGAGTGTCCACTATGCCACAACAGCTCTTCCAAGATTGGGCTCCAAAATTCAGATGTGGGAATGTAATGTAATGAAGGCCATTTGGCTTTAAGACTACAATGTGGCTTCAGCAGTAGTAGAGCTCATATCTCAATCCCCATCTCACTCCTCATTCCGAACTTGGAGAGATGGGAATATGATTAATTCTTGCAAATGCCAACACCTGGTATGGCTTTCATAGAGACGTCTTGCATTTGATCCTAAGTTGCCTCTCAAGCTATATCTGTCCTCTTCCCTACAATCATCGAAGTACATTATGTTTCCATTTCTTCAACATCATTTTGTTTTTGTGTCTGCTGAAAATTCAACTGGTGGTTTATAACCCATTTGCACGGGCATGCAGACTACTTTGTAAAAATGAGTTTACTACAACTAATGTAAATTTATGAAAATCTGTCACTGCTGAATGTGACATGAAAATTTAGGTGGAAAAACAAGTTAGCTTTAGGCAAGAGGTTTGAATAAGTGAGCCTATACAATGTTTAGTCACTAGGGGAAAAAAAACTATAAAATACAGTAAGAGAAGGCTGATTCTACTATTGTGACCCCCAGCCAAATATTATTGGTCTTTTGAGCTGTTAGCTCTTTGGCCACCTTCTCTCCCTAGCCTTCTCCCATCATGCAACATAACTTCTCTTCTTCTTTTCCAATATTTTCTACACAATTCAAAAGTTAGAGATTCACTTCATTTGTCCAACTCTTCCAAAATGCAAATGCCCGAAGGATGATAAAGATCACCAGTAATTTATACAATGGTCTGAATTCCTTGCTCTCCTTTTGCTTCTCATCTTTAGTCTTGTCTGAGCTCATGTACTTGCTAAGGACTACTGAGTACATGTGGCAGAAACCTGCTCTAAAAAACTGAAGTTGAGAAGAAAGGAAGAAAGAAATGTGGTTCCTGGTACTTCAGCCATGAGTGGTTCTGTCCCTAAAGCTACAAGTTTTTTTGTTTTTTTTTTTAGAGGGCATCTCTCATATTTATTGATCAAATGGTTGTTAACAACAATAAAATTCTGTATAGGGGACTCAATGCACAGTCATTAATTAACCCCAAGCCTATTTCTCAACAGTCTCCAATCTTCTGAAGCATAACAAGCAAGTTCTTACATGGTGAACAAGTCCTTACATGGTGAACAGTGCAAGGGCAGTCATATCACAGAAACTTTCGGTTTTGATCACACATCATGAACTATAAACAATCAAGTCAGATATGATTATTCATTTGATTTTTATACTTGATTTATATGTGAATCCCACATTTCTCCCTTATTATTATTATTATTATTATTTTAATAAAATGCTGAAGTGGTAGATAGATACAAGATAAAGGTAGAAAACATAATTTAGTGCTGTAAGAGGACAAATGTAGATGATCAGGTCTGTGCCTACAGACTAAGTACTAATCCAAGCTAGACAAGGGCAATAAAACATCCACGGATGCAGAAGATTTCTCTCAAAACGGGGGGGGTGAGGTTCTAAGCCTCCCCTCTGTTGATCCCCAATTTCTCACCTGATGGCCCCCCTGTGACTGTGCCTGTCTTAGGTTGTTCCTCCCTTGAGGAATCTTACCCGTCTCTGGCTAACCAGTCATCTTCCGGGGCCATACAGGGAAATGTAAAGTTGGTAAGTGAGAGAGAAGCAATATTGTTTGAAAAGGTTAGCTTTTTACTTCTTTGCAGATTTATGCCCTGTGGCTTCTATGCCCAGCATTTGTCTTGAGGTATCTTTACCACTTGGAAGAATTATGATACTCGGTAATTTTCTATATGAGGCACGAATTCTACTAAAGGGTTGTAATTAGGAAGGAAGAAGAAAAGCTATAGAAGTAGCAGATGGAAGAAAACATGGGAAGACTGATTATTTCTTTGACATATCTTCTTGTAGAGTAACATAAGCATGTATAGGTTTTAAACTAAAGCTACAAGTTTAAATGTGACGTATATGACTGTAATAGCAAATGTTCAACACAGCAAAAACCAAAGGACTACAACTGGAAGATAAGTTCCAACACCAAAGAGAATAACTGCCTTAAACACATAGACCCCATGTGCTATTGTATTCATACATTTAGTCATCATTTAAGCATATTAAGTATGTGCTATGTGAGGGCAATAATTAACAAGATAGACAAGGTCCCTGCCTTTACAGAGGCTACTATCTGGTGTGGCAGAAGGATTTTTTAACAAGCACTTTCATCAGGAATGAAATAGTTAAGAATGGAGAAAGAGGGGGTGGTAGGAAAGCCTATGCACAATGAATTCTACTAGTTTAAGGATTGGGAAGGTTTTGTGGAGGAGGTAGTTTTTAAGCTTAGATCAAAAGGATGTGTTTGAAGAAAAAAGCAAACATCTTGGTATTGGGAGATAAATTCAAGTTATAGGACTGCATGTACCCTTGCCTCTTAGGGCTACAGTTCCTAATATGTAAAATAAGGAAGGGTTTGGAGACCTAATCTGTATGTTTCCTTCTGTCTTTATAAATCCCATAATCCTGGAAGAGATTGCCAATCAGTGTAGTCCATCTTCAGTTCATTCTTTCTGACAAAAGGCAACTAACACAAATAAGGATAAACCAAAGACATCAGTTGGGATGTTACAATGGTGAAACTGGGAAAACAAATAAGCTTTGAAGCCAGACCACTGTAGGTTCAAATCCCAAATTTGCCCCTCACTAACTGGCTAACTCTGGGAATACGTCTTAACTGCTCAGAGCCTCAGTTTCCTACTCTGTAAAATGGAGAAAGACTGTTACCTCAGAGACTGGAATATGAAATATTGCAGGCTAATTGTCTGGCCCATGTCTATATTTTTTCTCTGCTCACTCGGTGCTGGTTACTGGGTGAGACTCAATGGTAATAATGATCACTTACCACCTATTAGGTCTTTTGTGGTTACAGATGACTAAATCCCAATATGAAATATCCTAAGCAAAGAAGGGGAATTTAGAGAAGGATATTCTAATATTTCATATACCAATTAGTGAGTAGGAAGGGAAGGGAGGAAGCTGGGTCCCAGGAAGGATATAATTGTGTTCAAAAGTAACCGTAACGTAACTCTTTCTCTCTCTGCATGTTAACTTCAGTCTTCTGGTCACCGAATTTTCTATAGAGAGGGAAACTTGTCCACAACAGCTCCCAAGGTCCCCTTCTACAACACCCTGAAGAGAGGAAACCTCAGCTTTCGGGGTTCCAAGTTCAAGGACCCCAGAGAAAAGCTCCGGTTGGAGTCACGTGCCTATCCCTGGACAAATCAGCAGTCAATGGAGAATAGGCTACTGGTGTATAAAACGGCTGCTCCCACAGCAACCAGAGAAATAGGGCTTGGTTGGCACTTCCCAAAAGAAGGAGGTTGAAGCACAGCAGAGCAAAAAACCCCACGATGCAAATGACTTCCTTAAAATAATGCCAAAGACACAATTAATTGAATTTAAAAAAATTAATTTGAGCTCTTTTAAAAGCTGAAATTCTGCTTGAGGAGAAAAATCATCATCTGGGTTTCAGAAATGACTGAGCCTGCGTTCATTTGCTTTGCTCATGCCAACATTTTCCCATGAACCTGTGTAGTTCAATGTCGAAGTTCAATTTCCTTAGTCTTTAGTCTGCTTTCGTACAGGACGGAGGGTAAAAGCTGCAGTGAGACACAGCACTTTAAAAATACCCTAAACAAGCATTGTTGCTGAGAACTTCTCTGCACCCTTAGCTAAGAATATCACAGAACCAGGTACACTGGGAATTTCAGGTCATACCTTGGAGACATCTGAAGTGTGTCTGCACTTAATGATCAAAACACACTCCCACAGGGGACTGTCCTGGGAAGATGACTAACAAGGTGTGAGGAGGAGGAGAAGCAGGAGGAAGAGAGGAGGAAGAGGCACAGGGAAGGGAGGAGTGGGCGTGGGGGGATGAAGGAGAGAGACAGGATAATTAAGCCACTCTCACATGGGGCACTTCACACAGTGGAGATTCTTCTGGAAGCTCACACCAATATTCCACTAACATGAAGCTTTCACCAGCATTTTCTGAAATACAGTGGAGGGGGCAGGAATTGCCAGAATGTGGGGCTTATGCTACTGCTTGAGATGACCTTGTGGGGTCCCCAGGGTTGGGCTCCTAAGTAACACTGCATCCCAGGGGAAAAAGTTAACCATTTTTGGTTCTCTTTTAACCACTCCACATAGCCCTCAGAGAGTCTCAGTTTGGTGCTATTATATTGTTATTCCCACTTGTCCAACACCAAAGGCAATGGTGTATTTTTTCCCTACATATATGTACAACAATAGCAATATTATACACAGCAGTAATAGTAGTATAACTTCATTCGGGTTCCCAGACCTGATTTCAGTGTGTGTGTTAGTATGTGGCAGGGGGTCTTCCCACACATACTAACACCAAGCAATTCTCGAACACCGGCAGGGTGTCCAAGAACTCAACTAAATTCTGATGCTATCTGCCTGGAGACAGCACCAGATTTCCCAGGTTAAGGGCTCCATCCTACAAGACAGCCCTCCACCCACCACTCCAGAAGCCAGTCACAAGCTCCAGGCAGTCACCTGTGCTTCTGAACCACTAGCTACAGATTGGAGGTTCCCTTAGGTTCAATTAATTTGCTAGAGCAGCTCACAGAACTCAGGAGAACACTTACGTTTACCAGTTTAATAACGGGTACAAGTTAACAGCCAGATGAAGAGAGACATAGGGCAAGGTCCCAAATAAAGGAGCTTCTATCCTCGTAGAGCTTGGGGCCTGGCTTGGTGGCACATGGAGGCGTTCTGGTTTCCCAAGCTCAGAAGCTCTCCCCGAATGAGAAACAGGATCCAACTGAGCAGAGCAGGCAGAACAGAGCAGAGAGAGATGAGCTCTTCTCCTGGGTTTTTGTGAGGGCTTCACCGCATGTCATAATTGACAAAATTATTGGCCATTGGCTGATTTCAACCTCCAGCCTCCGCTGATGGGTGGGGGTCCAAAAGTCTCTCATTAACATGACAAAATATTTGTTTGACCTTTAAGACTCTGCAGTGTTTTCAGAACTGTGGATGAAGACCAAATATATCTAGGAAATAAGTATTTAGTCATATAAATGACCAAATATGTATTTCTTATGATTCATTATATCACATATATATTGAACACCTTTCTAAAGCCAACTCTACCCTCTACAGACAAAAAGCAGACGCTCTGGTGGGCAGGAGGGCCTAACAGAACTAACACTGGTGTGTTTTCAGTGCATTTAATACCCCAATAACATTCCTTTATTTTTTATTTTTTTGAGATTCTGCATCTTTTAATGAAAGATAAAACAAGAATATAAACATACACAAATTTACAGAGAAGGGATCAACTTTAATACATTTGGAGTAAAAGGTGTTTCTTTTTTAAATATGGTATAAAAATAAATGCAAGAAACATTAACTGAGAATGTATAGACAGCAGACAAAGACATGAGCTTGTTTCTGACTGTGAACACATTGGTGAGATGAAACTTTCTGTGCTAATTTATTGTTTAATAAATGTGAAGCCATATGTATACTTATTGATATATGCTTTTTTTCCTTTTACGATTCTTCCAGTTTGTGATTGACTGAATTTTAAGTGAACTGTGTGTCTAGCAGAAAATTTAAGAGAGAGAGAAAGGGGGAAAAAATAGTTTACTTCACTTGAACTTGTTAAAAAGGAAAAGATACAGATCCAGCTCAGTACAAGGAGGGTGTGAGGGTGTAAGCAGACAACATTTTGAAATGGAGGCATTGAGATGGTAGAGTTCCTTGGAGATGGCAATGCCTTAATGTACACAAAGAAAGAACCATTCAGTTCCTCTGCTCATGCAATATCTTGGTCTAATGTCCTCTGCTCCAGGTTAACAACAAAGAGCTACAAAGTTATACCCAACGACTCCAGGCTGCGTCCATGCCACAAGATGATCCTTTTAGTAAGACTGAACGAGGCTTGTTAACCTCTTTGATATGAGAGATTTCCCCTTTTTCTTTGCCTGTAGAAGTTCCTGATAGGCACTGGATCTTATAAAACGTGGGTATGAATCACTTTTCATCAATTTGTAAATGTGCTCCTGAGCATCCTCAAATGTATATAGTCCAGGCTCCTTCACATTCTGCGTGGTTTTGTCGTAGCTCTTAGAATCCAAGTTAACGGCACTGGGGGCTCCTGGAGCCAGAAATTCCTGCCATATTTCCTGAACTCAGGAGGGGACTTCTCTAATAGGCCTTTTCTTCAGGTCCTCCATGGCCAGCCAGAATCTTAAGTTTTCTGAGCTGAATTCTGACTCTAGAAATTTAAGGAACTGTTCTCTCCCAGCTGGATCTTTCAGTGCTTCATCCATGCCAAAACTCCATCGCTTTACCCTCTGCTGGCTTGGTTCTTTGCTTGCTTCGAGTTCCCAGAAAGCAGTATCATCAGACAGCCATGTATTAGAAGGGTCAGGTGGCATAAGAAATGGGTCATATTCTAAATACTGTTCCGTGTAACTCAGCAGACTGTCAGCAACTTTCGACATTTTTAATCTACGTCTATCTAACTGTATTTGCCAATATTTTATCTGTTGTTGTAACTCATCTTCTGTTGGAGGTTTAGTTTCTGGTGTGGATGTGTGGGTGGGGCTGTGACTTCTAATACCATTTTGTAAACCATAGACCGACTTCCATGTTTTGTGTGGGTTTCTCATTCTGGATGACTTCTTAATGTCCACTTCAGTGGTATTTACACATCCAGGCACAGGCCTGTGAACGTCCCAGAACGCCCTCTCTTGGCTGTCAAGGATCTTCCTTTCGATCTTATCCCTCTTCTTGTCCACTTTAGCCTGTGCTTCTGCTTGCATGAAAATGAACTCCCACTTCCGGGCAAAGGCTCTCTGCAGCCTGGCCAGGCTCTCAGCTTCGTAGTCTGCCAGCTCCAACCTCGCCTTGTTTTGCATTGTTGTCTTACACAGGTAAACCGTATAGTCTGTGTTTTCCGGCTCCCAACAATTTGATGGCCAAAAATAGGATGTTTGAAACCGGTAAAAGGTGCCATCATCCTTCAGTGTGAGGACGTGATCTGAGATTGGAAAGAAGTAGCCATGCGCAGCCATCAATGTTCCCAAGTGGAGCGCCTCCACTGGGTCTTCTATAGTTAAGTTCTTTATTAACCACTGAACAATGTCTGACCCAGAGAAGACGCTCGGTACCTTGGAAAGAAAGCTTTTGACAGTTCTAATAGGAATCCCATTTTTTTCATCTTGCATGCGTGCTATGACATGTTCCATCTTTCTGTACACCAGCATGTTCGGTGATTCATCTGCCACCCCGTTGCTGGTCTGCCCATAATCATTCCCCTGGGCCATGTCACCGCACACTTGCTCCACTCTCAGACGCAAGAATTACCAGTCTGCCCTCCGCGCCAAGGTCACGGCCCCGGGGCGGCTCCAGCCCGGGTGCTGTCAGCTGGCGGCGAGCAGAGCCTCGCGGCAGGGCAGCTGCATCACCCGCGGAGGATACGGAACCGCGCCGGCTCCCGCCGCTCGGGCCACCGCCAACCCCCTCGAGTGCATGGGCGGCTCGGCAGCCCGCTCGCCGCTCGCTCCGCCCTCGCCGCCCTCCTAACATTCCATTTTAAGCTATGAATATTGGTACTCCTTTTAGAGTAGGCATGTCAAGTTACTTTAAAAAATTTATGTGTTTTAAAAAGGCAGCAACTTTAGAGAAAAATATCAAGAGTTGTAGCACCAGATGTTGCAAAGACACAGGGTAGCATTTTAGACACTGAGCAATTCGGTGCGGTTCTGTGCAGCAGGCCGTGCGGTTCGTGGATCCGAAGGAGACCTCGTGTTGCTAACCCACATCAGCGTGGCAGCGGCAGTCACTGGGACAAAGAGTGCCAATGGATTCTGAGCCTCTGTCAGAGCCTCATGTGTTTAATGAGTCTTAAGAGCTTCTTCTTTCCTTCAGAGCAACATTTTCCCTTACAATGTGCTTACATTGCTGACAATAATAATAATCTACAATCCTAAAAAGATGTCCTCATAAAATCTTTAGCCTAAGAAGATATTGTGGAGTCCATGACAGAAGGAAAGTGTTCCAAAGTTCAGTATTCGACTAATAGAAAGCATAAAATGGGTTGCAGAACAGTCTCACCTCATACTAATAATAAAACACTGGGAAATATGGGCTGTCTTGGGAACTGGCCACCAGTGGGACGTATCCCTACATTTCATGCTGGGAAACTTCATGAGGAGGAGAAGACACAGAAAACCTGGAAACAGCTGGTGGAAAATAGTGATGGATCCCTTTGCCAACTCCTAAAAAAAAGCAATAAATGATAAGCAACTGTGGACCCGAAGAGTTATTTTTAAAATTGACTGAAATAAAATGGGAGACCTAATTTCCATTATGACAGCTATACCAAAAGTCCTAAACTGCTCATGATATTTGAAAGAAAATGTCATTTTAAAATAAAAACCATCCAACAAATAAATAATAAAGGCTGAACACTGCTCACAGGCTTTTGTAGGTTCACAATGTTGATTTAGTTCTTGAAATAAAATATATCTTAGCCTTCTTTTCCCTTTACACATAAAATCATGGCATTCATATTTATTACATTCTCCTTGTTTCTTTGGTCTTGGTTCTTTACTTGAATTTTTTTTTCTGTATTGTTGTGGTACAGATCTTTTAAAAATACAACCTTGAATGCTTTTAAACATGGGGTGGGACATTTTAAGCAAGGAATCATGTGTTTATTATCTCACACACACAAGATCTTACAGGATGTACTATGGTAGGAGCATTTCAATGTAATGGTGATCCAAGGCCAACACACAAGTAAAGAGCAATGGAAGAATGAATAGTTCAAGACAACAAAGAATCATAAGACCTTACGGGATTAACTGCCCAGTCAGATTCCCACAAGGGCTGGATGGGGAATGTACATGAGTGAAGGGGGAGGCCTGGTACCACAGACAGCACAGTGGTGTTGGTGCAAACACACATGTCTTGGCTAAATGGGGCAGCGCAATAGAGAAAACATACCTAGCTGCCATGTGAGAATAGAGTGCCCTGCTGCAAACTTTTCCAAGTTGGCTGGAAGTCTGTTTTTGTTTTGTTCATGTAAAACCTCAGGTTTTTAACTGTTTGCAACTAATTCAAAAAACTTTTTAAAAAGCATTATGTTAGATGGAAGAAATCTATCTGCAAACTGGATTTGGTCTCTGTATGACCTGTTTGCGACCTCCTCCATGTAACTGAGTCATTAAGACTTGGGACTTAAACCCATCACCTCACTCTGGAGTAACCAGAAGAAATGGAATGAATACTGAGTCTTGAAAGAAAGGGGGTATTTGTATCAGGAGAAGGGAGAGAGACTGGTAAACATACCACATGTGGAACAAATGGTAAATGAAGCCACAAAACAGGAAAGCTCAAGGCATGTCCAGGAACCACTGAACAGCTTGGTTTGGTGAGAGAAGAACTCATGTAAGGAAGGAGTCAGAGATAAGGCTTGGGAAGCAACTGAAAAGCCAGATGGACAAGGATCTTGAATTTTAAGCTAAGAAGTTTATGTTTGATCCTATAGTCAAAATGAAGATTTGGGATCTAGAGATTGATGTAATGAAGGAGGCTTGTCTAACAAAATTAATCTATCTCTCTAGGAGAGAAGACTACAGGGGAAGAATCTGGTCAGAAGATTGCTGCACTATTTCAGGAGAATGAGCTGGAGCCAGAGGAATGGAAAGTTCCTGGATGAGCCAAGACCTGTGGTAACAGGTAAGTCTACATTACTGATAAACTGTTTCCTCTTGGAAGACATCAGAACTCTTCTGTTTGGGACCTTCGGTATTAACAGGCATCCGAGTGCAAATAGACAGGAAGACATCTGGAGCCTGAGTGTAGGAGACTGTCCGGGGATGCTGATGCTATTTGGAGAGTTATCCACATAAGAATGGTCCAGGGAGAAACTTTCCAAGGAAAAATCTTTTGAGAAAGAAGCATGGGTATTGGAGGATGAGAGTTCAATGTCAATCTATCTTACAGCTTACTTCATAAACTTTGCTAAACTAAGAAATCATTACACTTGAATTTGTGTAAATGGTCTCAAATATCCATACATTCTATTCTATTCAGATTATCATTATGTATCACCTAATTTAAATGTGCATCATGACTATGCATCTTATCTCTTCAATCCAGGTTCTATTTTAACAGCAAAAAAGGAAGCTTTAGAATAGATATTGCCCTATCAAGAATGGTTAAGATGAAGCCCTATTAAGGGTCTAAAAATTGCCTGAAAGTTCTTTCCAGTACTGCTAAGTAAATAATACTAGAGCCATCAACCATAAATTCATTTTACAGCCAGAGAAAATGAGGTCCCTTCAATTGAGATTTTACCTAACAGTTATCAGCTGCTCTATTACCTAACCAGAGTTTGGCTCTCCGAAGGTTTCACACCATGGTAGAAAGTTACCATCAATTAAAAATGCATCTTGCTGTGATCCCAGAAATAAACTCCAATGTTCACGGTCAACTGATTTTCTACAAAGGAGCCAACATAATTCAAAAGGGAAAGAATAGTCTTCTCAACAGATCATACATACTAAGACAACTGGGTAGGTATGTGAAAAATATGGAATAGATACTTATCACATAGCATAAACAAACATATAAACAAACAAAATAACTAAGTGTATCACAGACCTAACTATAAGAGCAAACACTATAAAACTCTTAGAAGAAAACATAGTAGTAAATTGTAGTGACCTTGCTATTTCTTAGATATGACACCAAAGGCACAAACAAAAAAAGAGAAGACTGACAAATTAGACTTTACTGAAAGAGAAAATCTGGGGGTTCAAAGGACATTATCAAGAAAGTGAAAAGATAACCCAGTGTCTTGAGAGAAGTATCTGCAAATCATACTAACAAAGAACTTACCTACATAATATAAAAAGATCTCCTCTAACACAATAATCAAAAGAAAATAGGCCAATTAAAATATAGGTAAAGGATCTAAATAGACATTTCTCCAAAGAAAATATGTAAGTTGCTAATAAGCACATGAAAAAATGCTCAACATTACTAGCCATTAGGGAAATGGAGATCAAAACCAGGGGGTCCTACTTCACACACCATAGAATAGCTATAATTAGAAAGATGGACAGTAAGTGTTTGTTACCACACATGCAGAGAAACTGTAACCCTCACACATTGCTGGTGTGAATGTAAAATAGCACAGCCACTGTAGAAATTTGGTAGTCCTCAAAATGTCATAGAGTTGCCATACAACCCAGAAATTCTACTCCTACAGATTTACCCCAGGAGAAATGCAAATATATGACCACACAAAACTTGTACACAAATGTTCATAGCAGCATTATTCATAACAGCCCAAACATCCATTAACTGATGAATGGATATATAAAATGTGGTATACCCATACAATGGATTGTTATTTGGCAATAAAATAAGTGAAATATTGATACATGCTTTAACATAGAAGAAGTTCAAAAACATTACTCTAGAGCTGTCAGAAAAGACTACACAGCGTATGATCTCACGTACACAAAATGTGCAGAAGAGGCAACTCTGCAGAGACAGAGAGTAGATTCCCACCTCTGCCCAGGTCAGGGGTGGGAAACAATGGGAGTGACTGCTAACAGGTACAGGATTTCTTTTGGAGATGATGAAAATGTTCCATAGTAAGATAATGGGGATGGTTGCCCAACTCTGTACATATACTAAATGCCACTGAACTATATGCTTTAAATGGGTAACATTTCAAGTGGATAAACATTTTTCATGGGATGTCAGCATATAAATTACATCTCACTAAAGCTATTAACAAATTATACCATACACTGCATGAAGTTTTCAGCACTAGCTAGGCAATACCTGCTACTATTTTTACTTTCCTAGACTTCCTAGGCCCCTAGACCTTTGTCAGGAATGCTTTGATTGTGTTTACCATAAACTGGCTCCTCTTATCTTTCCAAACAGCTTAAATGTTCCTGTCTCTTGAACATACCAGGCTGGTTCCTGTCTCAGGCGTGTGCAACAGTGCTTCCTTTTACTTGGAAAGCTTTTCTCCCAGGTCTTTGCATCATCTAAATTCAAGGCAGAAGAGAAGATGGGCTTTTTTAGCTCAAGCAGCCCATAGTCACTACCTACCATTCATTTTGCTTGCTGGCATGCAGTTGCACTTGATGTTAACTTAGGTACTTATTTCCATATTTATAGCTGAGTTTGTTTGCCTGCTTACTGATTTGCTGTCTGTCTTCCCCACCAGAGCATATCCTCCCTGAGGTTAGGAGCTCTGCCTTAGCTCCCCGTCACACTAAGCCTATAATCAAGAGTTTGTGGGCTCATTACCTTTCAGGCTGAATGAAGCACAAGGTAAGATTGCCTACTTTTGTCCTTGTAACAGGTTAAAAAAAAAAAAAAAAGGAAGCCTTATTCCTCTCCAAAATTCTACCCTCATTCTCCCCATCCACCCCAATAAGCAGCAAAAATTTCCTCAATAACCTCTCCCCAGAAAACTGCTTTCAGGAAAATAGATTCCTCTTCACCTGAAGGTCCAGTGCTGGCTTGATAAAAATTGTTTTGTAAAATGAGAATATCAAGCAAGATCAATGAGCGGGGAGAAACAGAAAAGCAAACGACAGCGGCTAGCTGGCCCTTCTAGTGACAGGAAAACCAAAGCGGAGCTCAAACAATGGTGGAGGAAATGCCAGGAAGCCGTGCGGCGCTGCGCTGCGCTCCTCCTTTCACTGAGGCGTTCTGCAGTCAGCGATTTCCCTGACACAATGATCACTCAGGGAAACAAAGAGAATGAAGTCTGGCTTATTGTGGAGTTTGTCGTCTTGTAGCTGCCTTTGTGCAGCTAGCCACAAAGCACTGAGCCCTTCAATCTTAAAAAAAGAAACAGAGAGAGAGGGAGAGAGAGGAGGGAAGGAAAGAGAAAGACAGAAAAAAAATAAAACGTGAATTAAAAAGCAGCCACATATCCTCACCTAACATCCTTCCAGCTATAAGAAATCAAAGCAAATGACACCTACTTAGAATTTTTAAAACTTTATGCGAAAGCAACATACCTTTTTGCATTTCCTGAACTATTTATTTATCTTATCCAGAAAAGAAGGGAAAAAAGAGAGGTAGGTTACAAAAACAAACCCATTCAACTGTTACCTGGTTCCTTTTTATCCTGAAAATGTTGTTGAATAGCACAGTCAATAGGAAAATGTCAGAAGCCCTTCACAATTTACCTGTTAATACTACGAGACACATCACATCCAAATAACTTGCTGTCACACAAAGCCTCAAGCCAGGTTCACAAGAAAGATGAAGGCTGAGTTCGGATACAGCAAAGCAACTCATACCATTATAACCATGTCTCCTGGCCTGAAGGTTTGAAGACCCGTATCTCATTTGAAAAACCACTAAATATTTAGGACGATCATTCAGGAAATGTCATGCTTTAGCAAGAGGAGTTTCACAATTACAAAAGGATCCTTGCACCTAAGCTCCTGCTTCCCCTCTCCACCCTTACATGTCCCAGGACAGTCTGCCAAGAACAAGTTTAGTGTCAGCTTATCATGGGCTCTAGATTTAGCCCTGCAATTACATCCTGCCCTGGCAGGGAACTGGACCTGGCAATCCAGACTCCCTCATCTCTGATTTCTACTCTTGCCTGTCTGGGGAGGCAACAGAGCTTGAGTGAGGACTGCACACCCACATAAGTAAGAGTTTGCAAGACATGTGTTTGGATCTGGGTTTGAGCCCTCCACCATGAGCTTGGACAGCTGGCTGTTTGTCACTGGTGAAACAGGGCCTGCAATTCCTGTTTAAAAGGATGTGGAGCATCTGACCATTCCTGGCACCCAGTCAACAGGTGTCAGTTCCCTTTATGTAAGGTTTCTGATACTTTCCAGCAGTAGATGGGTTTATATTGCCCAGAGAACAAATGTGAATGACTGCAGCAGTGACTGCACACAGAAGTGGTTAAAAGCACAGGATCTGAATCAAATCAGATTTGTATTTCTGGAAATCATTTGGGCCTATTCCTCTTAGAACCTGATCTTAATACTCAGGTTTTATATAATGAACCTCTTTCAAGCTTCTTGACACAAAGGGGAAATCAGAAAACGTGTCACACCGGATTCTGTGCATCCCTAATCAGAAGACCATTTGTACATATTATAACGTAGAAAGGGAACAGCTAATGTTTGTCAAATTCCCAAAGGGCAATTCTCATGAATCTTTCCATTAAAACATGGCGGGGGAACTGCCCATTCAACCAGCCTCAAGGAAAGACACAGAATTATGACTGGACATCACCACAGGGTGGGGGTGGGGGGCGTCAGTCCTGTCCCAGGGGAGGTAATAAAAGAGTCAAGGTGTCTCCTTCCTTGAAAGAGTCATCCGTGTCCCTGAGCTTTTTCCCTCCTCTGGCCTAAAGAGCTCTGCCAGCTCTGGAGGCAGGCCTGCTTAGTTGTTGGAGAAAAAAATCCCCCCACCACAGAGGTCTGTGGAACACTGGGGACCACACTGCTTGGCATAGACTAGAACAGTGATAAAACCTCTGTTCTCTTATTGCTTATCACATTTCCTATGCTTTAAAAGAATTCAAGGTTGATCTAGTCTAGAGAATGAAGCCATCTCTAATTTGGGCAAGGTTTTAAAAGAATGAGTTCAGATTCTAGCTCTATAACATCCTAGCTGGGTGGCCTTGAGGGAGTTACCTGGTTGTCCTGTGCCTCAGTTTCCTTATCTGTAAGTAGGGATGACAGCAGCACCACCTGATAGTAGAGATCAAGTGATCCTGTATATACCACACAAATGATCAGAGACTATATGCAAAGTGCCTGGCCCAGAGTAATGGCACTTCATGATGGGGGTGGCTCGAGTGTGTTGCTTGGCATGCTCCCAAGGGAGGGTCAGACAAGGCAAATACACTTAAATTAACTGATGTCCCAATAGGAATTTAGCCTCAATGACACTGGCCCAACCTGCTATAAGACTAAACCCCAATGATCAAACTGATTTTAAAAAATATGGCAGACATTATCAATAAAACTGTTTAACAAAATAGGCAAGGACTTCTGTCAAAATTCTACAGCTGAATTCTGAATAGACATCAGCATCTTTTTTAAGAAGAAAGGTTTTACTTTTTCTTACATGAAAAGTAACTGTCATTTTTTTTTCTACTCAGTACACAAAAAAGAAAAGGGAGAAATATGCTAAAGAGAAAAAACAAGTTTTCAAATGTTAGAGTCAGTTAAATGCTACTGGCAGAAATGAAATGCAGTACAAGATCGTGAGGAAACAAATCTATTGCTTCTGAGATAAGCAGAATAAAGCAGTTTGTTTGAAGTTTGAATTAAGATTCTAGGTTTACCCATGTGGGAAGTCCCTGTTCTTAGAGGTTTCATACTTTAAGTTTCACTTTTCAGGAACAAACATACAATTAGTAACTCCAAATCTCTTTATCTCCTAAGGGAAATATGATTTTTTTAAAAACCTTAATTTTTCTTAGCTATGAAAAAATAATCTGTACTTTTTTCCCCCCTTCATTTTAAACACCTTCTGACAATACATATTTTTTTTTAGGACTTGGATCTATAGTTCTCCAGAACTCTAAGGTCCCTACCTCTGGATCAAGTCAGACCACCAAAGATCACAAACTTGGGCCTTTCTTGACTGCAGAGAGTCATATTATACTATTATGCCCTTGGTTTTTATCAAAGGCTGATAAAAACACCAGAAACACCATGGTGACATAGACAAATGTATGAGGTATCCACTGTAGTGCTGTAAATCACAGTAAGATTCAAAATATTCCACATGTCCATCAATAGGGTACTGATGAAATGGAGTATGACACATCCATACAACAGGATTCTATGTGAATATTAAGACAAATGACACAGCTTTATATGTACTGCTATGGAGCAATTTCTAATCTATATTCAATAAAAAAGCAAGGTACAGAACAATATACATAGTGTACTTAAAATGGACATACTCACACATATGCACATGCACACATACCACATGGCTGCACATGCAGAGTATCTCAGCCCTTGAAATCAATGGCTGTCTCTCAAGAGTGAATCTCAGAGGCAAAGGTTAATGGGATATATACTTTTTCACTGAATACCTTTGTGTACTGTGAATTTATTATATATATATATATATATATATATATATATATATACTAATTAAAAATAAAATAAGAAAGAACAGTCATTAAGGAATTCATCATAGCTATGGTTATGTCACAAAACCCAGCTCTTTAAAATGCTAATTGGTATCCTACAAAAAAGTATGCTCTACCCATCTTGGGGTATCACAATGCACTTCCTATATTAGAGTTTCTGAGCAGGTCTGCAATCAAGACTCCTGTGTGATTTAACTTAACCCAACTTTTCCCACATTTCTTGATCACAGAACCTCCTTAGTATTATTATTATTATTTTTGAGGGGTCTTGTCTCTGGACATCCCAGCTTGGACAGTACAACACTGCAGCATTTATTCTGAAAGGCTCTGGCCACCATGGTGTGCATCATCTCTAGCTGATAGGTAGGAATTTAGTAGTAGGGCTACCTTTGTTTACTCTTAGCAATTCATGTACTTCCCTGTGCTGAAATCATAAGAAGTCAGTATTTCATTAAAACTTTTTTACACTTGGACAGCCAGGAGCTGTCAAAACAGTTGAGCAACTATGGCTCAACTTTCTCATCCTTAGTGCGGGCATAACAGCACCTACTTCACAGGTGGCTGTGAGGCTGAAACTGGATATTCTTATAAAAATGCTTGTCGGAAGTGACACATCAGAGAAGTCAAACACTCACCAGCCCCTGCCAGACCTTCTCAGCAAGGCTACAGGTCTCATCACTGCATGTAGTTGTTCTCAAGAGGCAGTGGCGTAAAGATCAAGGCCAACCTATCAGTACCACTGATAACATCACGGGGGAGGCTTGTGGGGGTGTGGTGGATGGTTTCTGCACAAAGAGCAGAGTACCTTAATCACCTTTGTTGCTGTGACCAGGAAGGTGAGTAGAGGAAGAGTCTGGAGGTGAAAGTGAGGACACACAGTAAGCTATTTGATTCACCACCGTTCACCAAATATTTTTCTGGCTTTGGAAACATGAAACGCAGCTGTAAACGAGGCGGCTCTCTTATCTACCGCTAGTTGCTTGCTGCAGAGACTGTTCTGTTTGTAAACATCATCCAGGGTTCACACCAACTAAGGCTTAAGCTTTGTGTTTACCCACCAGCTGCCTTCCCCGCAGGATCCTTTCATATAATAAAGGAAAAGTGTGAGTGGATTTTACCCGGGAGGCCACCCCGAGAGTTTAACAACTATGTTGGATTAAAAACCACAGCATGTAGAAAACAAATTTTCACTTACCTTCACATTCTTAAAGGAGGGGGAAAGTCAATTTATCTCTGACATCTTTTCAGTAAATAAGATGATGAGCTTAATGATATTTAGCTACCTATGTGCTGTAAAACCTTGGTTCAAAATTCCACTGACTTAATAAACTATTTTTCGGGAGAGTAACCACTTTCTAGAGATTGGTAGTTGGAAATCCATACTTTAAAAGGACAAAATGAGACAACTTGAAAGGACTACCTGCCACTTGCAAGTCTCTGTTGATTTTCATCCATGCCAGACTACAGAGGGTTTCTAGTTAAAAAGAGGAAGACTGATACAAGTACATACATTTGTTCCCTTTAGGAATATCATTGTCTGGCAGAGTCTCTGACATCCAGAATAGGACAGAATTCCCAAGAGGTGGTTCTTTGGAAGATTAGAAATTGCAAATATCTCTAGATGTCACAAGCAACATAACAGGAAAGTTTTGTAGTTCATAGAATGAAGAGCAGTGACCCTTCAAAGAACAAAAGAAGTCATTAGTGTGCTCTAATGAGACATACGACTGTATTAGAAGTGTTTCATATTTAAGAGTCTAGAAATTATGGGCTTAGTCTTTGATCCAGCATTTTCACATCTAGGAATGTATTCAGAGGAAATAATTATTATAAAGTGTGCCAAGATTTGTCTGCAAGATTATTCATTATAACTCAAATACCCATCACTGATGAATGGATGAATAAAATGTGTATCCATACCATGGGATATTTGGCAATAAAAAGAAATTTTGTACCAGTAGTACTACAACATGGATGAAATTCAAAACCATTGTGTTAAGCCAAAGAAGACAGTCTCTAAATGTGAAATATATGATATAATTAATATGAAATGTCCAGAATAGACAAATTTACAGAGATAGGAAGTAGATTAATGACTGCCTGGGGCTGAGAGGGGTAGAGAAAAGGATGACTATAGTAAGTACAGCTTTCCTTTTAGAGTGACAAAAATTTTGAAATTAGACTTTGGGGATGGTTACACAACTCTGAATACAGTAAAGATACACTAAAAAAATACACAAATTGCACACTTTAAATGGGTGAATTCTAGTACATACATAATATCCCAAGGAAGCTGTTAAAAAAGATTACTCATCACAGTGTTGTCTAAAATAGAAAAAGTTTATAAAAAATGTAAATGACCAACAATAGGGGTGGTTGAATAAATTATTCATGTATGTGTCTAGAGAAGCTTTAGGAAAAGGTCTAAAAAGATTGCCAACATATTCTTTACAGTGATCATACGTGATTCCGTAGGATTATGGAAATTTTTTTCTCTTTGCTGATTTACATGTAATGACCATTACTTTTGCAGCAATAGTCACATGTAACATTTTACTGAGCACTAACCATGTGCCAGGCGGGGCCTGAGCCAAGTGTTTATGTAACACCTGAGCCAAGGTGAATCAACGTAGCACAGTCTGTAGGGCAGCAAACAGTCTTAACTGGTAGTCTGCAAAGTGGGGAATACACCCCCATGGAGGGGTGCAAGGTGAATCATGGAATTATGTATTAAAATTGTGACATATTTTTATCTCATCTTTTAAAAATCTGTGTTTGGCATGTGTTGTGTACTGCACTGTAACCCACATTCTGCTTCTGTCATGTCAGGTACTGTTCTAGGAGCATTACAGATATTCACATAATTCTCACAAGCTTATGAAGAAACAGGTATGCACCCAATCCATGATGTTATCTACCATGCTATACTGTATATGGCAATATGCATACACTCTATGCAATTTATAACTAAATAAATATGCAAATTTTGGCTTGCCTGACTTTTTTCAACTAAGATACATAACCAAAAATATAATTGTGTCTTAAACATACACAACACTACCTCTTATGTAATATTAAAAGATGCGAAGTTGGTACTCTTTTTGGGGGGAAATGTGTGTGTGTGCATGCACGCACATGCACGCACTTAAAGACAATGCCAGTCTGATGATTTGGAGTGAGAATGATGCTCACTCTTGTGCTGGGGTGTCTCCCTTTGCCCCTTCTAATCCATCCTCCTCCCCCAGCCCAACCCAGACAGGCAGGAGAGGATAGGAGAGAAGGGGTACATAATCCTTCCTTGCTCCCTCCCACTTCTGGGCCGCATCTCTGGCAGTGAGTGCTTCCTCCAGGACTCCCACCCTGCTGGGGAATCCTCCTCTAGAGTTCCAGGTCTCCCTTGGCCCAGGTACCAACCACAGTTCCATCCTTTGTCCCCATTAGCCCTCGGGGTGTTCACAGCTTTCTCTGCTGTTAGCCTCAGGGTGGCACCACAAACCTTGTTTGTTCCTCCAGCTCCACCTGGATCTCTGGAAGTCATTTCTTCATTAATTCTCTTTATTTAAACCGCCAGAGGTGAACCTTGTTTCCTGCGGGATCCTGACTCATTGACTCTCTTCTCTGTGCCCAATCCAGAGACTTCACAAAGTTTCAAAGTAGAAGGCTGATCCACTCAGTATCAGAGTTCAGATGTCCACCCACTGGAAGAACATATCCTAAGATTATTCCATCCACCTCCAACCAAGAAATAACCAGTGTCAAGCACAGCTGAAGTGATAAAATCCATTTTCATAAATCCTGACCTGAATTCTTCCAGGGACACATGAGTAATTTCGACCACAAGCCTAACCTTAGTCTCTTGTCTGAAGCCAACTCTGGAGCACTCTGGGGACAGCTACCCCCACCCTGCTCTCTGTCCAAACCACAGGTGACCCCGCCCCACCGCAGCGCAGAGTTTGGGGATCCGGCCCTCTGACTGGAGAAAGCAGAGAGCCAAAAGGGCTAGACTGCCATTCTCTGCCTCTGGGAACCTTCTAACACCCTTGACTCCAGCCCAGATTCCCTTCTGGAACCCAATCTGTCATCACATCCTGGCAAACATATAAACAAAGTCTTCTGGGCCAAGTCATGACACCAGATCCAGGAAGCAGGCTGAAAAGGCCAGCCTCGGATAACAAG
Organism: Manis pentadactyla; assembly: GCF_030020395.1. NCBI lineage: Eukaryota > Metazoa > Chordata > Mammalia > Pholidota > Manidae > Manis > Manis pentadactyla. The sequence continues at coordinate 220,207,221 of NC_080019.1, read as the reverse complement.
AAAGCCAGTCAGGCCAAAGATCAGCCTCTCTGTCTTCTTTTGGATGTAAGTAAGTGGACACTGAGGCAGACACCATCACTGGCAGGGCCAATGCTCTCTGGCTATTACTAACCTATTCAAAAGGTTTGCAGCAGACATTTGGGGCAGGCAAACCTGAATTCAAATGTAACCTATCAAGATCACTCTCTTTCTCCTTCCCTGCTTCCTGTAGATAGAATAATAAGATAGCACTTCAAAAGGAAGCATTCCTCACTGGAACAGGCAATTAGATACTTTCCTTTCAAAAGAGACTGCTGGAGTGTTAAGGAGATCTGGGTTGAGTCCTCATGATTTAATTGCTTTGGTCAAAATCTTGTAAGTTGTCCTTGTTTCGGTTTTTTCAGTATCTCCTATATCTAGTCGACCAGCAAACCCCATCAGCTCACATTCAAAAGATATCGCAAATCAACCCACTTCTCTGTATCTCTATTCCTACAACTATGGTTCAAAACACCAACCTTTCTCCTCAGTGGACTTTCTTCTTACAGTCTGGTGTACCTATCTTCTCCACCCACCACAAAGGAACTAGAACAATCTTTTTAAATACTACTCAGGTCATGTGACTTTCCTGCTTAAAACCCTCCAATGGCTTCCCACTGCATTTAGGATAAAATTCAAGCTCTTTACTGGGCCCTAAAGAGTCTCTAATTTCTTGATTCCCCAATATACTCCCCGTTTCCAGTTCACAATATTCTAGCCACATGGCTTTCTCTTTTCTGTTGTGAAATGTGCCAAGCTGTTTCCTGCCTCAGGACTTTTGCCCTTGCTGCTACCCCACCTTGAATGCTGTTTGCCCCCAGAATTCCTTTTCATCAACCCTGTCTCGGCTCAAGTGTCTTCCTGTCACAAAGGACTTCTTTGACCAAGTACCCTTTTTAATGCACCTCATCACATTCTATCCTTTGCCCCCTTTTACTCTTCAAGGCATTAAATGAAATTATATTGATTTTTTGATTAGTTATCTTCCCAAGCAGAGTGTGAGCTCTTTGAGAACAAGAAATTTATTAGATTGTTTTATTTGATTGGAAATACTCCAGGCATACAGTAAATACTTAAAAATATTTGTTGAAAGAACAGGTCCTAGGTATAAATATGTTTTGAATGAGTACCCATGAGTCCACAGCAAGTTAGTTAATATTTATACATCTCAGTTTTCTCATTTACCAGTGATATTAGTAACTGTCCACTAAGTGTTATAAGTCTTATAAATTGTAAGTTATATATTAATAGTTATGTTATATAACTTATACAAGCTTTTTTTTGCTTTTCTTTTATTTATGTATTTATTTTGGTATCATTAATATAAAATCACATGAGCAACATTGTGGTTATTAGATTCCCCCCGTAATCAAGTCTCCACCACATGCCCCATTACAGTCTCTATCAGCATAGTAAGATGCTATAGAGTCACTACTTGTCTTCTCTGTGAAGCATATGCTTTTATAACTAAGCCATAACTCTAATAGAGTTTGAGAAACAATAAACACTGAACACAGCTGAAGTCATAAAAGCTTCTCTTCGTTAAATTGCAAAGCTAATTTCTTGAAGAACATGCTGTTATGTGACATCCCTCAGGCTTTGCAAACAGCTCTGACAAGTAAAGAGCATCAAGGATTTGGGAGGCTGGGAGATAGAGAAGATTACAGGACCACACAATAGCTTGGTTTCACAGTTAGGAGTAGGGCTAGAGTATTCAAATTGTATTCCCAAGTGGTATATCATAATGTGGGTCCTTGTGCTGACTTCAGCTACAGACTGCAAGAAATACATTATACTCTAATCTTCAAACACTGGGCTCTCAGGGAATTCAGCTGAAGGGTCAGTAATGGGATATTTTATCAAGTCTCATTTATCTCTGCTGTAACTTGGCTTATACTGGAGCATATACTTTATTTCATTTTTCATAGTGCATTTGTGAGGTCCCAGAGGTCCAGAAGGGATGCTTGAAACCCAGAAGTCATTCTTGACATCACTTTCCTCTTCTCCCTCACCCAATTCCTCACCCAATTCAATTGAGTTTACCTCCTCAAGATTTCTGTTATTGGTTCACTTCTGTCTCCATTATCACCTCTCTGGTCTAAGCCTTTCACATGTCTTGTTGGGACCTCTATAGCAGCCTTCTACCTTGTTCTCTGAACTTATTATTGAATCTTCATTTCAACAGTGAAGCCAAAATAATTTTATCAAACACAAATCTGACCATATCATATCCCTGAAAGCATCAGACAAGGTGACATCCCTTTGGTAAACATCCTCATGATTCTTGATACTTTCCTTCCTTGCAATTAACTTTATACTTATTTATGTGATGATTTAATCATCTCTGTCACTCCCTCAACCTTAAGTTCCATGAAAGTCATAGACTGTCTGATTTCATTCACCATTTTATCCCTGGGTGCCTAGGATAGTGCCTTGCTCATTGCAGGATTTCAGTAAATATTTGCTGAAAAGAATGACAGAATGAATGAATTTTTATATCCTCATACCCTAACACAACACCTGAACACAGAGAGAGAATCATTATTGGGAAAAGGAAAAGACTGGAACTATCCACAATTGCCAGACAATATTTCTCAACTCAGTTTCTCTTTTCCTCCTATTGGTCTCATATTCTGATCCTTTGCATTTCACACACACACACACACACACACACACACACACACACACACACACCCTTCAATACAAATCATACAAAAGACTTACTCTTCATTATTCAGAGATATTTGTCCTAAGAAATATTCCTGTCTTAAAAATCTCCTTATCCTCTTTTCTGAGAATATTAACTAAGTTCAACCAATGTAACCTATGCCCTCTAGCAAAACAACTGGCCAAATGCCATTTGTAAACAAAAAAGAGTGTTCAATGATACCAGATTATATTCTGGTACCCTTCTCAGTTCTGACTTAAGGACCAATTCTGCAGATGTATTGTCTTTTCATTAAAATTCAGAGTACAAAGAAATTCACAGGATGGATGGCTATCCCCCTTCTCAGTACATTCCCTCAACTGCCATCCAACTGTCAGCAGCATTCTCCCCAGCTACAGTTTGCTAGAATGGCATAGATGCAAATTTGAAAGTAATGTCCTAGGAGCTTCCCCAGAACGTTAGGGGGCGGTGTTTAATACTGATTAGGCTTATGTGGACCCCACCCAATGGGGTTGTTACTAGAAGCATCAGAAACAGAGCATCAGGACACTTTGTTCTACAATGGTGAGAATAATAGTTACTATTTTCTGAGTGTTTTACTACATGCCCTGCACTGTCTTTAACTCTGTGTATACAAAATCCTATGAGAAGATACTATTATTACAAGGAAGACGCTGACACTCATAGAAGTTCAGTGACCTAGAGAAGTTCAGTGGAACTCATACAAGTAAGTTCAGAAGTTCAAAAACAATATTAAGCCACACAGAGAAAGCCCATGTTCTTCATCACCAAACCATGTTCTTAATCAAATAACAGGGCCATCTATCAACACCAAAAAAAAAAACGAAAAGCAATCAGTGACCCAAAATTCATTTTTGGTAACTTATAGGATATAAATGACAACACTCTAAGTGCTCCAAATTTATATTCAACTGTATGTTTGGCAAGCATTCCAAAGATAACAAGTATGTTACTCAGCTTTTTCAAGGTTATGCTTCAGTAATAACAACCCTAAAATAGTATGGTTTACAACAAAATTAATTTCTTTCTTGTTCATGCTGATTGTTAGCTGTGGGTCAGCTGAGGCTCTCCTCCAAATTTAGTCTCCATTCTGGGAACTGTCCTAGGACTTCATGGCCACTTCAAAGAGAGAAAAGGGAAATGACAGACTCATGAGAAAGCCCTTAAAACTTCTGTATGGATATGACATATGTAATTTCTTCCTGCATCCCATTCACCAAAGCAAGTCACAAGGCTAGCCGTGATATCCTTGAGTTCAAAAGTATTCTCCTCCCACAGAGGCCAAGCACATGAAAACAGATGAGGATGCAAGCTCATTACTGGAAGGGGATGAAATATTAAGTAAAAGTAATAATAATAATGCACCATAAAGAAAATGTAAGCTCCCGGAGGTCAGACATAATCAACATATCTCCCCCATGTTACTTGAAAGTAGATAAAACTGACAGAGAACTAATATGGATGAATGTAGTAACCATAATGTTTTTCATGTGAAACCTTCATAAGAGTGTATATCAATGATATACCTTAATAAAAAATTTAAAAAAGTGACAGAAAACAAGCCAAACTGTTTTAAGCCAAAAGGGAGACTTCACTGGATTGGATTAATGAAAAATCTAAGGTATGACTTGAGCTAAAGGTATGACTTGATAGCTTGGCCTTTAGATGTCATTAGAACCCAATATTTCTCTGACTCATCTTTCGCCTATGTTCTTCTTCATGCTGTCTTCATTCTTAAGTAAGATAGCTGTCCACAGCTCAGGGCTTATAGCCTTATAACTCCAAACAATAAAAAAGAACATGTTTCCTCCGATGAATCTTGAACAAGTCCCAAGATTGACCCTCACTGGACAAACTTGGGTATCTAGCCCATCTTTAACTCAATCAATATGGCCAGAGGGTGCAGGGTTTTAATTGTCCAGCCCTGGGAAACTCCCAGAGCAGGAGGTGGGCCCTGCTGAATCTCCCACGCTGAGAGTGTTGACTTCTTTTGTCTAAAATTCCTGAAATAACAAAATCCCTGAAGAGTTGAAATATTAACCGATTTCAAAATGTTCATAGTAACTTGCAGAGTCAAACAGATTGGAGAGTCTGGCGTTTTAACAATATTTACTAAAGCTACCATCTGTAACAATTTTTCTTCTCTTACTTTACAAATCTAGCTTGTCTTCATTACAAACAATAGCAAGATAATGTGAAAGATGAATTTAACATTCACTGCTAAAACAGAGGAAATGCTAAGTAAAAACAAATTTTAAGTTGAAACATAACCTAACCTACTTATTAAGATCAGATTCCAAATATTTTCCATTCAGAATTTAAATGAAATACTCATAGTCTATTTCCATGTCATAAAATCACTACATTGGGTGACTTTAAAAATAGGGAAATCTGTGCTGTGAATTACTGGTAAATTATAATTCTGGTCCACAATTTAATATTTCAACCTATGCAGACAGCAACAAAATATATTGTATGTCCATTTCATAAGCTATATAACCACAATTCCTTAATCATATATATTCATAATTCCTATGTAAGACAACACTATCTGTTGTCACAAACCCCAGATTTCAATGGTTTAACACAATAGAGTTTTATTTTTCATTCTGATTACTCTCCATGGTGGGTGTTCCACATCGGCAGGTAGCTTTCCTCGAAGCAGTGATGCCGGCCCCAAGGCCTCCTCCATCCCTCAGCCTGTGGCTCTCCGCCCTCTGCTGGCAGAGCTATTGGGTTATGAGCCGGAGCTGCTGGTTGCCAATATGAACAGAATAATTTCTATGTACCAGGCACTATTCTAACTGTTTCACGTTTATTTATTCATTCCATCTGTGCAATAAACTTTGAGTTGTTTGTGCCCATTTTATAGAAGAATTTGTTGAAGTCAATGGGCACAGATGAGAGTCTCTCTCAGGCTGTGGGACTACCCAAGTTCATGCTCTTGACCACAATGTTGCACTGTTCTCTGCAGGGAAAGCCCACCTCCGACAGAGGAGAGCGAAGCCACAACAGAGCAGCACAGGTAGAGAGACCATAAGCCCTCAGATCAGCCCTGCTCCTGCCTTCACGTGGTGTGTTTATATGAGTCAATATGTTCATCTTTCTCTTTTAAGGTAGTTTGAATGACCCGTTACTTATAACCAGAGTCCTGACTGCCAAATCACATGATATTAACCCATACGGCTTCTTCAATTCTAAATGGGACATTCTAGGATCATACTCACTTGGGACGAGAGGTAAGACTGGGAACTCTTCTCCCTCTAACCAACTGTACTGATCTTAGTCCCTCAGTTACTGGCACTGAGTCCTTACTAGGGGTGGAATTTATTAGGGAATTCAACACTAATCAACATTAACGCTGGTGTGGACCTGACCTGGGCTTCAGTGATTGTTCTGCATGGATGCCGAGGCTGAGCCTATGCTTGGCAACCCTTTCTGGAATTTTTAAATCCTAAACCCATTGTTGATGCCTAGATGGTTTCTTAGTGCCTTATGCCCTGCTGCACCTTTGTCTCATCATTTCTCTTACCATGTGTGTTAACTCAGCCTTTGGCTCCTATGGATTTAGTTCCAGCATCAGTTGCTTTAATTGAGGCAGACTGCAAGCTTTTATTTGGAAACACTGACCCTTCCTGGATTTCCTATTTTTATCCATCATCACAGACATCTCTGATGCCAACAACTTGCTCAGATTTCCAATTATACCTTATTAGTATCCAGAAACTTGCTATTTTCTGCCTTACTAAATTTCCTTGCAGAGCTGGGTCTAGTGCCCACGCATCTCCCCAGCTTGGTGACCACATCTATTTCTAAACCTTGGCCCCACCCAATGTAAACCACTTCACTGTGGTTAACCATCTCTGCTGGACCATGATCACTGACCATTTCATCAAACAAATAACTTACTGCATCACTACTATTGTTCAAAGTACCAGAGGTACCAAGATGAGTAAGATATGTCATACAATGACAAGACATATTACACTCTTTGCTTCATCCCCTCAACAATGTTTATGAGAACCACTTACATGCCTTTTCCTGGCTGGTGCTGGTAATTACAACCATGAGCAAGATAAACACCATTCCTGCCTTTGTGAAGCTTAAAAGTTTAGACAAAGAGAGATTATAAACAAGTAAAAAAAGAAAAAAAAACTAATCACAGTGACTGTAATAAATGCTAGAAAAAGGAATAAAGGTAATATTGCTTAGGGAATGAAAGGAAGGATCTACTTGGATATAGCTTCTTGGAGCTTAAAATGTTTCCCTATCTTGTCAATCTTCCATTTCAATATTTAGGGATTTTTAAATGGCAGCCAGTCATGGTCTAAATGCAGCTCTCAGTGTGTTTTTGTTTGGCCAACATCATATTTTAAAAAAATGATTCAAGTGGACATGGTTCTCCAGTTTGCCTCAGGCCCCACCTCTCCCTATTGCATCTACTGAGCTTTGATTATCCACTTGTATAATCTGTGTTATTGGCCCTTGCCAGCATTTTGAGCTTGTAACTCCTTACTCAATCTTAAAACATTTGAGGCAACAGATTAATCTCCTGCCACTTCCCCTTAACATAATTTGATAAATTCACAAGATTGTTTAGCCAATACCCCTCCTCTTCTAAATGTTAAACTGGAAATTAAGCTCAAAAATCACATGTATGAATGTGAGTTTGTGCTCTTAGGTATATATAACAGAAAGCACCCTGTTGGCTGCTTGCAAGATAAAAGAATTTAAGTTTGCCAACTTTTTAAGTAATAACTCTTGCCTTTGTAATGACTCTACCAGTCACTTCAGAATCCTAAGGAAGCATCTGAGACTGAAGATACAGAGGTGGCTATTCAGAAACATCTCTCATCCTTGAAACACTCATCCGTAAAACAGAATTTATGTCACATTTAGAAGCCCTGGACCGCTAAAGTGTACCTGAGTATATTTACCAGCTATTAAGTGGTGAAGGTACACTACCTAGTAAGCCTATAAGTAACTAAGCAGACACACATGACATTCCAGTCACGCTAGAAGATTAGGTTGCCAAGCATCAGTTTGTAAAAAATCATGACTGCCTAAATGGAGCATTCAAAGTAATTATAGTTAAGCCCTCACTTTATGAAACCCTGAAATTACAAGTTGGATAAATTAGGAGAGTGGTTCCTTGACAAAATAGTTTATTCCAGAGTCACAGAAGGGCAAACCATGTATTTATTCACATAGCAAAGTCCCTGGGTCCTTCAACTATGTATTTTTGCATGGGATTTATCTCATGATTAGTCCACAAGAATTTACATATATCCTATAATAATCCATAAAATACAGTCAGAAATGTAAAATAACTTCTAACCTCTCAAATCAGAGAGTCCCTAGCCAAGTTAGAAAGTAAATTTTCTGTTTAGCTAACACGTATACCTCCCAAAGCCTTTGTTTCCTCTTATATAAAAAGAGTAGAATGATTTCACCTATGTCAAATGATGGTTGTGGGATTAAGTTGCACAATCCCCATAGAGCACATTAGTACACAGATTATAATAGAGCTATTTTTGTTATTAGATTTGAATTATTTAAAAGTTAGCTGATAATATGACATAAAAATGACAGTGTCAGAAGTCAGGGCCAAATGAAGATCAGAAATGAACTCAGGTCAGAAGTCTCTACACAAAATGTTCAGCTGTTTCTCTCATGGTGGAAGAATTACAGTTGTCTCCTTTTATTTTCCCTCTTGATCCTGAATTGCTTTAATATTACTTTTAGTCGCAGATAAAACAATAAGCAGTTTCTGTGTGGGGGGAAGAAACGTAAATGACATTCAGACACATCACATCTGAAATTACAAATCTGGGTGCAAGCGGATTCCACTCTCAAACATTTGATTTCATGCCCCTCAGAGGACAAAAGGGCAGCAGCATGAGTGCACTTGTAAATTAGAGATCTAAATTTACACACCCGGGCTACTGGGCTCCAAGAGGCAACAGGAAAGCAAAAGGTGTTGATGACCACAGTGGGCAGGCTCACACTTTGCAATGCCACCAGGGAGCCTAAACGCCCACACGTAACATGATAAGCATAGCACTTTCGAGACCACCCACATTTACACTAAGAAGTCCACGCAAATGGTAAATCCAGAATTTCCATGCTGTCACAGTGCCCAAATTTCATGCGTGACCTTTGCTGACATTTCATCTTTGCCTAACTTCAAAGCAGTACTCATGGGAGAATCACCTACATTTTATAGCTGACCAATAAATCTGACCAGTTTTTTTTCCCTGCAGACCAAGAAAGCATTTTATTTACATGTGGGATCATTTATAAATAGAATACTTTATTAAACCCATAAAGACATCTCAAAACAAACACCGAATAATGAATAAGTTCTTGGGCTTAAGATTTGCTTGGGAAGAGATATTTCAAGATTGATCTGAATAACTGCCATAAGGACATATATTCACTAAATTTCATCTTAGCAGAGATTTTTAGGTTAATGCTCTTAGGAGTTGTACAACATTTCAGACCGTATTTATTTTGAACTTCAATTCTTTTTCCCTCTAGGGTACCTTCCTCTTTAAACTAGACTGAAGAAAACTTTAGAAATAAATTGAAATCTCTTTAAAATTTAAAAGAATTTTAAATTAATTTTAAAAAAACCATTCAGGTTGCCTTCATTTAAAATGTGCCAGACATGTGCCAGGCCCCAGGGGTTTTGATACAAAGCACACAGTCCTTTCCCTCATGGAGTGTACAGAACAGAAAGGAGCACAAAGAATGTAGTACCTGTAGAGTCACACACACCTGCACAATCACCGACACAGGCTCAGAGGGCACCCATGGTGGCCATGACAATCACCCCTCACATCTCTAGCTGCAGGGAGCACAGCTCACTGACAGCCCCAGCTCCTGCTTCACCTGATCCTTCCTCCTCAGTAGCCAAGCACGGCAGGGTCCATTCCACAGGAAGTGGGACTCCTTTAAGGTGCAATTTGGCCTTGAGGACTCCATTGGCCTCACTGAAATATTCTTGGAGCTGTGCAGAGTCTGAGACTCTTCCCACCCACGTCTCCTTCCTGCCCTTTCACCATTCACAGGCACCATCCCTGAGTCACGGCCTGAAGGCTCTCCCTGTCTCCTCCTGCTCTGCCCACTCTACCCTCTAAACTGCACAAGCATTTCCCCTAACAAATCCCTTGGACATCTAAGCCCTTTTTGGCATCAGCTTCTCATAGGCCTAACTAATGCAGCATGTAAGACAGGAATGAAACCTAGTTTGAGGGGCAAGAGACAACATTTGGGGAGGTGCCAACTGAGCTAAGATATGAGTACAAGTAGAGGGCAACGAAGCCAAGAGGAAGAGAACATCCCAGATACACATCAGCATGTGCAAAGATCCTCCAGTCAGTGTGCATCTACTTAGAAAAAAAAGAAGAGAGCTTTATGTACTTCACCTAGAATAGAAAACAGAGGAGACACAGAGAGATAGATTAAGAAGGTGCAAAAGTAGGCAAGGACCAGATAAAAACAAGAATAATGATTAAAAAATGCATTCCTGCTCACCATACTGAGATACTTCATGATACTACAGCCAAGAATTACCCCTCATAGGCCTGGGCCCCATTTAATTTTTCGTAAGAATTTATTTACTCATTTAGTTTTAATGTCTTGATAAGGAAGGCCAACAAAGAAGAAAGCCAACACTGTTTAATTCCTTGGGTCATGGCAGCACTTCTGGTTAAGTTAAAGCACTGATATGGTACATAGGCTAAGCTGCTATCCTAAGACAGCAATTGATCTTCTTGGTCACTTCCAATATACCCCCTAGGAAGGTCATGTCCTCAGCTGTATACCAAGAAGCAAGCTATGAACTTGACATTCAATATCACATTTTACCTTAGTAGAACCCACTGAGGTAACTGCTATCTTCATCATTTTACAGATAGGAAATGGAGATACTCAAGTTTGTGTAGCCTGCCCAAGGTCACACGGCAGCTCATAAGTAACAGACCTACAGTATGAACCCAAATCTTTCTGATTCCAAAGTTCACAGTATTAATGCTACATAATAGCTATAATAAGACTGGCTTCAGGCTTATAAGCTCTGGAATTAGGCAGCCAGAATTTGAATCCTGACTTCTACTCTTACTAACTGTCGCCTTGGGCAAGTACTCTATGAGCTTCAATTTTTTATTATGATAAATATGACAAATACAATTCAGGAGCTGTGGGATCTCAAGTTTTCAACTTCATTTGTAAAAATGAGGATGATAAAATAATAACTAACACAGAACATGCACTCTAAAAAGAATAGCTATTATTAAAATTACGTATGCTTCTTCCCAGTCTATCCATCTCAAAGAGAAGTTGCTAGAAAGAAAGCAAAAGCCAAAAGAGGATGAGTATAAGTTGTACAGGGTTCTATAGGAACAGTGTTCTGATACAGTATTGGGGGTCTTGGTTCCATCAATAACTTGCTGACCAATTATTTGCAGTCTATGTTTAATTTGTCATAAATGGAGTTACCAATACCTGAGCAAATGAAACCACAGGGTTACAGTGATAATCAAGAAGGATAATGAATACCAAAGCACTGTAAACTGCAAACCTATAAAGGTGGTACACATGCCTCATATTATTAAAAAGTCACATGGATTCAGTCATTTGACATATTTTTATGAAATTTCTACAATACTCTTAGCACTGTGCTCAGGCTATGAAAGCTCTTACATGGTAGGTGAAAACGTATGTACTTATTCATGTTTGTAGTTTTCTTGGAAGTGGTACTGTAATTTTTATCAGATCTTCCAAACAATGTTTGACTCCCAACAAATTAAGTACTCTGCAGGACCCTATGGATAAAAAAAGTAAGCAATACCCCCTAAGATCAGGAATAAGGCAAAGATCTCTGCTCTGATCCCTTCAATTAAATTTCCTATTGGAGGTTCTAACCAAGGAAACTAAGCAAGAAAGAAAAGGTATATACAGATTGGAAAGGAAGAAATAAAACTCTATTTGTAGATGACATGATCTTGCATATAGAAAATCCTAACTTTTTTTTTTTTAAAACAAAGCTATTAGGTTTAAAAGTGAATTCAGCAAGGTTACAAGAAGGTAAAACCAACCTTCAAACATCAGAGATGCTTTGGTTTTGATGTTACTGTGAATGGGATTTCATGTTTTTGATGTCACAATTTACCTCCTTTTATACTGTGTTCACTAACAAATTATTGTAGCTATAATTATTTTTAGTACTTTTGTCCACTAACTTACAGAGTTAAGTGGTAAACACACTATCTTTTTACAGAATTAGAGTATACTGAATTTGACTATATACTTACCTTTACAAGTATGTTCAATATTTTAATAAAATTCATGTTCTGAATTAGCATCCCTTCATTTCAGCTGGAAGAACTCCTTTCAGCATTTCTTGTAAGGTGGATCCGGTGGTAATGAACTCTCAACTTTTGTTTGTCTGGCAAAGTCTTTATCTCTCCTTTATTTCTGAAGGACAGCTTTACTGTGTAGAATATTCTTGGTTGGCAGTTTTTTCTCTTTTCAGTCTTTGAATATATCATCCCACTCTCTCCTCACTCACAGGTTTCTATTGAGAAATCTGCTGATAGCATTACAGGGTTCTCTTGTAAATTACAAGCTTCTTTTCTCTTGCTGCTTTGAAGATTCTTTGTCTTTGATTTTTGAAAGTTTTATTATAATGTGTCTTGGAGAGGATCTCTTTAAATCCTAGGGTAACCTAGGAGCTTCATGAACTTGGATATACAAATCTCTCCCCACATTTGTTAAGTCCTTAACCATTATTTATTTAAATTAATTTTATATTCTCTTCTCCCTCTTCTGGAATTCCAAAAATGACAAATTGTTTCTTTTGATGGCATATCATAGATCACAAAGGCTTTCTTCATTTTTATTCATTCTTTTTTCTTTGTTCTCTTTGCATTGGAAAATTTCAAAGTTGCTGTCTCTAACTCACAGATTCTTTTTCAGCTTGACCCATTCTTCTCTTGATGGTCTGAATTGCATCTTTCATTTCATTCATTGTATTCTCCAGCTTCAGAATTTCTATTTGGTTCTTTTTTAATGATTCCTATCTCTTTGTTGTATTTCTCATCTTGCTTATGTATTGTTTCCCCAATTTTTAAAAATTGTCCTTCAGTCTTTTCTTGTAGGTCATCGAGCTTCTTTAAAACAGCTCCTTTAAATTTTTAATTGGACAAATTATGGAGCTCCTTGTTTTGGGGGTTGGTTACCAAAAGATGATTATAAACTTTGATGGTGTCATATTTCCATGATTTTTCACGTTTCTTGAAGTTTTGTGTTGCCGTCTTCACATTGTAGTATCAGTTATCTCCTCTATTCTTTACTAACCTACTTGAGAAAGAAATACCTCCCATCCGTCCTGCTAGGGATTCTGAGGCTTTCTATGGACATACCTCTTCCACAATTCTTGCTCCCTCTGTGGCAGAATTCTTAAGCTCCAATGCCTTTTCTCCATCCAGCAATGATCTAGGCAGGGTGCTGACACTTCTCTTCTGCTTTCCCAAGGGTGGAGCTAATGCTCAAATTTGTGGTCTATGCCTGGACTAAAGATTCTGTCCAGCATTCTGCACATGCTCACTAGGTGTCTTCCAAAGCTCACTCTTGTCATTCTCAGGAGCACATAAAGACAGCTGGCCACAGTGCAGAGGATGAGGGGTGTGGTACTGGTGGTACCCATGGGCCAGATGGGGGGATCTGCAGGGGAGGTGTCCCCAGTGGCTTGTGGATAGGCTTCTTGTTGGAGTAGATGACACAGTTAGTTCGATCCACATCCCTTTAATGCCCTCTGAGAGTCCTATCTACTGCTCTCCCATTCTTTTCCACTCCCCACCTCACAACTGAGTACACTTGATGTGGTGAAAGAGAAACAGTCCTCTTTCCCGTTGGCAACATCTCACATGGCTGAGGAAGCTGAGTGCTCACTGACACACACTCATGTCCCCAGAGAAGGTCTTTCTTGGCACTGAGCTGTGTTGCCTTGGAAAGGAGTGATACAGATAAAGTCGAACTGTCCTCTCATCCTTTCTAATGTGTCCAAACTTATTTTTTTTCTCCAGTGGTGTTCTAGAACTTCTCTACTCAAAACCTGGACTTCCACAAAGGCTTTCTCATCTGTGGTGACTGGCTGAGATAGTGTTTTCCAAGGTTCCTGCACTGTGGCCAGAGGAGGCTGGAGTCTGTTTACAGGCTGCTGCAGGAGCCGCAGCTGGGACCTGACTATTACCCAATGCACGGGTGGAGAAAACTCTTCCAGTGTCACTTGGTGTATGGTGCTGCAAAGGCACAGCTCCTGCAAAGGCACTTTTGTCTATGGATGGATTCCAAATTGTTGTTAAGGGGAGGATATAAAAGAGGGACGTCTCATTCAGCCACACTGGTTACATCACTGCCTCATGGGTACTTTATACTTTTGAGTTATAATCCAATACTATTTTATTTATTTTGTCACTAAATTGTTCCAGCTTTGGCCATTGGGAGTTATTTCAGTTGGCTCCTGTGACTCGTCATTGTGGTCAAGTGTAATTTTCTAAATATCAAAAACGTAATTCCCTTACAAGTATATAGAGAACATGTATCAAAACATGCATTTAATTGAAGGAACCAGAAAGATGACAAAAGTAATTCAAAGGAAAATACAAGAAACTTATGCATATATACACACACACATACATATATGACTCTGACCTTCATACCTTCCTCATGTATATACATATATACAAGATACACACATATGTATATACTATACCTACACAAACACACTTACACATATGCACATATATTCAAAGTGGGAAAAAATGCTGAAGAGTGTTAAATTAGTACGAAGCTAGCTAATGTCATACAATGCATTAAACCATTATTTTCGGGGTTAACTTCTCTCATAACAAAATCAGTTTCACCCTTGTGATAAGTAGAATAATGGCCCCCTAAAGATATGCATGTCCTAATCCCTGGAACCTGCCAGTATATTACTTAAAATGGGAGAAGTGACTTTGCAGATGTGATTAAGTATTTTGCAATAGAGAGATTATTGTGGATTATCCAAGTGAGCCCAATATAATCACAGTGGCCCTTATAAGAGAAAAAGGATAAGAGGGTCAAAGTCAGATAGAGATTGGAAGATGCTACACTGCTGGCTTTGAAGATGGAGAAAGGGGCTAAGAGCTAATGAATGTAGGCAGCTGCTACAAGCTGGAAACATAAGGGAAGGGACTCCTGCCTAAAACCTCCAACAGAAATGTAGCCCAACATCTTGATTTTAGCCCAATGAAACCCATTTAGGACTTCTGTTCTCCAGAACTGTAAGATAATAAATCTGCGTTAAGGCACTAAACTTTGGTAACATGTTAACAGCAGCAACACAAAACTAATTTACGCTCTTCTAGACAGCATGCATTTGGATCTCATCAGTTTCCTACAAGTCAACATGCTTTAATCCATAGTTAATCATGAGTCAAAATTAACCTTCCCCTAGAGAGCTGGATGACTCCTGGATGTATTTAATTGACCAGTACACTAGTATCATACTAAAAAGACAGTAATCTTTCTTGCTTTATTTCCAAGTTTTGAATAACTTTTCTTAACATTTGTTTCCCATGCCCATATTTCTGTCTGAAGCACTCATACACTTCCATCCCTATCTCAAAATCTATTCAACAACCAAGTTTGTAAAACAGACAACATTGGTCCTAAGCTAGAATTCCTAAGTGCCTATTTCTTTCTTTTCCAAGTAGCATGCAATAGGTACAACACACTCCCTTCATTTCACTTTTCCTCTGTGATGACTTGCCCAGCTATGGCCCTATGTCAGCTTGATTTGTTCTGTCCAACAACCCTGTGGAAAGGGACTACCAAATCACACATATAAATTTTAAAGATGAACATCCTAAAGGCTAAGGAAGAGTTAAATAGAGGAAAAACAGATTTAAATGAAGGTAGCATTAGGATCAGAGATATGACTTGAATCCTTCCAAAGGGGAGAAAAACTGCCCAGCTATTAAATCTCAACATAAGATAATATCCTTTCAAAGGCCTCATTGCATCAGGAGTCCAAAACAATCAAAAGCACCTACTTTTACTTTCTGTGACAATGGGATCTTCTATTTACAGCCTTCCTGTAAAAAATGCCAGTCTGACTCCAGCCTTCTGCTTTCAAGTCTACCCTGGGGGCCCCACCTAGCCTTTTCTTCAGAAAACACTTTATAGGCTCATGCTGCCTTTGGGTCTCTTTTTGATTCCAGTGCAGGTCTTCAAGTGCCTCTATCAACCATCTGCCTCCCCTCCATCTGCCCATTTTTAAGAAACCCAGTTGACTTAGTGAAGTCTTTTTGGTATTTAAGCATTAGCCAGCATCACCGAGAAGACTTTTTGGGGCGATGAAACTGTTTCATATCTTCACTGGCATATGATTATACTGATGCATACGTCTGTCAAACTCATCAAGTCATCCACTTAAAATGAGTGTATTTCATTGTATGTAAAGGATGCTTTAATAAAATTGACTTACAGTTTTTAAAAATTAATGGAATCATGTGCTCTATTTTCCTACCTAGACCTTGTTTCACTCTGGCTAGCTTCTCTGATATTTCTAGCATCAAAACCTAGCATTTCATAACAGTATTTAATGCAAAGCTTACAGGGAAAGAGATTTGGGCTTTTTGCCCTGGGCCTTGGCAGGAACCCTGCCAAGAGCCACCCAGTGTGAGGCAGAAGCAAGCTTGGACATGAGAGGGAGCTGACAGCCATGGAGTAACCCTGGCCAAGAGACGGGCAAGAGCTCATGGAAAAACACTCTCCTTTACTTCCCCAAGGGTAGAAAATTCTAAGGGGCATTTTATATGGCATCTCAGAGCATTGCCAGTGGGACTAGGTCGTGTTGCCCACCAGTGGTGACCTACACTCTCCCTGTTTACACAATCCTGGCTCCTGCTCCCTGAGATCTCTTCCTAGAATAAACTATGGGCACCCCAACCCTAGCCTCCAGCTCTGTTGTAGGGGAGCTCAAACTAAGATAGGCGAACAACAATAACGATGAAACAGAAGAACTGAAATCAGAAAAATAATAAAATGGCCTATTTATCCCTCCCAGCCTTACCTAGAATGTAAATAGAATTTATTCAGGCCTCAGGTACTCTCATTTTTTTTTTTTGCTTTGTTTTAGATATTCCCATGAGAATACCCTTAGTTCTATCTGAAATAAGCAAATATTTTATCCTGGGAATCAGCACTTCCAGTCCTCTTTGGATTCAGGGTTGGATTAAGTTTCTCTGAGGGCAGCTCGGTGGAGATGGCTCAGATGCAGCTGCTGCTGGTCCTGTGGAAAGGCCAGCTCCTTTCCACACGTATCACCTAACTGTCCCAGGGGCAACGAGTGGGACCCAGCTAGGGCTGCTCCACCCTCCTTCACAGGGACGCTCACCCACTCTTAGGGTCTGGCCAGGTCCTTCGGCTGAGGAAGGCGCTTTGATTTCTGCCTCTGAGAAGGCTGCATTACACATGAATTTCCCGGCAGCCTCTTCCTCAGTCTTTGTGTTGGTTTCCTTGGCCCCCTCTTGTCCTGCCTTCTCCTCTCAGTCTGTCTCTTTCTTAACTGGTTTGCCCAAAGCACACTGTTCCCGGTTTTCAAGCCACCATCAGCACCAGCTAACCTGCTACCACATCCAAGCTAACCTGCTGCTTTTTTATTTGACATCCCCCACCTACTAAATATCCCATGTGAGGTTTTTTTTTTTTTTTAATGTTAGTCAGATCATGTCATCTCTCTGCAAATAACAACCCACTGGCTTCTCACCTTACTTAAAATACAAACTCCCAACCACGGTCAACAAAGTCCTCCATGATTTAATCTTGCCTCACCACTGTCTCTCTTGCCACACTGTGTTCTGGCTACACTGGCCCGCATTCTCTATTCCTAAAACGGACCAAGCATGTTCCTGCTTCCGGAACCTTTGCACTTGGCCACACCTTCTGCCTAGGAATGCCTACCCTCACCAAGATATCCAGGCTGGCTCCTTCTCAGTCTTCTGGCTCAATGGAAAGACAGACTCTCCTTCCTGGCTGATCCAAAGTCCACACAATTGCTGGAGGCACTCCATAAATGTTTCCTGAATGAATAAATGAATGAATGAACCCTCAAGCAAGTTGTAACCTTTGCAGATGTTTAGAGGCACTTTAGTTACTTCACTTCTGATTCTACACCATTTTCCACTTTGATTTTTAGATCCTGCAAGAAGATTCATGGTCAAAGGCTATCATTTTAGAAATCTTTCCAAATACTGGTTAGGGTAAGTAATAAAAAATAACCTTAAAAAAACAACCCCCAGATCTCACTAGCACATTAAAAGTTGCTTTCTCATCATGTCATGACCCAATGCAGGTCAGCTACAGAGAAGGAACTCTG